>NC_082728.1:59582604-60265104 GCF_030144855.1 Hypanus sabinus | reverse complement strand
TCCTTTCAGGGTTAACTAGATGATCCAAAGTCATTCTAGTCCTTTCAGGGATAACTAGGTGGTCCAAAGTCATTCTAGTCCTTTCAGGGTTAGCTAGATGGTCCAAAGTTATTCTAGTCCTTTCAGGGTTAACTAGGTGATCCAAAGTCATTCTAGTCCTTTCAGGGTTAGCTAGATGGTCCAAAGTTATTCTAGTCCTTTCAGGGTTAGCTAGGTGATCCAAAGTCATTCTAGTCCTTTCAGGGATAACTAGATGGTCCAAAGTCATTCTAGTCCTTTCAGGGTTAACTAGGTGATCCAAAGTCATTCTAGTCCTTTCAGGGTTAACTAGATGATCCAAAGTCATTCTAGTCCTTTCAGGGATAACTAGATGATCCAAAGTCATTCTAGTCCTTTCAGGGTTAGCTAGGTGATCCAAAGTCATTCTAGTCCTTTCAGGGTTAACTAGGTGATCCAAAGTCATTCTAGTCCTTTCAGGGTTAGCTAGATGGTCCAAAGTTATTCTAGTCCTTTCAGGGTTAGCTAGGTGATCCAAAGTCATTCTAGTCCTTTCAGGGTTAGCTAGGTGATCCAAAGTCATTCTAGTCCTTTCAGGGTTAACTAGGTGATCCAAAGTCATTCTAGTCCTTTCAGGGTTAACTAGGTGATCCAAAGTTATTTTAGTCCTTTCAGGGACAGCTAGGTGATCCAAAGTTATTCTAGTCCTTTCAGGGTTAGCTAGATGGTCCAAAGTTATTCTAGTCCTTTCAGGGTTAACTAGGTGATCCAAAGTCATTCTAGTCCTTTCAGGGTTAGCTAGGTGATCCAAAGTTATTCTAGTCCTTTCAGGGTTAACTAGGTGATCCAAAGTTATTCTAGTCCTTTCAGTGTTAGCTAGGTGATCCAAAGTTATTCTAGTCCTTTCAGGGTTAGCTAGGTGATCCAAAGTCATTCTAGTCCTTTCAGGGTTAGCTAGATGGTCCAAAGTTATTCTAGTCCTTTCAGGGTTAACTAGGTGGTCCAAAGTCATTCTAGTCCTTTCAGGGTTAGCTAGATGGTCCAAAGTTATTCTAGTCCTTTCAGGGTTAGCTAGGTGATCCAAAGTCATTCTAGTCCTTTCAGGGTTAGCTAGGTGATCCAAAGTCATTCTAGTCCTTTCAGGGTTAACTAGGTGATCCAAAGTCATTCTAGTCCTTTCAGGGTTAACTAGGTGATCCAAAGTTATTTTAGTCCTTTCAGGGTTAACTAGATGGTCCAAAGTTATTCTAGTCCTTTCAGGGTTAACTAGGTGGTCCAAAGTCATTCTAGTCCTTTCAGGGTTAGCTAGATGGTCCAAAGTTATTCTAGTCCTTTCAGGGTTAGCTAGGTGGTCCAAAGACATGGTGCAGCAGTAGAAGTTCACTCTACCCTGTGCCTGTGCCAACCAGCCAATGAGTGAGTGTTACCCACTGACATCAACCCAATGGCGACAATCTAGTTTTGCATGGGTTTTACGATAGTGATGGCAGCATTGCAGTCGGGTCTACCTGGTCATGTAATGCCCTGTGCTGCCATCCTCTCTCAGGATAACAGCACTTATTTCCTCATTACTAGCACGCTAACAGTATAATTTGATGATAGAATCTCCAATGTGGCTATTGTAAGCCCAAGCTCAGCAGGTCATATGCAGCCACAACTGGCACAGCTCCCCTCATAGTGGGTATATCATGTTGAAGTATTACACTGGTCAGTTAACATCCGAAAATGGATACTAAGGAGTGAAATGTCACCTGTTTTTGTGTTGAAATTCAAGTTTACAGATTGAATGGTTTGGGTTGCTGAGAGATCTGTGTACAGCATGGTAATGGAGATTTCAATGTGTTAGGAAATCAATTTGTCATGGTAGTTCAATGATGTGGGCTGCATCTCATGGTAGATTGCTTGTACCCTTGTGACAAACTACTCCTGTTTAAAAACTAAGTGATTGTAATCATTCTTACACAGTTCTTTTCTATCTGAAACAAGGAAGCATTTAGTCCAGGCACATTGGAGATATTTAGCAGGTACAATTTCAGCGAACAAAGTAATGTCAGCACCAGGAGAAAGAGGTTAAAGAGCAGTTAATTAGTACAAGTAAACAATGGGGCATCTGTTTTGATCTTCTCCACAGTTTCATTGGTACAGACTTGAAAAACTGTGACCTTGAACAGGTTCAGAATTTACATTCCAGAATTTACTATTACAGTACAAGGAGCTGGGCAGTCAGCCAGTTTGGAGGGATTATGAGCAGACTGTAGACTGGGAGTGCTTTCCCTAGACCAAAGGGAGCTAAGTGTAACATTATAGAGATCTATAGAAATGGAAGGACAGCAATACCGTGTGCAGGTGAAATGACTCAATATCTTTGTCAGATTTTATTTTGAGGGAAATGGGCAAAGAAGTGAAGCCTCTACAGCCATCTGTGGCAATGAATTCCACAGATTTACCACTGTCTGGCTACAGGAATTTCTCCTCATTTTTGTCCTAAAGGGATATGATTGTATTCTGAAGTTGTGCCCTCTGGTGCAAGAACCCCCACTACTGGAAACACCCAGAAATCTTTATTTTTTTCTAGTGCGGGGGAGTCTAAAACAAGAGGGCACAGGTTTAAGATGTGAGGGGAAAGATTTAGAGGACTGAGAAGGAAGGTTTTCACATGGAGAGTGCTGGATGAGATTCCAGAGGAAGTCACAATAACAATAGTTTAAAAGCATTTGGAAGGGTTCATGGATAGGAAAAGGTCTAGAGAGACAGACCAAATGCAGGCACGTAGACCCTGCTCAGGAAGGCAACTTTATCAGCATGACGAGTTAGGCCAAAGCTCTTGTATCCTTACTTGGAACTCCATGACTTTATAATAGCAACGCAGTACTGTGGGCATATCTGGTGCTTAAAGTGAGTAAGGTACTTTGAAAGATAGCGGTGCAGATTTCTCACATTTCAAGGCCAGTAATTTTATGTGAAGAATAGTAAAGGGGATTGAAATTAAGAAGTATCAACAGGAACTAGTCAACTGGCCCTCTGTTATTCAGTGAGATCATGGTCCATCTGATCTTGACTTCAGCTTCAATTCCCTGCCCATTACTTTGACTTGAGCCCTTTACCCCTTCTGCAGCAGAGGCTGCTGACAGTAGCTAGCCAGAGTCCTCTGTCCTGGGCCAGTCTTTCAAGTTTTCCCCAAGAATAAATACATTGCCCTTTAAAGAAGGAGACCAGGGCTGCAGGTAAGAATATTGGATAATGCTTCGACTGTACAATGTCCCTGTAGTTAAAGAAAAACTTCCCGACTTTTATACTCCGTGCTTTTTTGCTTTTCGAATTACTTGAATGTACTTGCTTGCTAACTTTGTATATCGTGCTGAGTCACCCAATCCTCATGTACTCAGCTTCAGCCCTCTCTCTCTATTTAGCATATTCTATTTTTCCATTCTTCTTCCAAAGTGGTCAGTCTTATACTTTCTCACATTATATTCCACATGCGAAGCCACTTCACCTGTCTCTATTCCACTGCAGACTCGTGTCCTCTACTCAACTTGCATTCTTGCTTCAGCTTTCTTCACCTCGAGACTGATCCCTCCAGCTCGATCATTAATGTAGATTGTGAAGAGCTGATGCCCCTGCACTGATCCTTTAAAACCCCTGCTAGTAACAGTCTGCCCTCTTGTAATAGACTAATCTTTTATCTCTAAAGGACTCCAGGATTTTGGGGAACAGACTGCAAGATGAAACAGAAGCTAAAATGAGATCAGGCTCAAGGGGTCGAATAATCTACTCTTAATCCATTTGCTTACACAATGTCAAAATTAACCAATTATTCTTTCTCTCAGCCAGCCCTCCATCCATTCTATTCCCAAAGGCTTGAGTTTGTACTTTGTACAGTGAATTTCTGTATGACACCATTCTGAATGCTTTCAGGAAATCCAAATACACTGTGACTATTGTTTCTCCTTTTGCAACCTTATTTGTTACATCATCAAACAACTTCAATAAATTGATCATCAATCATTTCCCTATTGCCCCAATACACACACCTGGGGCAGAGAGAGAACTAGACACAGTGCTGGAAATAGTCAGCAGGTCAGGCAGTATATATGGAGAGAGAACCATTTTTAACGTATGTGGTCATTAACCCTTTGTCAAGAGGACAGTTCAGATTTCCTTCACCTGTATCACTTTGCCTGTGAGAGATGAAGGCCAAGATGGCTGCCTCAAACCCTGTATCCACATCTCACTGCCTCTAACAGTAATCCTGAAATATATTTTACAGGCACATGTTGAATGTTAGCTGGGGAAGTAAAGAATTCTCTTTCAATGAGGATGGATATTTGGTGAGACCACCGATGGTTATATTGAAGTTGAACAATGGCAGGTTTTGGGAGCAGGTAAGTATTGGATGACTGTCACAATTTCAGTAATTATGTTCTATGTTTACATTGCATTTAGCTTCTCTTTGATCAGCTTTTATTCTCAGGCAGTAAGCAATGTGTATAAATGAAGGTCATGCCTCCAGAGAAGTAACAGAAAGGCTAGAAATAAAAACAGCAAATTCTGGTCAGCAGCATCTACGGAAAGAGGAACAGTTTCAGGTTCATCAGAACTAGAAACGTGAGAAAGGAGTTGCAGAGTGGGTGGGTGGGCGAGGGGTCGATAGTTTGAGGTGCCTGTGGTGATATGCTCTTTCCCATGCGATATTGGAGATGCAGCACCTGCTCATTTACCCTGACCCTTCCTACCATCCAGGGGCTCAGACTGCCTTTCCCAGTGAATCTGATTCATACACGTTCCTTCCAATCTAGTGTATTTCATGTGGTGTTCTCTACATTGGAGAAATCAATCACAGATTGGGTGACTGCTTTGGGAATTTGACAGAAAAATTCTTGTTTAGAAAACGGTTCAGGCAATTTGTAATAGGTAGTTAAATAAACACTAAGGAATTAAGGAATAGAAACTATGTTTAGGATTGTTATCTTGGACTTTTCCGCTGACTAATCTGCTTCTATGCTGTATGTTCTTGTTACATGCATATGCAGTTTAACTCTGTGAGTGATTATGCAGAAAGTTTGAAGTTAATAACTCATCTCCTTCTACCTTAGGCCACAAACTTATCAATCACCCCGATGAGTTATATTATCTGATGAGTTATTAACTTCAAACATGTATGAGCTGTATAACTCATCTCCTTCTACCTTAGGCCACAAACTTATCAATCACCCATGCTGTGGAGGTCCAAGATCCTTGACACTTTATTGGTGAGAAATGGAGTCAATCGTGGGCTCGTGCTCTGTCTCCAGGCTTCTTTGCCTCCAGGCCACAGAACACTCGAAACCTCACTGAACTACCTCGGAGACAGCAAAGCACCAGATCACGCAGTCAGCCTGAAAACAAACCATCAAAATATAGATCACAGGTTCCAAAAGTAGCAGAATCCTATCTGAAAGGAGAAGAGTGATAGAAGTAATGTCATGAACTGTTCTGTTGTTATCTGGTGCCATCTTGTTCAGAACACGTACATGAAGAGAGAAGATGATAGATCAGGGATAGGAGAGGATATCTGCCCAGCGTCAGAGGGAGGGAGCTCCTAATGAAATTTAGTTTCAGAATTCACCAGTGAGAGGGGCTTTGATGTTTGTGAGGACTGTGTAAAACTGCTGATATGCTGGAACATGTTGACATTAAGAAAGAGGAACTTTTGAAAAACATTTGGACAGCTAAGTAAGCATGAGATTCTGTAGATGCTGGAAATTCAGAGCAACACACACAAAATGCTGGAGGAACTCAGCAAATCAGGCAGTATCTATGGAAATGAATAAACAGTCAATGTTTCCAGGCGAGACTCTTAAGTCTATAGGGCCAGATGTGATATACCCCAGGTTACTATGGGAAGCAAGAGAAAAAAAATTGTTGTACGTTTGGCAATTATCCTCACTGGCCAGACGAATAGTACCAAATGTTTGGAGAGCAGCAAATGTTATTCATTTGTTCTAGAAAGGGAGTATGGATAACCTTGGGAATTATAGACCAGCGAGTCTTACGTCAATGGTGGGAAAACTATTGGAAAGGATTCTTAGAAACAGGATTGACATGCATTTGGAGAAGCATAGTGTGATTAGGGATAGTCAGCAACTCCTTGTAAGGGGCAGGTCATGCCACATGAGCCTAATTGAATTACTTGAGGTCGCGACTAAGCAAATAGATGAAGGTAGAGCAGTGGATGTGCTGTATATGGATTTTAGTAAGGAGCTTGATAAGGTTCCCTGTGGCAGCTTCATACAGAAGGTGTGGAATCCAGGGAGATATGTCTGTGTGGATTTAGAATTGGCTTGCCCAGAGAAGGCAGAGGCTTTTAGAAGATGGAGAGTATATTGCCTGGAGGTTGGTGACCAGTTATGTTCCATATGTTTCTGTTCTAGATCCCTGCTCTTTGTGATTTTTATAAATGACTTGGACGAGAAATGGAGATGAGGAGGAACTTCTCTAGTCAGAGGGTGATGAACCTGTGGAATTAATTGTCAGATGGCTGTGGAAACCGAGTCATTGGGTACATTTAAAGCAGAGGTGAAAGGTTCTTGATTAGTAAGGGTGTCAAATGTTACAGGGAGAAGACAGGAGAATGGAGTTGAGAGGGATAACAAACTAGCCATGATGGAATGGGGGAGCAGACTCGATGGGCCGAATGCCTATTATTCAGCTCCTATGTCTGTTGGTCTTATGGAGGGGTGGTTAGTAAGGTTGCAGATGGCACCAAGGTTGGCAGTGTTGTGGATTGTGTGGAAGGCTGTTGTAGCCTGCAGAGGGACATTGGCAGGATGCAGATACGGGATGAGAAATGGCAGGTGGAGTTCAACCCGAAAAACTGTGAAGTGATTCATTTCACGAGGTGGAATTTGAAGGCAGAATATGGGATTAATGATAGGATCTTGACAGTGTGGAGGAATAGAGGGATCTTGGGCAATATTAGCTCTAAGTTGTAATGACCAGAGTGCGCGATAATCTTGTGTGGTGCAATTTTTTGCCCAGTGACAACATTTGCACACTGAGTTTTTAAGTAGAATTAAACCTGAAGCTATCCTAAGGATAATAGACTACCTTGCTAAATGACTCCAATTCTTCCCACTTGCAAATTCTCTGGCAACTTTTGCATCATGACAATACATGCAGGTAACACCAGTTTCTGTATTGTACGTAAATATTTCTCGTAGCTGCACGCTCCTGACCTCGTGAGCTCTCGGTGTAGCAGTTTCTGCTGTCTCATTCAGCCATTCTGCTTTAAACAAGCTAACAGTTGTTCTCAGCTGCACACCCTTTGCTTCTTTGGAATTCGACATAGTGAATCAATAATTTCTTCAATGAAAACAGCATAAATAAGCTAGTTCTAAAATCTGCAGACAATTAAAAAATGCAAACCATGTTGTTAACACCGTCAGCATCAGAAACTGAAAAAAGAAACGTGATTGTGTACAATCGTGAAATACACTTAACAAGCCAATGAGGTGGAGGGTGACAACCTTTTGTGCAGTTTAAATTCCTTTGTGCGCTAGTAGCAAAAGATGTGGCACCCTAGAGAGAACATTGATCTTGTGGTCCATGTCCATAGTTTCCTGAAGTTGCTGATAGGGTTGCTAGGTAAGTATATGGTGTGTGGCCTTCGTTAGTCAGGGCGTTGAGTTCATGAGCTATGAGGTTATGTATAAAAGCCTGGAGTACTGTGTTCAGTTCTGGTCACCTCATCATAGGAAGGATGTGGAAGCTAGAGAGAGACTGCAGATGATATTTATCAAGATGCTGCCTAGATTAGAGGTATGTTGTATGAAGATAGAGATTTTCTCTTTGGAGTGAAGGAAAGTGAGAGGTGACTTGATAGAGGTGTTCAAGATGATAAGAGGCATAGACAGAGTGGATAGCCAGAGACTTTTTCCCAGGGTGGAAATGGCTAATACAAGGGGGGGGGGGCATAGTTTTCAGTGATTGGAGGAAAGTATTGGAGGGAAGTTAGAGGTAGTTGAGTGCGTTGGGCACATAGAATGCCCTGCCAGGGATACTGAGGCAGCTATATTAAGCAACACTTAGGCATATGGATGATAGAAAAATTGAGGGCTATGGAGGAGGGAAGGGTTAGATTGATCTTAGAGTTGGTTAAAGTTCAGCAACACATCGTGGGCTGAAGGGTCTGTGGTGTGCTGTAATGTTCTATATTCTCTGTAATGGATATCTCTGCCTAATTCCTTCTCCACATACTTCAGAACTGAAGAGACCTGTTGAAAGGACCAGAACGGGTGGACAAGGAGAGGATGTCTCCTGTGGTGGAGATATCCATCAACTGGAGGGCACAGCCTCAGCATTGAAGGGTGACCTTTTAGAACAGAGCTAAGGAGGAATATTTTTAGCCAGAGAGTAGAGAATTAGTGGCATCTGGGGCAAGGTCTATCTGATGGGTATGGATTCAGCAATTTTATGTAGCCCAAATACTTGATGCAATGAGCAAATAAGCTACTAACCAGTACGTCCTTGGAACATGGAGCCCGCACGTTCAGGGGCAGGACATGCAACTTCCTTACGGGTGCTGTCCGAATCGAATTTGCAACTCAGACACACCGAGCTGTAAAAGATAAACAAGTCTTTTACATTTAAACTGAAAAGAATATGGGAGGTCAGATCCTGGTGTATCATAGAGACATGGACTTTGCCTCAACTGTGTTGGTCCCATTGTTTCCATTTGGCCCAGATTCCTCTGACCCTCTCCTATTCATTACTTATATAGGCGGCTTGTAAATGCTAATATGTTTACTTCAAACAACCAATATTCCTGACGGCTCATTCCAAATCACACTTATAGCAATGTATTCTATTGCCTTATCCTCACCGTATTTAAAATCTACATTTTTATTCTGAATTTAGATTTGTCTCAAATATATCTGCATTTTGATTGTCTTGAATTTAGGAAGTATCTTTCAGTGTCTTGATGAATTAATCTGTGGTTTATCTTACACTAACTATTTAATGGTGTACTATTATCAAAACACTGTACCCATCTGAGGTGTAATTCTCAGTGCCTCACTTGCGACTAATTACATTTGCACACTCACTGTGGTGCCCTGGTGTCATTGACTTGCGTCATCCAATACCAGCAGATGGATTATACCCAGGCAATTTAATCTCATTCAAAAAACAATCTTGTAAAACTGCTCTTTTGGCACTTTCCCTGATGTGATTGTGGATGTTTGATTTAAATTACTGGATAAATCACTGTCCAATATAATATTTCTGTAACAGCCTTATTCCTATGATGTCTAAGTTACTGTCTGATTAATTTGGGCTAGTGGTTGGCATACTGTATTGATGCAGGGATTAATATAGTGTATTGGGTAGGGTTTAGTATACTGTATTGGTGAACAGGGGTTAGTATTCTGTATTAGTGTAGGGGTTAGTATTCTGTATTAGTGTAGGGGTCAGTATACTGTATTGGTGTAGGGGTTAGTATTCTGTATTAGTGTAGGGGTTAGTATACTGTATTGGTGTAGGGGTTAGTATTCTGTATTAGTGTAGGGGTTAGTATTCTGTATTAGTGTAGGGGTCAGTATACTGTATTGGTGTAGGGGTTAGTATTCTGTATTAGTGTAGGGGTTAGTATTCTGTATTAGTGTAGGGGTCAGTATACTGTATTGGTGTAGGGGTTAGTATTCTGTATTAGTGTAGGGGTTAGTATACTGTATTGGTGTAGGGGTTAGTATACTGTATTGGTGAACAGGGGTCAGTATACTGTATTGGTGAACAGGGGTTAGTATACTGTATTGGTGTAGGGGTTAGTATTCTGTATTAGTGTAGGGGTTAGTATACTGTATTGGTGTAGGGGTTAGTATACTGTATTACTGTAGGGGTTAGTATACTGTATTGGTGTAGGGGTTAGTATTCTGTATTGGTGTAGGGGTTAGTATTCTGTATTGGTGTAGGGGTTAGTATACTGTATTGGTGAACAGGGGTCAGTATACTGTATTGGTGAACAGGGGTCAGTATACTGTATTGGTGAACAGGGGTCAGTATACTGTATTGGTGAACAGGGGTCAGTATACTGTATTGGTGTAGGGGTTAGTATTCTGTATTAGTGTAGGGGTTAGTATACTGTATTGGTGTAGGGGTTAGTATTCTGTATTTGTGTAGGGGTTAGTATTCTGTATTAGTGTAGGGGTCAGTATACTGTATTGGTGTAGGGGTTAGTATTCTGTATTAGTGTAGGGGTTAGTATTCTGTATTAGTGTAGGGGTCAGTATACTGTATTGGTGTAGGGGTTAGTATTCTGTATTAGTGTAGGGGTTAGTATACTGTATTGGTGTAGGGGTTAGTATTCTGTATTAGTGTAGGGGTTAGTATTCTGTATTAGTGTAGGGGTCAGTATACTGTATTGGTGTAGGGGTTAGTATTCTGTATTAGTGTAGGGGTTAGTATTCTGTATTAGTGTAGGGGTCAGTATACTGTATTGGTGTAGGGGTTAGTATTCTGTATTAGTGTAGGGGTTAGTATTCTGTATTAGTGTAGGGGTCAGTATACTGTATTGGTGTAGGGGTTAGTATTCTGTATTAGTGTAGGGGTTAGTATACTGTATTGGTGTAGGGGTTAGTATTCTGTATTAGTGTAGGGGTTAGTATTCTGTATTAGTGTAGGGGTCAGTATACTGTATTGGTGTAGGGGCTAGTATTCTGTATTAGTGTAGGGGTTAGTATTCTGTATTAGTGTAGGGGTCAGTATACTGTATTGGTGTAGGGGTTAGTATTCTGTATTAGTGTAGGGGTTAGTATACTGTATTGGTGTAGGGGTTAGTATACTGTATTGGTGTAGGGGTTAGTATACTGTATTGGTGAACAGGGGTCAGTATACTGTATTGGTGTAGGGGTTAGTATTCTGTATTACTGTAGGGGTTAGTATACTGTATTGGTGTAGGGGTTAGTATACTGTATTGGTGAACAGGGGTTAGTATACTGTATTGGTGTAGGGGTTAGTATTCTGTATTAGTGTAGGGGTTAGTATATTGTATTGGTGTAGGGGTTAGTATACTGTATTGGTGTAGGGGTTAGTATTCTGTATTAGTGTAGGGGTTAGTATATTGTATTGGTGTAGGGCGGGGGTCGGCAACCCGCGGCTCCGGAGCCACATGTGGCTCTTTTAGGTCTGTGCTGCGGCTCCCTGTTGCTTTGGGAAATAATTGGTTGTGGCGACCCTTTTCCTGGCACATCCGAACCGACTCACAATAAGATAGCCTACGGGGGTTTGCGAGCACAGAGCTTTGGAGCCTCTGCGCCATGGGGTGGGGGGGGGCAGGTTGAGGGAGGCTTAAAAGTGAGGCTGAAGATTTCGAATAAAGTTTTTTTCCTTCGACTGCAGTTACCGACTCCGTGTCGTAATTTTAGCGCTGCGTGTAGCACACCGCTACATGGTCAGTATTTAATTAATATGTTTTTTATGTTAGTTTGTTAGTTTTTGAAATGTAAATCTAAATTTGAAGATTATGGTGATCTTGTACAATCTAAATAAGACGTTGTGGCGGGCGACCCATTTCCTGACACATCCGAACCGGCTCACAATTAGCCAGCGTTCAGGCTAAGGGAGATAGCCTACGGGGGTTTGTGAGTACGTGTCTTTTGCAGCATCCGCGCCCATGGGGGGCGGGTTGAGGGAGGCTTAAAAGCAAGGCTGTTTAGTTCGAATAAAGCTATCTTTGACTGCAGTTTACTGACTGCGTGTAGCAACCGCTACAACGTGTTTTTATCGCTGGCTGTCCAGAGGGGAGGTGCTGAAACGCTTTGTCGCGCGTCTGGAAGAAGTGAAAACTTTCCTGGGCAGCAAAGGGCTCAACTTTCCTGAGCTGGAACAGCCAGAGTGGCTGGAAAAGCTACACTTCATGGTAGACATGACAGCGCACCTGAACACGCTGAACACAGCTCTTCAACGGGGTAAGGACGTACAGCCCTGCACATGTTGGGGGATGTTTTGCATTCGAGCGCAAGTTGACGTTGCTTGCCAGAGATTTACAGAAAGGCACATTGTCTCACTTCCCCAATTTGAGAGAGTTCAAACAATGTCACGACATGATAAATTCGGAGTATTTACATTCTGCAATCATCGCAATGCAAACATCGTTTGGGAAACGCTTCTGTGAGTTCAGAGAGGAAAAAAACACATTATCCTTCCCGGTCACTCCCCTAAGCATCGATCCATCCCTACTGAATACGACTGCATTGTCAGGTGTGAGTCAACCTGAAGAAGTATGATAAATATTTTAATTGTGTATTATTTTACGTATATTCATATGTTTTCATTGTTCAGTGAAATAGTCCTTTTATTTTTCAGGTTGACAGCTGGCTGACGTTATTTTTGGTTTGCTGCTGGCGGCAAATTTAAGTTTGGCGTTTTTCATAAATACAAGAAGGACTCAAATAGACGTTGAGTATTTTACTTAAAAGTAACCTTCAACCCAACGTCTTTTTTTCGGAGTTCAAAATGTTTTTGTTGCATGCAGAAATGTAATTTCGTTTTCTCTGCAGGAGTTCATCAATTTCATAAATGCAACACATTATAGTTTATTTATACATAGCATAAAGGCAAAACAAAACGTTGTATGCAGTGTTATTTCATTTTAAATGTCAAACGGGTTTTGCGGCTCCCAGTGTTTTCTTTTCTGTGGGAAACGGGTCCAAGTGGCTCTTTCAGTGGTAAAGGTTGCTGACCCCTAGTGTAGGGGTTAGTATACTGTATTGGTGAACAGGGGTCAGTATACTGTATTGGTGAACAGGGGTCAGTATACTGTATTGGTGTAGGGGTTAGTATACTGTATTGGTGTAGGGGTTAGTATTCTGTATTAGTGTAGGGGTTAGTATATTGTATTGGTGTAGGGGTTAGTATACTGTATTGGTGAACAGGGGTCAGTATACTGTATTGGTGTAGGGGTTAGTATTCTGTATTACTGTAGGGGTTAGTATACTGTATTGGTGTAGGGGTTAGTATACTGTATTGGTGTAGGGGTTAGTATACTGTATTGGTGTAGGGGTTAGTATTCTGTATTACTGTAGGGGTTAGTATACTGTATTGGTGTAGGGGTTAGTATACTGTATTGGTGTAGGGGTTAGTATTCTGTATTAGTGTAGGGGTTAGTATATTGTATTGGTGTAGGGGTTAGTATACTGTATTGGTGAACAGGGGTCAGTATACTGTATTGGTGAACAGGGGTCAGTATACTGTATTGGTGTAGGGGTTAGTATTCTGTATTACTGTAGGGGTTAGTATACTGTATTGGTGTAGGGGTTAGTATACTGTATTGGTGTAGGGGTTAGTATTCTGTATTACTGTAGGGGTTAGTATACTGTATTGGTGTAGGGGTTAGTATACTGTATTGGTGTAGGGGTTAGTATACTGTATTGGTGTAGGGGTTAGTATTCTGTATTAGTGTAGGGGTCAGTATACTGTATTGGTGTAGGGGTTAGTATACTGTATTGGTGTAGGGGTTAGTATTCTGTATTAGTGTAGGGGTTAGTATATTGTATTGGTGTAGGGGTTAGTATACTGTATTAGTGTAGGGGTTAGTATACTGTATTGGTGTAGGGGTTAGTATACTGTATTGGTGTAGGGGTTAGTATACTGTATTGGTGAACAGGGGTCAGTATACTGTATTGGTGTAGGGGTTAGTATTCTGTATTACTGTAGGGGTTAGTATACTGTATTGGTGTAGGGGTTAGTATACTGTATTGGTGCAGGGGTCAGTATACTGTATTGGTGAACAGGGGTCAGTATACTGTATTGGTGAACAGGGGTCAGTATACTGTATTGGTGAACGGTGGTTGACATGGTGTATGGAGGTTGCAAACCTATGAGACACTGTAGGCCAACCAAGATGGCACATAGCGTGCAGTGCCATCCCTCAATTCTTAAACCCCATCCATAATAAATATAACAAAGTTTATGATTACTTGATGCTGGATGGTACATTTTTAAATGGTATACACATCAGTGTTTGGATTAAAAGGTACAGTTGGTTGTCATTGCATTTGCTCTGCTTACTTTGTTATTGTGAGTAAATACTGGATATTCAATGATAATAAGCATAAAAGCTGTATGTCATTTCGCACCTCAATGAACATTTATAACTCTTTACTTACAGTGATGACCTTGGTCCAGCCTAATTATAGGAGTAGACTTACTGATTAAATCATTGCTACAGTATGTGCACAGCTTTCAAACCAACCAAATTTAAGTCAGATATAAAATATTTGTCATCATTAATGCAGCAACAGAAATCTCACTGTGAGTGAAGTGTGTTTATTTTCTTTTCCCTGATCTTTTATTAATATGCACTAAAGCTTATAATTTCACCTTCACAGTGTATGAGGTGCATTTCAATAATCTTGAGAAATTATGTTCTTTTTCAATTTCTTTTCAAAAGATTAATATTAATAATTTTTCAACAGGTTTTCTATAATCCTTCACATATTTCAATTTGTGTCTGAGATACTTCTATTAATAGTATAACAATGAATACATGTTAACAACCAACAAGATTCATCCTTTTCCTTAAAACAGTCCATAATTATTGTTACCAATTCATTAATACGATCATAAAATTATAAGACAGTGGAGCAGAATTAGGCCATTTGGCCCATTATGTCTTCTCCATCATTCCATCATGGCTTAGTCCTCTCAATCAAATTCTCCGGCATTCTTCTTGTAACATTTGACACCCTTACTGATCGGAACATGCCAACTTCTGCTTTAAATACACCCAATGACTTGGCCTGCACAGCTGCCTGTGGCAAAGAATTCCACAGATTAACCACTCTCTGGCTAAAGAAACTCCTCCCCATCTCTGTTCTGAAGAGATGTCCTTCTGTTCTGAGGCTCCGTCCTCTGGTCCGACACTCTCCCACAATAGGAAACATCCTTTCAATTTTCGAGAGATTCCCCCCCCCCCCCCCCATCCCATTCTTCCAAACTCCAGTGAGTAATTGCTAAGAGCCAGCAAACATATGTTAACCCCTTCATTCCCAGGATCACTCTCCTGAACCTTCTCTGGACCCTCGCCAGTACCAACACATCCTTTTTTAGATAAGGGGCTCAAAGCTGCTCATTGGCCAAATGTAGACTGACCAGTACCTTACGAAGCCTTAACATTACGTCCTTGCTTTTATATTGTAGTCCTCGAAATGATTGCTAACATTGCATTTACCTTCCTCACCATCGACTCAACCTGCAAGTTAATCTTTAGGGAACCCTGCACAAAGACTCCCAAATCCCTTGGCCCTTGGAGAGAATTTTTGAATTCTCTCTTCATTTAGAAAATAGTCTATGCCTTATTTCTTCTACCAAAGTGCATGATGATTCATTTCCCTATACTGCATCTGCCAATTCTTTGCCCATTCTCCTAATCTGTCTAATTCCTCTGCAGACTCCCTACTTCCTCAACACTACCTGTTGCTCCATCTATCTTTATACCATGTGCAAGCTTGATTACAGAGGCATCAATTTTGTCATCCAAATCATTGACATATAACGTGAGAAGAAGTGGTCCCAATTCCAACCCCTGTGGAACACAAGTCAGCAGTCAGAACAGGCTCTCTTTATTGACACTATGTGCCTCCTGCAAGTCAGCCAATATTCTATCCATGCTGGTATCCTTCCTTCAGTAGCGCGGGCTCTTACCTTGTTTGCAGCACTTTGTCAAAGGCCTTCTGAAAATCCACCAACTCCCCTTTGCCTTGTCTTCAAAATTCCCGACAGGCTTGTCAGGCAAACATTCCTCTTTAGGAAACTATGCCCCTATTGGCCTTTTTAATTGTGTGCCTCTCAGTACACTGAAACCTCCTCCTTACTAAAGGACTCAAACATTCGAGCAATACTGAAACCAGACTAATTGGACTATAATGTCTCTCTTTTGCCTCTCTCCATGCTCAAAGAATGGAATAACATTCGCAATTTTCCAGTCCTCTGAAACTATTCCAGAATCTAGTGATTATTGAAAGATCACTACTCTTGACTCCATAATCTCTTTCAGAACATCTGCTCCATGTGACTTATCTACCTTCAGATTTTTCATTTTGCCAAGCAATTTTCCTTAGTAGTAGCAACTGAACTCTTTTCTGATGGAATTTGTGGTATACTGCTATAATCAATCCTCAAAAAGACATGTGAGGGATTACTTTTTGAGGATTATTGTCACTTTGAGGCCACACTCTCAAAAAGGTTCTCTACTCCTGTTGGTTTGGATTGGGGCATTAATGACTAACTGAAAACGGAGCTTAGGCATTAGCAGTATTTTTGTTTGGTTGGCAAGATGTATTCAGTGGTGCACCAAAGTATTTGTTGCTGATAATCCAACTGTCAAGCACCTGTTGAAACGCCTTGAATGAAGGGTTGTTTGCTAAATTTTCTGATGACACACATCGTTATGCAAGTGTGTGTTGTGAAGAGGATGTAAGGAGGCTTTATGGGACTAACGTCAGGAGTGGGACTGTTCTCTTATGAGGAATGTTGGTAGAGGGTAGGCCTGTATTTGTAGGAGTTTACAAGAATGAGGGGTCTTCACTGAAATACATAAAATCAGAAGAAGTCTTGCCAGGTTAGAGGTGGAGAGGATATTTCCTCTTGTGGGAGAATCTGGGAATAGTGGGCACTATTTGAATATAAGGCTTCATCCGGTTAAGACAGATAAGGTGATATATTTTTCAACATAGCTATGGAGTTTTTGGAACTGCTTTCCTGAAAAGCCTGTGGAAGCTCTATATGAGGTAGAGATAGAAATATTCTTGATAAGAAAGGGGTGAAACTTATTAGAGATGTGTTGGAATATGGAGTTGAGGTTTTCAAATCAAATCAAATCATGATCTTACTTAATGGCAGAACAGGCTTGAGGATCCAAGCAAATTACCACTCGTTGTGCATGCCAATGTATTCATAAAACACCCTGAGTCGGCTAAGTTCATGCTTCTGAAGTTCAAATCATCATTGCTGTGCGTCATTTGCTGCCTGCCCTGCAGATACATCTTTAATTCTTAAAACTGTTGCTTTCTATACTTCTTATGAATTTAAAATGCTATTAATGCTGCCAGCTTTTTCAATAAAACAGAATCTGTACTGATTCTGCTTAGGAACCAAAGAGGTTAATTTTTCACTGGAGGAATATGCTCTCTCTCCTTGTAAATGCCAACGGTGTACACATTTATTTTCCTGTTGAATTAGAAGTCAGAGTAAGGAAGTCACCTTGAATTTTGCAAAATGCTAATCAAGTTAGTCACAGTGCTCGATGGTCTTGTGAGTTATTCTTCTTCAGCATTCTTCAATATTTTCCCTTACCCTTTACTCATATTGTCTCGCATCTAACCATAGTATCCTGAACATTGCCACTGCATTATGTTTAATTCTTGTGTACATTTTGTAGTGGTGGAGAGAATCAGTGTTGAGGGTGGTGGGTGGTGAACCAGTTTGTTGGTTTGCTTGGCCTTGGGCAGTGCTGAGCACCCTGAGGGTTATTGGAGTTGTACTTACCAAAGTGGCAGAGATGTTCATTAGATTCCTGGCATGTCTCTGGGGTGCCAGGAGGTGAATTATTTGCCACAGGGTGACCAGTCCCTGAAATGTCCTTGTGCCAAATTTATACAGCTGGATCAGTTGTCTTTCTGGTCAAGGGTGCTAAAGGTGCAGGACCTGCGAATTGCAATGCCAGGGAATGTCAGGGATAGGGGATTAAATTCTCTCATGTTCAAACCCTGGGCCTTAAGGGTGCAGGACCTGCGAATTGCAATGCCAGTGAATGTCAGGGATAGGGGATTAAACTCTCTCATGTTCAAACCCTGGGCCTTAAGGGTGCAGGACCTGCGAATTGCAATGCCAGTGAATGTCAGGGATAGGGGATTAAACTCTCTCATGTTCAAACCCTGGGCCTTAAGGGTGCAGGACCTGCGAATTGCAATGCCAGGGAATGTCAGGGATAGGGGATTAAACTCTCTCATGTTCAAACCCTGGGCCTTAAGGGCGCAGGACCTGCGAATTGCAATGCCAGTGAATGTCAGGGATAGGGGATTAAACTCTCTCATGTTCAAACCCTGGGCCTTAAGGGTGCAGGACCTGCGAATTGCAATGCCAGGGAATGTCAGGGATAGGGGATTAAACTCTCTCATGTTCAAACCCTGGGCCTTAAGGGCGCAGGACCTGCGAATTGCAATGCCAGTGAATGTCAGGGATAGGGGATTAAACTCTCTCATGTTCAAACCCTGGGCCTTAAGGGCGCAGGACCTGTGAATTGCAATGCCAGGGAATGTCAGGGATAGGGGATTAAACTCTCTCATGTTCAAACCCTGGGCCTTTGTACCTCTCTGCAACCAGATCGTCATCAGTGCGGATCGGAAGTGACATCTCCTCCTCACTGATGATCGATACTGGCGCACCTCAGGGATGTGTGCTTAGCCCACTGCTCTGCTCTCCAGACCCATAAGCACGTGGCTAGGCGCAGATCCAACTCCATCTATAAATGTGCCGATGACGCAACTTGTTGGCAGAATTTCAGATGGATACAAGGAGGTGGATAGGAGTGAGATCAACTGATTGAGGATTGCCACAACAACAACGTCAGTAAGGCCAATTCCCCCCCCACTTAGCCCTCTATTTTTCCAAGCTCCATGTACCTATCTAAGAATCTCTTAAAAGACCCTGTTGTATCTGCTTCCACCACCTTTGCAGTGTACACATACCCAACACTGTGTGTGAAAAACTTACCTCTGACATCCCCTCTGTACCTATTTCCAAGCACCTTAAAACTTTGCCCCCTCATGTTAGCCATTTTAGCCCTGGATAAAGCCTTTAGCTATCCACACGATCAATGCCCCTCGTCATTTTATACAACATATTGATGCAATTACAAGGAAGGCATAACAGTGGCTATATTTCATTAGGAGAATTAGTAAGTCACTAAAGACTCTAGCAAGTTTCTGCAGATGTACTATTCTAACTGGTTGCATCTAGAGGGGTACGGAGGGACCACTGCACAGGATCAGGAAAAGCTGCCGGAAGTCGTAAGTTCAGCCAGCTTGTGGGCACTGGCATCAAGGACATCTTCAAAAGGGGTCGCAAAAAGCCTGCAATCCTCATCACCCTCACCCAGGACATGTCCTCTTCTCATTGTTACCATCAAGGAGGTGGTACAGGAGCCTGAAGACACACTCGACTTTTTAGGAGCAGCTTCTTCCCTTCTGCCATCAGATTTCTGAGTGGACAATGATCCCATGAACACTAACCCACTATTTCTTTTATGTTTTGTTCTCTTTTTGCACTCGTGTTCTTATCGTAATTCGTAGCTCTTTTTATTATTATGTATTGCAAAGTACTGCTGTCACACAGCAATGGATTTCACAACATATGCCAGTGACATCAGACCTGATTCTGATCCCATGTTGGAGGTGGTAGGGAAACTGGAATCTGTCCGGCCTGCTGCGTTCTTCCAGCATCTTGTGTGTGTTGCTTGGATTTCCAGCGTCCCTTGCTCCTGATAAATCCTGGTAGCAACTATCAGGCAGAACCTTAACAATTTCTATCAAAGGCAAGTCCAGGCCTGAGTGGAGTGTATTTTTCCTCCTTCTCTGTATGAGACAGAATGAACGATGATGCACCAACTCTGAAACTGTTCATAGCAAAAGTTGTTTAGTGAGTGAACTATAGGAAATAAAAGGGAAAATATTTTTCTGTATGAAGAAGGTAGAGTTGGCTAAAATATTATATTTTTGTTGTCAGATAGAAAGTAGATAAAGATTTGGAGAAGAAAAGAATGCAGAGTTGAGAATGAAGAAGTGGGAAGAGAAGGAATGAATGGCTTTTTAAATGGTCCCTCTCCTTTGCTAGCTCCATTCCTTTGGTGTATTTTTGGAGATTTTTCTCAGAGTCTCCAAAGCCCAGCAAGCTTACTTTCAGTATTTACACATCTTGCATGAGACAATTGCAATAACAGTACTAAATCCATAGCAAAGGCAGAAAATTTGTTAAACTTCAGTAAGCTTTGCTGGTTTCATCCAATAAATTACTTATTAAAATGTCAATAGCTATGCTTGGCATCTCCTTTAATGTTTTAGTTTGTTCAGTTGTGAATTGCTTCTGTGAGGTGGAAATGAAAGAAATCTGTTTCCTGCACAGGTTGGGAGATGGAGAAATGGCCTGATAAGAATGAAATATCCAGTGTGGCCAAGATACACAGCACTCCAGGAGCCTGTTCTTGACAGTGATCATCTAACTGTTGCCACGTTAGAGGAAAGACCATTTGTGATTGTAGAGGAAGTGGATTCTGAAAATGGAGCGTGTGTGCGGAACACAGTACCCTGCAGGAAGCAAGTAAACCTCAGTGACAGGTAAAGACCATACCTGGGGAGGCAAATGTCCAGCAGAGATCTAAGCTGGAATCCTCACCTGCCCTGTCAGCTGGAAATGTGACTTGCCCAGCTCTCCTGTAAGATCAAAGATGATTAGAACAGGAGGGGCCTCATTTGGTGTGTGGCTTCTTTTCTGAACATTATTTGATTGCCTTCTGTTGAAACCTGTTTCCACTTCATTCATTCTGAGAAAAGGATTTCCACATGTCAATGCTGACGCCCTTACCAGTAGTTTATATCTGTGCTTTGAGATTATCAAAGCTTCTCTCTCTTAATTAATCTAAAACTGGCATGACTTTTAACAACATCTGTCAAATCTTCTCAACTGTCTGTGCTGTAGAGCAATCTAGCGTCTCCAGTCTGTCCATGTAACTGATTCCTATTGATGGCACCAAGCTCATAAATCTTATCTGTATCATTGCTAAGGCCTTCTTTTCCTTTCTAATACTAGCAAATTGAACACATTACCACAATTGCCGTGAAGACGAACTCAGCAGAATGGTATGAAACAGAAACAGTAATGTTGGAAGAACTCAGGTAGCATCTCTGGTTTGGCTTCTGCTCTGGAACGTCAGCTCACAGCTGTCTGGGTACAAGCTTGGCTTGGTGGGAGCAGTTAGGGTTAGGGTGGTACACACATAACATCATAGCTCATCATAACATGGGATCCAGGGTGAGCTGTACAATATTACAGGGTGTAGGGAAGGGGTCTGTGACCACTAGCGTGCTGCAGGGAAAGGAGACTGAAGGGTAATTTTTTTACATAGTGGGTGGTGGTATATGAAATAAGCAGGCAGGGAAAGTGGCAGGCGAGAGTACAATTAGTGTTTGAATAACATCTGGACAGGTACATTGAAAACAAGATGGGCAAAAGCTGGCAAATGGAAACAGCTTGGACTACATGGATGAGTTAGGCCTAGGGCCGACTTCCTTGCTGTACAACTCGATGACTGTATGTTGTGTGTGATTGACAGGAGAAATAGATGGCTTTCTTGTCAAGTGTGCAGATGATACACAGGTTGAGTGAGGGACAGGTAGGATGCAGAAGGACTTGAACAGATTAGGAGAATGGGCAAGAAGGTGGCAAATGATATACAGTGTTGGAAAATGCATGGTCATGCACATTGGGAGAAGAAATAAATGTGCAAACATTTTCTAAATCTGGAGAAAATCCAAAAATCTGAGATGCAAAGGACTTGGGAGTCCTTGTGCAAAATACCCTAAAGGTTAACGCAGTTTGAATCAGTGGTGAGGAAGGCAAATGCAATGCTACCGTTCATTTCAAGGGGTTTAGAATACAAGAACAGGGCTGTGATGCAGAGGCCTCACCTTGACTATTGTGAACAGTTTTGGGTTCCTCATCTTAGAAAAGATGTTCTGGCATTGGAGAGGGTTTAGAGAACTTACACAAAGATGATTCTGGGAATGAAAGGGTTATCATACAGGTACATTTGATGGCTCTGGATCTGTACTCGCTGGAATTTAGAAGGATGAGGGGGATCTCATTGAAACCTTTCAAATGTTGAAAGACCTAGAGAGAGGAGATGTAAAAACGATGTTTCCCATGGTGGGGACAAGAGGGCACAGCCTCAGGATAGAGGGGCATCAATTTAAAACAGACATGCAGAGAAATTTCTTTAGCCAAAGGGTGATGAATTTGTGGGATTTGTTGCCAGGGCAGCTGTGGAGGCCAGGTTGTTGGGGGTATTAAACGCAGGGCTTGATAGGTTCTTGATTGGACATAGCATCAAAGGTTACAGGAAGAAGGCCGGGGAGTGGGGCTTAGGAGGGGTCAAAACATTTGAGCCATGATTGAATGGTGGAGCAGACTCGATGGAGCAAAATGGCCTAATTCTGCACCTATGCCTAATGGTCTCATGGAATCAAAAGAACGACTATTATCAATGGAGATATATTGCATATGAATGGAATACAGAGAGGTCTAGGTGAACTTATACATGCTGCTGTTACAGTGAGGGCAGGGTGGGGCAGGTATCAAGAATACGGTGAAGTGATAAACATTTAAGCTCCTTTGTATAATGTGTAGTGAATGTTGTGAAGTCAGGGTGATGTGCTGTAGTCTACTGGGGCCTGCAGGGATGTACTAAGCAGGCCAGCACACAGAAGTAAAAAGGAGGCTGGGATACAGACAGACAGACATACTTTATTGATCCCAAGGGAAATTGGGTTTTATTACAGCCGCACCAAGAATAGTGAAGAAATATAGCAATATAAAACCATAAATAATTAAATAATAATGTTGATCATTCCCAGTGGAAATAAGTCCAGGACCAGCCTATTGGCTCAGGGTGTCTGACACTCCGAGGGAGGAGTTGTAAAGTTTGATGGCCACAGACAGGAATGACTTCCTATGACGCTCAGTGTTACATCTTGGTGGAATGAGTCTCTGGCTGAATGTACTGCTGTGCCTAACCAGTACATTATGGAGTGGATGGGAGACATTGTCCAAGATGGCATGCAACTTGGACAGCATCCTCTTTTCAGACACCAGCATCAGAGAGTCCAGTTCCACCCCCACAACATTACTGGCCTTACGAATGAGTTTGTCGATTCTATTGGTGTCTGCTATCCTCAGCCTGCTGCCCCATCACACAACAGCAAACATGATAGCACTGGCCACCACAGACTCGTAGAACATCCTCAGCATCGTCCGGCAGATGTCAAAGGACCTCAGTCTCTTCAGGAAATAGAGACGGCTCTGACCCTTCTTGTAGACAGCCTCAGTGTTCTTTGACCAGTCCAGTTTATTATCAATTTGTATCCCCAGGTATTTGTAATCCTCCACCATGTCCACATTGACCCCTTGGATGGAAACAGGGGTCACCAGTACCTTAGCCCTCCTCAGGTCCACCACCAGCTCCTTAGTCTTTTTCACATTAAGCTGCAGATGATTCTGCTCACACCATGTGACAAAGTTTCCCACCGTAGCCCTGTACTCAGCCTCATCTCCCTTGCTGATGCATCCAACTATGGCAGAGTCATCAGAAAACTTCTGAAGATGGCAAGACTCTTGGGGTGGGAGGAGGGTGACGAAGAGGAATGGCATGTTCAGAAGATCAATCCTGATACTAGCAGAAAAAAAGAGCAAATTATCTGAAACTGGACAATTCAACAATGAGTCCTGTAAACTACCCAATTTAAATATGAGGCCGAGTTCCTTGGGCGTGCATTGTAACTGTTGGAGGCCAGAGAGGCCAGAGCGGGAGGAGGGTATGGAAGGCACCCTGGAGCTCAGCATCCCTCCAGTGCCCCAACCTGCATTTGTTTTCTCCAAACGAGAGGAAAACACATTATGAACTTGCAAGTATAGTACACTGATCAGACAAATTACTGCTTTATTTGGGTCACTGGATGGGGGTAAAGGTAAATCAACAGGTGTTGGATCAACTCAGGTTGTGTGGGAACATGCTTTTGGAGAGGGGATAGAAAAGTGGATGAGGAAGTCAGGAAGTGTGTGGGCAACAGCACCTCAATTTTCATCTGGGCACATTACACTCAATATTCAATATTGAATTCTCCATCTTCATATAATTTGCACATTCTCTCTGTTTGTATCAGGACTGGCCATTTTTCCTTCACTTCTTTTTTTCCAGTTGTTTATTTGGCCGACCATCATGTCCCAGTCAGGATATGAAAATAAAATATTACACAGTCCACACAAAACAGAAAAATGAGTTCAATGGATGTCCATCATTTAACTCTGACATTCCTTTTCCCCAGACATCATCCTCCTCCCACTTTTTCATAGTCATAGAAACCGTCTCTTCAGCTCACATGGGCCATGCCGAAAATTTTAAACTGCCTTCTCCCATTCACCTCTAGAGAACCACAGCTCACCATACCCCACCATCCACGTACCCCTCCAACTTTTCTTTTTTCTTTTTCGCTTTTCTGGGTTTTTTTAATATATACTATAATATACCGAGGTTTGCGTTGCTAATATGTTACTTGTATCATCCATGATTTGGGAAGACTCATTTATATTGTAACTATTGCTAATGTATTCTTTCATGTTCAGTTAAAATGTTTCAGTTTGCAATCCCATTATCTATGTATTAATCTTATTATGTTGATATTAATATTAATAATATTAATAAAAAGATTGAAAAAGGAATATGGGGAATCGGACGACTTGTATTTGGAAAGTGTATTCACACAGGAATATGGGGAATTGGAGTTCTGGTATTTGGAAAGTGTATTCACACAGAAATATGGGGAATTGGAGGTCTGGTATTTGGAAAGTGTATTCATACAGGAAAATGGGGATTAGGATGTCCGGTGTTTGGAAACTGTATTCATAGGGGAATATGGGGAATTGGAGGTATGGTATTTGGAAAGTGTATTCATACAGGAAAATGGGGATTAGGATGTCCGGTGTTTGGAAACTGTATTCATAGGGGAATATGGGGAATTGGAGGTATGGTATTTGGAAAGAGAATTCACATGGAAATATGGGGAATTGGAGATCTGGAATTTGGAAAGGGTATACAAACAGGAATATGGGGATTAGGATGTCTGGTGTTTGGAAAGAGAATTCACATGGAAATATGGGGAATTGGAGGTCTGGAATTTGGAAAGGGTATACAAACGGGAATATGGGGAACTTGATGACTGGTATTTGGAAAGTGAATTCAAACGGGAATATGGGGAATTGGAGGTCTGGTATTTGGAAAGAGAATTCACATGGGAATATGCGGAATTGGAGGTCTGGAATTTGGAAAGGGTATACAAACAGGAATATGGGGATTAGGATGTCTGGTGTTTCGAAAGTGTATTCACACAGGAATATGGGGATTTGGAGGTCTGGTATTTGGAAAGAGAATTCACACGGAAATATGGGGAATTGGAGGTCTGGTATTTGGAAAGTGTATTCACACGGGAATATGGGGAATTGGATGTCTAGTATTTAGAAAGTGAGTTCACACGGGAATGTGGGGAATTGGAGGTGTGGTATTTGGAAAGTGTGTTCATACGGGAAAATGAGGAATTGGAGATCTGGTATTTGGAAACTGTATTCTCACGGGAATATGGGGAATTGGTAGTCAGGTATTTGGAAAGTGAATTCATACGGGAATATGGGAAATTGGAGGTCTGGTATTTGGAAAGTGTATTAACATGGAGATATGGGGAATTGCAGGTTCGGGATTTGGAAAGTATATTCATACAGGAACAGGGGAAATTGGAGGTCTGGTATTTGGAAAGTGTATTGACACAGTAATATGGGGAATTGGAGGTCTGGTATTTGGAAAGTGTATTGACACGGGAATATGGGGAATTGTAGGTCTGGTATTTGGAAAGTGTATTCATTTCGGAATATGAGGAATTGGAGGTCTGGTATTTTGAAAGTGCATTCATACTGGAATATCTGGAATTGGAGGTCTGGTATTTGGAAAGTGTGTTCACACAGGAATATGGGGAATTCGACGATTGGCATTTGAGAAGTGTATTCATGCAGCAATATGGGGAATTGGAGGTCTCGTATTTGGAAAGTGTATTCACACGGGAATATAGGGAATTGCTGGGCAGGTATTTGAATAGAGTATTCACTTGGCAATATGGGGAATTGGAGGTCTGGTATTTGGAAAGTGAATTGACACGGGAATATGGGGAATTGGAGGTCTGATATTTGGAAAGTGAATTCACATGGGAATATCTGGAATTGGAGGTCTGCTATTTGGAAAGTGAATTGACATGGGAATATGGGGAATTGGAGGTCTGATATTTGGAAAGTGAATTCACACGGGAATATGGGGAATTGGAGGTCTGGTATTTGGAAAGTGATTTCACACGGGAATATGGGGAATTGGAGATCTGGTATTTGGAAAGAATATTCACACGGGAATATGTGGAATTGGAGGTCTGGTATTTGGAAAGTGTATTCACACGGGAATATAGGGAATTGCTGGTCTGGTATTTGGATAGAGTATTCACTCGGCAATATAGAGAATTGGAGGTCTGGTATTTGGAAAGTGAATTGACACCGGAATATGGGGAATTGGTGGTCTCATATTTGGAAAGAGAATTCACATGGGAATATGTGGAATTGGAGGTCTGGTACTTGGAAAGTGTGTTAACATGGAAATATGGGGAATTAGAAATCTGGTATTTGCAAAGTGTATTCATATAGAGAATATGCGGAATCGGATGTCTGGTATTTCGAAAGTGCATTCACACGGAGATATGGGGAATTGGAGGTCTGGTATTTGGAAAGTATATTGACACGGGAATATGTGGAATTGGAGTTCTGGTATTTGGAAAGTGTATTCACATGGGAATATGGGGAATTGTAGGTCTAGTATTTGGAAAGAGTATTCACACGGGAATATGTGGTATTGTAGATCTGGTATTCCGAAAGTGTATTCACACAGGAATATGGGGAATTGCTGGGCTGGTATTTGGATAGAGTATTCACTTGGCAATATGGGAAATTGGAGGTCTGGTATTTGGAAAGTGTATTCATACAGGGAATATACGGAATTGGCTGTCTGGTATTTGGAATGTGTATTCACACAGAAATATGGGGAATTGGAGGTCTGGGATTTGGAAAGTGAATTCACACGGGAATATCGGGAACTGGAGGTCTGGTATTTGGAAAGAGTATTCATACAGGAATATGTGGTATTGGAGGTCTGGTATTTGGAAAGTGTATTCTCATGGGAATATGGGGAATTGGTAGTCAGGTATTTGGAAAGTGAATTGATATGGGAATATGGGAATTGGTAGTCAGGTATTTGGAAAGTGTGTTCACACAGGAATATGTGGAATTCGAGGACTGGTATTTGTAAAGTGTATTCATGCAGGAATATGGGGAATCAGTGGTCTAGGATTTGGAAAGTGTGTTCATACAGGAATATGGGGAATTGGAGGTCTGGTATTTGGAAAGTGTATTCACATGGGAATATGGGGAATTGGAGGTCTAGTATTTGGAAAGTAAATTCACACCTGTATATGGGGAATTGGAGGTCTGGTATTTGGAAAGTGTATTCAATCGGAAATATGGGGAATTGTAGATCTGGAATTTTGAAGTTCTATTCGTACAGGAATATGGGGAATTGGAGGTCTGGTATTTGGAAAGTGACTTCAAGCGGGAATATGTGGAATTGCAGGTCTGTTACTTGGGAAGTGTATTCACCCTGGAATATGGTGAATTGGAGGTCTGGTATTTGGAATGTGTATTCACATGGGAACATGAGGAATTGTAGGTCTGGTATTTGGAAAGTAAATTCACACGGGAATACGGGGAATTGGAGATCTGGCATTTGGCAAGTGTATTCACACAGAAACATGGGGAATTGGAGGTCTGGTATTTGGAAAGCATATTGACACGGGAATATGGGGAATTGAAGGTCTGGTATTTGGAAAGTGTATTCACATGGGAATGGGGGATTTGGAGGTCTAGTATTTGGAAAGTGAATTCACACGGGAATACAGGGAATTGGCTGTCTGGTATTTGGAAAGTGTATTCACACGGAGATATGGGGAATTGGAGGTCTGTGATTTGGAAAGTATATTCATACAGAAACATGGGGAATTGGAGGTCTGGTATTTGGAAAGTATATTCATACAGAAACATGGGGAATTGGAGGTCTGGTATTTGGAAAGCATATTGACACGGGAATATGGGGAATTGGAGGTCTGGTATTTGGAAAGTGTATTCACATGGGAATATGGGAAATTGGAGGTCTGGTATTTGGAAAGTGTATTCATACAGGGAATATACGGAATTGGCTGTCTGGTATTTGGAATGTGTATTCACACAGAAATATGGGGAATTGGAGTTCTGGTATTTGGAAAGAGTATTCACACGGGAATATGTGGAATTGGAGGTCTGGTATTTGGAAAGAGATTTCACACGGAACTATGGGGAATTGCAGGTCTGGTGATTGGAAAGTGTATTCACACGGGAATATGGGAAATTGGATGTCTGGTATTTGGAAAGTGTACTCACACGGGAATGTGGGGAATTGGAGATCTGGTATTTGGAAAGTATACTCACACGGGAATATGGGGAATCGGAGATCCGGTATTTGGAAAGTGTATTCATACAGGGAATATACGGAATTGGCTGTCTGGTATTTGGAATGTGTATTCACACAGAAATATGGGGAACTGGAGATCTGGGATTTGGAAAGTGAATTCACACGGGAATATCGGGAACTGGAGGTCTGGTATTTGGAAAGAGTATTCTCATGGGAATATGTGAAATTGGAGGTCTAGAATTTGGAAAGAGTATTCATAAATATGTGGTATTGGAGGTCTGGTATTTGGAAAGTGTATTCACACAGGAATATGGGGAATTGGTAGTCAGGTATTTGGAAAGTGAATTGATACGGGAATATGGGAAATTGGTAGTCAGGTATTTGGAGAGTGTATTCACACAGGAATATAGGGAATTGCTGGGCTGGTATTTGAATAGAGTATTCACTTGGCAATATGGGGAATTGGAGGTCTGGTATTTGGAAAGTGAATTGACACGGGAATATGGGGAATTGGAGGTCTGATATTTGGAAAGTGAATTCACATGGGAATATCTGGAATTGGAGGTCTGCTATTTGGAAAGTGAATTGACACGGGAATATGGGGAATTGGAGGTCTGATATTTGGAAAGTGAATTCACACGGGAATATGGGGAATTGGAGGTCTGGTATTTGGAAAGTGATTTCACACGGGAATATGGGGAATTGGAGATCTGGTATTTGGAAAGAATATTCACACGGGAATATGTGGAATTGGAGGTCTGGTATTTGGAAAGTGTATTCACACGGGAATATAGGGAATTGCTGGTCTGGTATTTGGATTGAGTATTCACTCGGCAATATAGAGAATTGGAGGTCTGGTATTTGGAAAGTGAATTGACACCGGAATATGGGGAATTGGTGGTCTAGTATTTCGAAAGTGAGTTCACACGGGAATGTGGGGAATTGGAGGTGTGGTATTTGGAAAGTGTGTTCATACGGGAAAATGAGGAATTGGAGATCTGGTATTTGGAAACTGTATTCTCACGGGAATATGGGGAATTGGTAGTCAGGTATTTGGAAAGTGAATTCATACGGGAATATGGGAAATTGCAGGTCTGGTATTTGGAAAGTGTATTAACACGGGAATATGGGGAATTGGAGGTCTGGTATTTGGAAAGAGAATTCACACGGAAATATGGGGAATTGGAGGTCTGGTATTTGGAAAGTGTATTCGCACAGGAATATGTGGAATTGGAGGTCTGGTATTTGGGAAGGGTATTCATACAGGAATATGGGGACTAGGATGTCTGGTGTTTCGAAACTGTATTCATAAGAGAATATGGGGAATTGGAGGTCTGGTATTTGGAAAGGGTATACAAACGGGAATGTGGGGAATTTGATGACTGGTATTTGGAAAGTAAATTCACATGGGAATATGGGGAATTGGAGGTCTGGTATTTGGAAAGTGTATACAAACGGGAATGTGGGGAATTTGATGACTGGTATTTGGAAAGTAAATTCACATGGGAATATGGGGAATTGGAGGTCTGGTATTTGGAAAGAGAATTCACACGGAAATATGTGGAATTGGAGGTCTGGTATTTGGGAAGTGTATGCATACAGGAATATGGGGATTAGGATGTCTGGTGTTTCGAAAGTGTATTCACACAGGAATATGGGGAATTGGAGGTCTGGTATTTGGAAGAATTCACACGGAACTATGGGGAATTGCAGGTCTGATATTTGGAAAGTTTATTCACACGGGAATATGGGGAATTGGATGTCTGGTATTTCGAATGTGAGTTCACACGGGAATGTGGGGAATTGGAGGTGTGGTATTTGGAAAGTGTATTCACACGGGAATATGGGAAATTGGAGGTCTGGTATTTGGAAAGTGTATTCACATGGAGATATGGGGAATTGGAGGTCCGGGATTTGGAAAGTATATTCATACAGGAACATGGGAAATTGGAGATCTGGTATTTGGAAAGAATATTCACACGGGAATATGTGGAATTGGAGGTCTGGTATTTGGAAAGTGTATTCACACGGGAATATAGGGAATTGCTGGTCTGGTATTTGGATTGAGTATTCACTCGGCAATATAGAGAATTGGAGGTCTGGTATTTGGAAAGTGAATTGACACCGGAATATGGGGAATTGGAGGTCTCGTATTTGGAAAGTGTATTCACACGGGAATATAGGGAATTGCTGGGCTGGTATTTGAATAGAGTATTCACTTGGCAATATGGGGAATTGGAGGTCTGGTATTTGGAAAGTGAATTGACATGGGAATATGGGGAATTGGAGGTCTGATATTTGGAAAGTGAATTCACATGGGAATATCTGGAATTGGAGGTCTGCTATTTGGAAAGTGAATTCACACGGGAATATGGGGAATTGGAGGTCTGGTATTTGGAAAGTGATTTCACACGGGAATATGGGGAATTGGAGATCTGGTATTTGGAAAGAATATTCACACGGGAATATGTGGAATTGGAGGTCTGGTATTTGGAAAGTGTATTCACACGGGAATATAGGGAATTGCTGGTCTGGTATTTGGATAGAGTATTCACTCGGCAATATAGAGAATTGGAGGTCTGGTATTTGGAAAGTGAATTGACACCGGAATATGGGGAATTGGTGGTCTCATATTTGGAAAGAGAATTCACATGGGAATATGTGGAATTGGAGGTCTGGTACTTGGAAAGTGTGTTAACATGGAAATATGGGGAATTAGAAATCTGGTATTTGCAAAGTGTATTCATATAGAGAATATGCGGAATCAGATGGCTGGTATTTCAAAAGTGCATTCACACGGAGATATGGGGAATTGGAGGTCTGGTATTTGGAAAGTATATTGACACGGGAATATGTGGAATTGGAGTTCTGGTATTTGGAAAGTGTATTCACATGGGAATATGGGGAATTGTAGGTCTAGTATTTGGAAAGAGTATTCACACGGGAATATGTGGTATTGTAGATCTGGTATTCCGAAAGTGTATTCACACAGGAATATGGGGAATTGCTGGGCTGGTATTTGGATAGAGTATTCACTTGGCAATATGGGAAATTGGAGGTCTGGTATTTGGAAAGTGTATTCATACAGGGAATATACGGAATTGGCTGTCTGGTATTTGGAATGTGTATTCACACAGAAATATGGGGAATTGGAGGTCTGGGATTTGGAAAGTGAATTCACACGGGAATATCGGGAACTGGAGGTCTGGTATTTGGAAAGAGTATTCATACGGGAATATGTGGTATTGGAGGTCTGGTATTTGGAAAGTGTATTCTCATGGGAATATGGGGAATTGGTAGTCAGGTATTTGGAAAGTGAATTGATACGGGAATATGGGAATTGGTAGTCAGGTATTTGGAAAGTGTGTTCACACAGGAATATGTGGAATTCGAGGACTGGTATTTGTAAAGTGTATTCATGCAGGAATATGGGGAATCAGTGGTCTAGGATTTGGAAAGTGTGTTCATACAGGAATATGGGGAATTGGAGGTCTGGTATTTGGAAAGTGTATTCACATGGGAATATAGGGAATTGGAGGTCTAGTATTTGGAAAGTAAATTCACACCTGTATATGGGGAATTGGAGGTCTGGTATTTGGAAAGTGTATTCAATCGGAAATATGGGGAATTGTAGATCTAGAATTTTGAAGTTCTATTCATACAGGAATATGGGGAATTGGAGGTCTGGTATTTGGAAAGTGACTTCAAGCGGGAATATGTGGAATTGCAGGTCTGTTACTTGGGAAGTGTATTCACCCTGGAATATGGTGAATTGGAGGTCTGGTATTTGGAATGTGTATTCACATGGGAACATGAGGAATTGTAGGTCTGGTATTTGGAAAGTAAATTCACACGGGAATATGGGGAATTGGAGATCTGGCATTTGGCAAGTGTATTCACACAGAAAGATGGGGAATTGGAGGTCTGGTATTTGGAAAGCATATTGACACGGGAATATGGGGAATTGCAGGTCTGGTATTTGGAAAGTGTATTCACATGGGAATGGGGGAATTGGAGGTCTAGTATTTGGAAAGTGAATTCACACGGGAATACGGGGAATTGGCTGTCTGGTATTTGGAAAGTGTATTCACACGGAGATATGGGGAATTGGAGGTCTGTGATTTGGAAAGTATATTCATACAGAAACATGGGGAATTGGAGGTCTGGTATTTGGAAAGCATATTGACACGGGAATATGGGGAATTGGAGGTCTGGTATTTGGAAAGTGAATTCACACGGGAATACGGGGAATTGGAGGTCTGGTATTTTTAAAGAGTATTCACATGGGAATATGTGGAATTGGAGGTCTGGTATTTGGAAAGTGTATTCACACGGGAATATAGGGAATTGCTGGTCTGGTATTTGGATAGAGTATTCACTCGGCAATATAGAGAATTGGAGGTCTGGTATTTGGAAAGTGAATTCAAATGGAGGTATGGGGAATTGGAGGTCTGGTATTTGGAAAGAATATTCACACGGGAATATGTGGAATTGGAGGTCTGGTATTTGGAAAGTGTATTAACACGGGAATATGGGGAATTGGAGGTCTGGTATTTGGAAAGAGAATTCACACGGAAATATGGGGAATTGGAGGTCTGGTATTTGGAAAGTGTATTCGCACAGGAATATGTGGAATTGGAGGTCTGGTATTTGGGAAGGGTATTCATACAGGAATATGGGGACTAGGATGTCTGGTGTTTCGAAACTGTATTCATAAGAGAATATGGGGAATTGGAGGTCTGGTATTTGGAAAGGGTATACAAACGGGAATGTGGGGAATTTGATGACTGGTATTTGGAAAGTAAATTCACATGGGAATATGGGGAATTGGAGGTCTGGTATTTGGAAAGTGTATACAAACGGGAATGTGGGGAATTTGATGACTGGTATTTGGAAAGTAAATTCACATGGGAATATGGGGAATTGGAGGTCTGGTATTTGGAAAGAGAATTCACACGGAAATATGTGGAATTGGAGGTCTGGTATTTGGGAAGTGTATGCATACAGGAATATGGGGATTAGGATGTCTGGTGTTTCGAAAGTGTATTCACACAGGAATATGGGGAATTGGAGGTCTGGTATTTGGAAGAATTCACACGGAACTATGGGGAATTGCAGGTCTGATATTTGGAAAGTTTATTCACACGGGAATATGGGGAATTGGATGTCTGGTATTTCGAATGTGAGTTCACACGGGAATGTGGGGAATTGGAGGTGTGGTATTTGGAAAGTGTATTCACACGGGAATATGGGAAATTGGAGGTCTGGTATTTGGAAAGTGTATTCACATGGAGATATGGGGAATTGGAGGTCCGGGATTTGGAAAGTATATTCATACAGGAACATGGGAAATTGGAGATCTGGTATTTGGAAAGAATATTCACACGGGAATATGTGGAATTGGAGGTCTGGTATTTGGAAAGTGTATTCACACGGGAATATAGGGAATTGCTGGTCTGGTATTTGGATTGAGTATTCACTCGGCAATATAGAGAATTGGAGGTCTGGTATTTGGAAAGTGAATTGACACCGGAATATGGGGAATTGGAGGTCTCGTATTTGGAAAGTGTATTCACACGGGAATATAGGGAATTGCTGGGCTGGTATTTGAATAGAGTATTCACTTGGCAATATGGGGAATTGGAGGTCTGGTATTTGGAAAGTGAATTGACATGGGAATATGGGGAATTGGAGGTCTGATATTTGGAAAGTGAATTCACATGGGAATATCTGGAATTGGAGGTCTGCTATTTGGAAAGTGAATTCACACGGGAATATGGGGAATTGGAGGTCTGGTATTTGGAAAGTGATTTCACACGGGAATATGGGGAATTGGAGATCTGGTATTTGGAAAGAATATTCACACGGGAATATGTGGAATTGGAGGTCTGGTATTTGGAAAGTGTATTCACACGGGAATATAGGGAATTGCTGGTCTGGTATTTGGATAGAGTATTCACTCGGCAATATAGAGAATTGGAGGTCTGGTATTTGGAAAGTGAATTGACACCGGAATATGGGGAATTGGTGGTCTCATATTTGGAAAGAGAATTCACATGGGAATATGTGGAATTGGAGGTCTGGTACTTGGAAAGTGTGTTAACATGGAAATATGGGGAATTAGAAATCTGGTATTTGCAAAGTGTATTCATATAGAGAATATGCGGAATCAGATGGCTGGTATTTCAAAAGTGCATTCACACGGAGATATGGGGAATTGGAGGTCTGGTATTTGGAAAGTATATTGACACGGGAATATGTGGAATTGGAGTTCTGGTATTTGGAAAGTGTATTCACATGGGAATATGGGGAATTGTAGGTCTAGTATTTGGAAAGAGTATTCACACGGGAATATGTGGTATTGTAGATCTGGTATTCCGAAAGTGTATTCACACAGGAATATGGGGAATTGCTGGGCTGGTATTTGGATAGAGTATTCACTTGGCAATATGGGAAATTGGAGGTCTGGTATTTGGAAAGTGTATTCATACAGGGAATATACGGAATTGGCTGTCTGGTATTTGGAATGTGTATTCACACAGAAATATGGGGAATTGGAGGTCTGGGATTTGGAAAGTGAATTCACACGGGAATATCGGGAACTGGAGGTCTGGTATTTGGAAAGAGTATTCATACGGGAATATGTGGTATTGGAGGTCTGGTATTTGGAAAGTGTATTCTCATGGGAATATGGGGAATTGGTAGTCAGGTATTTGGAAAGTGAATTGATACGGGAATATGGGAATTGGTAGTCAGGTATTTGGAAAGTGTGTTCACACAGGAATATGTGGAATTCGAGGACTGGTATTTGTAAAGTGTATTCATGCAGGAATATGGGGAATCAGTGGTCTAGGATTTGGAAAGTGTGTTCATACAGGAATATGGGGAATTGGAGGTCTGGTATTTGGAAAGTGTATTCACATGGGAATATAGGGAATTGGAGGTCTAGTATTTGGAAAGTAAATTCACACCTGTATATGGGGAATTGGAGGTCTGGTATTTGGAAAGTGTATTCAATCGGAAATATGGGGAATTGTAGATCTAGAATTTTGAAGTTCTATTCATACAGGAATATGGGGAATTGGAGGTCTGGTATTTGGAAAGTGACTTCAAGCGGGAATATGTGGAATTGCAGGTCTGTTACTTGGGAAGTGTATTCACCCTGGAATATGGTGAATTGGAGGTCTGGTATTTGGAATGTGTATTCACATGGGAACATGAGGAATTGTAGGTCTGGTATTTGGAAAGTAAATTCACACGGGAATATGGGGAATTGGAGATCTGGCATTTGGCAAGTGTATTCACACAGAAAGATGGGGAATTGGAGGTCTGGTATTTGGAAAGCATATTGACACGGGAATATGGGGAATTGCAGGTCTGGTATTTGGAAAGTGTATTCACATGGGAATGGGGGAATTGGAGGTCTAGTATTTGGAAAGTGAATTCACACGGGAATACGGGGAATTGGCTGTCTGGTATTTGGAAAGTGTATTCACACGGAGATATGGGGAATTGGAGGTCTGTGATTTGGAAAGTATATTCATACAGAAACATGGGGAATTGGAGGTCTGGTATTTGGAAAGCATATTGACACGGGAATATGGGGAATTGGAGGTCTGGTATTTGGAAAGTGAATTCACACGGGAATACGGGGAATTGGAGGTCTGGTATTTTTAAAGAGTATTCACATGGGAATATGTGGAATTGGAGGTCTGGTATTTGGAAAGTGTATTCACACGGGAATATAGGGAATTGCTGGTCTGGTATTTGGATAGAGTATTCACTCGGCAATATAGAGAATTGGAGGTCTGGTATTTGGAAAGTGAATTCAAATGGAGGTATGGGGAATTGGAGGTCTGGTATTTGGAAAGAATATTCACACGGGAATATGTGGAATTGGAGGTCTGGTATTTGGAAAGTGTATTCACACGGGAATATAGGGAATTGCTGGTCTGGTATTTGGATAGAGTATTCACTCGGCAATATAGAGAATTGGAGGTCTGGTATTTGGAAAGTGAATTGACACCGGAATATGGGGAATTGGTGGTCTCATATTTGGAAAGAGAATTCACATGGGAATATGTGGAATTGGAGGTCTGGTACTTGGAAAGTGTGTTAACATGGAAATATGGGGAATTAGAAATCTGGTATTTGCAAAGTGTATTCATATAGAGAATATGCGGAATCGGATGTCTGGTATTTCGAAAGTGCATTCACACGGAGATATGGGGAATTGGAGGTCTGGTATTTGGAAAGTATATTGACACGGGAATATGTGGAATTGGAGTTCTGGTATTTGGAAAGTGTATTCACATGGGAATATGGGGAATTGTAGGTCTAGTATTTGGAAAGAGTATTCACACGGGAATATGTGGTATTGTAGATCTGGTATTTCGAAAGTGTATTCACACAGGAATATGGGGAATTGCTGGGCTGGTATTTGGATAGAGTATTCACTTGGCAATATGGGAAATTGGAGGTCTGGTATTTGGAAAGTAAATTCACACGGGAATATGGGGAATTGGAGATCTGGCATTTGGCAAGTGTATTCACACAGAAAGATGGGGAATTGGAGGTCTGGTATTTGGAAAGCATATTGACACGGGAATATGGGGAATTGCAGGTCTGGTATTTGGAAAGTGTATTCACATGGGAATGGGGGAATTGGAGGTCTAGTATTTGGAAAGTGAATTCACACGGGAATACGGGGAATTGGCTGTCTGGTATTTGGAAAGTGTATTCACACGGAGATATGGGGAATTGGAGGTCTGTGATTTGGAAAGTATATTCATACAGAAACATGGGGAATTGGAGGTCTGGTATTTGGAAAGCATATTGACACGGGAATATGGGGAATTGGAGGTCTGGTATTTGGAAAGTGAATTCACACGGGAATACGGGGAATTGGAGGTCTGGTATTTTTAAAGAGTATTCACATGGGAATATGTGGAATTGGAGGTCTGGTATTTGGAAAGTGTATTCACACGGGAATATAGGGAATTGCTGGTCTGGTATTTGGATAGAGTATTCACTCGGCAATATAGAGAATTGGAGGTCTGGTATTTGGAAAGTGAATTCAAATGGAGGTATGGGGAATTGGAGGTCTGGTATTTGGAAAGAATATTCACACGGGAATATGTGGAATTGGAGGTCTGGTATTTGGAAAGTGTATTCACACGGGAATATAGGGAATTGCTGGTCTGGTATTTGGATAGAGTATTCACTCGGCAATATAGAGAATTGGAGGTCTGGTATTTGGAAAGTGAATTGACACCGGAATATGGGGAATTGGTGGTCTCATATTTGGAAAGAGAATTCACATGGGAATATGTGGAATTGGAGGTCTGGTACTTGGAAAGTGTGTTAACATGGAAATATGGGGAATTAGAAATCTGGTATTTGCAAAGTGTATTCATATAGAGAATATGCGGAATCGGATGTCTGGTATTTCGAAAGTGCATTCACACGGAGATATGGGGAATTGGAGGTCTGGTATTTGGAAAGTATATTGACACGGGAATATGTGGAATTGGAGTTCTGGTATTTGGAAAGTGTATTCACATGGGAATATGGGGAATTGTAGGTCTAGTATTTGGAAAGAGTATTCACACGGGAATATGTGGTATTGTAGATCTGGTATTTCGAAAGTGTATTCACACAGGAATATGGGGAATTGCTGGGCTGGTATTTGGATAGAGTATTCACTTGGCAATATGGGAAATTGGAGGTCTGGTATTTGGAAAGTGTATTCATACAGGGAATATACGGAATTGGCTGTCTGGTATTTGGAATGTGTATTCACACAGAAATATGGGGAATTGGAGGTCTGGGATTTGGAAAGTGAATTCACACGGGAATATCGGGAACTGGAGGTCTGGTATTTGGAAAGAGTATTCATACAGGAATATGTGGTATTGGAGGTCTGGTATTTGGAAAGTGTATTCTCATGGGAATATGGGGAATTGGTAGTCAGGTATTTGGAAAGTGAATTGATATGGGAATATGGGAATTGGTAGTCAGGTATTTGGAAAGTGTGTTCACACAGGAATATGTGGAATTCGAGGACTGGTATTTGTAAAGTGTATTCATGCAGGAATATGGGGAATCAGTGGTCTAGGATTTGGAAAGTGTGTTCATACAGGAATATGGGGAATTGGAGGTCTGGTATTTGGAAAGTGTATTCACATGGGAATATGGGGAATTGGAGGTCTGGTATTTGGAAAGTGACTTCAAGCGGGAATATGTGGAATTGCAGGTCTGTTACTTGGGAAGTGTATTCACCCTGGAATATGGTGAATTGGAGGTCTGGTATTTGGAATGTGTATTCACATGGGAACATGAGGAATTGTAGGTCTGGTATTTGGAAAGTAAATTCACACGGGAATATGGGGAATTGGAGATCTGGCATTTGGCAAGTGTATTCACACAGAAAGATGGGGAATTGGAGGTCTGGTATTTGGAAAGCATATTGACACGGGAATATGGGGAATTGCAGGTCTGGTATTTGGAAAGTGTATTCACATGGGAATGGGGGAATTGGAGGTCTAGTATTTGGAAAGTGAATTCACACGGGAATACGGGGAATTGGCTGTCTGGTATTTGGAAAGTGTATTCACACGGAGATATGGGGAATTGGAGGTCTGTGATTTGGAAAGTATATTCATACAGAAACATGGGGAATTGGAGGTCTGGTATTTGGAAAGCATATTGACACGGGAATATGGGGAATTGGAGGTCTGGTATTTGGAAAGTGAATTCACACGGGAATACGGGGAATTGGAGGTCTGGTATTTTTAAAGAGTATTCACATGGGAATATGTGGAATTGGAGGTCTGGTATTTGGAAAGTGTATTCACACGGGAATATAGGGAATTGCTGGTCTGGTATTTGGATAGAGTATTCACTCGGCAATATAGAGAATTGGAGGTCTGGTATTTGGAAAGTGAATTCAAATGGAGGTATGGGGAATTGGAGGTCTGGTATTTGGAAAGAATATTCACACGGGAATATGTGGAATTGGAGATCTGATATTTGGAAACTGTATTCATAAGGGAATATGGGGAATTGGAGGTCTGGTATTTGGAAAGGGTATACAAACGGGAATGTGGGGAATTTGATGACTGGTATTTGGAAAGTAAATTCACATGGGAATATGGGGAATTGCAGGTCTGGTATTTGGAAAGTGTATTCACATGGGAATGGGGGAATTGGAGGTCTAGTATTTGGAAAGTGAATTCACACGGGAATACGGGGAATTGGCTGTCTGGTATTTGGAAAGTGTATTCACACGGAGATATGGGGAATTGGAGGTCTGTGATTTGGAAAGTATATTCATACAGAAACATGGGGAATTGGAGGTCTGGTATTTGGAAAGCATATTGACACGGGAATATGGGGAATTGGAGGTCTGGTATTTGGAAAGTGAATTCACACGGGAATACGGGGAATTGGAGGTCTGGTATTTGGAAAGAGTATTCACACGGGAATATGTGGTATTGTAGATCTGGTATTTCGAAAGTGTATTCACACAGGAATATGGGGAATTGCTGGGCTGGTATTTGGATAGAGTATTCACTTGGCAATATGGGAAATTGGAGGTCTGGTATTTGGAAAGTGTATTCATACAGGGAATATACGGAATTGGCTATCTGGTATTTGGAATGTGTATTCACACAGAAATATGGGGAATTGGAGGTCTGGGATTTGGAAAGTGAATTCACACGGGAATATCGGGAACTGGAGGTCTGGTATTTGGAAAGAGTATTCATACAGGAATATGTGGTATTGGAGGTCTGGTATTTGGAAAGTGTATTCACACGGGAATATAGGGAATTGCTGGTCTGGTATTTGGATAGAGTATTCACTCGGCAATATAGAGAATTGGAGGTCTGGTATTTGGAAAGTGAATTCAAATGGAGGTATGGGGAATTGGAGGTCTGGTATTTGGAAAGAATATTCACACGGGAATATGTGGAATTGGAGGTCTGGTATTTGGAAAGTGTATTCACACGGGAATATAGGGAATTGCTGGTCTGGTATTTGGATAGAGTATTCACTCGGCAATATAGAGAATTGGAGGTCTGGTATTTGGAAAGTGAATTGACACCGGAATATGGGGAATTGGTGGTCTCATATTTGGAAAGAGAATTCACATGGGAATATGTGGAATTGGAGGTCTGGTACTTGGAAAGTGTGTTAACATGGAAATATGGGGAATTAGAAATCTGGTATTTGCAAAGTGTATTCATATAGAGAATATGCGGAATCGGATGTCTGGTATTTCGAAAGTGCATTCACACGGAGATATGGGGAATTGGAGGTCTGGTATTTGGAAAGTATATTGACACGGGAATATGTGGAATTGGAGTTCTGGTATTTGGAAAGTGTATTCACATGGGAATATGGGGAATTGTAGGTCTAGTATTTGGAAAGAGTATTCACACGGGAATATGTGGTATTGTAGATCTGGTATTTCGAAAGTGTATTCACACAGGAATATGGGGAATTGCTGGGCTGGTATTTGGATAGAGTATTCACTTGGCAATATGGGAAATTGGAGGTCTGGTATTTGGAAAGTGTATTCATACAGGGAATATACGGAATTGGCTATCTGGTATTTGGAATGTGTATTCACACAGAAATATGGGGAATTGGAGGTCTGGGATTTGGAAAGTGAATTCACACGGGAATATCGGGAACTGGAGGTCTGGTATTTGGAAAGAGTATTCATACAGGAATATGTGGTATTGGAGGTCTGGTATTTGGAAAGTGTATTCTCATGGGAATATGGGGAATTGGTAGTCAGGTATTTGGAAAGTGAATTGATATGGGAATATGGGAATTGGTAGTCAGGTATTTGGAAAGTGTGTTCACACAGGAATATGTGGAATTCGAGGACTGGTATTTGTAAAGTGTATTCATGCAGGAATATGGGGAATCAGTGGTCTAGGATTTGGAAAGTGTGTTCATACAGGAATATGGGGAATTGGAGGTCTGGTATTTGGAAAGTGTATTCACATGGGAATATAGGGAATTGGAGGTCTAGTATTTGGAAAGTAAATTCACACCTGTATATGGGGAATTGGAGGTCTGGTATTTGGAAAGTGTATTCAATCGGAAATATGGGGAATTGTAGATCTAGAATTTTGAAGTTCTATTCATACAGGAATATGGGGAATTGGAGGTCTGGTATTTGGAAAGTGACTTCAAGCGGGAATATGTGGAATTGCAGGTCTGTTACTTGGGAAGTGTATTCACCCTGGAATATGGTGAATTGGAGGTCTGGTATTTGGAATGTGTATTCACATGGGAACATGAGGAATTGTAGGTCTGGTATTTGGAAAGTAAATTCACACGGGAATATGGGGAATTGGAGATCTGGCATTTGGCAAGTGTATTCACACAGAAAGATGGGGAATTGGAGGTCTGGTATTTGGAAAGCATATTGACACGGGAATATGGGGAATTGCAGGTCTGGTATTTGGAAAGTGTATTCACATGGGAATGGGGGAATTGGAGGTCTAGTATTTGGAAAGTGAATTCACACGGGAATACGGGGAATTGGCTGTCTGGTATTTGGAAAGTGTATTCACACGGAGATATGGGGAATTGGAGGTCTGTGATTTGGAAAGTATATTCATACAGAAACATGGGGAATTGGAGGTCTGGTATTTGGAAAGCATATTGACACGGGAATATGGGGAATTGGAGGTCTGGTATTTGGAAAGTGAATTCACACGGGAATACGGGGAATTGGAGGTCTGGTATTTTTAAAGAGTATTCACATGGGAATATGTGGAATTGGAGGTCTGGTATTTGGAAAGTGTATTCACACGGGAATATAGGGAATTGCTGGTCTGGTATTTGGAAAGTGAATTCAAATGGAGGTATGGGGAATTGGAGGTCTGGTATTTGGAAAGAATATTCACACGGGAATATGTGGAATTGGAGATCTGATATTTGGAAACTGTATTCATAAGGGAATATGGGGAATTGGAGGTCTGGTATTTGGAAAGGGTATACAAACGGGAATGTGGGGAATTTGATGACTGGTATTTGGAAAGTAAATTCACATGGGAATATGGGGAATTGCAGGTCTGGTATTTGGAAAGTGTATTCACATGGGAATGGGGGAATTGGAGGTCTAGTATTTGGAAAGTGAATTCACACGGGAATACGGGGAATTGGCTGTCTGGTATTTGGAAAGTGTATTCACACGGAGATATGGGGAATTGGAGGTCTGTGATTTGGAAAGTATATTCATACAGAAACATGGGGAATTGGAGGTGTGGTATTTGGAAAGCATATTGACACGGGAATATGGGGAATTGGAGGTCTGGTATTTGGAAAGTGAATTCACACGGGAATACGGGGAATTGGAGGTCTGGTATTTTTAAAGAGTATTCACATGGGAATATGTGGAATTGGAGGTCTGGTATTTGGAAAGTGTATTCACACGGGAATATAGGGAATTGCTGGTCTGGTATTTGGATAGAGTATTCACTCGGCAATATAGAGAATTGGAGGTCTGGTATTTGGAAAGTGAATTCAAATGGAGGTATGGGGAATTGGAGGTCTGGTATTTGGAAAGAATATTCACACGGGAATATGTGGAATTGGAGGTCTGGTATTTGGAAAGTGTATTCACACGGGAATATAGGGAATTGCTGGTCTGGTATTTGGATAGAGTATTCACTCGGCAATATAGAGAATTGGAGGTCTGGTATTTGGAAAGTGAATTGACACCGGAATATGGGGAATTGGTGGTCTCATATTTGGAAAGAGAATTCACATGGGAATATGTGGAATTGGAGGTCTGGTACTTGGAAAGTGTGTTAACATGGAAATATGGGGAATTAGAAATCTGGTATTTGCAAAGTGTATTCATATAGAGAATATGCGGAATCGGATGTCTGGTATTTCGAAAGTGCATTCACACGGAGATATGGGGAATTGGAGGTCTGGTATTTGGAAAGTATATAGACACGGGAATATGTGGAATTGGAGTTCTGGTATTTGGAAAGTGTATTCACATGGGAATATGGGGAATTGTAGGTCTAGTATTTGGAAAGAGTATTCACACGGGAATATGTGGTATTGTAGATCTGGTATTTCGAAAGTGTATTCACACAGGAATATGGGGAATTGCTGGGCTGGTATTTGGATAGAGTATTCACTTGGCAATATGGGAAATTGGAGGTCTGGTATTTGGAAAGTGTATTCATACAGGGAATATACGGAATTGGCTGTCTGGTATTTGGAATGTGTATTCACACAGAAATATGGGGAATTGGAGGTCTGGGATTTGGAAAGTGAATTCACACGGGAATATCGGGAACTGGAGGTCTGGTATTTGGAAAGAGTATTCATACAGGAATATGTGGTATTGGAGGTCTGGTATTTGGAAAGTGTATTCTCATGGGAATATGGGGAATTGGTAGTCAGGTATTTGGAAAGTGAATTGATATGGGAATATGGGAATTGGTAGTCAGGTATTTGGAAAGTGTGTTCACACAGGAATATGTGGAATTCGAGGACTGGTATTTGTAAAGTGTATTCATGCAGGAATATGGGGAATCAGTGGTCTAGGATTTGGAAAGTGTGTTCATACAGGAATATGGGGAATTGGAGGTCTGGTATTTGGAAAGTGTATTCACATGGGAATATGGGGAATTGGAGGTCTAGTATTTGGAAAGTAAATTCACACCTGTATATGGGGAATTGGAGGTCTGGTATTTGGAAAGTGTATTCACATGGAGATATGGGGAATTGGAGGTCCGGGATTTGGAAAGTATATTCATACAGGAACATGGGAAATTGGAGATCTGGTATTTGGAAAGAATATTCACACGGGAATATGTGGAATTGGAGGTCTGGTATTTGGAAAGTGTATTCACACGGGAATATAGGGAATTGCTGGTCTGGTATTTGGATTGAGTATTCACTCGGCAATATAGAGAATTGGAGGGCTGGTATTTGGAAAGTGAATTGACACCGGAATATGGGGAATTGGAGGTCTCGTATTTGGAAAGTGTATTCACACGGGAATATAGGGAATTGCTGGGCTGGTATTTGAATAGAGTATTCACTTGGCAATATGGGGAATTGGAGGTCTGGTATTTGGAAAGTGAATTGACATGGGAATATGGGGAATTGGAGGTCTGATATTTGGAAAGTGAATTCACATGGGAATATCTGGAATTGGAGGTCTGCTATTTGGAAAGTGAATTCACACGGGAATATGGGGAATTGGAGGTCTGGTATTTGGAAAGTGATTTCACACGGGAATATGGGGAATTGGAGATCTGGTATTTGGAAAGAATATTCACACGGGAATATGTGGAATTGGAGGTCTGGTATTTGGAAAGTGTATTCACACGGGAATATAGGGAATTGCTGGTCTGGTATTTGGATAGAGTATTCACTCGGCAATATAGAGAATTGGAGGTCTTGTATTTGGAAAGTGAATTGACACCGGAATATGGGGAATTGGTGGTCTCATATTTGGAAAGAGAATTCACATGGGAATATGTGGAATTGGAGGTCTGGTACTTGGAAAGTGTGTTAACATGGAAATATGGGGAATTAGAAATCTGGTATTTGCAAAGTGTATTCATATAGAGAATATGCGGAATCGGATGTCTGGTATTTCGAAAGTGCATTCACACGGAGATATGGGGAATTGGAGGTCTGGTATTTGGAAAGTATATTGACACGGGAATATGTGGAATTGGAGTTCTGGTATTTGGAAAGTGTATTCACATGGGAATATGGGGAATTGTAGGTCTAGTATTTGGAAAGAGTATTCACACGGGAATATGTGGTATTGTAGATCTGGTATTCCGAAAGTGTATTCACACAGGAATATGGGGAATTGCTGGGCTGGTATTTGGATAGAGTATTCACTTGGCAATATGGGAAATTGGAGGTCTGGTATTTGGAAAGTGTATTCATACAGGGAATATACGGAATTGGCTGTCTGGTATTTGGAATGTGTATTCACACAGAAATATGGGGAATTGGAGGTCTGGGATTTGGAAAGTGAATTCACACGGGAATATCGGGAACTGGAGGTCTGGTATTTGGAAAGAGTATTCATACGGGAATATGTGGTATTGGAGGTCTGGTATTTGGAAAGTGTATTCTCATGGGAATATGGGGAATTGGTAGTCAGGTATTTGGAAAGTGAATTGATACGGGAATATGGGAATTGGTAGTCAGGTATTTGGAAAGTGTGTTCACACAGGAATATGTGGAATTCGAGGACTGGTATTTGTAAAGTGTATTCATGCAGGAATATGGGGAATCAGTGGTCTAGGATTTGGAAAGTGTGTTCATACAGGAATATGGGGAATTGGAGGTCTGGTATTTGGAAAGTGTATTCACATGGGAATATAGGGAATTGGAGGTCTAGTATTTGGAAAGTAAATTCACACCTGTATATGGGGAATTGGAGGTCTGGTATTTGGAAAGTGTATTCAATCGGAAATATGGGGAATTGTAGATCTAGAATTTTGAAGTTCTATTCATACAGGAATATGGGGAATTGGAGGTCTGGTATTTGGAAAGTGACTTCAAGCGGGAATATGTGGAATTGCAGGTCTGTTACTTGGGAAGTGTATTCACCATGGAATATGGTGAATTGGAGGTCTGGTATTTGGAATGTGTATTCACATGGGAACATGAGGAATTGTAGGTCTGGTATTTGGAAAGTAAATTCACACGGGAATATGGGGAATTGGAGATCTGGCATTTGGCAAGTGTATTCACACAGAAAGATGGGGAATTGGAGGTCTGGTATTTGGAAAGCATATTGACACGGGAATATGGGGAATTGCAGGTCTGGTATTTGGAAAGTGTATTCACATGGGAATGGGGGAATTGGAGGTCTAGTATTTGGAAAGTGAATTCACACGGGAATACGGGGAATTGGCTGTCTGGTATTTGGAAAGTGTATTCACACGGAGATATGGGGAATTGGAGGTCTGTGATTTGGAAAGTATATTCATACAGAAACATGGGGAATTGGAGGTCTGGTATTTGGAAAGTAAATTCACATGGGAATATGGGGAATTGCAGGTCTGGTATTTGGAAAGTGTATTCACATGGGAATGGGGGAATTGGAGGTCTAGTATTTGGAAAGTGAATTCACACGGGAATACGGGGAATTGGCTGTCTGGTATTTGGAAAGTGTATTCACACGGAGATATGGGGAATTGGAGGTCTGTGATTTGGAAAGTATATTCATACAGAAACATGGGGAATTGGAGGTCTGGTATTTGGAAAGCATATTGACACGGGAATATGGGGAATTGGAGGTCTGGTATTTGGAAAGTGAATTCACACGGGAATACGGGGAATTGGAGGTCTGGTATTTTTAAAGAGTATTCACATGGGAATATGTGGAATTGGAGGTCTGGTATTTGGAAAGTGTATTCACACGGGAATATAGGGAATTGCTGGTCTGGTATTTGGATAGAGTATTCACTCGGCAATATAGAGAATTGGAGGTCTGGTATTTGGAAAGTGAATTCAAATGGAGGTATGGGGAATTGGAGGTCTGGTATTTGGAAAGAATATTCACACGGGAATATGTGGAATTGGAGGTCTGGTATTTGGAAAGTGTATTCACACGGGAATATAGGGAATTGCTGGTCTGGTATTTGGATAGAGTATTCACTCGGCAATATAGAGAATTGGAGGTCTGGTATTTGGAAAGTGAATTGACACCGGAATATGGGGAATTGGTGGTCTCATATTTGGAAAGAGAATTCACATGGGAATATGTGGAATTGGAGGTCTGGTACTTGGAAAGTGTGTTAACATGGAAATATGGGGAATTAGAAATCTGGTATTTGCAAAGTGTATTCATATAGAGAATATGCGGAATCGGATGTCTGGTATTTCGAAAGTGCATTCACACGGAGATATGGGGAATTGGAGGTCTGGTATTTGGAAAGTATATAGACACGGGAATATGTGGAATTGGAGTTCTGGTATTTGGAAAGTGTATTCACATGGGAATATGGGGAATTGTAGGTCTAGTATTTGGAAAGAGTATTCACACGGGAATATGTGGTATTGTAGATCTGGTATTTCGAAAGTGTATTCACACAGGAATATGGGGAATTGCTGGGCTGGTATTTGGATAGAGTATTCACTTGGCAATATGGGAAATTGGAGGTCTGGTATTTGGAAAGTGTATTCATACAGGGAATATACGGAATTGGCTGTCTGGTATTTGGAATGTGTATTCACACAGAAATATGGGGAATTGGAGGTCTGGGATTTGGAAAGTGAATTCACACGGGAATATCGGGAACTGGAGGTCTGGTATTTGGAAAGAGTATTCATACAGGAATATGTGGTATTGGAGGTCTGGTATTTGGAAAGTGTATTCTCATGGGAATATGGGGAATTGGTAGTCAGGTATTTGGAAAGTGAATTGATATGGGAATATGGGAATTGGTAGTCAGGTATTTGGAAAGTGTGTTCACACAGGAATATGTGGAATTCGAGGACTGGTATTTGTAAAGTGTATTCATGCAGGAATATGGGGAATCAGTGGTCTAGGATTTGGAAAGTGTGTTCATACAGGAATATGGGGAATTGGAGGTCTGGTATTTGGAAAGTGTATTCACATGGGAATATGGGGAATTGGAGGTCTAGTATTTGGAAAGTAAATTCACACCTGTATATGGGGAATTGGAGGTCTGGTATTTGGAAAGTGTATTCACATGGAGATATGGGGAATTGGAGGTCCGGGATTTGGAAAGTATATTCATACAGGAACATGGGAAATTGGAGATCTGGTATTTGGAAAGAATATTCACACGGGAATATGTGGAATTGGAGGTCTGGTATTTGGAAAGTGTATTCACACGGGAATATAGGGAATTGCTGGTCTGGTATTTGGATTGAGTATTCACTCGGCAATATAGAGAATTGGAGGGCTGGTATTTGGAAAGTGAATTGACACCGGAATATGGGGAATTGGAGGTCTCGTATTTGGAAAGTGTATTCACACGGGAATATAGGGAATTGCTGGGCTGGTATTTGAATAGAGTATTCACTTGGCAATATGGGGAATTGGAGGTCTGGTATTTGGAAAGTGAATTGACATGGGAATATGGGGAATTGGAGGTCTGATATTTGGAAAGTGAATTCACATGGGAATATCTGGAATTGGAGGTCTGCTATTTGGAAAGTGAATTCACACGGGAATATGGGGAATTGGAGGTCTGGTATTTGGAAAGTGATTTCACACGGGAATATGGGGAATTGGAGATCTGGTATTTGGAAAGAATATTCACACGGGAATATGTGGAATTGGAGGTCTGGTATTTGGAAAGTGTATTCACACGGGAATATAGGGAATTGCTGGTCTGGTATTTGGATAGAGTATTCACTCGGCAATATAGAGAATTGGAGGTCTTGTATTTGGAAAGTGAATTGACACCGGAATATGGGGAATTGGTGGTCTCATATTTGGAAAGAGAATTCACATGGGAATATGTGGAATTGGAGGTCTGGTACTTGGAAAGTGTGTTAACATGGAAATATGGGGAATTAGAAATCTGGTATTTGCAAAGTGTATTCATATAGAGAATATGCGGAATCGGATGTCTGGTATTTCGAAAGTGCATTCACACGGAGATATGGGGAATTGGAGGTCTGGTATTTGGAAAGTATATTGACACGGGAATATGTGGAATTGGAGTTCTGGTATTTGGAAAGTGTATTCACATGGGAATATGGGGAATTGTAGGTCTAGTATTTGGAAAGAGTATTCACACGGGAATATGTGGTATTGTAGATCTGGTATTCCGAAAGTGTATTCACACAGGAATATGGGGAATTGCTGGGCTGGTATTTGGATAGAGTATTCACTTGGCAATATGGGAAATTGGAGGTCTGGTATTTGGAAAGTGTATTCATACAGGGAATATACGGAATTGGCTGTCTGGTATTTGGAATGTGTATTCACACAGAAATATGGGGAATTGGAGGTCTGGGATTTGGAAAGTGAATTCACACGGGAATATCGGGAACTGGAGGTCTGGTATTTGGAAAGAGTATTCATACGGGAATATGTGGTATTGGAGGTCTGGTATTTGGAAAGTGTATTCTCATGGGAATATGGGGAATTGGTAGTCAGGTATTTGGAAAGTGAATTGATACGGGAATATGGGAATTGGTAGTCAGGTATTTGGAAAGTGTGTTCACACAGGAATATGTGGAATTCGAGGACTGGTATTTGTAAAGTGTATTCATGCAGGAATATGGGGAATCAGTGGTCTAGGATTTGGAAAGTGTGTTCATACAGGAATATGGGGAATTGGAGGTCTGGTATTTGGAAAGTGTATTCACATGGGAATATAGGGAATTGGAGGTCTAGTATTTGGAAAGTAAATTCACACCTGTATATGGGGAATTGGAGGTCTGGTATTTGGAAAGTGTATTCAATCGGAAATATGGGGAATTGTAGATCTAGAATTTTGAAGTTCTATTCATACAGGAATATGGGGAATTGGAGGTCTGGTATTTGGAAAGTGACTTCAAGCGGGAATATGTGGAATTGCAGGTCTGTTACTTGGGAAGTGTATTCACCATGGAATATGGTGAATTGGAGGTCTGGTATTTGGAATGTGTATTCACATGGGAACATGAGGAATTGTAGGTCTGGTATTTGGAAAGTAAATTCACACGGGAATATGGGGAATTGGAGATCTGGCATTTGGCAAGTGTATTCACACAGAAAGATGGGGAATTGGAGGTCTGGTATTTGGAAAGCATATTGACACGGGAATATGGGGAATTGCAGGTCTGGTATTTGGAAAGTGTATTCACATGGGAATGGGGGAATTGGAGGTCTAGTATTTGGAAAGTGAATTCACACGGGAATACGGGGAATTGGCTGTCTGGTATTTGGAAAGTGTATTCACACGGAGATATGGGGAATTGGAGGTCTGTGATTTGGAAAGTATATTCATACAGAAACATGGGGAATTGGAGGTCTGGTATTTGGAAAGCATATTGACACGGGAATATGGGGAATTGGAGGTCTGGTATTTGGAAAGTGAATTCACACGGGAATACGGGGAATTGGAGGTCTGGTATTTTTAAAGAGTATTCACATGGGAATATGTGGAATTGGAGGTCTGGTATTTGGAAAGTGTATTCACACGGGAATATAGGGAATTGCTGGTCTGGTATTTGGATAGAGTATTCACTCGGCAATATAGAGAATTGGAGGTCTGGTATTTGGAAAGTGAATTCAAATGGAGGTATGGGGAATTGGAGGTCTGGTATTTGGAAAGAATATTCACACGGGAATATGTGGAATTGGAGGTCTGGTATTTGGAAAGTGTATTCACACGGGAATATAGGGAATTGCTGGTCTGGTATTTGGATAGAGTATTCACTCGGCAATATAGAGAATTGGAGGTCTGGTATTTGGAAAGTGAATTGACACCGGAATATGGGGAATTGGTGGTCTCATATTTGGAAAGAGAATTCACATGGGAATATGTGGAATTGGAGGTCTGGTACTTGGAAAGTGTGTTAACATGGAAATATGGGGAATTAGAAATCTGGTATTTGCAAAGTGTATTCATATAGAGAATATGCGGAATCGGATGTCTGGTATTTCGAAAGTGCATTCACACGGAGATATGGGGAATTGGAGGTCTGGTATTTGGAAAGTATATTGACACGGGAATATGTGGAATTGGAGTTCTGGTATTTGGAAAGTGTATTCACATGGGAATATGGGGAATTGTAGGTCTAGTATTTGGAAAGAGTATTCACACGGGAATATGTGGTATTGTAGATCTGGTATTTCGAAAGTGTATTCACACAGGAATATGGGGAATTGCTGGGCTGGTATTTGGATAGAGTATTCACTTGGCAATATGGGAAATTGGAGGTCTGGTATTTGGAAAGTGTATTCATACAGGGAATATACGGAATTGGCTGTCTGGTATTTGGAATGTGTATTCACACAGAAATATGGGGAATTGGAGGTCTGGGATTTGGAAAGTGAATTCACACGGGAATATCGGGAACTGGAGGTCTGGTATTTGGAAAGAGTATTCATACAGGAATATGTGGTATTGGAGGTCTGGTATTTGGAAAGTGTATTCTCATGGGAATATGGGGAATTGGTAGTCAGGTATTTGGAAAGTGAATTGATATGGGAATATGGGAATTGGTAGTCAGGTATTTGGAAAGTGTGTTCACACAGGAATATGTGGAATTCGAGGACTGGTATTTGTAAAGTGTATTCATGCAGGAATATGGGGAATCAGTGGTCTAGGATTTGGAAAGTGTGTTCATACAGGAATATGGGGAATTGGAGGTCTGGTATTTGGAAAGTGTATTCACATGGGAATATGGGGAATTGGAGGTCTAGTATTTGGAAAGTAAATTCACACCTGTATATGGGGAATTGGAGGTCTGGTATTTGGAAAGTGTATTCAATCGGAAATATGGGGAATTGTAGATCTGGAATTTTGAAGTTCTATTCGTACAGGAATATGGGAAATTGGAGGTCTGGTATTTGGAAAGTGACTTCAAGCGGGAATATGTGGAATTGCAGGTCTGTTACTTGGGAAGTGTATTCACCCTGGAATATGGTGAATTGGAGGTCTGGTATTTGGAATGTGTATTCACATGGGAACATGAGGAATTGTAGGTCTGGTATTTGGAAAGTAAATTCACACGGGAATACGGGGAATTGGAGATCTGGCATTTGGCAAGTGTATTCACACAGAAACATGGGGAATTGGAGGTCTGGTATTTGGAAAGCATATTGACACGGGAATATGGGGAATTGGAGGTCTGGTATTTGGAAAGTGTATTCACATGGGAATGGGGGATTTGGAGGTCTAGTATTTGGAAAGTGAATTCACACGGGAATACAGGGAATTGGCTGTCTGGTATTTGGAAAGTGTATTCACACGGAGATATGGGGAATTGGAGGTCTGTGATTTGGAAAGTATATTCTTACAGAAACATGGGGAATTGGAGGTCTGGTATTTGGAAAGTATATTCATACAGAAACATGGGGAATTGGAGGTCTGGTATTTGGAAAGCATATTGACACGGGAATATGGGGAATTGGAGGTCTGGTATTTGGAAAGTGAATTCACACGGGAATACGGGGAATTGGAGGTCTGGTATTTTTAAAGAGTATTCACATGGGAATATGTGGAATTGGAGGTCTAGTATTTGGAAAGTGAATTCACACGGGAATACGGGGAATTGGCTGTCTGGTATTTGGAAAGTGTATTCACACGGAGATATGGGGAATTGGAGGTCTGTGATTTGGAAAGTATATTCATACAGAAACATGGGGAATTGGAGGTCTGGTATTTGGAAAGCATATTGACACGGGAATATGGGGAATTGGAGGTCTGGTATTTGGAAAGTGAATTCACACGGGAATACGGGGAATTGGAGGTCTGGTATTTTTAAAGAGTATTCACATGGGAATATGTGGAATTGGAGGTCTGGTATTTGGAAAGTGTATTCACACGGGAATATAGGGAATTGCTGGTCTGGTATTTGGATAGAGTATTCACTCGGCAATATAGAGAATTGGAGGTCTGGTATTTGGAAAGTGAATTCAAATGGAGGTATGGGGAATTGGAGGTCTGGTATTTGGAAAGAATATTCACACGGGAATATGTGGAATTGGAGGTCTGGTATTTGGAAAGTGTATTCACACGGGAATATAGGGAATTGCTGGTCTGGTATTTGGATAGAGTATTCACTCGGCAATATAGAGAATTGGAGGTCTGGTATTTGGAAAGTGAATTGACACCGGAATATGGGGAATTGGTGGTCTCATATTTGGAAAGAGAATTCACATGGGAATATGTGGAATTGGAGGTCTGGTACTTGGAAAGTGTGTTAACATGGAAATATGGGGAATTAGAAATCTGGTATTTGCAAAGTGTATTCATATAGAGAATATGCGGAATCGGATGTCTGGTATTTCGAAAGTGCATTCACACGGAGATATGGGGAATTGGAGGTCTGGTATTTGGAAAGTATATTGACACGGGAATATGTGGAATTGGAGTTCTGGTATTTGGAAAGTGTATTCAAATGGGAATATGGGGAATTGTAGGTCTAGTATTTGGAAAGAGTATTCACACGGGAATATGTGGTATTGTAGATCTGGTATTTCGAAAGTGTATTCACACAGGAATATGGGGAATTGCTGGGCTGGTATTTGGATAGAGTATTCACTTGGCAATATGGGAAATTGGAGGTCTGGTATTTGGAAAGTGTATTCATACAGGGAATATACGGAATTGGCTATCTGGTATTTGGAATGTGTATTCACACAGAAATATGGGGAATTGGAGGTCTGGGATTTGGAAAGTGAATTCACACGGGAATATCGGGAACTGGAGGTCTGGTATTTGGAAAGAGTATTCATACAGGAATATGTGGTATTGGAGGTCTGGTATTTGGAAAGTGTATTCTCATGGGAATATGGGGAATTGGTAGTCAGGTATTTGGAAAGTGAATTGATATGGGAATATGGGAATTGGTAGTCAGGTATTTGGAAAGTGTGTTCACACAGGAATATGTGGAATTCGAGGACTGGTATTTGTAAAGTGTATTCATGCAGGAATATGGGGAATCAGTGGTCTAGGATTTGGAAAGTGTGTTCATACAGGAATATGGGGAATTGGAGGTCTGGTATTTGGAAAGTGTATTCACATGGGAATATGGGGAATTGGAGGTCTAGTATTTGGAAAGTAAATTCACACCTGTATATGGGGAATTGGAGGTCTGGTATTTGGAAAGTGTATTCAATCGGAAATATGGGGAATTGTAGATCTGGAATTTTGAAGTTCTATTCGTACAGGAATATGGGGAATTGGAGGTCTGGTATTTGGAAAGTGACTTCAAGCGGGAATATGTGGAATTGCAGGTCTGTTACTTGGGAAGTGTATTCACCCTGGAATATGGTGAATTGGAGGTCTGGTATTTGGAATGTGTATTCACATGGGAACATGAGGAATTGTAGGTCTGGTATTTGGAAAGTAAATTCACACGGGAATACGGGGAATTGGAGATCTGGCATTTGGCAAGTGTATTCACACAGAAACATGGGGAATTGGAGGTCTGGTATTTGGAAAGCATATTGACACGGGAATATGGGGAATTGGAGGTCTGGTATTTGGAAAGTGTATTCACATGGGAATGGGGGATTTGGAGGTCTAGTATTTGGAAAGTGAATTCACACGGGAATACAGGGAATTGGCTGTCTGGTATTTGGAAAGTGTATTCACACGGAGATATGGGGAATTGGAGGTCTGTGATTTGGAAAGTATATTCTTACAGAAACATGGGGAATTGGAGGTCTGGTATTTGGAAAGTATATTCATACAGAAACATGGGGAATTGGAGGTCTGGTATTTGGAAAGCATATTGACACGGGAATATGGGGAATTGGAGGTCTGGTATTTGGAAAGTGAAATCACACGGGAATACGGGGAATTGGAGGTCTGGTATTTGGAAACAGTATTGACACGGGAATATGTGGAATTGGAGTTCTGGTATTTGGAAAGAGTATTCACACGGGAATATGTGGAATTGGAGGTCTGGTATTTGGAAAGAGATTTCACACGGAACTATGGGGAATTGCAGGTCTGGTGATTGGAAAGTGTATTCTCACGGGAATATGGGAAATTGGATGTCTGGTATTTGGATAGAGTATTCACACAGGAATATGGGGAATTGCTGGTCTGGTATTTGGATACAGTATTCACTCGGCAATATGCGGATTTGGATGTCTGGTATTTCGAAAGTGCATTCACACGGAGATATGGGGAATTGGAAGTCTGGCATTTGGAAAGTGTATTCATACGGGAATATGGGAAATTGGAGGTCTGGTATTTGGAAAGTGTACTCACACGGGAATGTGGGGAATTGGAGATCTGGTATTTGGAAAGTATACTCACACGGGAATATGGGGAATCGGAGATCCGGTATTTGGAAAGTGTATTCATACAGGGAATATACGGAATTGGCTGTCTGGTATTTGGAATGTGTATTCACACAGAAATATGGGGAATTGGAGATCTGGGATTTGGAAAGTGAATTCACACGGGAATATCGGGAACTGGAGGTCTGGTATTTGGAAAGAGTATTCTCATGGGAATATGTGAAATTGGAGGTCTAGAATTTGGAAAGAGTATTCATAAATATGTGGTATTGGAGGTCTGGTATTTGGAAAGTGTATTCACACAGGAATATGGGGAATTGGTAGTCAGGTATTTGGAAAGTGAATTGATACGGGAATATGGGAAATTGGTAGTCAGGTATTTGGAGAGTGTATTCACACAGGAATATAGGGAATTGCTGGGCTGGTATTTGGAAAGAATATTCACACGGGAATATGTGGAATTGGAGGTCTGGTATTTGGAAAGTGTATTCACACGGGAATATAGGGAATTGCTGGTCTGGTATTTGGATTGAGTATTCACTCGGCAATATAGAGAATTGGAGGTCTGGTATTTGGAAAGTGAATTGACACCGGAATATGGGGAATTGGTGGTCTAGTATTTCGAATGTGAGTTCACACGGGAATGTGGGGAATTGGAGGTGTGGTATTTGGAAAGTGTGTTCATACGGGAAAATGAGGAATTGGAGATCTGGTATTTGGAAACTGTATTCTCACGGGAATATGGGGAATTGGTAGTCAGGTATTTGGAAAGTGAATTCATACGGGAATATGGGAATTGGTAGTCAGGTATTTGGAAAGTGTGTTCACACAGGAATATGTGGAATTCGAGGACTGGTATTTGTAAAGTGTATTCATGCAGGAATATGGGGAATCAGTGGTCTAGGATTTGGAAAGTGTGTTCATACAGGAATATGGGGAATTGGAGGTCTGGTATTTGGAAAGTGTATTAACACGGGAATATGGGGAATTGGAGGTCTGGTATTTGGAAAGAGAATTCACACAGAAATATGGGGAATTGGAGGTCTGGTATTTGGAAAGTGTATTCGCACAGGAATATGTGGAATTGGAGGTCTGGTATTTGGGAAGTGTATTCATACAGGAATATGGGGACTAGGATGTCTGGTGTTTCGAAACTGTATTCATAAGGGAATATGGGGAATTGGAGGTCTGGTATTTGGAAAGGGTATACAAACGGGAATGTGGGGAATTTGATGACTGGTATTTGGAAAGTAAATTCACATGGGAATATGGGGAATTGGAGGTCTGGTATTTGGAAAGTGTATACAAACGGGAATGTGGGGAATTTGATGACTGGTATTTGGAAAGTAAATTCACATGGGAATATGGGGAATTGGAGGTCTGGTATTTGGAAAGAGAATTCACACGGAAATATGTGGAATTGGAGGTCTGGTATTTGGGAAGTGTATGCATACAGGAATATGGGGATTAGGATGTCTGGTGTTTCGAAAGTGTATTCACACAGGAATATGGGGAATTGGAGGTCTGGTATTTGGAAGAATTCACACGGAACTATGGGGAATTGCAGGTCTGATATTTGGAAAGTTTATTCACACGGGAATATGGGGAATTGGATGTCTGGTATTTCGAATGTGAGTTCACACGGGAATGTGGGGAATTGGAGGTGTGGTATTTGGAAAGTGTATTCACACGGAAATATGGGAAATTGGAGGTCTGGTATTTGGAAAGTGTATTCACATGGCAATATGGGGAATTGGAGGCCTGGTATTTGGAAAGTGAATTCTCATGGGAATATGTGAAATTGGAGGTCTAGAATTTGGAAAGAGTATTCATAAATATGTGGTATTGGAGGTCTGGTATTTGGAAAGTGTATTCACACAGGAATATGGGGAATTGGTAGTCAGGTATTTGGAAAGTGAATTGATACGGGAATATGGGAAATTGGTAGTCAGGTATTTGGAGAGTGTATTCACACAGGAATATAGGGAATTGCTGGGCTGGTATTTGAATAGAGTATTCACTTGGCAATATGGGGAATTGGAGGTCTGGTATTTGGAAAGTGAATTGACACGGGAATATGGGGAATTGGAGGTCTGATATTTGGAAAGTGAATTCACATGGGAATATCTGGAATTGGAGGTCTGCTATTTGGAAAGTGAATTGACACGGGAATATGGGGAATTGGAGGTCTGATATTTGGAAAGTGAATTCACACGGGAATATGGGGAATTGGAGGTCTGGTATTTGGAAAGTGATTTCACACGGGAATATGGGGAATTGGAGATCTGGTATTTGGAAAGTGTATTCACACGGGAATATAGGGAATTGCTGGTCTGGTATTTGGATTGAGTATTCACTCGGCAATATAGAGAATTGGAGGTCTGGTATTTGGAAAGTGAATTGACACCGGAATATGGGGAATTGGTGGTCTAGTATTTCGAAAGTGAGTTCACACGGGAATGTGGGGAATTGGAGGTGTGGTATTTGGAAAGTGTGTTCATACGGGAAAATGAGGAATTGGAGATCTGGTATTTGGAAACTGTATTCTCACGGGAATATGGGGAATTGGTAGTCAGGTATTTGGAAAGTGAATTCATACGGGAATATGGGAAATTGCAGGTCTGGTATTTGGAAAGTGTATTAACACGGGAATATGGGGAATTGGAGGTCTGGTATTTGGAAAGAGAATTCACACGGAAATATGGGGAATTGGAGGTCTGGTATTTGGAAAGTGTATTCGCACAGGAATATGTGGAATTGGAGGTCTGGTATTTGGGAAGTGTATTCATACAGGAATATGGGGACTAGGATGTCTGGTGTTTCGAAACTGTATTCATAAGGGAATATGGGGAATTGGAGGTCTGGTATTTGGAAAGGGTATACAAACGGGAATGTGGGGAATTTGATGACTGGTATTTGGAAAGTAAATTCACATGGGAATATGGGGAATTGGAGGTCTGGTATTTGGAAAGTGTATACAAACGGGAATGTGGGGAATTTGATGACTGGTATTTGGAAAGTAAATTCACATGGGAATATGGGGAATTGGAGGTCTGGTATTTGGAAAGAGAATTCACACGGAAATATGTGGAATTGGAGGTCTGGTATTTGGGAAGTGTATGCATACAGGAATATGGGGATTAGGATGTCTGGTGTTTCGAAAGTGTATTCACACAGGAATATGGGGAATTGGAGGTCTGGTATTTGGAAGAATTCACACGGAACTATGGGGAATTGCAGGTCTGATATTTGGAAAGTTTATTCACACGGGAATATGGGGAATTGGATGTCTGGTATTTCGAATGTGAGTTCACACGGGAATGTGGGGAATTGGAGGTGTGGTATTTGGAAAGTGTATTCACACGGAAATATGGGAAATTGGAGGTCTGGTATTTGGAAAGTGTATTCACATGGAGATATGGGGAATTGGAGGTCCGGGATTTGGAAAGTATATTCATACAGGAACATGGGAAATTGGAGATCTGGTATTTGGAAAGAATATTCACACGGGAATATGTGGAATTTGAGGTCTGGTATTTGGAAAGTGTATTCACACGGGAATATAGGGAATTGCTGGTCTGGTATTTGGATTGAGTATTCACTCGGCAATATAGAGAATTGGAGGTCTGGTATTTGGAAAGTGAATTGACACCGGAATATGGGGAATTGGAGGTCTCGTATTTGGAAAGTGTATTCACACGGGAATATAGGGAATTGCTGGGCTGGTATTTGAATAGAGTATTCACTTGGCAATATGGGGAATTGGAGGTCTGATATTTGGAAAGTGAATTCACATGGGAATATCTGGAATTGGAGGTCTGCTATTTGGAAAGTGAATTGACACGGGAATATGGGGAATTGGAGGTCTGATATTTGGAAAGTGAATTCACACGGGAATATGGGGAATTGGAGGTCTGGTATTTGGAAAGTGATTTCACACGGGAATATGGGGAATTGGAGATCTGGTATTTGGAAAGAATATTCACACGGGAATATGTGGAATTGGAGTTCTGGTATTTGGAAAGAGTATTCACACGGGAATATGTGGAATTGGAGGTCTGGTATTTGGAAAGAGATTTCACACGGAACTATGGGGAATTGCAGTTCTGGTGATTGGAAAGTGTATTCACACGGGAATATGGGAAATTGGATGTCTGGTATTTGGAAAGTGTACTCACACGGGAATGTGGGGAATTGGAGATCTGGTATTTGGAAAGTATACTCACACGGGAATATGGGGAATCGGAGATCCGGTATTTGGAAAGTGTATTCATACAGGGAATATACGGAATTGGCTGTCTGGTATTTGGAATGTGTATTCACACAGAAATATGGGGAATTGGAGATCTGGGATTTGGAAAGTGAATTCACACGGGAATATCGGGAACTGGAGGTCTGGTATTTGGAAAGAGTATTCTCATGGGAATATGTGAAATTGGAGGTCTAGAATTTGGAAAGAGTATTCATAAATATGTGGTATTGGAGGTCTGGTATTTGGAAAGTGTATTCACACAGGAATATGGGGAATTGGTAGTCAGGTATTTGGAAAGTGAATTGATACGGGAATATGGGAAATTGGTAGTCAGGTATTTGGAGAGTGTATTCACACAGGAATATAGGGAATTGCTGGGCTGGTATTTGGAAAGAATATTCACACGGGAATATGTGGAATTGGAGGTCTGGTATTTGGAAAGTGTATTCACACGGGAATATAGGGAATTGCTGGTCTGGTATTTGGATTGAGTATTCACTCGGCAATATAGAGAATTGGAGGTCTGGTATTTGGAAAGTGAATTGACACCGGAATATGGGGAGTTGGTGGTCTAGTATTTCGAAAGTGAGTTCACATGGGAATGTGGGGAATTGGAGGTGTGGTATTTGGAAAGTGTGTTCATACGGGAAAATGAGGAATTGGAGATCTGGTATTTGGAAACTGTATTCTCACGGGAATATGGGGAATTGGTAGTCAGGTATTTGGAAAGTGTATTAACACGGGAATATGGGGAATTGGAGGTCTGGTATTTGGAAAGAGAATTCACACGGAAATATGGGGAATTGGAGGTCTGGTATTTGGAAAGTGTATTCGCACAGGAATATGTGGAATTGGAGGTCTGGTATTTGGGAAGTGTATTCATACAGGAATATGGGGACTAGGATGTCTGGTGTTTCGAAACTGTATTCATACAGGAATATGGGGACTAGGATGTCTGGTGTTTCGAAACTGTATTCATAAGGGAATATGGGGAATTGGAGGTCTGGTATTTGGAAAGGGTATACAAACGGGAATGTGGGGAATTTGATGACTGGTATTTGGAAAGTAAATTCACATGGGAATATGGGGAATTGGAGGTCTGGTATTTGGAAAGTGTATACAAACGGGAATGTGGGGAATTTGATGACTGGTATTTGGAAAGTAAATTCACATGGGAATATGGGGAATTGGAGGTCTGGTATTTGGAAAGAGAATTCACACGGAAATATGTGGAATTGGAGGTCTGGTATTTGGGAAGTGTATGCATACAGGAATATGGGGATTAGGATGTCTGGTGTTTCGAAAGTGTATTCACACAGGAATATGGGGAATTGGAGGTCTGGTATTTGGAAGAATTCACACGGAACTATGGGGAATTGCAGGTCTGATATTTGGAAAGTTTATTCACACGGGAATATGGGGAATTGGATGTCTGGTATTTCGAATGTGAGTTCACACGGGAATGTGGGGAATTGGAGGTGTGGTATTTGGAAAGTGTATTCACACGGAAATATGGGAAATTGGAGGTCTGGTATTTGGAAAGTGTATTCACATGGCAATATGGGGAATTGGAGGCCTGGTATTTGGAAAGTGAATTGACACGGGAATATGGGGAATTGGAGGTCTGATATTTGGAAAGTGAATTCTCATGGGAATATGTGAAATTGGAGGTCTAGAATTTGGAAAGAGTATTCATAAATATGTGGTATTGGAGGTCTGGTATTTGGAAAGTGTATTCACACAGGAATATGGGGAATTGGTAGTCAGGTATTTGGAAAGTGAATTGATACGGGAATATGGGAAATTGGTAGTCAGGTATTTGGAGAGTGTATTCACACAGGAATATAGGGAATTGCTGGGCTGGTATTTGAATAGAGTATTCACTTGGCAATATGGGGAATTGGAGGTCTGGTATTTGGAAAGTGAATTGACACGGGAATATGGGGAATTGGAGGTCTGATATTTGGAAAGTGAATTCACATGGGAATATCTGGAATTGGAGGTCTGCTATTTGGAAAGTGAATTGACACGGGAATATGGGGAATTGGAGGTCTGATATTTGGAAAGTGAATTCACACGGGAATATGGGGAATTGGAGGTCTGGTATTTGGAAAGTGATTTCACACGGGAATATGGGGAATTGGAGATCTGGTATTTGGAAAGAATATTCACACGGGAATATGTGGAATTGGAGGTCTGGTATTTGGAAAGTGTATTCACACGGGAATATAGGGAATTGCTGGTCTGGTATTTGGATTGAGTATTCACTCGGCAATATAGAGAATTGGAGGTCTGGTATTTGGAAAGTGAATTGACACCGGAATATGGGGAATTGGTGGTCTAGTATTTCGAAAGTGAGTTCACACGGGAATGTGGGGAATTGGAGGTGTGGTATTTGGAAAGTGTGTTCATACGGGAAAATGAGGAATTGGAGATCTGGTATTTGGAAACTGTATTCTCACGGGAATATGGGGAATTGGTAGTCAGGTATTTGGAAAGTGAATTCATACGGGAATATGGGAAATTGCAGGTCTGGTATTTGGAAAGTGTATTAACACGGGAATATGGGGAATTGGAGGTCTGGTATTTGGAAAGAGAATTCACACGGAAATATGGGGAATTGGAGGTCTGGTATTTGGAAAGTGTATTCGCACAGGAATATGTGGAATTGGAGGTCTGGTATTTGGGAAGTGTATTCATACAGGAATATGGGGACTAGGATGTCTGGTGTTTCGAAACTGTATTCATAAGGGAATATGGGGAATTGGAGGTCTGGTATTTGGAAAGGGTATACAAACGGGAATGTGGGGAATTTGATGACTGGTATTTGGAAAGTAAATTCACATGGGAATATGGGGAATTGGAGGTCTGGTATTTGGAAAGTGTATACAAACGGGAATGTGGGGAATTTGATGACTGGTATTTGGAAAGTAAATTCACATGGGAATATGGGGAATTGGAGGTCTGGTATTTGGAAAGAGAATTCACACGGAAATATGTGGAATTGGAGGTCTGGTATTTGGAAGAATTCACACGGAACTATGGGGAATTGCAGGTCTGATATTTGGAAAGTTTATTCACACGGGAATATGGGGAATTGGATGTCTGGTATTTCGAATGTGAGTTCACACGGGAATGTGGGGAATTGGAGGTGTGGTATTTGGAAAGTGTATTCACACGGAAATATGGGAAATTGGAGGTCTGGTATTTGGAAAGAATATTCACACGGGAATATGTGGAATTTGAGGTCTGGTATTTGGAAAGTGTATTCACACGGGAATATAGGGAATTGCTGGTCTGGTATTTGGATTGAGTATTCACTCGGCAATATAGAGAATTGGAGGTCTGGTATTTGGAAAGTGAATTGACACCGGAATATGGGGAATTGGAGGTCTCGTATTTGGAAAGTGTATTCACACGGGAATATAGGGAATTGCTGGGCTGGTATTTGAATAGAGTATTCACTTGGCAATATGGGGAATTGGAGGTCTGATATTTGGAAAGTGAATTCACATGGGAATATCTGGAATTGGAGGTCTGCTATTTGGAAAGTGAATTGACACGGGAATATGGGGAATTGGAGGTCTGATATTTGGAAAGTGAATTCACACGGGAATATGGGGAATTGGAGGTCTGGTATTTGGAAAGTGATTTCACACGGGAATATGGGGAATTGGAGATCTGGTATTTGGAAAGAATATTCACACGGGAATATGTGGAATTGGAGTTCTGGTATTTGGAAAGAGTATTCACACGGGAATATGTGGAATTGGAGGTCTGGTATTTGGAAAGAGATTTCACACGGAACTATGGGGAATTGCAGTTCTGGTGATTGGAAAGTGTATTCACACGGGAATATGGGAAATTGGATGTCTGGTATTTGGAAAGTGTACTCACACGGGAATGTGGGGAATTGGAGATCTGGTATTTGGAAAGTATACTCACACGGGAATATGGGGAATCGGAGATCCGGTATTTGGAAAGTGTATTCATACAGGGAATATACGGAATTGGCTGTCTGGTATTTGGAATGTGTATTCACACAGAAATATGGGGAATTGGAGATCTGGGATTTGGAAAGTGAATTCACACGGGAATATCGGGAACTGGAGGTCTGGTATTTGGAAAGAGTATTCTCATGGGAATATGTGAAATTGGAGGTCTAGAATTTGGAAAGAGTATTCATAAATATGTGGTATTGGAGGTCTGGTATTTGGAAAGTGTATTCACACAGGAATATGGGGAATTGGTAGTCAGGTATTTGGAAAGTGAATTGATACGGGAATATGGGAAATTGGTAGTCAGGTATTTGGAGAGTGTATTCACACAGGAATATAGGGAATTGCTGGGCTGGTATTTGGAAAGAATATTCACACGGGAATATGTGGAATTGGAGGTCTGGTATTTGGAAAGTGTATTCACACGGGAATATAGGGAATTGCTGGTCTGGTATTTGGATTGAGTATTCACTCGGCAATATAGAGAATTGGAGGTCTGGTATTTGGAAAGTGAATTGACACCGGAATATGGGGAGTTGGTGGTCTAGTATTTCGAAAGTGAGTTCACATGGGAATGTGGGGAATTGGAGGTGTGGTATTTGGAAAGTGTGTTCATACGGGAAAATGAGGAATTGGAGATCTGGTATTTGGAAACTGTATTCTCACGGGAATATGGGGAATTGGTAGTCAGGTATTTGGAAAGTGTATTAACACGGGAATATGGGGAATTGGAGGTCTGGTATTTGGAAAGAGAATTCACACGGAAATATGGGGAATTGGAGGTCTGGTATTTGGAAAGTGTATTCGCACAGGAATATGTGGAATTGGAGGTCTGGTATTTGGGAAGTGTATTCATACAGGAATATGGGGACTAGGATGCCTGGTGTTTCGAAACTGTATTCATACAGGAATATGGGGACTAGGATGTCTGGTGTTTCGAAACTGTATTCATAAGGGAATATGGGGAATTGGAGGTCTGGTATTTGGAAAGGGTATACAAACGGGAATGTGGGGAATTTGATGACTGGTATTTGGAAAGTAAATTCACATGGGAATATGGGGAATTGGAGGTCTGGTATTTGGAAAGTGTATACAAACGGGAATGTGGGGAATTTGATGACTGGTATTTGGAAAGTAAATTCACATGGGAATATGGGGAATTGGAGGTCTGGTATTTGGAAAGAGAATTCACACGGAAATATGTGGAATTGGAGGTCTGGTATTTGGGAAGTGTATGCATACAGGAATATGGGGATTAGGATGTCTGGTGTTTCGAAAGTGTATTCACACAGGAATATGGGGAATTGGAGGTCTGGTATTTGGAAGAATTCACACGGAACTATGGGGAATTGCAGGTCTGATATTTGGAAAGTTTATTCACACGGGAATATGGGGAATTGGATGTCTGGTATTTCGAATGTGAGTTCACACGGGAATGTGGGGAATTGGAGGTGTGGTATTTGGAAAGTGTATTCACACGGAAATATGGGAAATTGGAGGTCTGGTATTTGGAAAGTGTATTCACATGGCAATATGGGGAATTGGAGGCCTGGTATTTGGAAAGTGAATTGACACGGGAATATGGGGAATTGGAGGTCTGATATTTGGAAAGTGAATTCTCATGGGAATATGTGAAATTGGAGGTCTAGAATTTGGAAAGAGTATTCATAAATATGTGGTATTGGAGGTCTGGTATTTGGAAAGTGTATTCACACAGGAATATGGGGAATTGGTAGTCAGGTATTTGGAAAGTGAATTGATACGGGAATATGGGAAATTGGTAGTCAGGTATTTGGAGAGTGTATTCACACAGGAATATAGGGAATTGCTGGGCTGGTATTTGAATAGAGTATTCACTTGGCAATATGGGGAATTGGAGGTCTGGTATTTGGAAAGTGAATTGACACGGGAATATGGGGAATTGGAGGTCTGATATTTGGAAAGTGAATTCACATGGGAATATCTGGAATTGGAGGTCTGCTATTTGGAAAGTGAATTGACACGGGAATATGGGGAATTGGAGGTCTGATATTTGGAAAGTGAATTCACACGGGAATATGGGGAATTGGAGGTCTGGTATTTGGAAAGTGATTTCACACGGGAATATGGGGAATTGGAGATCTGGTATTTGGAAAGAATATTCACACGGGAATATGTGGAATTGGAGGTCTGGTATTTGGAAAGTGTATTCACACGGGAATATAGGGAATTGCTGGTCTGGTATTTGGATTGAGTATTCACTCGGCAATATAGAGAATTGGAGGTCTGGTATTTGGAAAGTGAATTGACACCGGAATATGGGGAATTGGTGGTCTAGTATTTCGAAAGTGAGTTCACACGGGAATGTGGGGAATTGGAGGTGTGGTATTTGGAAAGTGTGTTCATACGGGAAAATGAGGAATTGGAGATCTGGTATTTGGAAACTGTATTCTCACGGGAATATGGGGAATTGGTAGTCAGGTATTTGGAAAGTGAATTCATACGGGAATATGGGAAATTGCAGGTCTGGTATTTGGAAAGTGTATTAACACGGGAATATGGGGAATTGGAGGTCTGGTATTTGGAAAGAGAATTCACACGGAAATATGGGGAATTGGAGGTCTGGTATTTGGAAAGTGTATTCGCACAGGAATATGTGGAATTGGAGGTCTGGTATTTGGGAAGTGTATTCATACAGGAATATGGGGACTAGGATGTCTGGTGTTTCGAAACTGTATTCATAAGGGAATATGGGGAATTGGAGGTCTGGTATTTGGAAAGGGTATACAAACGGGAATGTGGGGAATTTGATGACTGGTATTTGGAAAGTAAATTCACATGGGAATATGGGGAATTGGAGGTCTGGTATTTGGAAAGTGTATACAAACGGGAATGTGGGGAATTTGATGACTGGTATTTGGAAAGTAAATTCACATGGGAATATGGGGAATTGGAGGTCTGGTATTTGGAAAGAGAATTCACACGGAAATATGTGGAATTGGAGGTCTGGTATTTGGGAAGTGTATGCATACAGGAATATGGGGATTAGGATGTCTGGTGTTTCGAAAGTGTATTCACACAGGAATATGGGGAATTGGAGGTCTGGTATTTGGAAGAATTCACACGGAACTATGGGGAATTGCAGGTCTGATATTTGGAAAGTTTATTCACACGGGAATATGGGGAATTGGATGTCTGGTATTTCGAATGTGAGTTCACACGGGAATGTGGGGAATTGGAGGTGTGGTATTTGGAAAGTGTATTCACACGGAAATATGGGAAATTGGAGGTCTGGTATTTGGAAAGTGTATTCACATGGAGATATGGGGAATTGGAGGTCCGGGATTTGGAAAGTATATTCATACAGGAACATGGGAAATTGGAGATCTGGTATTTGGAAAGAATATTCACACGGGAATATGTGGAATTTGAGGTCTGGTATTTGGAAAGTGTATTCACACGGGAATATAGGGAATTGCTGGTCTGGTATTTGGATTGAGTATTCACTCGGCAATATAGAGAATTGGAGGTCTGGTATTTGGAAAGTGAATTGACACCGGAATATGGGGAATTGGAGGTCTCGTATTTGGAAAGTGTATTCACACGGGAATATAGGGAATTGCTGGGCTGGTATTTGAATAGAGTATTCACTTGGCAATATGGGGAATTGGAGGTCTGATATTTGGAAAGTGAATTCACATGGGAATATCTGGAATTGGAGGTCTGCTATTTGGAAAGTGAATTGACACGGGAATATGGGGAATTGGAGGTCTGATATTTGGAAAGTGATTTCACACGGGAATATGGGGAATTGGAGATCTGGTATTTGGAAAGAATATTCACACGGGAATATGTGGAATTGGAGGTCTGGTATTTGGAAAGTGTATTCAAACGGGAATATAGGGAATTGCTGGTCTGGTATTTGGATAGAGTATTCACTCGGCAATATAGAGAATTGGAGGTCTGGTATTTGGAAAGTGAATTGACACCGGAATATGGGGAATTGGTGGTCTCATATTTGGAAAGAGAATTCACATGGGAATATGTGGAATTGGAGGTCTGGTACTTGGAAAGTGTGTTAACATGGAAATATGGGGAATTAGAAATCTGGTATTTGCAAAGTGTATTCATATAGAGAATATGCGGAATCGGATGGCTGGTATTTCAAAAGTGCATTCACACGGAGATATGGGGAATTGGAGGTCTGGTATTTGGAAAGTATATTGACACGGGAATATGTGGAATTGGAGTTCTGGTATTTGGAAAGTGTATTCACATGGGAATAAGGGGAATTGTAGGTCTAGTATTTGGAAAGAGTATTCACACGGGAATATGTGGTATTGTAGATCTGGTATTTCGAAAGTGTATTCACACAGGAATATGGGGAATTGCTGGGCTGGTATTTGGATAGAGTATTCACTTGGCAATATGGGAAATTGGAGGTCTGGTATTTGGAAAGTGTATTCATACAGGGAATATACGGAATTGGCTGTCTGGTATTTGGAATGTGTATTCACACAGAAATATGGGGAATTGGAGGTCTGGGATTTGGAAAGTGAATTCACACGGGAATATCGGGAACTGGAGGTCTGGTATTTGGAAAGAGTATTCATACGGGAATATGTGGTATTGGAGGTCTGGTATTTGGAAAGTGTATTCTCATGGGAATATGGGGAATTGGTAGTCAGGTATTTGGAAAGTGAATTGATACGGGAATATGGGAATTGGTAGTCAGGTATTTGGAAAGTGTGTTCACACAGGAATATGTGGAATTCGAGGACTGGTATTTGTAAAGTGTATTCATGCAGGAATATGGGGAATCAGTGGTCTAGGATTTGGAAAGTGTGTTCATACAGGAATATGGGGAATTGGAGGTCTGGTATTTGGAAAGTGTATTCACATGGGAATATAGGGAATTGGAGGTCTAGTATTTGGAAAGTAAATTCACACCTGTATATGGGGAATTGGAGGTCTGGTATTTGGAAAGTGTATTCAATCGGAAATATGGGGAATTGTAGATCTAGAATTTTGAAGTTCTATTCATGCAGGAATATGGGGAATTGGAGGTCTGGTATTTGGAAAGTGACTTCAAGCGGGAATATGTGGAATTGCAGGTCTGTTACTTGGGAAGTGTCTTCTCCCTGGAATATGGTGAATTGGAGGTCTGGTATTTGGAATGTGTATTCACATGGGAACATGAGGAATTGTAGGTCTGGTATTTGGAAAGTAAATTCACACGGGAATACGGGGAATTGGAGATCTGGCATTTGGCAAGTGTATTCACACAGAAACATGGGGAATTGGAGGTCTGGTATTTGGAAAGCATATTGACACGGGAATATGGGGAATTGGAGGTCTGGTATTTGGAAAGTGTATTCACATGGGAATGGGGGATTTGGAGGTCTAGTATTTGGAAAGTGAATTCACACGGGAATACAGGGAATTGGCTGTCTGGTATTTGGAAAGTGTATTCACACGGAGATATGGGGAATTGGAGGTCTGTGATTTGGAAAGTATATTCTTACAGAAACATGGGGAATTGGAGGTCTGGTATTTGGAAAGTATATTCATACAGAAACATGGGGAATTGGAGGTCTGGTATTTGGAAAGCATATTGACACGGGAATATGGGGAATTGGAGGTCTGGTATTTGGAAAGTGAATTCACACGGGAATACGGGGAATTGGAGGTCTGGTATTTTTAAAGAGTATTCACATGGGAATATGTGGAATTGGAGGTCTGGTATTTGGAAACAGTATTGACACGGGAATATGTGGAATTGGAGTTCTGGTATTTGGAAAGAGTATTCACACGGGAATATGTGGAATTGGAGGTCTGGTATTTGGAAAGAGATTTCACACGGAACTATGGGGAATTGCAGGTCTGGTGATTGGAAAGTGTATTCACACGGGAATATGGGAAATTGGATGTCTGGTATTTGGAAAGTGTACTCACACGGGAATGTGGGGAATTGGAGATCTGGTATTTGGAAAGTATACTCACACGGGAATATGGGGAATCGGAGATCCGGTATTTGGAAAGTGTATTCATACAGGGAATATACAGAATTGGCTGTCTGGTATTTGGAATGTGTATTCACACAGAAATATGGGGAATTGGAGATCTGGGATTTGGAAAGTGAATTCACACGGGAATATCGGGAACTGGAGGTCTGGTATTTGGAAAGAGTATTCTCATGGGAATATGTGAAATTGGAGGTCTAGAATTTGGAAAGAGTATTCATAAATATGTGGTATTGGAGGTCTGGTATTTGGAAAGTGTATTCACACAGGAATATGGGGAATTGGTAGTCAGGTATTTGGAAAGTGAATTGATACGGGAATATGGGAAATTGGTAGTCAGGTATTTGGAGAGTGTATTCACACAGGAATATAGGGAATTGCTGGGCTGGTATTTGAATAGAGTATTCACTTGGCAATATGGGGAATTGGAGGCCTGGTATTTGGAAAGTGAATTGACACGGGAATATGGGGAATTGGAGGTCTGATATTTGGAAAGTGAATTCACATGGGAATATCTGGAATTGGAGGTCTGCTATTTGGAAAGTGAATTGACACGGGAATATGGGGAATTGGAGGTCTGATATTTGGAAAGTGAATTCACACGGGAATATGGGGAATTGGAGGTCTGGTATTTGGAAAGTGATTTCACACGGGAATATGGGGAATTGGAGATCTGGTATTTGGAAAGAATATTCACACGGGAATATGTGGAATTGGAGGTCTGGTATTTGGAAAGTGTATTCACACGGGAATATAGGGAATTGCTGGTCTGGTATTTGGATTGAGTATTCACTCGGCAATATAGAGAATTGGAGGTCTGGTATTTGGAAAGTGAATTGACACCGGAATATGGGGAATTGGTGGTCTAGTATTTCGAAAGTGAGTTCACACGGGAATGTGGGGAATTGGAGGTGTGGTATTTGGAAAGTGTGTTCATACGGGAAAATGAGGAATTGGAGATCTGATATTTGGAAACTGTATTCATAAGGGAATATGGGGAATTGGAGGTCTGGTATTTGGAAAGGGTATACAAACGGGAATGTGGGGAATTTGATGACTGGTATTTGGAAAGTAAATTCACATGGGAATATGGGGAATTGGAGGTCTGGTATTTGGAAAGTGTATACAAACGGGAATGTGGGGAATTTGATGACTGGTATTTGGAAAGTAAATTCACATGGGAATATGGGGAATTGGAGGTCTGGTATTTGGAAAGAGAATTCACACGGAAATATGTGGAATTGGAGGTCTGGTATTTGGGAAGTGTATGCATACAGGAATATGGGGATTAGGATGTCTGGTGTTTCGAAAGTGTATTCACACAGGAATATGGGGAATTGGAGGTCTGGTATTTGGAAGAATTCACACGGAACTATGGGGAATTGCAGGTCTGATATTTGGAAAGTTTATTCACACGGGAATATGGGGAATTGGATGTCTGGTATTTCGAATGTGAGTTCACACGGGAATGTGGGGAATTGGAGGTGTGGTATTTGGAAAGTGTATTCACACGGAAATATGGGAAATTGGAGGTCTGGTATTTGGAAAGTGTATTCACATGGAGATATGGGGAATTGGAGGTCCGGGATTTGGAAAGTATATTCATACAGGAACATGGGAAATTGGAGATCTGGTATTTGGAAAGAATATTCACACGGGAATATGTGGAATTGGAGGTCTGGTATTTGGAAAGTGTATTCACACGGGAATATAGGGAATTGCTGGTCTGGTATTTGGATTGAGTATTCACTCGGCAATATAGAGAATTGGAGGTCTGGTATTTGGAAAGTGAATTGACACCGGAATATGGGGAATTGGAGGTCTTGTATTTGGAAAGTGTATTCACACGGGAATATAGGGAATTGCTGGGCTGGTATTTGAATAGAGTATTCTCTTGGCAATATGGGGAATTGGAGGTCTGGTGTTTGGAAAGTGAATTGACACGGGAATATGGGGAATTGGAGGTCTGATATTTGGAAAGTGAATTCACATGGGAATATCTGGAATTGGAGGTCTGCTATTTGGAAAGTGAATTGACACGGGAATATGGGGAATTGGAGGTCTGATATTTGGAAAGTGAATTCACACGGGAATATGGGGAATTGGAGGTCTGGTATTTGGAAAGTGATTTCACACGGGAATATGGTGAATTGGAGATCTGGTATTTGGAAAGAATATTCACACGGGAATATGTGGAATTGGAGGTCTGGTATTTGGAAAGTGTATTCACACGGGAATATAGGGAATTGCTGGTCTGGTATTTGGATTGAGTATTCACTCGGCAATATAGAGAATTGGAGGTCTGGTATTTGGAAAGTGAATTGACACCGGAATATGGGGAATTGGTGGTCTAGTATTTCGAAAGTGAGTTCACACGGGAATGTGGGGAATTGGAGGTGTGGTATTTGGAAAGTGTGTTCATACGGGAAAATGAGGAATTGGAGATCTGGTATTTGGAAACTGTATTCTCACGGGAATATGGGGAATTGGTAGTCAGGTATTTGGAAAGTGAATTCATACGGGAATATGGGAAATTGCAGGTCTGGTATTTGGAAAGTGTATTAACACGGGAATATGGGGAATTGGAGGTCTGGTATTTGGAAAGTGAATTCACACGGAAATATGGGGAATTGGAGGTCTGGTATTTGGAAAGTGTATTCGCACAGGAATATGTGGAATTGGAGGTCTGGTATTTGGGAAGTGTATTAATACAGGAATATGGGGACTAGGATGTCTGGTGTTTCGAAACTGTATTCATAAGGGAATATGGGGAATTGGAGGTCTGGTATTTGGAAAGGGTATACAAACGGGAATGTGGGGAATTTGATGACTGGTATTTGGAAAGTAAATTCACATGGGAATATGGGGAATTGGAGGTCTGGTATTTGGAAAGTGTATACAAACGGGAATGTGGGGAATTTGATGACTGGTATTTGGAAAGTAAATTCACATGGGAATATGGGGAATTGGAGATCTGGTATTTGGAAAGAGAATTCACACGGAAATATGTGGAATTGGAGGTCTGGTATTTGGGAAGTGTATGCATACAGGAATATGGGGATTAGGATGTCTGGTGTTTCGAAAGTGTATTCACACAGGAATATGGGGAATTGGAGGTCTGGTATTTGGAAGAATTCACACGGAACTATGGGGAATTGCAGGTCTGATATTTGGAAAGTTTATTCACACGGGAATATGGGGAATTGGATGTCTGGTATTTCGAATGTGAGTTCACACGGGAATGTGGGGAATTGGAGGTGTGGTATTTGGAAAGTGTATTCACACGGAAATATGGGAAATTGGAGGTCTGGTATTTGGAAAGTGTATTCACATGGAGATATGGGGAATTGGAGGTCCGGGATTTGGAAAGTATATTCATACAGGAACATGGGAAATTGGAGATCTGGTATTTGGAAAGAATATTCACACGGGAATATGTGGAATTGGAGGTCTGGTATTTGGAAAGTGTATTCACACGGGAATATAGGGAATTGCTGGTCTGGTATTTGGATTGAGTATTCACTCGGCAATATAGAGAATTGGAGGTCTGGTATTTGGAAAGTGAATTGACACCGGAATATGGGGAATTGGAGGTCTCGTATTTGGAAAGTGTATTCACACGGGAATATAGGGAATTGCTGGGCTGGTATTTGAATAGAGTATTCACTTGGCAATATGGGGAATTGGAGGTCTGGTGTTTGGAAAGTGAATTGACACGGGAATATGGGGAATTGGAGGTCTGATATTTGGAAAGTGAATTCACATGGGAATATCTGGAATTGGAGGTCTGCTATTTGGAAAGTGAATTGACACGGGAATATGGGGAATTGGAGGTCTGATATTTGGAAAGTGAATTCACACGGGAATATGGGGAATTGGAGGTCTGGTATTTGGAAAGTGATTTCACACGGGAATATGGGGAATTGGAGATCTGGTATTTGGAAAGAATATTCACACGGGAATATGTGGAATTGGAGGTCTGGTATTTGGAAAGTGTATTCAAACGGGAATATAGGGAATTGCTGGTCTGGTATTTGGATAGAGTATTCACTCGGCAATATAGAGAATTGGAGGTCTGGTATTTGGAAAGTGAATTGACACCGGAATATGGGGAATTGGTGGTCTCATATTTGGAAAGAGAATTCACATGGGAATATGTGGAATTGGAGGTCTGGTACTTGGAAAGTGTGTTAACATGGAAATATGGGGAATTAGAAATCTGGTATTTGCAAAGTGTATTCATATAGAGAATATGCGGAATCGGATGGCTGGTATTTCAAAAGTGCATTCACACGGAGATATGGGGAATTGGAGGTCTGGTATTTGGAAAGTATATTGACACGGGAATATGTGGAATTGGAGTTCTGGTATTTGGAAAGTGTATTCACATGGGAATATGGGGAATTGTAGGTCTAGTATTTGGAAAGAGTATTCACACGGGAATATGTGGTATTGTAGATCTGGTATTCCGAAAGTGTATTCACACAGGAATATGGGGAATTGCTGGGCTGGTATTTGGATAGAGTATTCACTTGGCAATATGGGAAATTGGAGGTCTGGTATTTGGAAAGTGTATTCATACAGGGAATATATGGAATTGGCTGTCTGGTATTTGGAATGTGTATTCACACAGAAATATGGGGAATTGGAGGTCTGGGATTTGGAAAGTGAATTCACACGGGAATATCGGGAACTGGAGGTCTGGTATTTGGAAAGAGTATTCATACGGGAATATGTGGTATTGGAGGTCTGGTATTTGGAAAGTGTATTCTCATGGGAATATGGGGAATTGGTAGTCAGGTATTTGGAAAGTGAATTGATACGGGAATATGGGAATTGGTAGTCAGGTATTTGGAAAGTGTGTTCACACAGGAATATGTGGAATTCGAGGACTGGTATTTGTAAAGTGTATTCATGCAGGAATATGGGGAATCAGTGGTCTAGGATTTGGAAAGTGTGTTCATACAGGAATATGGGGAATTGGAGGTCTGGTATTTGGAAAGTGTATTCACATGGGAATATAGGGAATTGGAGGTCTAGTATTTGGAAAGTAAATTCACAACTGTATATGGGGAATTGGAGGTCTGGTATTTGGAAAGTGTATTCAATCGGAAATATGGGGAATTGTAGATCTAGAATTTTGAAGTTCTATTCATACAGGAATATGGGGAATTGGAGGTCTGGTATTTGGAAAGTGACTTCAAGCGGGAATATGTGGAATTGCAGGTCTGTTACTTGGGAAGTGTATTCACGCTGGAATATGGTGAATTGGAGGTCTGGTATTTGGAATGTGTATTCACATGGGAACATGAGGAATTGTAGGTCTGGTATTTGGAAAGTAAATTCACACGGGAATATGGGGAATTGGAGATCTGGCATTTGGCAAGTGTATTCACACAGAAACATGGGGAATTGGAGGTCTGGTATTTGGAAAGCATATTGACACGGGAATATGGGGAATTGCAGGTCTGGTATTTGGAAAGTGTATTCACATGGGAATGGGGGAATTGGAGGTCTAGTATTTGGAAAGTGAATTCACACGGGAATACGGGGAATCGGAGATCCGGTATTTGGAAAGTGTATTCATACAGGGAATATACGGAATTGGCTGTCTGGTATTTGGAAAGTGTATTCAGACGGAGATATGGGGAATTGGAGGTCTGTGATTTGGAAAGTATATTCATACAGAAACATGGGGAATTGGAGGTCTGGTATTTGGAAAGCAGATTGACACGGGAATATGGGGAATTGGAGGTCTGGTATTTGGAAAGTGAATTCACACGGGAATACGGGGAATTGGAGGTCTGGTATTTTTAAAGAGTATTCACATGGGAATATGTGGAATTGGAGGTCTGGTATTTGGAAACAGTATTCACACGGAACTATGGGGAATTGCAGGTCTGGTGATTGGAAAGTGTATTCACACGGGAATATGGGAAATTGGATGTCTGGTATTTGGAAAGTGTAATCAGACGGGAATGTTGGGAATTGGAGATCTGTTATTTGGAAAGTATACTCACACGGGAATATGGGGAATTGGAGATCTCGTATTTGGCAAGTGTATTCACACAGAAATATGGGGAATTGCTGGTCTGGTATTTGGATAGAGTATTCACACAGGCATATGGGGAATTGCTGGTCTGGTATTTGGATATGCGGATTTGGATGTCTGGTATTTCGAAAGTGCATTCACACGGAGATATGGGGAATTGGAAGTCTGGCATTTGGAAAGTGTATTCATACGGGAATATGGGAAATTGGAGGTCTGGTATTTGGAAAGTGTACTCACACGGGAATGTGGGGAATTGGAGATCTGGTATTTGGAAAGTATACTCACACGGGAATATGGGGAATCGGAGATCCGGTATTTGGAAAGTGTATTCATACAGGGAATATACGGAATTGGCTGTCTGGTATTTGGAATGTGTATTCACACAGAAATATGGGGAATTGGAGATCTGGGATTTGGAAAGTGAATTCACACGGGAATATCGGGAACTGGAGGTCTGGTATTTGGAAAGAGTATTCATACGGGAATATGTGGTATTGGAGGTCTGGTATTTGGAAAGTGTATTCTCATGGGAATATGTGGAATTGGAGGTCTAGAATTTGGAAAGAGTATTCATACGGGAATATGTGGTATTGGAGGTCTGGTATTTGGAAAGTGTATTCACACAGGAATATGGGGAATTGGTAGTCAGGTATTTGGAAAGTGAATTGATACGGGAATATGGGAAATTGGTAGTCAGGTATTTGGAGAGTGTATTCACACAGGAATATGTGGAATTCGAGGACTGGTATTTGGAAAGTGTATTCATGCAGGAATATGGGGAATTGGGGGTCTCGTATTTGGAAAGTGTATTCACATTGGAATATGCGGAATTGCTGTTCTGGTATTTGGATAGAGTATTCACGCGGCAATATGTGGAATTGGAGGACTGGAATTTGGAAAGTGAATTGATACGGGAATATGGGAAATTGGTAGTCAGGTATTTGGAAAGTGTGTTCACACAGGAATATGTGGAATTCGAGGACTAGTATTTGTAAAGTGTATTCATGCAGGAATATGGGGAATCAGTGGTCTAGGATTTGGAAAGTGTGTTCATACAGGAATATGGGGAATTGGAGGTCTGGTATTTGGAAAGCGTACTCAAACGGGAATATGGGGAATTGGAGATCTGGCATTTGGCAAGTGTATTCACACAGAAATATGGGGAATTGGCGGTCCGGTATTTCGAAAGTGCTTTCATACATGGAATATAGGGAATTGGCTGTCTGGTATTTGGAAAGTGTATTCACACGGAGATATGGGGAATTGGAGGTCTGTGATTTGGAAAGTATATTCATACAGAAACATGGGGAATTGGAGGTCTGGTATTTGGAAAGCATATTGACACGGGAATATGTGGAATTGGAGGTCTGGTATTTGGAAAATATACTCACACGGGAATATGGGGAATTGGAGATCTCGTTTTTGGCAAGTGTATTCACACAGAAATATGGGGAATTGCTGGTCTGGTATTTGGATAGAGTATTCACACAGGAATATGGGGAATTGCTGGTCTGGTATTTGGATACAGTATTCACTCGGCAATATGCGGATTTGGATGTCTGGTATTTCGAAAGTGCATTCACACGGGAATATGTGGAATTGGAGGTCTGGTATTTGGAAACAGTATTCACACGGGAATATGTGGAATTGGAGTTCTGGTATTTGGAAAGAGTATTCACACGGGAATATGTGGAATTGGAGGTCTGGTATTTGGAAAGAGATTTCACACGGAACTATGGGGAATTGCAGGTCTGGTGTTTGGAAAGTGTATTCACACGGGAATATGGGAAATTGGATGTCTGGTATTTGGAAAGTGTAATCAGACGGGAATGTTGGGAATTGGAGATCTGGTATTTGGAAAGTATACTCACACGGGAATATGGGGAATTGGAGATCTCTTATTTGGCAAGTGTATTCACACAGAAATATGGGGAATTGCTGGTCTGGTATTTGGATAGAGTATTCACACAGGAATATGGGGAATTGCTGGTCTGGTATTTGGATACAGTATTCACTCGGCAATATGCGGATTTGGATGTCTGGTATTTCGAAAGTGCATTCACACGGAGATATGGGGAATTGGAAGTCTGGCATTTGGAAAGTGTATTCATACGGGAATATGGGAAATTGGAGGTCTGGTATTTGGAAAGTGTACTCACACGGGAATGTGGGGAATTGGAGATCTGGTATTTGGAAAGTATACTCACACGGGAATATGGGGAATCGGAGATCCGGTATTTGGAAAGTGTATTCATACAGGGAATATACGGAATTGGCTGTCTGGTATTTGGAATGTGTATTCACACAGAAATATGGGGAATTGGAGATCTGGGATTTGGAAAGTGAATTCACACGGGAATATCGGGAACTGGAGGTCTGGTATTTGGAAAGTGTATTCACATTGGAATATGCGGAATTGCTGTTCTGGTATTTGGATAGAGTATTCACGCGGCAATATGTGGAATTGGAGGTCTGGAATTTGGAAAGTGAATTGATACGGGAATATGGGAAATTGGTAGTCAGGTATTTGGAAAGTGTGTTCCCACAGGAATATGTGGAATTCGAGGACTGGTATTTGTAAAGTGTATTCATGCAGGAATATGGGGAATCAGTGGTCTAGGATTTGGAAAGTGTGTTCATACAGGAATATGGGGAATTGGAGGTCTGGTATTTGGAAAGCGTACTCAAACGGGAATATGGGGAATTGGAGATCTGGCATTTGGCAAGTGTATTCACACAGAAATATGGGGAATTGGCGGTCCGGTATTTCGAAAGTGCTTTCATACATGGAATATAGGGAATTGGCTGTCTGGTATTTGGGAAGTGTATTCACACGGAGATATGGGGAATTGGAGGTCTGTGATTTGGAAAGTATATTCATACAGAAACATGGGGAATTGGAGGTCTGGTATTTGGAAAGCATATTGACACGGGAATATGGGGAATTGGAGGTCTGGTATTTGGAAAGTGTATTCACATGGGAATGGGGGAATTGGAGGTCTAGTATTTGGAAAGTGAATTCACACGGGAATACAGGGAATTGGCTGTCTGGTATTTGGAAAGTGTATTCACACGGAGATATGGGGAATTGGAGGTCTGTGATTTGGAAAGTATATTCATACAGAAACATGGGGAATTGGAGGTCTGGTATTTGGAAAGCATATTGACACGGGAATATGTGGAATTGGAGGTCTGGTATTTGGAAAGAGATTTCACACGGAACTATGGGGAATTGCAGGTCTGGTGTTTGGAAAGTGTATTCACACGGGAATATGGGAAATTGGATGTCTGGTATTTTGAAAGTGTAATCAGACGGGAATGTTGGGAATTGGAGATCTGGTATTTGGAAAGTATACTCACACGGGAATATGGGGAATTGGAGATCTCTTATTTGGCAAGTGTATTCACACAGAAATATGGGGATTTGCTGGTCTGGTATTTGGATAGAGTATTCACACAGGAATATGGGGAATTGCTGGTCTGGTATTTGGATACAGTATTCACTCGGCAATATGCGGATTTGGATGTCTGGTATTTCGAAAGTGCATTCACACGGAGATATGGGGAATTGGAAGTCTGGCATTTGGAAAGTGTATTCATACGGGAATATGGGAAATTGGAGGTCTGGTATTTGGAAAGTGTACTCACACGGGAATGTGGGGAATTGGAGATCTGGTATTTGGAAAGTATACTCACACGGGAATATGGGGAATCGGAGATCCGGTATTTGGAAAGTGTATTCATACAGGGAATATACGGAATTGGCTGTCTGGTATTTGGAATGTGTATTCACACAGAAATATGGGGAATTGGAGATCTGGGATTTGGAAAGTGAATTCACACGGGAATATCGGGAACTGGAGGTCTGGTATTTGGAAAGAGTATTCATACGGGAATATGTGGTATTGGAGGTCTGGTATTTGGAAAGTGTATTCTCATGGGAATATGTGGAATTGGAGGTCTAGTATTTGGAAACTGTATTCACATGGGAATGGGGGAATTGGAGGTCTAGTATTTGGAAAGTGAATTCACACGGGAATACAGGGAATTGGCTGTCTGGTATTTGGAAAGTGTATTCACACGGAGATATGGGGAATTGGAGGTCTGTGATTTGGAAAGTATATTCATACAGAAACATGGGGAATTGGAGGTCTGGTATTTGGAAAGCATATTGACACGGGAATATGGGGAATTGGAGGTCTGGTATTTGGAAAGTGTATTCACATGGGAATGGGGGAATTGGAGGTCTAGTATTTGGAAAGTGAATTCACACGGGAATACGGGGAATTGGAGGTCTGGTATTTTTAAAGAGTATTCACACGGGAATATGTGGAATTGGAGGTCTGGTATTTGGAAAGAGTATTCACACGGGAATATGTGGAATTGGAGGTCTGGTATTTGGAAAGAGATTTCACACGGAACTATGGGGAATTGCAGGTCTGGTGTTTGGAAAGTGTATTCACACGGGAATATGGGAAATTGGATGTCTGGTATTTGGAAAGTGTAATCAGACGGGAATGTTGGGAATTGGAGATCTGGTATTTGGAAAGTATACTCACACGGGAATATGGGGAATTGGAGATCTCTTATTTGGCAAGTGTATTCACACAGAAATATGGGGAATTGCTGGTCTGGTATTTGGATAGAGTATTCACACAGGAATATGGGGAATTGCTGGTCTGGTATTTGGATACAGTATTCACTCGGCAATATGCGGATTTGGATGTCTGGTATTTCGAAAGTGCATTCACACGGGAATATGTGGAATTGGAGGTCTGGTATTTGGAAACAGTATTCACACGGGAATATGTGGAATTGGAGTTCTGGTATTTGGAAAGAGTATTCACACGGGAATATGTGGAATTGGAGGTCTGGTATTTGGAAAGAGATTTCACACGGAACTATGGGGAATTGCAGGTCTGGTGTTTGGAAAGTGTATTCACACGGGAATATGGGAAATTGGATGTCTGGTATTTGGAAAGTGTAATCAGACGGGAATGTTGGGAATTGGAGATCTGGTATTTGGAAAGTATACTCACACGGGAATATGGGGAATTGGAGATCTCTTATTTGGCAAGTGTATTCACACAGAAATATGGGGAATTGCTGGTCTGGTATTTGGATAGAGTATTCACACAGGAATATGGGGAATTGCTGGTCTGGTATTTGGATACAGTATTCACTCGGCAATATGCGGATTTGGATGTCTGGTATTTCGAAAGTGCATTCACACGGAGATATGGGGAATTGGAAGTCTGGCATTTGGAAAGTGTATTCATACGGGAATATGGGAAATTGGAGGTCTGGTATTTGGAAAGTGTACTCACACGGGAATGTGGGGAATTGGAGATCTGGTATTTGGAAAGTATACTCACACGGGAATATGGGGAATCGGAGATCCGGTATTTGGAAAGTGTATTCATACAGGGAATATACGGAATTGGCTGTCTGGTATTTGGAATGTGTATTCACACAGAAATATGGGGAATTGGAGATCTGGGATTTGGAAAGTGAATTCACACGGGAATATCGGGAACTGGAGGTCTGGTATTTGGAAAGAGTATTCATACGGGAATATGTGGTATTGGAGGTCTGGTATTTGGAAAGTGTATTCTCATGGGAATATGTGGAATTGGAGGTCTAGAATTTGGAAAGAGTATTCATACGGGAATATGTGGTATTGGAGGTTTGGTATTTGGAAAGTGTATTCACACAGGAATATGGGGAATTGGTAGTCAGGTATTTGGAAAGTGAATTGATACGGGAATATGGGAAATTGGTAGTCAGGTATTTGGAGAGTGTATTCACACAGGAATATGTGGAATTCGAGGACTGGTATTTGGAAAGTGTATTCATGCAGGAATATGGGGAATTGGGGGTCTCGTATTTGGAAAGTGTATTCACATTGGAATATGCGGAATTGCTGTTCTGGTATTTGGATAGAGTATTCACGCGGCAATATGTGGAATTGGAGGTCTGGAATTTGGAAAGTGAATTGATACGGGAATATGGGAAATTGGTAGTCAGGTATTTGGAAAGTGTGTTCACACAGGAATATGTGGAATTCGAGGACTGGTATTTGTAAAGTGTATTCATGCAGGAATATGGGGAATCAGTGGTCTAGGATTTGGAAAGTGTGTTCATACAGGAATATGGGGAATTGGAGGTCTGGTATTTGGAAAGCGTACTCAAACGGGAATATGGGGAATTGGAGATCTGGCATTTGGCAAGTGTATTCACACAGAAATATGGGGAATTGGCGGTCCGGTATTTCGAAAGTGCTTTCATACATGGAATATAGGGAATTGGCTGTCTGGTATTTGGGAAGTGTATTCACACGGAGATATGGGGAATTGGAGGTCTGTGATTTGGAAAGTATATTCATACAGAAACATGGGGAATTGGAGGTCTGGTATTTGGAAAGCATATTGACACGGGAATATGGGGAATTGGAGGTCTGGTATTTGGAAAGTGTATTCACATGGGAATGGGGGAATTGGAGGTCTAGTATTTGGAAAGTGAATTCACACGGGATTACAGGGAATTGGCTGTCTGGTATTTGGAAAGTGTATTCACACGGAGATATGGGGAATTGGAGGTCTGTGATTTGGAAAGTATATTCATACAGAAACATGGGGAATTGGAGGTCTGGTATTTGGAAAGCATATTGACACGGGAATATGGGGAATTGGAGGTCTGGTATTTGGAAAGTGTATTCACATGGGAATGGGGGAATTGGAGGTCTAGTATTTGGAAAGTGAATTCACACGGGAATACGGGGAATTGGAGGTCTGGTATTTTTAAAGAGTATTCACACGGGAATATGTGGAATTGGAGGTCTGGTATTTGGAAACAGTATTCACACGGGAATATGTGGAATTGGAGTTCTGGTATTTGGAAAGAGTATTCACACGGGAATATGTGGAATTGGAGGTCTGGTATTTGGAAAGAGATTTCACACGGAACTATGGGGAATTGCAGGTCTGGTGTTTGGAAAATGTATTCACACGGGAATATGGGAAATTGGATGTCTGGTATTTGGAAAGTGTAATCAGACGGGAATGTTGGGAATTGGAGATCTGGTATTTGGAAAGTATACTCACACGGGAATATGGGGAATTGGAGATCTCTTATTTGGCAAGTGTATTCACACAGAAATATGGGGATTTGCTGGTCTGGTATTTGGATAGAGTATTCACACAGGAATATGGGGAATTGCTGGTCTGGTATTTGGATACAGTATTCACTGGGCAATATGCGGATTTGGATGTCTGGTATTTCGAAAGTGCATTCACACGGAGATATGGGGAATTGGAAGTCTGGCATTTGGAAAGTGTATTCATACGGGAATATGGGAAATTGGAGGTCTGGTATTTGGAAAGTGTACTCACACGGGAATGTGGGGAATTGGAGATCTGGTATTTGGAAAGTATACTCACACGGGAATATGGGGAATCGGAGATCCGGTATTTGGAAAGTGTATTCATACAGGGAATATACGGAATTGGCTGTCTGGTATTTGGAATGTGTATTCACACAGAAATATGGGGAATTGGAGATCTGGGATTTGGAAAGTGAATTCACACGGGAATATCGGGAACTGGAGGTCTGGTATTTGGAAAGAGTATTCATACGGGAATATGTGGTATTGGAGGTCTGGTATTTGGAAAGTGTATTCTCATGGGAATATGTGGAATTGGAGGTCTAGTATTTGGAAAGTGTATTCACATGGGAATGGGGGAATTGGAGGTCTAGTATTTGGAAAGTGAATTCACACGGGAATACAGGGAATTGGCTGTCTGGTATTTGGAAAGTGTATTCACACGGAGATATGGGGAATTGGAGGTCTGTGATTTGGAAAGTATATTCATACAGAAACATGGGGAATTGGAGGTCTGGTATTTGGAAAGCATATTGACACGGGAATATGGGGAATTGGAGGTCTGGTATTTGGAAAGTGTATTCACATGGGAATGGGGGAATTGGAGGTCTAGTATTTGGAAAGTGAATTCACACGGGAATACGGGGAATTGGAGGTCTGGTATTTTTAAAGAGTATTCACACGGGAATATGTGGAATTGGAGGTCTGGTATTTGGAAACAGTATTCACACGGGAATATGTGGAATTGGAGTTCTGGTATTTGGAAAGAGTATTCACACGGGAATATGTGGAATTGGAGGTCTGGTATTTGGAAAGAGATTTCACACGGAACTATGGGGAATTGCAGGTCTGGTGTTTGGAAAGTGTATTCACACGGGAATATGGGAAATTGGATGTCTGGTATTTGGAAAGTATAATCAGACGGGAATGTTGGGAATTGGAGATCTGGTATTTGGAAAGTATACTCACACGGGAATATGGGGAATTGGAGATCTCTTATTTGGCAAGTGTATTCACACAGAAATATGGGGAATTGCTGGTCTGGTATTTGGATAGAGTATTCACACAGGAATATGGGGAATTGCTGGTCTGGTATTTGGATACAGTATTCACTCGGCAATATGCGGATTTGGATGTCTGGTATTTCGAAAGTGCATTCACAAGGGAATATGTAGAATTGGAGGTCTGGTATTTGGAAACAGTATTCACACGGGAATATGTGGAATTGGAGTTCTGGTATTTGGAAAGAGTATTCACACGGGAATATGTGGAATTGGAGGTCTGGTATTTGGAAAGAGATTTCACACGGAACTATGGGGAATTGCAGGTCTGGTGTTTGGAAAGTGTATTCACACGGGAATATGGGAAATTGGATGTCTGGTATTTGGAAAGTGTAATCAGACGGGAATGTTGGGAATTGGAGATCTGGTATTTGGAAAGTATACTCACACGGGAATATGGGGAATTGGAGATCTCTTATTTGGCAAGTGTATTCACACAGAAATATGGGGAATTGCTGGTCTGGTATTTGGATAGAGTATTCACACAGGAATATGGGGAATTGCTGGTCTGGTATTTGGATACAGTATTCACTCGGCAATATGCGGATTTGGATGTCTGGTATTTCGAAAGTGCATTCACACGGAGATATGGGGAATTGGAAGTCTGGCATTTGGAAAGTGTATTCATACGGGAATATGGGAAATTGGAGGTCTGGTATTTGGAAAGTGTACTCTCACGGGAATGTGGGGAATTGGAGATCTGGTATTTGGAAAGTATACTCACACGGGAATATGGGGAATCGGAGATCCGGTATTTGGAAAGTGTATTCATACAGGGAATATACGGAATTGGCTGTCTGGTATTTGGAATGTGTATTCACACAGAAATATGGGGAATTGGAGATCTGGGATTTGGAAAGTGAATTCACACGGGAATATCGGGAACTGGAGGTCTGGTATTTGGAAAGAGTATTCATACGGGAATATGTGGTATTGGAGGTCTGGTATTTGGAAACAGTATTCACATGGGAATGGGGGAATTGGAGGTCTAGTATTTGGAAAGTGAATTCACACGGGAATACGGGGAATTGGTAGTCAGGTATTTGGAGAGTGTATTCACACAGGAATATGTGGAATTCGAGGACTGGTATTTGGAAAGTGTATTCATGCAGGAATATGGGGAATTGGGGGTCTCGTATTTGGAAAGTGTATTCACATTGGAATATGCGGAATTGCTGTTCTGGTATTTGGATAGAGTATTCACGCGGCAATATGTGGAATTGGAGGTCTGGAATTTGGAAAGTGAATTGATACGGGAATATGGGAAATTGGTAGTCAGGTATTTGGAAAGTGTGTTCACACAGGAATATGTGGAATTCGAGGACTGGTATTTGTAAAGTGTATTCATGCAGGAATATGGGGAATCAGTGGTCTAGGATTTGGAAAGTGTGTTCATACAGGAATATGGGGAATTGGAGGTCTGGTATTTGGAAAGCGTACTCAAACGGGAATATGGGGAATTGGAGATCTGGGATTTGGCAAGTGTATTCACACAGAAATATGGGGAATTGGCGGTCCGGTATTTCGAAAGTGCTTTCATACATGGAATATAGGGAATTGGCTGTCTGGTATTTGGAAAGTGTATTCACACGGAGATATGGGGAATTGGAGGTCTGTGATTTGGAAAGTATATTCATACAGAAACATGGGGAATTGGAGGTCTGGTATTTGGAAAGCATATTGACACGGGAATATGTGGAATTGGAGGTCTGGTATTTGGAAAGTGTATTCACATGGGAATGGGGGAATTGGAGGTCTAGTATTTGGAAAGTGAATTCACACGGGAATACGGGGAATTGGAGGTCTGGTATTTTTAAAGAGTATTCACACGGGAATATGTGGAATTGGAGGTCTGGTATTTGGAAAGAATATTCACACGGGAATATGTGGAATTGGAGGTCTGGTATTTGGAAAGAGATTTCACACGGAACTATGGGGAATTGCAGGTCTGGTGTTTGGAAAGTGTATTCACACGGGAATATGGGAAATTGGATGTCTGGTATTTGGAATGTGTAATCAGACGGGAATGTTGGGAATTGGAGATCTGGTATTTGGAAAGTATACTCACACGGGAATATGGGGAATTGGAGATCTCTTATTTGGCAAGTGTATTCACACAGAAATATGGGGAATTGCTGGTCTGGTATTTGGATAGAGTATTCACACAGGAACATGGGGAATTGCTGGTCTGGTATTTGGAAAGTGTATTCATACAGGGAATATACGGAATTGGCTGTCTGGTATTTGGAATGTGTATTCACACAGAAATATGGGGAACTGGAGGTCTGGGATTTGGAAAGTGAATTCACACGGGAATATCGGGAACTGGAGGTCTGGTATTTGGAAAGAGTATTCATACGGGAATATGTGGTATTGGAGGTCTGGTATTTGGAAAGTGTATTCTCATGGGAATATGGGGAATTGGTAGTCAGGTATTTGGAAAGTGAATTGATACGGGAATATGGGAAATTGGTAGTCAGGTATTTGGCAAGTGTATTCACACAGGAATATGTGGAATTCGAGCACTGGTATTTGGAAAGTGTATTCATGCAGGAATATGGGGAATTGGGGGTCTCGTATTTGGGAAGTGTATTCACATTGGAATATGCGGAATTGCTGTTCTGGTATTTGGAAAGTGTATTCACATGGGAATATAGGGAACTGGAGGTCTAGTATTTGGAAAGTAAATTCACACCTGTATATGGGGAATTGGAGGTCTGGTATTTGGAAAGTGTATTCAATCGGAAAAATGGGGAATTGTAGATCTAGAATTTTGAAGTTCTATTCATACAGGAATATGGGGAATTGGAGGTCTGGTATTTGGAAAGTGTATTGACACGGGAATATGGGGAATTGGAGGTCTGGTATTTGGAAAGTGTATTCACATGGGAATGGGGGAATTGGAGGTCTAGTATTTGGAAAGTGAATTCACACGGGAATACGGGGAATTGGAGGTCTGGTATTTTTAAAGAGTATTCACACGGGAATATGTGGAATTGGAGGTCTAGTATTTGGAAAGAATATTCACACGGGAATATGTGGAATTGGAGGTCTGGTATTTGGAAAGAGATTTCACACGGAACTATGGGGAATTGCAGGTCTGGTGTTTGGAAAGTGTATTCACACGGGAATATGGGAAATTGGATGTCTGGTATTTGGAATGTGTAATCAGACGGGAATGTTGGGAATTGGAGATCTGGTATTTGGAAAGTATACTCACACGGGAATATGGGGAATTGGAGATCTCTTATTTGGCAAGTGTATTCACACAGAAATATGGGGAATTGCTGGTCTGGTATTTGGATAGAGTATTCACACAGGAACATGGGGAATTGCTGGTCTGGTATTTGGAAAGTGTATTCATACAGGGAATATACGGAATTGGCTGTCTGGTATTTGGAATGTGTATTCACACAGAAATATGGGGAACTGGAGGTCTGGGATTTGGAAAGTGAATTCACACGGGAATATCGGGAACTGGAGGTCTGGTATTTGGAAAGAGTATTCATACGGGAATATGTGGTATTGGAGGTCTGGTATTTGGAAAGTGTATTCTCATGGGAATATGGGGAATTGGTAGTCAGGTATTTGGAAAGTGAATTGATACGGGAATATGGGAAATTGGTAGTCAGGTATTTGGCAAGTGTATTCACACAGGAATATGTGGAATTCGAGCACTGGTATTTGGAAAGTGTATTCATGCAGGAATATGGGGAATTGGGGGTCTCGTATTTGGGAAGTGTATTCACATTGGAATATGCGGAATTGCTGTTCTGGTATTTGGAAAGTGTATTCACATGGGAATATAGGGAACTGGAGGTCTAGTATTTGGAAAGTAAATTCACACCTGTATATGGGGAATTGGAGGTCTGGTATTTGGAAAGTGTATTCAATCGGAAAAATGGGGAATTGTAGATCTAGAATTTTGAAGTTCTATTCATACAGGAATATGGGGAATTGGAGGTCTGGTATTTGGAAAGTGACTTCAAGCGGGAATATGTGGAATTGCAGGTCTGTTACTTGGGAAGTGTATTCACCCTGGAATATGGTGAATTGGAGGTCTGGTATTTGGAATGTGTATTCACATGGGAACATGAGGAATTGTAGGTCTGGTATTTGGAAAGTAAATTCACACGGGAATATGGGGAATTGGAGATCTGGCATTTGGCAAGTGTATTCACACAGAAACATGGGGAATTGGAGGTCTGGTATTTGGAAAGCATATTGACACGGGAATATGGGGAATTGGAGGTCTGGTATTTGGAAAGTGTATTCACATGGGAATGAGGGAATTGGAGGTCTAGTATTTGGAAAGTGAATTCACACGGGAATACGGGGAATTGGCTGTCTGGTATTTGGAAAATGTATTCTCACGGAGATATGGGGAATTGGAGGTCTGTGATTTGGAAAGTATATTCATACAGAAACATGGGGAATTGGAGGTCTGGTATTTGGAAAGCATATTGACACGGGAATATGGGGAATTGGAGGTCTGGTATTTGGAAAGTGTATTCACATGGGAATGGGGGAATTGGAGGTCTAGTATTTGGAAAGTGAATTCACACGGGAATACGGGGAATTGGAGGTCTGGTATTTTTAAAGAGTATTCACATGGGAATATGTGGAATTGGAGGTCTGGTATTTGGAAACAGTATTGACACGGGAATATGTGGAATTGCAGGTCTGGTGTTTGGAAAGTGTATTCACACGGGAATATGGGAAATTGGATGTCTGGTATTTGGAAAGTGTAATCAGACGGGAATGTTGGGAATTGGAGATCTGGTATTTGGAATGTATACTCACACGGGAATATGGGGAATTGGAGTTCTCTTATTTGGCAAGTGTATTCACACAGAAATATGGGGAATTGCTGGTCTGGTATTTGGATAGAGTATTCACACAGGAATATGGGGAATTGCTGGTCTGGTATTTGGATACAGTATTCACTCGGCAATATGCGGATTTGGATGTCTGGTATTTCGAAAGTGCATTCACACGGAGATATGGGGAATTGGAAGTCTGGCATTTAGAAAGTGTATTCATACGGGAATATGGGAAATTGGAGGTCTGGTATTTGGAAAGTGTACTCACACGGGAATGTGGGGAATTGGAGATCTGGTATTTGGAAAGTATACTCACACGGGAATATGGGGAATCGGAGATCCGGTATTTGGAAAGTGTATTCATACAGGGAATATACGGAATTGGCTGTCTGGTATTTGGAATGTGTATTCACACAGAAATATGGGGAATTGGAGATCTGGGATTTGGAAAGTGAATTCACACGGGAATATCGGGAACTGGAGGTCTGGTATTTGGAAAGAGTATTCATACGGGAATATGTGGTATTGGAGGTCTGGTATTTGGAAAGTGTATTCTCATGGGAATATGTGGAATTGGAGGTCTAGAATTTGGAAAGAGTATTCATACGGGAATATGTGGTATTGGAGGTCTGGTATTTGGAAAGTGTATTCACACAGGAATATGGGGAATTGGTAGTCAGGTATTTGGAAAGTGAATTGATACGGGAATATGGGAAATTGGTAGTCAGGTATTTGGAGAGTGTATTCACACAGGAATATGTGGAATTCGAGGACTGGTATTTGGAAAGTGTATTCATGCAGGAATATGGGGAATTGGGGGTCTCGTATTTGGAAAGGGTATTCACATTGGAATATGCGGAATTGCTGTTCTGGTATTTGGATAGAGTATTCACGCGGCAATATGTGGAATTGGAGGTCTGGAATTTGGAAAGTGAATTGATACGGGAATATGGGAAATTGGTAGTCAGGTATTTGGAAAGTGTGTTCACACAGGAATATGTGGAATTCGAGGACTGGTATTTGTAAAGTGTATTCATGCAGGAATATGGGGAATCAGTGGTCTAGGATTTGGAAAGTGTGTTCATACAGGAATATGGGGAATTGGAGGTCTGGTATTTGGAAAGCGTACTCAAACGGGAATATGGGGAATTGGAGATCTGGCATTTGGGAAGTGTATTCACACAGAAATATGGGGAATTGGCGGTCCGGTATTTCGAAAGTGCTTTCATACATGGAATATAGGGAATTGGCTGTCTGGTATTTGGAAAATGTATTCTCACGGAGATATGGGGAATTGGAGGTCTGTGATTTGGAAAGTATATTCATACAGAAACATCGGGAATTGGAGGTCTGGTATTTGGAAAGCATATTGACACGGGAATATGGGGAATTGCAGGTCTGGTATTTGGAAAGTGAATTCACACGGGAATTCGGGGAATTGGAGGTCTGGTATTTTTAAAGAGTATTGACACGGGAATATGTGGAATTGGAGGTCTGGTATTTGGAAACAGTATTCACACGGGAATATGTGGAATTGGAGTTCTGGTATTTGGAAAGAGTATTCACATGGGAATATGTGGAATTGGAGGTCTGGTAATTGGAAAGAGATTTCACACGGAACTATGGGGAATTGCAGGTCTGGTGTTTGGAAAGTGTATTCACACGGGAATATGGGAAATTGGATGTCTGGTATTTGGAAAGTGTAATCAGACTGGAATGTTGGGAATTGGAGATCTCGTATTTGGCAAGTGTATTCACACAGAAATATGGGGAATTGCTGGTCTGGTATTTGGATAGAGTATTCACACAGGAATATGGGGAATTGCTGGTCTGGTATTTGGATACAGTATTCACTCGGCAATATGCTGATTTGGATGTCTGGTATTTCGAAAGTGCATTCACACGGAGATATGGGGAATTGGAAGTCTGGCATTTGGAAAGTGTATTCATACGGGAATATGGGAAATTGGAGGTCTGGTATTTGGAAAGTGTACTCACACGGGAATGTGGGGAATTGGAGATCTGGTATTTGGAAAGTATACTCACACGGGAATATGGGGAATCGGAGATCCGGTATTTGGAAAGTGTATTCATACAGGGAATATACGGAATTGGCTGTCTGGTATTTGGAATGTGTATTCACACAGAAATATGGGGAATTGGAGGTCTGGGATTTGGAAAGTGAATTCATACGGGAATATCGGGAACTGGAGGTCTGGTATTTGGAAAGAGTATTCATACGGGAATATGTGGTATTGGAGGTCTGGTATTTGGAAAGTGTATTCTCATGGGAATATGGGGAATTGGTAGTCAGGTATTTGGAAAGTGAATTGATACGGGAATATGGGAAATTGGTAGTCAGGTATTTGGAAAGTGTATTCACACAGGAATATGTGGAATTCGAGCACTGGTATTTGGAAAGTGTATTCATGCAGGAATATGGGGAATTGGGGGTCTCGTATTTGGAAAGTGTATTCACATTGGAATATGCGGAATTGCTGTTCTGGTATTTGGATAGAGTATTCACGCGGCAATATGTGGAATTGGAGGTCTGGAATTTGGAAAGTGAATTGATACGGGAATATGGGAAATTGGTAGTCAGGTATTTGGAAAGTGTGTTCACACAGGAATATGTGGAATTCGAGGACTGGTATTTGTAAAGTGTATTCATGCAGGAATATGGGGAATCAGTGGTCTAGGATTTGGAAAGTGTGTTCATACAGGAATATGGGGAATTGGAGGTCTGGTATTTGGAAAGCGTACTCAAACGGGAATATGGGGAATTGGAGATCTGGCATTTGGGAAGTGTATTCACACAGAAATATGGGGAATTGGCGGTCCGGTATTTCGAAAGTGCTTTCATACATGGAATATAGGGAATTGGCTGTCTGGTATTTGGAAAATGTATTCTCACGGAGATATGGGGAATTGGAGGTCTGTGATTTGGAAAGTATATTCATACAGAAACATGGGGAATTGGAGGTCTGGTATTTGGAAAGCATATTGACACGGGAATATGGGGAATTGCAGGTCTGGTATTTGGAAAGTGAATTCACACGGGAATTCGGGGAATTGGAGGTCTGGTATTTTTAAAGAGTATTGACACGGGAATATGTGGAATTGGAGGTCTGGTATTTGGAAACAGTATTCACACGGGAATATGTGGAATTGGAGTTCTGGTATTTGGAAAGAGTATTCACATGGGAATATGTGGAATTGGAGGTATGGTAATTGGAAAGAGATTTCACACGGAACTATGGGGAATTGCAGGTCTGGTGTTTGGAAAGTTTATTCACACGGGAATATGGGAAATTGGATGTCTGGTATTTGGAAAGTGTAATCAGACTGGAATGTTGGGAATTGGAGATCTCGTATTTGGCAAGTGTATTCACATGGGAATATGGGGAATTGGAGGTCTAGTATTTGGAAAGTAAATTCACACCTGTATATGGGGAATTGGAGGTCTGGTATTTGGAAAGTGTATTCAATCGGAAATATGGGGAATTGTAGATCTGGAATTTTGAAGTTCTGTTCATACAGGAATATGGGGAATTGGAGGTCTGGTATTTGGAAAGTAACTTCAAGCGGGAATATGTGGAATTGCAGGTCTGTTACATGGGAAGTGTATTCACCCTGGAATATGGTGAATTGGAGGTCTGGTATTTGGAATGTGTATTCACATGGGAACATGGGGAATTGTAGGTCAGGTATTTGGAAAGTAAATTCACACGGGAATATGGGGAATTGGAGGTCGGGTATTTGGAAAGTGTATTCATACGGGAATATGTGGAATTGGAGATCTGGAATTTGGAAAGTGAATTGATACGGGAATATGGGAAATTGGTTGTCAGGTATTTGGAAAGTGTGTTCACACAGGAATATGTGGAATTCGAGGACTGGTATTTGTAAAGTGTATTCATGCAGGAATATGGGGAATCAGTGGTCTAGGATTTGGAAAGTGTGTTCATACAGGAATATGGGGAATTGGAGGTCTGGTATTTGGAAAGCGTACTCAAACGGGAATATGGGGAATTGGAGATCTGGCATTTGGCAACTGTATTCACACAGAAATATGGGGAATTGGCGGTCCGGTATTTCGAAAGTGCTTTCATACATGGAATATAGGGAATTGGCTGTCTGGTATTTGGAAAGTGTATTCACACGGAGATATGGGGAATTGGAGGTCTGTGATTTGGAAAGTATATTCATACAGAAACATGGGGAATTGGAGGTCTGGTATTTGGAAAGCATATTGACACGGGAATATGGGGAATTGGAGGTCTGGTATTTGGAAAGTGTATTCACATGGGAATGGGGGAATTGGAGGTCTAGTATTTGGAAAGTGAATTCACACGGGAATACAGGGAATTGGCTGTCTGGTATTTGGAAAGTGTATTCACACGCAGATATGGGGAATTGGAGGTCTGTGATTTGGAAAGTATATTCATACAGAAACATGGGGAATTGGAGGTCTGGTATTTGGAAAGTGTATTCACATGGGAATGGGGGAATTGGAGATCTGGTATTTGGAAAGTATACTCACACGGGAATATGGGGAATTGGAGATCTCTTATTTGGCAAGTGTATTCACACAGAAATATGGGGAATTGCTGGTCTGGTATTTGGATAGAGTATTCACACAGGAATATGGGGAATTGCTGGTCTGGTATTTGGATACAGTATTCACTCGGCAATATGCGGATTTGGATGTCTGGTATTTCGAAAGTGCATTCACACGGGAATATGTGGAATTGGAGGTCTGGTATTTGGAAACAGTATTCACACGGGAATATGTGGAATTGGAGTTCTGGTATTTGGAAAGAGTATTCACACGGGAATATGTGGAATTGGAGGTCTGGTATTTGGAAAGAGATTTCACACGGAACTATGGGGAATTGCAGGTCTGGTGTTTGGAAAGTGTATTCACACGGGAATATGGGAAATTGGATGTCTGGTATTTGGAAAGTGTAATCAGACGGGAATGTTGGGAATTGGAGATCTGGTATTTGGAAAGTATTCTCACACGGGAATATGGGGAATTGGAGATCTCTTATTTGGCAAGTGTATTCACACAGAAATATGGGGAATTGCTGGTCTGGTATTTGGATAGAGTATTCACACAGGAATATGGGGAATTGCTGGTCTGGTATTTGGATACAGTATTCACTCGGCAATATGCGGATTTGGATGTCTGGTATTTCGAAAGTGCATTCACACGGGAATATGTGGAATTGGAGGTCTGGTATTTGGAAACAGTATTCACACGGGAATATGTGGAATTGGAGTTCTGGTATTTGGAAAGAGTATTCACACGGGAATATGTGGAATTGGAGGTCTGGTATTTGGAAAGAGATTTCACACGGAACTATGGGGAATTGCAGGTCTGGTGTTTGGAAAGTGTATTCACACGGGAATATGGGAAATTGGATGTCTGGTATTTGGAAAGTGTAATCAGACGGGAATGTTGGGAATTGGAGATCTGGTATTTGGAAAGTATACTCACACGGGAATATGGGGAATTGGAGATCTCTTATTTGGCAAGTGTATTCACACAGAAATATGGGGAATTGCTGGTCTGGTATTTGGATAGAGTATTCACACAGGAATATGGGGAATTGCTGGTCTGGTATTTGGATACAGTATTCACTCGGCAATATGCGGATTTGGATGTCTGGTATTTCGAAAGTGCATTCACACGGAGATATGGGGAATTGGAAGTCTGGCATTTGGAAAGTGTATTCATACGGGAAAATGGGAAATTGGATGTCTGGTATTTGGAAAGTGTACTCACACGGGAATGTGGGGAATTGGAGATCTGGTATTTGGAAAGTATACTCACACGGGAATATGGGGAATCGGAGATCCGGTATTTGGAAAGTGTATTCATACAGGGAATATACGGAATTGGCTGTCTTGTATTTGGAATGTGTATTCACACAGAAATATGGGGAATTGGAGGTCTGGTATTTGGAAAGAGATTTCACACGGAACTATGGGGAATTGCAGGTCTGGTGTTTGGAAAGTGTATTCACACGGGAATATGGGAAATTGGATGTCTGGTATTTGGAAAGTGTAATCAGACGGGAATGTTGGCTATTGGAGATCTGGTATTTGGAAAGTATACTCACACGGGAAAATGGGGAATTGGAGATCTCTTATTTGGCAAGTGTATTCACACAGAAATATGGGGAATTGCTGGTCTGGTATTTGGATTGAGTATTCACACAGGAATATGGGGAATTGCTGGTCTGGTATTTGGAAAGTGTATTCATACAGGGAATATACGGAATTGGCTGTCTGGTATTTGGAATGTGTATTCACACAGAAATATGGGGAATTGGAGGTCTGGTATTTGGAAAGAGATTTCACACGGAACTATGGGGAATTGCAGGTCTGGTGTTTGGAAAGTGTATTCACACGGGAATATGGGAAATTGGATGTCTGGTATTTGGAAAGTGTAATCAGACGGGAATGTTGGGAATTGGAGATCTGGTATTTGGAAAGTATACTCACACGGGAATATGGGGAATTGGAGATCTCTTATTTGGCAAGTGTATTCACACAGAAATATGGGGAATTGCTGGTCTGGTATTTGGATAGAGTATTCACACAGGAATATGGGGAATTGCTGGTCTGGTATTTGGAAAGTGTATTCATACAGGGAATATACGGAATTGGCTGTCTGGTATTTGGAATGTGTATTCACACAGAAATATGGGGAACTGGAGGTCTGGGATTTGGAAAGTGAATTCACACGGGAATATCGGGAACCGGAGGTCTGGTATTTGGAAAGAGTATTCATACGGGAATATGTGGTATTGGAGGTCTGGTATTTGGAAAGTGTATTCTCATGGGAATATGGGGAATTGGTAGTCAGGTATTTGGAAAGTGAATTGATACGGGAATATGGGAAATTGGTAGTCAGGTATTTGGAAAGTGTATTCACACAGGAATATGTGGAATTCGAGGACTGATATTTGGAAAGTGTATTCATGCAGGAATATGGGGAATTGGGGGTCTTGTATTTGGGAAGTGTATTCACATTGGAATATGCGGAATTGCTGTTCTGGTATTTGGAAAGTGTATTCACATGGGAATATGGGGAATTGGAGGTCTAGTATTTGGAAAGTAAATTCACACCTGTATATGGGGAATTGGAGGTCTGGTATTTGGAAAGTGTATTCAATCGGAAATATGGGGAATTGTAGATCTAGAATTTTGAAGTTCTATTCATACAGGAATATGGGGAATTGGAGGTCTGGTATTTGGAAAGTGACTTCAAGCGGGAATAGGTGGAATTGCAGGTCTGTTACTTGGGAAGTGTATTCACCCTGGAATATGGTGAATTGGAGGTCTGGTATTTGGAATGTGTATTCACATGGGAACATGAGGAATTGTAGGTCTGGTATTTGGAAAGTAAATTCACACGGGAATATGGGGAATTGGAGATCTGGCATTTGGCAAGTGTATTCACACAGAAACATGGGGAATTGGAGGTCTGGTATTTGGAAAGTATATTGACACGGGAATATGGGGAATTGGAGGTCTGGTATTTGGAAAGTGTATTCACATGGGAATGGGGGAATTGGAGGTCTAGTATTTGGAAAGTGAATTCACACGGGAATACGGGGAATTGGAGGTCTGGTATTTTTAAAGAGTATTCACACGGGAATATGTGGAATTGGAGGTCTGGTATTTGGAAACAGTATTCACACGGGAATATGTGGAATTGGAGTTCTGGTATTTGAAAAGAGTATTCACACGGGAATATGTGGAATTGGAGGTCTGGTATTTGGAAAGAGATTTCACACGGAACTATGGGGAATTGCAGGTCTGGTGTTTGGAAAGTGTATTCACACGGGAATATGGGAAATTGGATGTCTGGTATTTGGAAAGTGTAATCAGACGGGAATGTTGGGAATGGGAGATCTGGTATTTGGAAAGTATACTCACACGGGAATATGGGGAATTGGAGATCTCTTATTTGGCAAGTGTATTCACACAGAAATATGGGGAATTGCTGGTCTGGTATTTGGATAGAGTATTCACACAGGAATATGGGGAATTGCTGGTCTGGTATTTGGATACAGTATTCACTCGGCAATATGCGGATTTGGATCTCTGGTATTTCGAAAGTGCATTCACACGGAGATATGGGGAATTGGAAGTCTGGCATTTGGAAAGTGTATTCATACGGGAATATGGGAAATTGGAGGTCTGGTATTTGGAAAGTGTACTCACACGGGAATGTGGGGAATTGGAGATCTGGTATTTGGAAAGTATACTCACACGGGAATATGGGGAATCGGAGATCCGGTATTTGGAAAGTGTATTCATACAGGGAATATACGGAATTGGCTGTCTGGTATTTGGAATGTGTATTCACACAGAAATATGGGGAATTGGAGGTCTGGGATTTGGAAATTGAATTCACACGGGAATATCGGGAACTGGAGGTCTGGTATTTGGAAAGAGTATTCATACGGGAATATGTGGTATTGGAGGTCTGGTATTTGGAAAGTGTATTCTCATGGGAATATGTGGAATTGGAGGTCTAGAATTTGGAAAGAGTATTCATACGGGAATATGTGGTATTGGAGGTCTGGTATTTGGAAAGTGTATTCACACAGGAATATGGGGAATTGGTAGTCAGGTATTTGGAAAGTGAATTGATACGGGAATATGGGAAATTGGTAGTCAGGTATTTGGAGAGTGTATTCACACAGGAATATGTGGAATTCGAGGACTGGTATTTGGAAAGTGTATTCATGCAGGAATATGGGGAATTGGGGGTCTCGTATTTGGAAAGTGTATTCACATTGGAATATGCGGAATTGCTGTTCTGGTATTTGGATAGAGTATTCACGCGGCAATATGTGGAATTGGAGGTCTGGAATTTGGAAAGTGAATTGATACGGGAATATGGGAAATTGGTAGTCAGGTATTTGGAAAGTGTGTTCACACAGGAATATGTGGAATTCGAGGACTGGTATTTGTAAAGTGTATTCATGCAGGAATATGGGGAATCAGTGGTCTAGGATTTGGAAAGTGTGTTCATACAGGAATATGGGGAATTGGAGGTCTGGCATTTGGCAAGTGTATTCACACAGAAACATGGGGAATTGGAGGTCTGGTATTTGGAAAGCATATTGACACGGGAATATGGGGAATTGGAGGTCTGGTATTTGGAAAGTGTATTCACATGGGAATGGGGGAATTGGAGGTCTAGTATTTGGAAAGTGAATTCACACGGGAATACGGGGAATTGGAGGTCCGGTATTTTTAAAGAGTATTCACACGGGAATATGTGGAATTGGAGGTCTGGTATTTGGAAACAGTATTCACACGGGAATATGTGGAATTGGAGTTCTGGTATTTGAAAAGAGTATTCACACGGGAATATGTGGAATTGGAGGTCTGGTATTTGGAAAGAGATTTCACACGGAACTATGGGGAATTGCAGGTCTGGTGTTTGGAAAGTGTATTCACACGGGAATATGGGAAATTGGATGTCTGGTATTTGGAAAGTGTAATCAGACGGGAATGTTGGGAATTGGAGATCTGGTATTTGGAAAGTATACTCACACGGGAATATGGGGAATTGGAGATCTCTTATTTGGCAAGTGTATTCACACAGAAATATGGGGAATTGCTGGTCTGGTATTTGGATAGAGTATTCACACAGGAATATGGGGAATTGCTGGTCTGGTATTTGGATACAGTATTCACTCGGCAATATGCGGATTTGGATGTCTGGTATTTCGAAAGTGCATTCACACGGGAATATGTGGAATTGGAGGTCTGGTATTTGGAAACAGTATTCACACGGGAATATGTGGAATTGGAGTTCTGGTATTTGGAAAGAGTATTCACACGGGAATATGTGGAATTGGAGGTCTGGTATTTGGAAAGAGATTTCACACAGAACTATGGGGAATTGCAGGTCTGGTGTTTGGAAAGTGTATTCACACGGGAATATGGGAAATTGGATGTCTGGTATTTGGAAAGTGTAATCAGACGGGAATGTTGGGAATTGGAGATCTGGTATTTGGAAAGTATACTCACACGGGAATATGGGGAATTGGAGATCTCTTATTTGGCAAGTGTATTCACACAGAAATATGGGGAATTGCTGGTCTGGTATTTGGATAGAGTATTCACACAGGAATATGGGGAATTGCTGGTCTGGTATTTGGAAAGTGTATTCATACAGGGAATATACGGAATTGGCTGTCTGGTATTTGGAATGTGTATTCACACAGAAATATGGGGAATTGGAGGTCTGGTATTTGGAAAGAGATTTCACACGGAACTATGGGGAATTGCAGGTCTGGTGTTTGGAAAGTGTATTCACACGGGAATATGGGAAATTGGATGTCTGTTATTTGGAAAGTGTAATCAGACGGGAATGTTGGGAATTGGAGATCTGGTATTTGGAAAGTATACTCACACGGGAATATGGGGAATTGGAGATCTCTTATTTGGCAAGTGTATTCACACAGAAATATGGGGAATTGCTGGTCTGGTATTTGGATAGAGTATTCACACAGGAATATGGGGAATTGCTGGTCTGGTATTTGGAAAGTGTATTCTCATGGGAATATGGGGAATTGGTAGTCAGGTATTTGGAAAGTGAATTGATACGGGAATATGGGAAATTGGTAGTCAGGTATTTGGAAAGTGTATTCACACAGGAATATGTGGAATTCGAGCACTGGTATTTGGAAAGTGTATTCATGCAGGAATATGGGGAATTGGGGGTCTTGTATTTGGGAAGTGTATTCACATTGGAATATGCGGAATTGCTGTTCTGGTATTTGGAAAGTGTATTCACATGGGAATATGGGGAATTGGAGGTCTAGTATTTGGAAAGTAAATTCACACCTGTATATGGGGAATTGGAGGTCTGGTATTTGGAAAGTGTATTCAATCGGAAATATGGGGAATTGTAGATCTAGAATTTTGAAGTTCTATTCATACAGGAATATGGGGAATTGGAGGTCTGGTATTTGGAAAGTGACTTCAAGCGGGAATAGGTGGAATTGCCGGTCTGTTACTTGGGAAGTGTATTCACCCTGGAATATGGTGAATTGGAGGTCTGGTATTTGGAATGTGTATTCACATGGGAACATGAGGAATTGTAGGTCTGGTATTTGGAAAGTAAATTCACACGGGAATATGGGGAATTGGAGATCTGGCATTTGGCAAGTGTATTCACACAGAAGCATGGGGAATTGGAGGTCTGGTATTTGGAAAGCATATTGACACGGGAATATGGGGAATTGGAGGTCTGGTATTTGGAAAGTGTATTCACATGGGAATGGGGGAATTGGAGGTCTAGTATTTGGAAAGTGAATTCACACGGGAATATGGGGAATTGGAGGTCTGGTATTTTTAAAGAGTATTCACACGGGAATATGTGGAATTGGAGGTCTGGTATTTGGAAACAGTATTCACACGGGAATATGTGGAATTGGAGTTCTGGTATTTGAAAAGAGTATTCACACGGGAATATGTGGAATTGGAGGTCTGGTATTTGGAAAGAGATTTCACACGGAACTATGGGGAATTGCAGGTCTGGTGTTTGGAAAGTGTATTCACACGGGAATATGGGAAATTGGATGTCTGGTATTTGGAAAGTGTAATCAGACGGGAATGTTGGGAATTGGAGATCTGGTATTTGGAAAGTATACTCACACGGGAATATGGGGAATTGGAGATCTCTTATTTGGCAAGTGTATTCACACAGAAATATGGGGAATTGCTGGTCTGGTATTTGGATAGAGTATTCACACAGGAATATGGGGAATTGCTGGTCTGGTATTTGGATACAGTATTCACTCGGCAATATGCGGATTTGGATGTCTGGTATTTCGAAAGTGCATTCACACGGAGATATGGGGAATTGGAAGTCTGGCATTTGGAAAGTGTATTCATACGGGAATATGGGAAATTGGAGGTCTGGTATTTGGAAAGTGTACTCACACGGGAATGTGGGGAATTGGAGATCTGGTATTTGGAAAGTATACTCACACGGGAATATGGGGAATCGGAGATCCGGTATTTGGAAAGTGTATTCATACAGGGAATATACGGAATTGGCTGTCTGGTATTTGGAATGTGTATTCACACAGAAATATGGGGAATTGGAGGTCTGGGATTTGGAAATTGAATTCACACGGGAATATCGGGAACTGGAGGTCTGGTATTTGGAAAGAGTATTCATACGGGAATATGTGGTATTGGAGGTCTGGTATTTGGAAAGTGTATTCACACAGGAATATGGGGAATTGGTAGTCAGGTATTTGGAAAGTGAATTGATACGGGAATATGGGAAATTGGTAGTCAGGTATTTGGAAAGTGAATTGATACGGGAATATGGGAAATTGGTAGTCAGGTATTTGGAGAGTGTATTCACACAGGAATATGTGGAATTCGAGGACTGGTATTTGGAAAGTGTATTCATGCAGGAATATGGGGAATTGGGGGTCTCGTATTTGGAAAGTGTATTCACATTGGAATATGCGGAATTGCTGTTCTGGTATTTGGATAGAGTATTCACGCGGCAATATGTGGAATTGGAGGTCTGGAATTTGGAAAGTGAATTGATACGGGAATATGGGAAATTGGTAGTCAGGTATTTGGAAAGTGTGTTCACACAGGAATATGTGGAATTCGAGGACTGGTATTTGTAAAGTGTATTCATGCAGGAATATGGGGAATCAGTGGTCTAGGATTTGGAAAGTGTGTTCATACAGGAATATGGGGAATTGGAGGTCTGGCATTTGGCAAGTGTATTCACACAGAAATATGGGGAATTGGCGGTCCGGTATTTCGAAAGTGCTTTCATACATGGAATATAGGGAATTGGCTGTCTGGTATTTGGAAAGTGTATTCTCACGGAGATATGGGGAATTGGAGGTCTGTGATTTGGAAAGTATATTCATACAGAAACATGGGGAATTGGAGGTCTGGTATTTGGAAAGCATATTGACACGGGAATATGGGGAATTGGAGGTCTGGTATTTGGAAAGTGAATTCACACGGGAATACGGGGAATTGGAGGTCTGGTATTTTTAAAGAGTATTCACACGGGAATATGTGGAATTGGAGGTCTGGTATTTGGAAACAGTATTCACACGGGAATATGTGGAATTGCAGGTCTGGTGTTTGGAAAGTGTATTCACACGGGAATATGGGAAATTGGATGTCTGGTATTTGGAAAGTGTAATCAGAGGGGAATGTTGGGAATTGGAGATCTCGTATTTGGCAAGTGTATTCACACAGAAATATGGGGAATTGCTGGTCTGGTATTTGGATACAGTATTCACTCGGCAATATGCGGATTTGGATGTCTGGTATTTCGAAAGTGCATTCACACGGAGATATGGGGAATTGGAAGTCTGGCATTTGGAAAGTGTATTCATACGGGAATATGGGAAATTGGAGGTCTGGTATTTGGAAAGTGTACTCACACGGGAATGTGGGGAATTGGAGATCTGGTATTTGGAAAGTATACTCACACGGGAATATGGGGAATCGGAGATCCGGTATTTAGAAAGTGTATTCATACAGGGAATATACGGAATTGGCTGTCTGGTATTTGGAATGTGTATTCACACAGAAATTTTGGAATTGGAGGTCTGGGATTTGGAAATTGAATTCACACGGGAATATCGGGAACTGGAGGTCTGGTATTTGGAAAGAGTATTCATACGGGAATATGTGGTATTGGAGGTCTGGTATTTGGAAAGTGTATTCTCATGGGAATATGGGGAATTGGTAGTCAGGTATTTGGAAAGTGAATTGATACGGGAATATGGGAAATTGGTAGTCAGGTATTTGGAAAGTGTATTCACACAGGAATATGTGGAATTCGAGCACTGGTATTTGGAAAGTGTATTCATGCAGGAATATGGGGAATTGGGGGTCTCGTATTTGGGAAGTGTATTCACATTGGAATATGCGGAATTGCTGTTCTGGTATTTGGATATAGTATTCACGCGGCAATATGTGGAATTGGAGGTCTGGAATTTGGAAAGTGAATTGATATGGGAATATGGGAAATTGGTAGTCAGGTATTTGGAAAGTGTGTTCACACAGTAATATGTGGAATTCGAGGACTGGTATTTGTAAAATGTATTCATGCAGGAATATGGGGAATCAGTGGTCTAGCATTTGGAAAGTGTGTTCATACAGGAATATGGGGAATTGGAGGTCTGGTATTTGGAAAGTGTATTCACATGGGAATATGGGGAATTGGAGGTCTAGTATTTGGAAAGTAAATTCACACCTGTATATGGGGAATTGGAGGTCTGGTATTTGGAAAGTGTATTCAATCGGAAATATGGGGAATTGTAGATCTGGAATTTTGAAGTTCTGTTCATACAGGAATATGGGGAATTGGAGGTCTGGTATTTGGAAAGTGACTTCAAGCGGGAATATGTGGAATTGCAGGTCTGTTACATGGGAAGTGTATTCACCCTGGAATATGGTGAATTGGAGGTCTGGTATTTGGAATGTGTATTCACATGGGAATATGGGGAATTGTAGGTCAGGTATTTGGAAAGTAAATTCACACGGGAATATGGGGAATTGGAGGTCGGGTATTTGGAAAGTGTATTCATACGGGAATATGGGGAATTGGAGATCTGGTATTTAGAAAGTGTATTCACATGGAGAGATAAGGAATTGGAGGTCTGGTATTTGGAAGGAGTATTGATACAGGAATATGGGGAACTGGAGGTCTGGTATTTGGAAAGTGAGTTCACAGGGGTGTATGGGGAACTGGAGGTCTGGTATTTGGAAAGTGTATTCACATGGGAATATGTGGGATTGAAGGTCTGGTATTTGGAAAGTGTATACTCACGGGAATATGGGGAATTGGTAGTCTGTTATTAGAAAACTGAATTCACAGAGGAATATGGCGAATTGGATGTCTGGCATTTGGAAAGTTTATTCATATGGGAATATGGGAAATTGGAGATCTGGTATTTGTAAAGTGTACTCACACAGGAATCTGGGGAATTGGAGATCTGGTATTCGGAAAGTGTACTCACACGGAAATATGGGGAATTGGAGGTCCGTTATTTGGAAAGTGCATTCATACAGGGAATAGGCTGTCTGGTATTTGGAAAGTGTATTCACATTGGAATATGCGGAATTGCTGTTCTGGTATTTGGATAGAGTATTCACGCGGCAATATGTGGAATTGGAGTTCTGGTATTTGGAAAGAGTATTCACACGGGAATATGTGGAATTGGAGGTCTGGTATTTGGAAAGAGATTTCACACAGAACTATGGGGAATTGCAGGTCTGGTGTTTGGAAAGTGTATTCACACGGGAATATGGGAAATTGGATGTCTGGTATTTGGAAAGTGTAATCAGACGGGAATGTTGGGAATTGGAGATCTGGTATTTGGAAAGTATACTCACACGGGAATATGGGGAATCGGAGATCCGGTATTTGGAAAGTGTATTCATACAGGGAATATACGGAATTGGCTGTCTGGTATTTGGAATGTGTATTCATACAGGAATATGGGGAACTGGTAGTCAGGTATTTGGAAAGTGAATTCATACGGGAATATGGGCAATTCGAGTTCTGGTATTTGGAAAGCGTACTCACACGGGAATATGGGGAATTGGAGATCTGGCATTTGGCAAGTGTATTCACACAGAAATATGGGGAATTGGAGGTGTGGTATTTGGAAAGTGTACTCACACGGGAATGTGGGGAATTGGAGATCCGGTATTTGGAAAGTGTATTCATACAGGGAATATACGGAATTGGATGGTTGGCATTTGGAAAGCTTATTCACACAGAAATATGGGGAATTGGAGGTCTGGGATTTGGAATGTGAATTCACACGGGAATATCGGGAACTGGAGGTCTGGTATTTGGAATCTGATTGCACAGGGGAATATGAGGAATTGTAGGTCTGGTATTTGGAAAGTGTATTCATTCCGGAATATGGGGAATTGGAGGTCTGGTATTTGGAAAGTGCATTCACACTGGAATATCGGGAATTTGAGGTCTAGTATTTGGAAAGAGATTTCACATGGAACTATGGGGAATTGCAGGTCTGGTGTTTGGAAAGTGTATTCTCACGGGAATATGGGAAATTGGATGTCTGGTATTTGGAAAATATACTCACACGGGAATATGGGGAATTGGAGATCTCGTTTTTGGCAAGTGTATTCACACAGAAATATGGGGAATTGCTGGTCTGGTATTTGGATAGAGTATTCACACAGGAATATGGGGAATTGCTGGTCTGGTATTTGGATACAGTATTCACTCGGCATTATGCGGATTTGGATGTCTGGTATTTCGAAAGTGCATTCACATGGAGATATGGGGAATTGGAAGTCTGGCATTTGGAAAGTGCATTCATACGGGAATATGGGAAATTGGAGGTCTGGTATTTGGAAAGTGTACTCACACGGGAATGTGGGGAATTGGAGATCTGGTATTTGGAAAGTATACTCACACTGGAATATGGGGAATCGGAGATCTGGTATTTGGAAAGTGTATTCATACAGGGAATATACGGAACTGGCTGTCTGGTATTTGGAATGTGTATTCACACAGAAATTTGGGGAATTGGAGGTCTGGGATTTGGAAAGTGAATTGACACGGGAATATCGGGAACTGGAGGTCTGGTATTTGGAAAGAGTATTCATACGGGAATATGTGGTATTGGAGGTCTGGTATTTGGAAAGTGTATTCTCATGGGAATATGGGGAATTGGAGGTCTAGAATTTGGAAAGAGTATTCATACGGGAATATGTGGGATTGGAGGTCTTGTATTTGGGAAGTGAATTGATACGGGAATATGGGAAATTGGTAGTCAGGTATTTGGAAAGTGTGTTCACACAGGAATATGGGGAATTGGCAGTCAGGGATTTGGAAAGTGAATTGATACAGGAATATGGGAAATTGGTAGTCAGGTATTTGGAGAGTGTATTCACACAGGAATATGTGGAATTCGAGGACTGGTATTTGGAAAGTGTATTCATGCAGGAATATGGGGAATTGGGGGTCTCGTATTTGAAAAGTGTATTCACATTGGAATAGGCGGAATTGCTGTTCTGGTACTTGGATAGAATATTCACGCGGCAATATGTGGAATTGGAGGTCTGGAATTTGGAAAGTGAATTGATACGGGAATATGGGAAATTGGTATTCAGGTATTTGGAAAGTGTGTTCACACAGGAATATGTGGAATTCGAGGACTGGTATTTGTAAAGTGTATTCATGCAGGAATATGGGGAATCAGTGGTCTAGGATTTGGAAAGTGTGTTCATACAGGAATATGGGGAATTGGAGGTCTGGTATTTGGCAAGTGTATTCACAGAGGAATATGGGGAATTGGCGATCCGGTATTTCGAAAGTGCTTTCATACATGGAATATAGGGAATTGGCTGTCTGGTATTTGGAAAGTGTATTCACACGGAGATATGGGGAATTGGAGGTCTGCGATTTGGAAAGTATATTCATACAGAAACATGGGGAATTGGAGGTCTGGTATTTGGAAAGTGTATTGACACGGGAATATGGGGAATTGGAGGTCTGGTATTTGGAAACAGTATTCACACGGGAATATGTGGAATTGGAGGTCTGGTATTTGAAAGTATATTCACACGGAAATATGGGGAATTGGAAATCGTGTATGTAGGAAGAGTGTTCCCAGAAATATACAGGGAATTCGACGTGTGGTATTTGGAAAGTGTATTCACACGGAGATATGGGGAATTGGAGGTCTGCGATTTGGAAAGTATATTCATACAGAAACATGGGGAATTGGAGATCTGGTATTTGGAAAGTGTACTCACATGGGAATATGGGGAATTGGACATCTGGCATTTGGCAAGTGTATTCACAGAGGAATATGGGGAATTGGCGGTCCGGTATTTCGAAAGTGCTTTCATACATGGAATATAGGGAATTGGCTGTCTGGTATTTGGAAAGTGTATTCACACGGAGATATGGGGAATTGGAGGTCTGCGATTTGGAAAGTATATTCATACAGAAACATGGGGAATTGGAGATCTGGTATTTGGAAAGTGTATTCCCTCGGGAATATGTGGAATTGTAGGTCGGGTATTTGGGAAGCGTTATCACACAGGAATATTGGGAGTTGCAGGTCTGTTATTTGGAAAGTGAATTCACATGGGAATATGGGGAATTGGAGGTCTGGTATTTGGAAAGTGTATTCACACAGGAATATGGGGAATTGGAGGTCTGGTATTTAGAAAGTGAATTCAAGAGGGAATATGTGGAATTGGTGGTCTGGTACTTGGAAAGTGTATTCATACGGGAATATGGGGAATTGGAGATCTGGTATTTGGAATGTGATTTCACAGGGGAATATGGGGAATTGTAGGTCTGGTATTTGGAAAGTGTATTCATTCCGGAATATGGGGAATTGCAGGTCTGGTATTTGCAAAGTGTATTCATATAGGGAATATGCGGAATTGGGTGTCTGGTATTTCGAAAGTGCATTCACACGGAGGTATGGGGAATTGGAGGTCTGGTATTTGGAAAGAGTATTCTCACGGTAATATGGGGAATTAGTAGTCTGGTATTTGGAACGTGTATTCATACAGGAATATGGGGAACTGGTAGTCAGGTATTTGGAAAGTGAATTCATACGGGAATGTGCGAAATTGGTAGTCAGGTATTTGGAAAGTGAATTCATACGGGAATATGGGCAATTCGAGTTCTGGTATCTGGAAAGCGTACTCACACGGGAATATGGGGAATTGGAGATCTGGCATTTGGCAAGTGTATTCACACAGAAATGTGGGGAATTGGAGGTCTGGTATTTGGAATCTGATTGCACAGGGGAATATGTGGAATTGTAGGTCTGGTATTTGGAAAGTGTATTCATTCCAGAATATGGGGAATTGGAGGTCTGGTATTTTGAAAGTGCATTCACACTGGAATATCGGGAATTTGAGGTCTAGTATTTGGAAAGAGATTTCACACGGAACTATGGGGAATTGCAGGTCTGGTGTTTGGAAAGTGTATTCTCACGGGAATATGGGAAATTGGATGTCTGGTATTTGGAAAATATACTCACACGGGAATATGGGGAATTGGAGATCTCGTTTTTGGCAAGTGTATTCACACAGAAATATGGGGAATTGCTGGTCTGGTATTTGGATAGAGTATTCACACAGGAATATGGGGAATTGCTGGTCTGGTATTTGGATACAGTATTCACTCGGCAATATGCGGATTTGGATGTCTGGTATTTCGAAAGTGCATTCACATGGAGATATGGGGAATTGGAAGTCTGGCATTTGGAAAGTGTATTCATACGGGAATATGGGAAATTGGAGGTCTGGTATTTGGAAAGTGTACTCACACGGGAATGTGGGGAATTGGAGATCTGGTATTTGGAAAGTATACTCACACTGGAATATGGGGAATCGGAGATCTGGTATTTGGAAAGTGTATTCATACAGGGAATATACGGAACTGGCTGTCTGGTATTTGGAATGTGTATTCACACAGAAATTTGGGGAATTGGAGGTCTGGGATTTGGAAAGTGAATTGACACGGGAATATCGGGAACTGGAGGTCTGGTATTTGGAAAGAGTATTCATACGGGAATATGTGGTATTGGAGGTCTGGTATTTGGAAAGTGTATTCTCATGGGAATATGGGGAATTGGAGGTCTAGAATTTGGAAAGAGTATTCATACGGGAATATGTGGGATTGGAGGTCTTGTATTTGGGAAGTGAATTGATACGGGAATATGGGAAATTGGTAGTCAGGTATTTGGAAAGTGTGTTCACACAGGAATATGGGGAATTGGTAGTCAGGGATTTGGAAAGTGAATTGATACAGGAATATGGGAAATTGGTAGTCAGGTATTTGGAGAGTGTATTCACACAGGAATATGTGGAATTCGAGGACTGGTATTTGGAAAGTGTATTCATGCAGGAATATGGGGAATTGGGGGTCTCGTATTTGAAAAGTGTATTCACATTGGAATAGGCGGAATTGCTGTTCTGGTACTTGGATAGAATATTCACGCGGCAATATGTGGAATTGGAGGTCTGGAATTTGGAAAGTGAATTGATACGGGAATATGGGAAATTGGTATTCAGGTATTTGGAAAGTGTGTTCACACAGGAATATGTGGAATTCGAGGACTGGTATTTGTAAAGTGTATTCATGCAGGAATATGGGGAATCAGTGGTCTAGGATTTGGAAAGTGTGTTCATACAGGAATATGGGGAATTGGAGGTCTGGTATTTGGCAAGTGTATTCACAGAGGAATATGGGGAATTGGCGGTCCGGTATTTCGAAAGTGCTTTCATACATGGAATATAGGGAATTGGCTGTCTGGTATTTGGAAAGTGTATTCACACGGAGATATGGGGAATTGGAGGTCTGCGATTTGGAAAGTATATTCATACAGAAACATGGGGAATTGGAGGTCTGGTATTTGGAAAGTGTATTGACACGGGAATATGGGGAATTGGAGGTCTGGTATTTGGAAACAGTATTCACACGGGAATATGTGGAATTGGAGGTCTGGTATTTGAAAGTATATTCACACGGAAATATGGGGAATTGGAAATCGTGTATGTAGGAAGAGTGTTCCCAGAAATATACAGGGAATTCGACGTGTGGTATTTGGAAAGTGTATTCACACGGAGATATGGGGAATTGGAGGTCTGCGATTTGGAAAGTATATTCATACAGAAACATGGGGAATTGGAGATCTGGTATTTGGAAAGTGTACTCACATGGGAATATGGGGAATTGGACATCTGGCATTTGGCAAGTGTATTCACAGAGGAATATGGGGAATTGGCGGTCCGGTATTTCGAAAGTGCTTTCATACATGGAATATAGGGAATTGGCTGTCTGGTATTTGGAAAGTGTATTCACACGGAGATATGGGGAATTGGAGGTCTGCGATTTGGAAAGTATATTCATACAGAAACATGGGGAATTGGAGATCTGGTATTTGGAAAGTGTATTCCCTCGGGAATATGTGGAATTGTAGGTCGGGTATTTGGGAAGCGTTATCACACAGGAATATTGGGAGTTGCAGGTCTGTTATTTGGAAAGTGAATTCACATGGGAATATGGGGAATTGGAGGTCTGGTATTTGGAAAGTGTATTCACACAGGAATATGGGGAATTGGAGGTCTGGTATTTAGAAAGTGAATTCAAGAGGGAATATGTGGAATTGGTGGTCTGGTACTTGGAAAGTGTATTCATACGGGAATATGGGGAATTGGAGATCTGGTATTTGGAATGTGATTTCACAGGGGAATATGGGGAATTGTAGGTCTGGTATTTGGAAAGTGTATTCATTCCGGAATATGGGGAATTGCAGGTCTGGTATTTGCAAAGTGTATTCATATAGGGAATATGCGGAATTGGGTGTCTGGTATTTCGAAAGTGCATTCACACGGAGGTATGGGGAATTGGAGGTCTGGTATTTGGAAAGAGTATTCTCACGGTAATATGGGGAATTAGTAGTCTGGTATTTGGAACGTGTATTCATACAGGAATATGGGGAACTGGTAGTCAGGTATTTGGAAAGTGAATTCATACGGGAATGTGCGAAATTGGTAGTCAGGTATTTGGAAAGTGAATTCATACGGGAATATGGGCAATTCGAGTTCTGGTATCTGGAAAGCGTACTCACACGGGAATATGGGGAATTGGAGATCTGGCATTTGGCAAGTGTATTCACACAGAAATGTGGGGAATTGGAGGTCTGGTATTTGGAATCTGATTGCACAGGGGAATATGTGGAATTGTAGGTCTGGTATTTGGAAAGTGTATTCATTCCAGAATATGGGGAATTGGAGGTCTGGTATTTTGAAAGTGCATTCACACTGGAATATCGGGAATTTGAGGTCTAGTATTTGGAAAGAGATTTCACACGGAACTATGGGGAATTGCAGGTCTGGTGTTTGGAAAGTGTATTCTCACGGGAATATGGGAAATTGGATGTCTGGTATTTGGAAAATATACTCACACGGGAATATGGGGAATTGGAGATCTCGTTTTTGGCAAGTGTATTCACACAGAAATATGGGGAATTGCTGGTCTGGTATTTGGATAGAGTATTCACACAGGAATATGGGGAATTGCTGGTCTGGTATTTGGATACAGTATTCACTCGGCAATATGCGGATTTGGATGTCTGGTATTTCGAAAGTGCATTCACATGGAGATATGGGGAATTGGAAGTCTGGCATTTGGAAAGTGTATTCATACGGGAATATGGGAAATTGGAGGTCTGGTATTTGGAAAGTGTACTCACACGGGAATGTGGGGAATTGGAGATCTGGTATTTGGAAAGTATACTCACACTGGAATATGGGGAATCGGAGATCTGGTATTTGGAAAGTGTATTCATACAGGGAATATACGGAACTGGCTGTCTGGTATTTGGAATGTGTATTCACACAGAAATTTGGGGAATTGGAGGTCTGGGATTTGGAAAGTGAATTGACACGGGAATATCGGGAACTGGAGGTCTGGTATTTGGAAAGAGTATTCATACGGGAATATGTGGTATTGGAGGTCTGGTATTTGGAAAGTGTATTCTCATGGGAATATGGGGAATTGGAGGTCTAGAATTTGGAAAGAGTATTCATACGGGAATATGTGGGATTGGAGGTCTTGTATTTGGGAAGTGAATTGATACGGGAATATGGGAAATTGGTAGTCAGGTATTTGGAAAGTGTGTTCACACAGGAATATGGGGAATTGGTAGTCAGGGATTTGGAAAGTGAATTGATACAGGAATATGGGAAATTGGTAGTCAGGTATTTGGAGAGTGTATTCACACAGGAATATGTGGAATTCGAGGACTGGTATTTGCAAAGTGTATTCATATAGGGAATATGTGGAATTGTAGGTCGGGTATTTGGGAAGCGTTATCACACAGGAATATTGGGAGTTGCAGGTCTGTTATTTGGAAAGTGAATTCACATGGGAATATGGGGAATTGGAGGTCTGGTATTTGGAACGTGTATTCATACAGGAATATGGGGAACTGGTAGTCAGGTATTTGGAAAGTGAATTCATACGGGAATGTGCGAAATTGGTAGTCAGGTATTTGGAAAGTGAATTCATACGGGAATATGGGCAATTCGAGTTCTGGTATCTGGAAAGCGTACTCACACGGGAATATGGGGAATTGGAGATCTGGCATTTGGCAAGTGTATTCACACAGAAATGTGGGGAATTGGAGGTCTGGTATTTGGAATCTGATTGCACAGGGGAATATGTGGAATTGTAGGTCTGGTATTTGGAAAGTGTATTCATTCCAGAATATGGGGAATTGGAGGTCTGGTATTTTGAAAGTGCATTCACACTGGAATATCGGGAATTTGAGGTCTAGTATTTGGAAAGAGATTTCACACGGAACTATGGGGAATTGCAGGTCTGGTGTTTGGAAAGTGTATTCTCACGGGAATATGGGAAATTGGATGTCTGGTATTTGGAAAATATACTCACACGGGAATATGGGGAATTGGAGATCTCGTTTTTGGCAAGTGTATTCACACAGAAATATGGGGAATTGCTGGTCTGGTATTTGGATAGAGTATTCACACAGGAATATGGGGAATTGCTGGTCTGGTATTTGGATACAGTATTCACTCGGCAATATGCGGATTTGGATGTCTGGTATTTCGAAAGTGCATTCACATGGAGATATGGGGAATTGGAAGTCTGGCATTTGGAAAGTGTATTCATACGGGAATATGGGAAATTGGAGGTCTGGTATTTGGAAAGTGTACTCACACGGGAATGTGGGGAATTGGAGATCTGGTATTTGGAAAGTATACTCACACGGGAATATGGGGAATCGGAGATCCGGTATTTGGAAAGTGTATTCATACAGGGAATATACGGAATTGGCTGTCTGGTATTTGGAATGTGTATTCACACAGAAATTTGGGGAATTGGAGGTCTGGGATTTGGAAAGTGAATTCACACTGGAATATCGGGAACTGTAGGTCTGGTATTTGGGAAGAGTATTCATACGGGAATATGTGGTATAGGAGGTCTGGTATTTGGAAAGTGTATTCTCATGGGAATATGGGGAATTGGAGGTCTAGAATTTGGAAAGAGTATTCATCCGGGAATATGTGGGATTGGAGGTCTGGTATTTGGGAAGTGAATTGATACGGGAATATGGGAAATTGGTAGTCAGGTATTTGGAGAGTGTATTCACACAGGAATATGTGGAATTCGAGGACTGGTATTTGGAAAGTGTATTCATGCAGGAATATGGGGAATTGGGGGTCTCGTATTTGGAAAGTGTATTCACATTGGAATATGCGGAATTGCTGTTCTGGTATTTGGATAGAGTATTCACGCGGCAATATGTGGAATTGGAGGTCTGGAATTTGGAAAGTGTATTGATACGGGAATATGGGAAATTGGTAGTCAGGTATTTGGAAAGTGAATTCACACGGGAATATCGGGAACTGGAGGTCTGGTATTTGGAAAGAGTATTCATACGGGAATATGTGGTATTGGAGGTCTGGTATTTGGAAAGTGTATTCTCATGGGAATATGGGGAATTGGTAGTCAGGTATTTGGAAAGTGAATTGATACGGGAATATGGGAAATTGGTAGTCAGGTATTTGGAAAGTGTGTTCACACAGGAATATGTGGAATTCGAGGACTGGTATTTGTAAAGTGTATTCATGCAGGAATATGGGGAATCAGTGGTCTAGGATTTGGAAAGTGTGTTCATACAGGAATATGTGGGATTGAAGGTCTGGTATTTGGAAAGTGTATACTCACGGGAATATGGGGAATTGGTAGTCTGTTATTAGAAAACTGAATTCACAAAGGAATATGGCGAATTGGATGTCTGGCATTTGGAAAGTTTATTCATATGGGAATATGGGAAATTGGAGATCTGGTATTTGTAAAGTGTACTCACACAGGAATCTGGGGAATTGGAGATATGGTATTCGGAAAGTGTACTCACACGGGAATATGGGGAAGTGGAGATCTGGTATTTGGCAAGTGTATTCACACAGAAATATGGGGAATTGGAGGTCCGGTATTTGGAAAGTGCATTCATACAGGGAATAGGCTGTCTGGTATTTGGAAAGTGCATTCATACAGGGAATAGGCTGTCTGGTATTTGGAAAGTGTATTCACACGGAGATATGGGGAATTGGAGGTCTGGTATTTGGAAGGTGTATTCATACAGGTATATGGGGAATTGGAGGTCTGGTATTTGGAAAGTGAGTTCACAGGGGTGTATGGGGAACTGGAGGTCTGCTATTTGGAAAGAGTATTCATACGGGAATATGTGGTATTGGAGGTCTGGTACTTGGAAAGTGTATTCACACAGGAATATGTGGAATTTGAGGACTGGAATTTGGAAAGTGTATTCATGCAGGAATATGGGGAATTGGGGGTCTCGTATTTGGAAAGTGTATTCACATTGGAATATGCGGAATTGCTGTTCTGGTATTTGGATAGAGTATTCACGCGGCAATATGTGGAATTGGAGTTCTGGTATTTGGAAAGAGTATTCACACGGGAATATGTGGAATTGGAGGTCTGGTATTTGGAAAGAGATTTCACACAGAACTATGGGGAATTGCAGGTCTGGTGTTTGGAAAGTGTATTCACACGGGAATATGGGAAATTGGATGTCTGGTATTTGGAAAGTGTAATCAGACGGGAATGTTGGGAATTGGAGATCTGGTATTTGGAAAGTATACTCACACGGGAATATGGGGAATCGGAGATCCGGTATTTGGAAAGTGTATTCATACAGGGAATATACGGAATTGGCTGTCTGGTATTTGGAATGTGTATTCATACAGGAATATGGGGAACTGGTAGTCAGGTATTTGGAAAGTGAATTCATACAGGAATGTGCGAAATTGGTAGTCAGGTATTTGGAAAGTGAATTCATACGGGAATATGGGCAATTCGAGTTCTGGTATTTGGAAAGCGTACTCACACGGGAATATGGGGAATTGGAGATCTGGAATTTGGAAAGTGAATTGATACGGGAATATGGGAAATTGGTATTCAGGTATTTGGAAAGTGTGTTCACACAGGAATATGTGGAATTCGAGGACTGGTATTTGTAAAGTGTATTCATGCAGGAATATGGGGAATCAGTGGTCTAGGATTTGGAAAGTGTGTTCATACAGGAATATGGGGAATTGGAGGTCTGGTATTTGGCAAGTGTATTCACAGAGGAATATGGGGAATTGGCGGTCCGGTATTTCGAAAGTGCTTTCATACATGGAATATAGGGAATTGGCTGTCTGGTATTTGGAAAGTGTATTCACACGGAGATATGGGGAATTGGAGGTCTGCGATTTGGAAAGTATATTCATACAGAAACATGGGGAATTGGAGGTCTGGTATTTGGAAAGTGTATTGACACGGGAATATGGGGAATTGGAGGTCTGGTATTTGGAAACAGTATTCACACGGGAATATGTGGAATTGGAGGTCTGGTATTTGAAAGTATATTCACACGGAAATATGGGGAATTGGAAATCGTGTATGTAGGAAGAGTGTTCCCAGAAATATACAGGGAATTCGACGTGTGGTATTTGGAAAGTGTATTCACACGGAGATATGGGGAATTGGAGGTCTGCGATTTGGAAAGTATATTCATACAGAAACATGGGGAATTGGAGATCTGGTATTTGGAAAGTGTACTCACATGGGAATATGGGGAATTGGACATCTGGCATTTGGCAAGTGTATTCACAGAGGAATATGGGGAATTGGCGGTCCGGTATTTCGAAAGTGCTTTCATACATGGAATATAGGGAATTGGCTGTCTGGTATTTGGAAAGTGTATTCACACGGAGATATGGGGAATTGGAGGTCTGCGATTTGGAAAGTATATTCATACAGAAACATGGGGAATTGGAGATCTGGTATTTGGAAAGTGTATTCCCTCGGGAATATGTGGAATTGTAGGTCGGGTATTTGGGAAGCGTTATCACACAGGAATATTGGGAGTTGCAGGTCTGTTATTTGGAAAGTGAATTCACATGGGAATATGGGGAATTGGAGGTCTGGTATTTGGAAAGTGTATTCACACAGGAATATGGGGAATTGGAGGTCTGGTATTTAGAAAGTGAATTCAAGAGGGAATATGTGGAATTGGTGGTCTGGTACTTGGAAAGTGTATTCATACGGGAATATGGGGAATTGGAGATCTGGTATTTGGAATGTGATTTCACAGGGGAATATGGGGAATTGTAGGTCTGGTATTTGGAAAGTGTATTCATTCCGGAATATGGGGAATTGCAGGTCTGGTATTTGCAAAGTGTATTCATATAGGGAATATGCGGAATTGGGTGTCTGGTATTTCGAAAGTGCATTCACACGGAGGTATGGGGAATTGGAGGTCTGGTATTTGGAAAGAGTATTCTCACGGTAATATGGGGAATTAGTAGTCTGGTATTTGGAACGTGTATTCATACAGGAATATGGGGAACTGGTAGTCAGGTATTTGGAAAGTGAATTCATACGGGAATGTGCGAAATTGGTAGTCAGGTATTTGGAAAGTGAATTCATACGGGAATATGGGCAATTCGAGTTCTGGTATCTGGAAAGCGTACTCACACGGGAATATGGGGAATTGGAGATCTGGCATTTGGCAAGTGTATTCACACAGAAATGTGGGGAATTGGAGGTCTGGTATTTGGAATCTGATTGCACAGGGGAATATGTGGAATTGTAGGTCTGGTATTTGGAAAGTGTATTCATTCCAGAATATGGGGAATTGGAGGTCTGGTATTTTGAAAGTGCATTCACACTGGAATATCGGGAATTTGAGGTCTAGTATTTGGAAAGAGATTTCACACGGAACTATGGGGAATTGCAGGTCTGGTGTTTGGAAAGTGTATTCTCACGGGAATATGGGAAATTGGATGTCTGGTATTTGGAAAATATACTCACACGGGAATATGGGGAATTGGAGATCTCGTTTTTGGCAAGTGTATTCACACAGAAATATGGGGAATTGCTGGTCTGGTATTTGGATAGAGTATTCACACAGGAATATGGGGAATTGCTGGTCTGGTATTTGGATACAGTATTCACTCGGCAATATGCGGATTTGGATGTCTGGTATTTCGAAAGTGCATTCACATGGAGATATGGGGAATTGGAAGTCTGGCATTTGGAAAGTGTATTCATACGGGAATATGGGAAATTGGAGGTCTGGTATTTGGAAAGTGTACTCACACGGGAATGTGGGGAATTGGAGATCTGGTATTTGGAAAGTATACTCACACGGGAATATGGGGAATCGGAGATCCGGTATTTGGAAAGTGTATTCATACAGGGAATATACGGAATTGGCTGTCTGGTATTTGGAATGTGTATTCACACAGAAATTTGGGGAATTGGAGGTCTGGGATTTGGAAAGTGAATTCACACTGGAATATCGGGAACTGTAGGTCTGGTATTTGGGAAGAGTATTCATACGGGAATATGTGGTATAGGAGGTCTGGTATTTGGAAAGTGTATTCTCATGGGAATATGGGGAATTGGAGGTCTAGAATTTGGAAAGAGTATTCATCCGGGAATATGTGGGATTGGAGGTCTGGTATTTGGGAAGTGAATTGATACGGGAATATGGGAAATTGGTAGTCAGGTATTTGGAGAGTGTATTCACACAGGAATATGTGGAATTCGAGGACTGGTATTTGGAAAGTGTATTCATGCAGGAATATGGGGAATTGGGGGTCTCGTATTTGGAAAGTGTATTCACATTGGAATATGCGGAATTGCTGTTCTGGTATTTGGATAGAGTATTCACGCGGCAATATGTGGAATTGGAGGTCTGGAATTTGGAAAGTGTATTGATACGGGAATATGGGAAATTGGTAGTCAGGTATTTGGAAAGTGAATTCACACGGGAATATCGGGAACTGGAGGTCTGGTATTTGGAAAGAGTATTCATACGGGAATATGTGGTATTGGAGGTCTGGTATTTGGAAAGTGTATTCTCATGGGAATATGGGGAATTGGTAGTCAGGTATTTGGAAAGTGAATTGATACGGGAATATGGGAAATTGGTAGTCAGGTATTTGGAAAGTGTGTTCACACAGGAATATGTGGAATTCGAGGACTGGTATTTGTAAAGTGTATTCATGCAGGAATATGGGGAATCAGTGGTCTAGGATTTGGAAAGTGTGTTCATACAGGAATATGTGGGATTGAAGGTCTGGTATTTGGAAAGTGTATACTCACGGGAATATGGGGAATTGGTAGTCTGTTATTAGAAAACTGAATTCACAAAGGAATATGGCGAATTGGATGTCTGGCATTTGGAAAGTTTATTCATATGGGAATATGGGAAATTGGAGATCTGGTATTTGTAAAGTGTACTCACACAGGAATCTGGGGAATTGGAGATATGGTATTCGGAAAGTGTACTCACACGGGAATATGGGGAAGTGGAGATCTGGTATTTGGCAAGTGTATTCACACAGAAATATGGGGAATTGGAGGTCCGGTATTTGGAAAGTGCATTCATACAGGGAATAGGCTGTCTGGTATTTGGAAAGTGCATTCATACAGGGAATAGGCTGTCTGGTATTTGGAAAGTGTATTCACACGGAGATATGGGGAATTGGAGGTCTGGTATTTGGAAGGTGTATTCATACAGGTATATGGGGAATTGGAGGTCTGGTATTTGGAAAGTGAGTTCACAGGGGTGTATGGGGAACTGGAGGTCTGCTATTTGGAAAGAGTATTCATACGGGAATATGTGGTATTGGAGGTCTGGTACTTGGAAAGTGTATTCACACAGGAATATGTGGAATTTGAGGACTGGAATTTGGAAAGTGTATTCATGCAGGAATATGGGGAATTGGGGGTCTCGTATTTGGAAAGTGTATTCACATTGGAATATGCGGAATTGCTGTTCTGGTATTTGGATAGAGTATTCACGCGGCAATATGTGGAATTGGAGTTCTGGTATTTGGAAAGAGTATTCACACGGGAATATGTGGAATTGGAGGTCTGGTATTTGGAAAGAGATTTCACACAGAACTATGGGGAATTGCAGGTCTGGTGTTTGGAAAGTGTATTCACACGGGAATATGGGAAATTGGATGTCTGGTATTTGGAAAGTGTAATCAGACGGGAATGTTGGGAATTGGAGATCTGGTATTTGGAAAGTATACTCACACGGGAATATGGGGAATCGGAGATCCGGTATTTGGAAAGTGTATTCATACAGGGAATATACGGAATTGGCTGTCTGGTATTTGGAATGTGTATTCATACAGGAATATGGGGAACTGGTAGTCAGGTATTTGGAAAGTGAATTCATACGGGAATGTGCGAAATTGGTAGTCAGGTATTTGGAAAGTGAATTCATACGGGAATATGGGCAATTCGAGTTCTGGTATTTGGAAAGCGTACTCACACGGGAATATGGGGAATTGGAGATCTGGCATTTGGCAAGTGTATTCACACAGAAATATGGGGAATTGGAGGAGTGGTATTTGGAAAGTGTACTCACACGGGAATGTGGGGAATTGGAGATGTGTTATTTGGAAAGTATACTCACACGGGAATATGGGGAATCGGAGATCCGGTATTTGGAAAGTGTATTCATACAGGGAATATACGGAATTGGATGGTTGGCATTTGGAAAGCTTATTCACACAGAAATATGGGGAATTGGAGGTCTGGGATTTGGGAAGTGTATTCATTCCGGAATATGGGGAATTGGAGGTCTGGGATTTGGAAAGTGAATTCACACGGGAATATCGGGAACTGGAGGTCTGGTATTTGGAATCTGATTGCACAGGGGAATATGAGGAATTGTAGGTCTGGTATTTGGAAAGTGTATTCATTCCGGAATATGGGGAATTGGAGGTCTGGTATTTTGAAAGTGCATTCACACTGGAATATCGGGAATTTGAGGTCTAGTATTTGGAAAGAGATTTCACACGGAACTATGGGGAATTGCAGGTCTGGTGTTTGGAAAGTGTATTCTCACGGGAATATGGGAAATTGGATGTCTGGTATTTGGAAAATATACTCACACGGGAATATGGGGAATTGGAGATCTCGTTTTTGGCAAGTGTATTCACACAGAAATATGGGGAATTGCTGGTCTGGTATTTGGATAGAGTATTCACACAGGAATATGGGGAATTGCTGGTCTGGTATTTGGATACAGTATTCACTCGGCAATATGCGGATTTGGATGTCTGGTATTTCGAAAGTGCATTCACATGGAGATATGGGGAATTGGAAGTCTGGCATTTGGAAAGTGTATTCATACGGGAATATGGGAAATTGGAGGTCTGGTATTTGGAAAGTGTACTCACACGGGAATGTGGGGAATTGGAGATCTGGTATTTGGAAAGTATACTCACACTGGAATATGGGGAATCGGAGATCTGGTATTTGGAAAGTGTATTCATACAGGGAATATACGGAATTGGCTGTCTGGTATTTGGAATGTGTATTCACACAGAAATTTGGGGAATTGGAGGTCTGGGATTTGGAAAGTGAATTGACACGGGAATATCGGGAACTGGAGGTCTGGTATTTGGAAAGAGTATTCATACGGGAATATGTGGTATTGTAGGTCTGGTATTTGGAAAGTGTATTCTCATGGGAATATGGGGAATTGGAGGTCTAGAATTTGGAAAGAGTATTCATACGGGAATATGTGGGATTGGAGGTCTTGTATTTGGGAAGTGAATTGATACGGGAATATGGGAAATTGGTAGTCAGGTATTTGGAAAGTGTGTTCACACAGGAATATGGGGAATTGGTAGTCAGGGATTTGGAAAGTGAATTGATACAGGAATATGGGAAATTGGTAGTCAGGTATTTGGAGAATGTATTCACACAGGAATATGTGGAATTCGAGGACTGGTATTTGGAAAGTGTATTCATGCAGGAATATGGGGAATTGGGGGTCTCGTATTTGAAAAGTGTATTCACATTGGAATATGCGGAATTGCTGTTCTGGTACTTCGATAGAATATTCACGCGGCAATATGTGGAATTGGAGGTCTGGAATTTGGAAAGTGAATTGATACGGGAATATGGGAAATTGGTATTCAGGTATTTGGAAAGTGTGTTCACACAGGAATATGTGGAATTCGAGGACTGGTATTTGTAAAGTGTATTCATGCAGGAATATGGGGAATCAGTGGTCTAGGATTTGGAAAGTGTGTTCATACAGGAATATGGGGAATTGGAGGTCTGGTATTTGGAAAGCGTACTCACATGGGAATATGGGGAATTGGACATCTGGCATTTGGCAAGTGTATTCACAGAGGAATATGGGGAATTGGCGGTCCGGTATTTCGAAAGTGCTTTCATACATGGAATATAGGGAATTGGCTGTCTGGTATTTGGAAAGTGTATTCACACGGAGATATGGGGAATTGGAGGTCTGCGATTTGGAAAGTATATTCATACAGAAACATGGGGAATTGGAAATCGTGTATGTAGGAAGAGTGTTCCCAGAAAAATACAGGGAATTCGACGTGTGGTATTTGGAAAGTGTATTCACACGGAGATATGGGGAATTGGAGGTCTGCGATTTGGAAAGTATATTCATACAGAAACATGGGGAATTGGAGATCTGGTATTTGGAAAGTGTACTCACATGGGAATATGGGGAATTGGACATCTGGCATTTGGCAAGTGTATTCACAGAGGAATATGGGGAATTGGCGGTCCGGTATTTCGAAAGTGCTTTCATACATGGAATATAGGGAATTGGCTGTCTAGTATTTGGAAAGTGTATTCACACGGAGATATGGGGAATTGGAGGTCTGCGATTTGGAAAGTATATTCATTCAGAAACATGGGGAATTGGAGATCTGGTATTTGGAAAGTGTATTCCCTCGGGAATATGTGGAATTGTAGGTCGGGTATTTGGGAAGCGTTATCACACAGGAATATTGGGAGTTGCAGGTCTGTTATTTGGAAAGTGAATTCACATGGGAATATGGGAAATTGGAGGTCTGGTATATGGAAAGTGTATTCACACAGGAATATGGGGAATTGGAGGTCTGGTATTTAGAAAGTGAATTCAAGAGGGAATATGTGGAATTGGTGGTCTGGTACTTGGAAAGTGTATTCATACGGGAATATGGGGAATTGTAGGTCTGGTATTTGGAAAGTGTATTCATTCCGGAATATGGGGAATTGCAGGTCTGGTATTTGCAAAGTGTATTCATATAGGGAATATGCGGAATTGGGTGTCTGGTATTTCGAAAGTGCATTCACACGGAGATATGGGGAATTGGAGGTCTGGTATTTGGAAAGAGTATTCTCATGGTAATATGGGGAATTAGTAGTCTGGTATTTGGAATGTGTATTCATACAGGAATATGGGGAACTGGTAGTCAGGTATTTGGAAAGTGAATTCATACGGGAATGTGCGAAATTGGTAGTCAGGTATTTGGAAAGTGAATTCATACGGGAATATGGGCAATTCGAGTTCTGGTATTTGGAAAGCGTACTCACACGGGAATATGGGGAATTGGAGATCTGGCATTTGGCAAGTGTATTCACACAGAAATATGGGGAATTGGAGGTCTGGTATTTGGAAAGTGTACTCACACGGGAATGTGGGGAATTGGAGATCTGGTATTTGGAAAGTATACTCACACGGGAATATGGGGAATCGGAGATCCGGTATTTGGAAAGTGTATTCATACAGGGAATATACGGAATTGGATGGTTGGCATTTGGAAAGCTTATTCACACAGAAATATGGGGAATTGGAGGTCTGGGATTTGGAAAGTGAATTCACACGGGAATATCGGGAACTGGAGGTCTGGTATTTGGAATCTGATTGCACAGGGGAATATGAGGAATTGTAGGTCTGGTATTTGGAAAGTGTATTCATTCCGGAATATGGGGAATTGGAGGTCTGGTATTTTGAAAGTGCATTCACACTGGAATATCGGGAATTTGAGGTCTAGTATTTGGAAAGAGATTTCACACGGAACTATGGGGAATTGCAGGTCTGGTGTTTGGAAAGTGTATTCTCACGGGAATATGGGAAATTGGATGTCTGGTATTTGGAAAATATACTCACACGGGAATATGGGGAATTGGAGATCTCGTTTTTGGCAAGTGTATTCACACAGAAATATGGGGAATTGCTGGTCTGGTATTTGGATAGAGTATTCACACAGGAATATGGGGAATTGCTGGTCTGGTATTTGGATACAGTATTCACTCGGCAATATGCGGATTTGGATGTCTGGTATTTCGAAAGTGCATTCACATGGAGATATGGGGAATTGGAAGTCTGGCATTTGGAAAGTGTATTCACATTGGAATATGCGGAATTGCTGTTCTGGTATTTGGATAGAGTATTCACGCGGCAATATGTGGAATTGGAGGTCTGGAATTTGGAAAGTGTATTGATACGGGAATATGGGAAATTGGTAGTCAGGTATTTGGAAAGTGAATTCACACGGGAATATCGGGAACTGGAGGTCTGGTATTTGGAAAGAGTATTCATACGGGAATATGTGGTATTGGAGGTCTGGTATTTGGAAAGTGTATTCTCATGGGAATATGGGGAATTGGTAGTCAGGTATTTGGAAAGTGAATTGATACGGGAATATGGGAAATTGGTAGTCAGGTATTTGGAAAGTGTGTTCACACAGGAATATGTGGAATTCGAGGACTGGTATTTGTAAAGTGTATTCATGCAGGAATATGGGGAATCAGTGGTCTAGGATTTGGAAAGTGTGTTCATACAGGAATATGGGGAATTGGAGGTCTGGTATTTGGAAAGCGTATTCACAGGGGAATAAGGGGAATTGGAGGTCTAGTATTTGGAAAGTGATTTCACACGGGAATATGGGGAATTGGAGTTCTGGTATTTGGAAAGAGTATTCACACGGGAATATGTGGAATTGGAGGTCTGGTATTTGGAAACAGTATTCACACGGGAATATGTGGAATTGGAGGTCTCATATTTGGAAGGTGTATTCACATGGAATTATGGGGAATTGGAAATCGGGAATTTAGGAAGTGTATTCCCAGAAAAATACGGGGAATTCGACGTGTGGTATTTGGAAGGTGTATTCACACGGATATATGGGGAATTGTAGATCTGGTATTTGGAAAGTGTATTCCCTTGGGAATATGTGGAATTGTAGGTCTGGTATTTGGGAAGTGTTATCACACAGGAATATTGGGAGTTGCAGGTCTGTTATTTGGAAACTGAATTCACGTGGGAATATGGGGAATTGGAGTTCTGGTATTTGGGAAGTGTTATCACACAGGAATATTGGGAGTTGCAGGTCTGTTATTTGGAAAGTGAATTCACATGGGAATATGGGGAATTGGAGGTCTAGTATTTGGAAAGTGATTTCTCACGGGAATATGTGGAATTGGAGGTCTGGTATTTGGAAAGTGTATTCATACAGGAATTTGGGGAATTGAAGGTCTGGTATTTGGAAAGTGTATTCATGTAGGAATATGGGGAATCAGTGGTCTAGGATTTGGAAAGTGTGTTCATACAGGAATATGGGGAATTGGAGGTCTGGTATTTGGAAAGTGTATTCATACCTGTATATGGGGAATTGGAGGTCTGGTATTTGGAAAGTGTATTCAATCGGAAATATGGGGAATTTTAGATCTGGAATTTTGAAGTTCTATTCATACAGGAATATGGGGAATTGGAGGTCTGGTATTTGGAAAGTGACTTCAAGCAGGAATATGTGGAATTGCAGGTCTGTTACTTGGGAAGTGTATTCACCCTGGAATATGGTGAATTCGAGGTCTGGTATTTGGAATGTGTATTCACATGGGAATATGGGGAATTGGAGGTCTAGAATTTGGAAAGTGAATTCACACGGGAATATCGGGAACTGGAGGTCTGGTATTTGGAAAGAGTATTCGTACGGGAATATGTGGTATTGGAGGTCTGGTATTTGGAAAGTGTATTCTCATGGGAATATGGGGAATTGGAGGTCTGGTATTTGGAATGTGTATTCACATGGGAACATGGGGAATTGTAGGTCTGGTATTTGGAAAGTAAATTCACACGGGAATATGGGGAATTGGTGGTCTGGTATTTGGAAAGTGTATTCATACGGGAATATGGGGAATTGGAGATCTGGTATTTGGAAAGTGTATTCACATGGAGAGATGGAGAATTGGAGGTCTGGAATTTGGAAAGTATATCCATACAGGAACATGGGGAACTGGAGGTCTGGTATTTCGAAAGTGAATTCACACAGGAATTTGGGGAATTGTAGGCCTGGTATTTGGACAGTGTATTCATTCCGGAATATGGGGAATTGGAGGTCTGGTATTTTGAAAGTGCATTTACACTTGAATATCGGGAATTGGATGTCTATTATTTGGAAAGTGATTTCACACAGGAATATGGGGAATTGGAGTTCTGGTATTTGGAAAGAGTATTCACACGGGAATATGTGGAATTGGATGTCTGGTATTTGGAAAGTGTATTCACACTGGAATATGGGGAGTTCGAGCATTATATTTGGGAAGTGTATTCATGCAGGAATATGGGGAATTAGTGGTCTGGGATTTGGAAAGTGTGTTCATACAGGAATATAGGGAATTGGAAGTGGTATTTGGAAAGTGTATTCACATGGGAATATGCGGAATTGTAGGTCTAGTATTTGGAAAGTGATTTCTCACGGGAATATGTGGAATTGGAGGTCTGGTAGTTGGAAAGAGTATTCACACGGGAATATGTGGAATTGGAGGTCTGGTATTTGGAAAGTGTATACTCACGGGAATATGGGGAATTGGTAGTCTGTTATTAGAAAACTGAATTCACAGAGGAATATGGCGAATTGGATGTCTGGCATTTGGAAAGTTTATTCATATGGGAATATGGGAAATTGGAGATCTGGTATTTGGAAAGTGTACTCACACGGGAATCTGGGGAATTGGAGATCTGGTATTCGGAAAGTGTACTTACATGGGAATATGGGGAAGTGGAGATCTGGTATTTGGCAAGTGTATTCACACAGAAATATGGAGAATTGGAGGTCCGGTATTTGGAAAGTGCATTCATACAGGGAATATAGGGAATTGGCTGACTGGTATTTGGAAAGTGTATTCATACAGGAATATGGGAATTGGAGGTCTGGTATTTGGAAAGTGAGTTCACAGGGGTGTATGGGGAACTGGAGGTCTGGTATTTGGAAACAGTATTCACACGGGAATATGTGGAATTGGAGATCTCGTATTTGGAAGGTGTATTCACATGGAAATATGGGGAAGTGGAAATCGGGTATTTAGGAAGTGTATTCCCAGAAACATACGGGGAATTCGACGTGTGGTATTTGGAAAGTGTATTCACACGGATATATGGGGAATTGGACATCTGGTATTTGGGAAGTGTATTCCCTCGGGAATATGTGGAATTGTAGGTCTGGTATTTGGGAAGTGTTATCACACAGGAATATTGGGAGTTGCAGGTCTGTTATTTGGAAAGTGAATTCACATGGGTATATGGGGAATTGGAGTTCTGGTATTTGGAAAGTGTATTGACACGGGAATATGGGGAATTGGAGGTCTGGTATTTGGAAAGTGTATTCAATCGGAAATATGGGGAATTGTAGATCTGGAATTTTGAAGTTCTATTCATACAGGAATATGGGGAATTGGAGGTCTGGTATTTGGGAAGTGTATTCAACCTGGAATATGGGGAATTGGCAGTCTAGAATTTGGAAAGTGAATTCACACGGGAATATCGGGAACTGGAGGTCTGCTATATGGAAAGTGTATTCACATGGGAATATGCGGAATTGGAGGTCTAGTATTTGGAAAGTGATTTCTCACGGGAATATGTGGAATTGGAGGTCTGGTATTTGGAAAGTGTATACTCACGGGAATATGGGGAATTGGTAGTCTGTTATTAGAAAACTGAATTCACAGAGGAATATGGCAAATTGGATGTCTGGCATTTGGAAAGTTTATTCATTTGGGAATATGGGAAATTGGAGATCTGGTATTTGTAAAATGTACTCACACGGGAATCTGGGGAATTGGAGATCTGGTATTCGGAAAGTGTACTTACATGGGAATATGGGGAAGTGGAGATCTGGTATTTGGCAAGTGTATTCACACAGAAATATGGAGAATTGGGTCAGCTGGAGACGCTCATGGAGTGAGTACCGTTTTGGATTCGCTCCATAACTTTTACTTTTTTTAACCTTTGATCACCCTTATTCAGCTTATTTTTACCTATACCGAAAGTTTCTTTATTCTTTTTTTTTGGATTTACTGCCAAGCGTTTGTTGTGAACTTTTGATGATATGCAAACAGAAATGTCTCTCAGGTCTAAGGGACGGGATCCCGGACGTAATCCGAACGGTAACGGAAAAAAGCAGGCTCCGACACAACAAACACCATTAACTTTTGAATTGTTTATGGAGGTTTTGAATCAAAAATTTGCTGAACTACAACAATTTTTTAAAGAAGATATAAAGGCTTTTCAAGAGTACATGGTTAAGACGGATTTAGTAATTAAACAGCAACAAGCTCTTATTGCGTCTCTGCAAGAAGATGCTCGGAAGCGAGATTTGACTATTGGAAAACTGCAACAAGATTTAATTTCGACCATTAAGCTGATGGAAGCCCTTAAAGCCAAGAGTGACGATTTTGAGAATCGCTCCAGAAGACAGAACGTACGTATACTTGGTCTTCCAGACGGCATAGAAAAAGATGACCCTTCGAAATATTTTGCTCAACTTTTAAAAGAAGCGTTTCCGACAATTTTCCCGAATAACCCCCCTTTATTGGATCGGGCACATAGAATTCGGCGTCGATCACCGAGTGTTACAGACAAACCTTCGGTGATAATTGTCCGGTTCCATTATGTACATGACAAAGAACAAGTTATAAGAGCAGCTCGTCGACTAGGAATGATTAAAATCAAAGATTTTTCCTTCCGCCTGATCGAAGATTTTAGTTCAGATCTTTTAAAAAGAAGGCTTCTTTTTAAACCGTTGATGGCTGAATGTTATGAGAAAAATCTGAAACCTGCGCTTCTATACCCTGCGAAGCTTCGAATTTCTCCGTCGAATGCTCCACGACAAGTTTTCCTTTCAACTTCAGAAGTGAGAAAATATCTGGAGGAGAACTTCCCTACTGCTACAGACACCAGTCTTTAATAAATGAATGATTCTGATCGTATAAGATGGTTCTCGATCTCTTAAACCAGAATTATAATCTGGTTATTGGTGTAGGTTCATCCTACACTTTATACTCAAGTTAAAGTGTGTTTGCGTCATGTTAATTGTTTTGCCTTATACACTTTAATCATTTAACTACATACTTGTCTATTAACTTTGTTCCTTTGAAGGTATATTTTTAATTCTTTGAAGGTAAATTTTTCCTTGATTAAGATGGTGGTTTTTTGGAAAAGATTTTTGGTTTTGCTTAAGATGGCATTATGTTTATATTTTTCGTGTTTCTCCCAGACAAGGCATCGCTTATCTCAGCTTAAATATTTTTTGTTTTGTCTGGGCCAGAGCCCGAGTTATAATTGTTTTTAGTGATTATATTTTTATTCTTTTTACAACTAACTATACTTAGAAATATGGTTTTTATTATAGTGATTTTATTTTTAAAGTCGGGGTGATTCTTTTATATATATCCTTTTTATATGGAGTGTTCTTCAGCTGACATGGGGGTAGGATTAGTCTTACTTTTTCTCTTTTTAAGTCATATTTTGGCTTTTTCTCTTTTTCTCGGGGGGTGGGGGGATGGTCTGTTTTCTAATTCTATTTTTTTTTGTACCAGTTTGTGTTAGTTTTTTTATTCGGGCTGTTTTTGAACTTCAAATATGTCTGTGTTGTCGTCACTTCCGGGTCTTCTCACTACTTTTGTTCCTCTTCCGGGTGCATGAGTTTATAAGTTGGTTAACCCTTTCTTTACCAAAGGGTTGATTATAGAATTATGGCTCAGACCATTAATTTTGTGTCTTGGAATACTAATGGTTTAAATCATCCAATTAAACGAAAGAAGATTTTCAAAGTATTCCAAAGACTTAATGCTCATATCATTTTTGTACAAGAAACTCATGTGAGGAGGGAGGACAAATTTCGTTTTTTTAGATTTTGGCGGGGTCAACAGTATCATGCAAATTCGAATGCTAAAGTAAAAGGAGTTTCAATTTTTATTGACTCCTCTATTTCATTTGTTCAACATGATATTTTTTCGGATCCGAATGGCAGATTTTTGTTAATTACGGGTTTACTTTGTAATAAAAAGGTTGCTTTGGTTAATGTTTATGCTCCAAATGTGGATTGTCCTGACTTTTTTAAGTCTTTATTTACTTCTTTACCCAATCTAAACGAATATAAGTTAATAATGGGCGGTGACTTTAATTGTTGTTTAAATCCTCTGATGGATAAATCTTTATCTATTCAGACTTTACCTAATAAGTCGGCCACTTGTATTAACTCCTTTTTGACTGACAATGGAGTTTTTGATGTTTGGAGATTTCGGCATTCTAATGACAAAGAGTTTTCTTTTTTCTCACATGTTCATCACTCTTATTCAAGAATTGATTATTTTTTTGTAGACTCTTGTTTTATTCCATTGGTAATCGGTTGTAACTATGATATTATAGCTATCTCTGATCACGCTCCATTATTACTTTCTATGAAATTTACGGATACAGCTTTTAATGCTAGACAATGGCGATTTGACTCTACCTTGTTGCAAGTCTCTGACTTTATTAAATTTATGGAGGAGCAGATCGACTTCTTCTTCTCAACTAATTCTATGGATGATATTTCCTACGGAACACTTTGGGACACTTTTAAAGCTTATATACGTGGACAGATTATTTCTTATTCTGTTGGTTTGAGGAAACGTATCAAGATGGAAACTCTTTTATTGGTTGATAAAATTAAAGAGATTGATAAGAAATATTCGATTGCTCCTAGTAAGGAGCTTTACAAACAAAGGGTTGAACTTCAAATGGAACATAGTTTATTACTTACATCCTCGATTGAAAATCAATTAATGAAAACTAAATCTGATTTTTATATACATAGTGATAAATCTGGTAAACTGTTAGCTAGTCAATTGAAGAATGCTCTGGTTAAACGTCAAATCACTAAGATTGGTCAGCAGAATGGGAATCTGAAAGTTAATCATGATGAGATAAATAAGGCATTTCAAGATTTCTATACCTCCCTGTATCAATCTGAATTTCCTCAAGATTATAATACCATGTCTGATTTTCTGGGGAAATTAAATTTTCCAAGGTTATCATCTGATGATCTTTTGATATTGGATACTCCTATTACGGATGTAGAAATTAAAGGGGCTATTTCCTCAATGAATTCTGGGAAAGCACCGGGTCCAGATGGTTATACAGTTGAATTTTTAAAATTTTTTTCCGCTACTCTTTCCCCTTGGTTAGGTAAGGTTTTTGAGGAGGCCATTAGATTAGGGAATTTGCCACAATCTTTTTATAGAGCTTCCATTTCTCTAATATTGAAGAAAGATAAAGACCCTACTAATTGTGCTTCTTATAGACCTATATCTTTATTGAATGTAGACTCCAAGATTTTTTCTACGTTACTGGCATCTAGATTGGAGAAGGTATTACCCAAAATTATTTCAGATGATCAAACTGGCTTTATTAAAAATCGTTATTCTTTTTTTAACATTAGGAGATTGTTGAATATTGTTTATACTCCCTCACATGATACTTCAGAATGCGTGATTTCATTAGATGCGGAGAAAGCATTTGACAGAGTTGAATGGCCTTACTTATTTAATGTGTTGGAGATGTTTAATTTTAGTCCGATATTTATATCATGGATTAAATTGATTTATCATACTCCAGTAGCCTCAGTGGTTACCAATAATCAAAGATCTCCCTTTTTTCACCTATTTCGGGGCACTAGACAGGGATGTCCTCTTAGTCCATTACTATTTAACATTGCCTTAGAACCTTTGGCAATTGCCATCAGACAATCACAGGATATTTTGGGTATTAATCGTGGGACAGATATTCATAAGTTATCTTTGTATGCAGATGATTTATTACTATTCATTTCTAACCCGGAGAAATCCATTCCAGCAGTTTTATCATTATTGGCTCAATTTAGTGAGTTTTCTGGGTATAAGTTAAATCTTAATAAAAGTGAATTGTTTCCATTAAATAAACGGGTCCCAATTTATGGAAATTTACCCTTTAAATTAGTTAATGACTCTTTTACTTATTTAGGGATCAAAATCACAAAGAACCATAAAGATTTGTTTGGATTTAATTTTTTACCCTTAATTGATCAGATTAAAGGTTTGTTTACTAAGTGGTCACCTTTGTCTCTATCTCTAATAGGCAGGATTAATGCTATTAAGATGGTTATTTTACCTAAGTTTTTATATATTTTTCAAGCGATACCAATTTTTATCCCGAAATCTTTTTTTACTAATGTTGACTCTAAAATTTCTTCATATATATATGGCAGTATAAAAATCCCAGGTTAGGTAAAACATATTTACAGAAGACAAAAAAGGAAGGTAGGTTAGCATTACCTAATTTCAGATTTTACTATTGGGCAGTTAATATTAGATATTTGTTATGCTGGTTGAAAGATGGGGGTGGATCTTTTGGCCCTTGTTGGGTGAGTTTAGAAACTAAATCGGTATCAGCTTATGCTTTGGGTTCTATTTTAGGGACTTCTCTCCCTTTTGCTCTTTCTAAATTGCCGAAACGAATTGACAACCCGATAGTTAAACATACATTACGTATATGGTTTCAATTTCGGAGATTTTTTGGGTTGACTCAATTCGTTTTAAATAGTCCTATTGTATCTAATTGTTTTTTTCACCCTTCCATTATAGATCAAGCTTATTCAGCTTGGAAAACTAAGGGATTACTAAGATTTTCTGATTTATTTTTAGATAATTGTTTCATGTCTTTTGAACAATTATCCAACAGATATAACTTGCCAAGATTTCATTTTTTTAGATATTTACAGATTAGACATTTTTTAAGTTCTGTACTCTCTACGTTTCCAAATTTTGTGCCTTCAGATACTTTGGAGAGTTTATTTGAATTAGACCCTTTTCAAAAAGGGCTTATTTCAAAACTTTATAATATAATTATGAAGATACGTTCAGAGCCCCTTTATAAGACTAAACAGGATTGGGAAAGAGAGCTTAGTTTTAGTATTTCTAGTGAGAATTGGGATAGAATTCTTCAATTAGTTAATACATCATCGTTATGTGCCAAACATTCACTAATACAATTTAAGGTTGTACATAGGGCCCATATGTCCAAGGATAAATTAGCTCATTTTTACTCTCATATAAGTCCTATTTGTGATAGATGTCATTCTGAAATTGCGTCTTTAACTCACATGTTTTGGTCGTGTTCATTTTTGGAGAAATATTGGAAAGATATTTTTGATATTATTTCTGCGGTTTTGAATATTGATTTACAACCTCATCCTATTACCGCAATTTTTGGTTTACCAAAGTTAGATTCACAGCATTTATCTTCTTCAGCCCGTCGAATGATTGCATTTCTAACTCTGATGGCTAGAAGATCTATATTGTTGAATTGGAAAGAAATTGATCCTCCCACTGTATTTAATTGGTTCTCTCAAACTATGTTATGTTTAAATTTAGAAAATATTAGAAGTGGTACTTTTGAGACATCTATTAAATTTGAAAAGTTATGGAGACCATTTATTCAACATTTTCATATGATGTAATATGACCCTGTGCCAAGTACATTTGATTTCCTAGCTTTTAGCTTATGTATTTTGAGAGGACCAGAAGTGACGGCATTGATGAATACTTATTTTTGTGAGATATTATAAACAGCCCACTTTTTTTTTCTCCTTCTCTTTTGTTTGTTTTTCTTTCTTTTATATTACTTATTAGTTATAGTTATTAGATTAGATTAGTTAGTTTTGCATTATATAAATTTTTTTTGTTTTTTTTCTTTCTTTTTTCTTTTTTTTTATATTATACATTATGAAATATTTAGATTTACTATGTCCATACATATATCTTATGGCTTATGTCTTGGTAAACTCATTTATATTGTAACTATTATGTATGTTTTTTTTCATATGTAATGGAATGTGTATGTTGGTAATTTCTTTATCAATATATCATCTGTATTCTGTCCATATTACTAATATTAATAAAAAGATTTAGAAAGAAGGGAAGACAGAAAAAAAAAGAAAAAAAAAAGAAATATGGAGAATTGGAGGTCCGGTATTTGGAAAGTGCATTCATACAGGGAATATAGGGAATTGGCTGTCTGGTATTTGGAAAGTGTATTCACACGGAGATATGGGGAATTGGAGGTCTGGTATTTGGAAGGTGTATTCATACAGGAATATGGGGAATTGGAGGTCTGGTATTTGGAAAGTGAGCTCACAGGGGTGTATGGGGAACTGGAGGTCTGGTATTTGGAAACAGTATTCACACGGGAATATGTGGAATTGGAGATCTCGTATTTGGAAGGTGTATTCACATGGAAATATGGGGAAGTGGAAATCGGGTATTTAGGAAGTGTATTCCCAGAAACATACGGGGAATTCGACGTGTGGCATTTGGAAAGTGTATTCACACGGATATATGGGGAATTGGACATCTGGTATTTGGAAAGTGTATTCCCTCGGGAATATGTGGAATTGTAGGTCTTTTATTTGGGAAGTGTTATCACACAGGAATATGGGGAATTGGAGTTCTGGTATTTGGAAAGTGTATTCACACCTGTATATGGGGAATTGGAGGTCTGGTATTTGGAAAGTGTATTCAATCGGAAATATGGGGAATTGTAGATCTGGAATTTTGAAGTTCTATTCATACAGGAATATGGGGAATTGGAGGTCTGGTATTTGGGAAGTGTATTCAACCTGGAATATGGGGAATTGGCAGTCTAGAATTTGGAAAGTGAATTCACATGGGAATATCGGGAACTGGAGGTCTGCTATATGGAAAGAGTATTCATACGGGAATATGTGGTATTGGAGGTCTGGTATTTGGAAAGTGTATTCTCATGGGAATATGGGGAATTGGTAGTCAGGTATTTGGAAAGTGAATTGATACGGGAATATGGGAAATTGGTAGTCAGGTATTTCAAAAGTGTATTCACTCAGGAATATGTGGAATTCGAGGACTGGTATTTGGAAAGTGTATTCATGCAGGAATATGGGGAATTGGGGGTCACGTATTTGGAAAGTGTATTCACATTGGAATATGCGGAATTGCTGTTCAGGTATTTGGAAAGAGTATTCACACGGGAATATGTGGAATTGGAGGTCTGGTATTTGGAAAGTGTATTCACACAGGAATATGGGGATTTCGAGGATTGGTATTTGGGAAGAGTATTCATACAGGAATATGGGGAATTGGAGGTCTGGTATTTGGAAAGTGTATTCACATGGGAATATGGGGAATTGGAGGTCTAGTGTTTGGAAAGTGATTTCACATCGGAATATGGGGAATTGGAGGTCTAGTATTTGGAAAGTGATTTCACACGGGAATATGGGGAATTGGAGGTCTGGTATTTGGAAAGAGTATTCACACGGGAATATGTGGAATTGGAGGTCTGGTATTTGGAAAGAGTATTCACACGGGAATATGTGGATTTGGAGGTCTGGTATTTGGAAAGTGTATTCACACAGGAATATGGGGATTTCGAGGATTGGTATTTGGGAAGAGTATTCATACAGGAATATGGGGAATTGGAGGTCTGGTATTTGGAAAGTGTATTCACATGGGAATATGGGGAATTGGAGGTCTAGTATTTGGAAAGTGATTTCACACGGGAATATGTGGAATTGGAGGTCTGGTATTTGGAAAGAGTATTCACACGGGAATATGTGGAATTGGAGGTCTGGTATTTGGAAAGAGTATTCACATGGGAATATGTGGATTTGGAGGTCTCGTATTTGGAAGGTGTATTCACATGGAAATATGGGGAATTGGAGGTCTGGTATTTGGAAAGTGTATTCCCTCGGGAATATGTGGAATTGTAGGTCTGGTATTTGGGAAGTGTTATCACACAGGAATATTGGGAGTTGCAGGTCTGTTATTTGGAAAGTGTATTCATACAGGAATTTGGGGAATTGAAGGTCTGGTATTTGGAAAGTGTATTCATACCTGTATATGGGGAATTGGAGATCTGGTATTTGGAAAGTGTATTCATACAGGAATATGGGGAATTGGAGGTCTGGTATTTGGAAAGTGACTTCAAGCGGGAATATGTGGAATTGCAGGTCTGTTACTTGGGAAGTGTATTCACCCTGGAATATGGTGAATTGGAGGTCTGGTATTTGGAATGTGTATTCACATGGGAACATGGGGAATTGTAGGTCTGGTATTTGGAAAGTAAATTCACACGGGAATATGGGGAATTGGAGGTCTGGTATTTCGAAAGTGTATTCATACGGGAATATGGGGAATTGGAGATCTGGTATTTGGAAAGTGTATTCACACGGAGAGATGGGGAATTGGAGGTCTGGGATTTGGAAAGTATATTCATACAGGAACATGGGGAACTGGAGGTCTGGTATTTCGAAAGTGAATTCACACAGGAATATGGGGAATTGTAGGCCTGGTATTTGGACAGTGTATTCATTCCGGAATATGGGGAATTGGAGGTCTAGTATTTTGAAAGTGCATTTACACTTGAATATCGGGAATTGGATGTCTATTATTTGGAAAGTGTATTCACACAGGAATATGGGGAGTTCGAGCATTGTATTTGGGAAGTGTATTCATGCAGGAATATGGGGAATTAGTGGTCTGGGATTTGGAAAGTGTGTTCATACAGGAATATAGGGAATTGGAAGTCTGGTATTTGGAAAGTGTATTCACACGGAGATATGGGGAATTGGAGATCTGGTATTTGGCAAGTGTATTCACACAGAAATATGGGGATTTGGCGGTCCGGTATTTGAAAAATGCATTCATACATGGAATATAGGGAATTGGCTGTCTGGTATTTGGAAAGTGTATTCACATGGGAATATGGGGAATTGCAGGTCTAGTATTTGGAATGTGATTTCACACGGGAATATGGGGAATTGGAGGTCTGGTATTTGGAAAGAGTATTCACACGGGAATATGTGGAATTGGAGGTCTGGTATTTGGAAAGAGTATTCACACGGGAATATGTGGAATTGGAGGTCTGGTATTTGGAAAGTGTATACTCACGGGAATATGGGGAATTGGTAGTCTGTTACTAGAAAACTGAATTCACAGAGGAATATGGCGAATTGGATGTCTGGCATTTGGAAAGTTTATTCATATGGGAATATGGGAAATTGGAGATCTGGCATTTGGAAAGTGTACTCACACGGGAATCTGGGGAATTGGAGATCTTGTATTCGGAAAGTGTACTCACACGGGAATATGGGGAAGTGGAGATCTGGTATTTGGCAAGTGTATTCACACAGAAATATGGGGAATTGGAGGTCCGGGATTTGGAAAGTGCATTCATACAGGGAATATAGGGAATTGGCTGTCTGGTATTTGGAAAGTGTATTCACACGGAGATATGGGGAATTGGAGGTCTGGGATTTGGAAAGTGTGTTCACAGGGGTGAATGGGGAATTGGAGGTCTGGTATTTGGAATGTGTATTCATACGGAATATGGGGAAATGGTAATCAGGTATTCGGAAAGTGAATTCATACGGGAATGTGCAAAATTGGTAGTCAGGTATTTGGAAAGTGAATTCATACAGGAATATGGGAAATTCGAGGTCTGGTATTTGGAAAGTGAGCTCACAGGGGTGTATGGGGAACTGGAGGTCTGGTATTTGGAAACAGAATTCACATGGAAATATGGGGAAGTGGAAATCGGGTATTTAGGAAGTGTATTCCCAGAAACATACGGGGAATTCGACGTGTGGTATTTGGAAAGTGTATTCACACGGATATATGGGGAATTGGACATCTGGTATTTGGAAAGTGTATTCCCTCGGGAATATGTGGAATTGTAGGTCTTTTATTTGGGAAGTGTTATCACACAGGAATATTGGGAGTTGCAGGTCTGTTATTTGGAAAGTGAATTCACACGGGAATATGGGGAATTGGAGTTCTGGTATTTGGAAAGTGTATTCTCATGGGAATATGGGGAATTGGAGGTCTAGAATTTAGAAAGAGTATTCATACGGGAATATGTGGAATTGGAGATCTCGTATTTGGAAGGTGTATTCACATGGAAATATGGGGAAGTGGAAATCGGGTATTTAGGAAGTGTATTCCCAGAAACATACGGGGAATTCGACGTGTGGTATTTGGAAAGTGTATTCACACGGATATATGGGGAATTGGACATCTGGTATTTGGAAAGTGTATTCCCTCGGGAATATGTGGAATTGTAGGTCTTTTATTTGGGAAGTGTTATCACACAGGAATATGGGGAATTGGAGTTCTGGTATTTGGAAAGTGTATTCACACCTGTATATGGGGAATTGGAGGTCTGGTATTTGGAAAGTGTATTCAATCGGAAATATGGGGAATTGTAGATCTGGAATTTTGAAGTTCTATTCATACAGGAATATGGGGAATTGGAGGTCTGGTATTTGGGAAGTGTATTCAACCTGGAATATGGGGAATTGGCAGTCTAGAATTTGGAAAGTGAATTCACATGGGAATATCGGGAACTGGAGGTCTGCTATATGGAAAGAGTATTCATACGGGAATATGTGGTATTGGAGGTCTGGTATTTGGAAAGTGTATTCTCATGGGAATATGGGGAATTGGTAGTCAGGTATTTGGAAAGTGAATTGATACGGGAATATGGGAAATTGGTAGTCAGGTATTTGGAAAGTGTGTTCACACAGGAATATGTGGAATTCGAGGACTGGTATTTGTAAAGTGTATTCATGCAGGAATATGGGGAATCAGTGGTCTAGGATTTGGAAAGTGTGTTCATACAGGAATATGGGGAATTGGAGGTCTGGTATTTGGAAAGTGTATTCACATGGGAATATGGGGAATTGGAGGTCTAGTATTTGGAAAGTGATTTCACACGGGAATATGGGGAATTGGAGGTCTAGTATTTGGAAAGTGATTTCACACGGGAATATGGGGAATTGGAGGTCTGGTATTTGGAAACAGAATTCACATGGAAATATGGGGAATTGGAAATCGGGTATTTAGGAAGTGTATTCCCAGAAAAATACGGGGAATTCGACGTGTGGCATTTGGAAAGTGTAATCACACGGATATATGGGGAATTGGAGATCTGGTATTTGGAAAGTGTATTCCCTCGGGAATATGTGGAATTGTAGGTCTGGTATTTGGGAAGTGTTATCACACAGGAATATTGGGAGTTGCAGGTCTGTTATTTGGAAAGTGTATTCATACAGGAATTTGGGGAATTGAAGGTCTGGTATTTGGAAAGTGTATTCATACCTGTATATGGGGAATTGGAGGTCTGGTATTTGGAAAGTGTATTCATACAGGAATATGGGGAATTGGAGGTCTGGTATTTGGAAAGTGACTTCAAGCGGGAATATGTGGAATTGCAGGTCTGTTACTTGGGAAGTGTATTCACCCTGGAATATGGTGAATTGGAGGTCTGGTATTTGGAATGTGTATTCACATGGGAACATGGGGAATTGTAGGTCTGGTATTTGGAAAGTGTATTCATACGGGAATATGGGGAATTGGAGATCTGGTATTTGGAAAGTGTATTCACACGGAGAGATGGGGAATTGGAGGTCTGGGATTTGGAAAGTATATTCATACAGGAACATGGGGAACTGGAGGTCTGGTATTTCGAAAGTGAATTCACACAGGAATATGGGGAATTGTAGGCCTGGTATTTGGACAGTGTATTCATTCCGGAATATGGGGAATTGGAGGTCTAGTATTTTGAAAGTGCATTTACACTTGAATATCGGGAATTGGATGTCTATTATTTGGAAAGTGTATTCACACAGGAATATGGGGAGTTCGAGCATTGTATTTGGGAAGTGTATTCATGCAGGAATATGGGGAATTAGTGGTCTGGGATTTGGAAAGTGTGTTCATACAGGAATATAGGGAATTGGAAGTCTGGTATTTGGAAAGTGTATTCACACGGAGATATGGGGAATTGGAGGTCTGGGATTTGGAAAGTGAGTTCACAGGGGTGTATGGGGAATTGGAGGTCTGGTATTTGGAATGTGTATTTATACGGGAATATGGGGAAATGGTAATCAGGTATTCGGAAAGTTAATTCATACGGGAATGTGCGAAATTGGTAGTCAGGTATTTGGAAAGTGAATTCATACAGGAATATGGGAAATTCGAGGTCTGGTATTTGGAAAGTGTACTCACATGGGAATATGGGGAATTGGAGATCTGGTATTTGGCAAGTGTATTCACACAGAAATATGGGGATTTGGCGGTCCGGTATTTGAAAAATGCATTCATACATGGAATATAGGGAATTGGCTGTCTGGTATTTGGAAAGTGTATTGACACGGGAATATGGGGAATTGGAGGTCTGGTATTTGGAATGTGATTTCACACGGGAATATGGGGAATTGGAGGTCTGGTATTTGGAAAGAGTATTCACACGGGAACATGGGGAATTGTAGGTCTGGTATTTGGAAAGTGTATTCATACGGGAATATGGGGAATTGGAGATCTGGTATTTGGAAAGTGTATTCACACGGAGAGATGGGGAATTGGAGGTCTGGGATTTGGAAAGTATATTCATACAGGAACATGGGGAACTGGACGTCTGGTATTTCGAAAGTGAATTCACACAGGAATATGGGGAATTGTAGGCCTGGTATTTGGACAGTGTATTCATTCCGGAATATGGGGAATTGGAGGTCTAGTATTTTGAAAGTGCATTTACACTTGAATATCGGGAATTGGATGTCTATTATTTGGAAAGTGTATTCACACAGGAATATGGGGAGTTCGAGCATTGTATTTGGGAAGTGTATTCATGCAGGAATATGGGGAATTAGTGGTCTGGGATTTGGAAAGTGTGTTCATACAGGAATATAGGGAATTGGAAGTCTGGTATTTGGAAAGTGTATTCACACGGAGATATGGGGAATTGGAGGTCTGGGATTTGGAAAGTGAGTTCACAGGGGTGTATGGGGAATTGGAGGTCTGGTATTTGGAATGTGTATTTATACGGGAATATGGGGAAATGGTAATCAGGTATTCGGAAAGTTAATTCATACGGGAATGTGCGAAATTGGTAGTCAGGTATTTGGAAAGTGAATTCATACAGGAATATGGGAAATTCGAGGTCTGGTATTTGGAAAGTGTACTCACACGGGAATATGGGGAATTGGAGATCTGGTATTTGGCAAGTGTATTCACACAGAAATATGGGGATTTGGCGGTCCGGTATTTGAAAAATGCATTCATACATGGAATATAGGGAATTGGCTGTCTGGTATTTGGAAAGTGTATTGACACGGGAATATGGGGAATTGGAGGTCTGGTATTTGGAATGTGATTTCACACGGGAATATGGGGAATTGGAGGTCTGGTATTTGGAAAGAGTATTCACACGGGAACATGGGGAATTGTAGGTCTGGTATTTGGAAAGTGTATTCATACGGGAATATGGGGAATTGGAGATCTGGTATTTGGAAAGTGTATTCACACGGAGAGATGGGGAATTGGAGGTCTGGGATTTGGAAAGTATATTCATACAGGAACATGGGGAACTGGACGTCTGGTATTTCAAAAGTGAATTCACACAGGAATATGGGGAATTGTAGGCCTGGTATTTGGACAGTGTATTCATTCCGGAATATGGGGAATTGGAGGTCTAGTATTTTGAAAGTGCATTTACACTTGAATATCGGGAATTGGATGTCTATTATTTGGAAAGTGTATTCACACAGGAATATGGGGAGTTCGAGCATTGTATTTGGGAAGTGTATTCATGCAGGAATATGGGGAATTAGTGGTCTGGGATTTGGAAAGTGTGTTCATACAGGAATATAGGGAATTGGAAGTCTGGTATTTGGAAAGTGTATTCATACAGGAATATGGGGAATTGGAGGTCTGGTATTTGGAAAGTGACTTCAAGCGGGAATATGTGGAATTGCAGGTCTGTTACTTGGGAAGTGTATTCACCCTGGAATATGGTGAATTGGAGGTCTGGTATTTGGAATGTGTATTCACATGGGAACATGGGGAATTGTAGGTCTGGTATTTGGAAAGTGTATTCATACGGGAATATGGGGAATTGGAGATCTGGTATTTGGAAAGTGTATTCACACGGAGAGATGGGGAATTGGAGGTCTGGGATTTGGAAAGTATATTCATACAGGAACATGGGGAACTGGAGGTCTGGTATTTCGAAAGTGAATTCACACAGGAATATGGGGAATTGTAGGCCTGGTATTTGGACAGTGTATTCATTCCGGAATATGGGGAATTGGAGGTCTAGTATTTTGAAAGTGCATTTACACTTGAATATCGGGAATTGGATGTCTATTATTTGGAAAGTGTATTCACACAGGAATATGGGGAGTTCGAGCATTGTATTTGGGAAGTGTATTCATGCAGGAATATGGGGAATTAGTGGTCTGGGATTTGGAAAGTGTGTTCATACAGGAATATAGGGAATTGGAAGTCTGGTATTTGGAAAGTGTATTCACACGGAGATATGGGGAATTGGAGGTCTGGGATTTGGAAAGTGAGTTCACAGGGGTGTATGGGGAATTGGAGGTCTGGTATTTGGAATGTGTATTTATACGGGAATATGGGGAAATGGTAATCAGGTATTCGGAAAGTTAATTCATACGGGAATGTGCGAAATTGGTAGTCAGGTATTTGGAAAGTGAATTCATACAGGAATATGGGAAATTCGAGGTCTGGTATTTGGAAAGTGTATTCAAATGGAGATATGGGGAATTGGAGGACTGGGATTTGGAAAGTATATTCATACGGAAACATGGGGAATTGGAGGTCTGGTATTTGGAAAGTGTATTGACACGGGAATATGGGGAATTGGAGGTCTGGTATTTGGAAAGTGTATTCACATGGGAAAAGGGGGAATTGCAGGTCTAGTATTTGGAATGTGATTTCACACGGGAATATGGGGAATTGGAGGTCTGGTATTTTTAAAGAGTATTCACACGGGAATATGTGGAATTGGAGGTCTGGTATTTGGAAAGAGTATTCACAGGGGAATATGTGGAATTGGAGGTCTGGTATTTGGAAGTATATTCACACGGAAATATGGGGAATTGGAAATCATGTATTTAGGAAGAGTATTCCCAGAAATATACAGGGAAATCGACGTGTGGTATTTGGAAAGTGTATTCTCATGGGAATATGGGGAATTGGTAGTCAGGTATTTGGAAAGTGAATTGATACGGGAATATGGGAAATTGGTAGTCAGGTATTTGGAAAGTGTATTCACACAGGAATATGTGGAATTCGAGGACTGGTATTTGGAAAGTGTATTCATGCAGGAATATGGGGAATTGGGGGTCTCGTATTTGGAAAGTGTATTCACATTGGAATATGCGGAATTGCTGTTCTGGTATTTGGATAGAGTATTCACGCAGCAATATGTAGAATTGGAGGTCTGGTATTTGGAAAGAGTATTCACAGGGGAATATGTGGAATTGGAGGTCTGGTATTTGGAAAGAGTATTCACACGGGAATATGTGGAATTGGAGGTCTCGTATTTGGAAGGTGTATTCACATGGAAATATGGGGAATTGGAAATCGTGTATTTAGGAAGTGTATTCCCAGAAAAATACGGGGAATTCGACGTGTGGTATTTGGAAAGTGTATTCACACGGATATATGGGGAATTGGTAGTCAGGTATTTGGAAAGTGTATTCTCTCAGGAATATGTGGAATTCGAGGACTGGTATTTGGAAAGTGTATTCATGCAGGAATATGGGGAATTGGGGTTCACGTATTTGGAAAGTGTATTCACATTGGAATATGCTGAATTGCTGTTCTGGTATTTGGATAGAGTATTCACACGGGAATATGTGGAATTGGAGGTCTGGTATTTGGAAAGAGTATTCACACGGGAATATGTGGAATTGGAGGTCTGGTATTTGGAAAGTGTATTCACACAGGAATATGGGGATTTCGAGGATTGGTATTTGGGAAGAGTATTCATGCAGGAATATGGGGAATCAGTGGTCTAGGATTTGGAAAGTGTGTTCATACAGGAATATGGGGAATTGGAGGTCTGGTATTTGGAAAGTGTATTCACACGGGAATATGGGGAATTGGAGGTCTAGTATTTGGAAAGTGATTTCACACGGGAATATGGGGAATTGGAGGTCTGGTATTTGGAAAGAGTATTCACACGGGAATATGTGGAATTGGAGGTCTGGTATTTGGAAAGAGTATTCACACGGGAATATGTGGATTTGGAGGTCTGGTATTTGGAAAGTGTATTCATACAGGAATTTGGGGAATTGAAGGTCTGGTATTTGGAAAGTGTATTCATACCTGTATATGGGGAATTGGAGGTCTGGTATTTGGAAAGTGTATTCCATCGGAAATATGGGGAATTGTAGATCTGGAATTTTGAAGTTCTATTCATACAGGAATATGGGGAATTGGAGGTCTGGTATTTGGAAAGTGACTTCAAGCGGGAATATGTAGAATTGCAGGTTTGTTACTTGGTAAGTGTATTCACCCTGGAATATGGTGAATTGGAGGTCTGGTATTTGGAATGTGTATTCACACAGGAATATGGGGAATTGTAGGTCTGGTATTTGGAAAGTAAATTCACACGGGAATATGGGGAATTGGAGGTCTGGTATTTGGAAAGTGTATTCACACGGAATGATGGGGAATTGGAGGTCTGGGATTTGGAAAGTATATTCATACAGGAACATGGGGAACTGGAGGTCTGGTATTTCGAAAGTGAATTTACACAGGAATATGGGGAATTGTAGGCCTGGTATTTGGACAGTGTATTCATTCCAGAATATGGGGAATTGGAGGTCTGGTATTCTGAAAGTGCATTTACACTTGAATATCGGGAATTGGATGTCTATTATTTGGAAAGTGTATTCACACAGGAATATGGGGAGTTCGAGCATTGTATTTGGGAAGTGTATTCATGCAGGAATATGGGGAATTAGTGGTCTGGGATTTGGAAAGTGTGATCATACAGGAATATAGGGAATTGGAAGTCTGGTATTTGGAAAGTGTATTCACTTGGGAATATGGGGAATTGGAGGTCTAGTATTTGGAAAGTGATTTCTCACGGGAATATGGGGAATTGGAGGTCTGGTATTTGGAAAGAGTATTCACACGGGAATATGTGGAATTGGAGGTCTGGTATTTGGAAAGTGTATACTCACGGGAATATGGGGAATTGGTAGTCTGGTATTAAAAAACTGAATTCACAGAGGAATATGGCGAATTGGATGTCTGGCATTTGGAAAGTTTATTCATATGGGAATATGGGAAATTGGAGATCTGGTATTTGTAAAGTGTACTCACACGGGAATATGGGGAAGTGGAGATCTGGTATTTGGCAAGTGTATTCACACAGAAATATGGGGAATTGGAGGTCCGGGATTTGGAAAGTGCATTCATACAGGGAATATAGGGAATTGGCTGTCTGGTATTTGGAAAGTGTATTCACACGGAGATATGGGGAATTGGAGGTCTGGGATTTGGAAAGTGAATTGACACGGAGATATGGGGAATTGGAGGTCTGGTATTTGGAATGTGTATTTATACGGGAATATGGGGAAATGGTAATCAGGTATTCGGAAAGTGAATTCATACGGGAATGTGCGAAATTGGTAGTCAGGTATTTGGAAAGTGAATTCATACAGGAATATGGGAAATTCGAGGTCTGGTATTTGGAAAGTGTACTCACACGGGAATATGGGGAATTGGAGATCTGGTATTTGGCAAGTGTATTCACACAGAAATATGGGGATTTGGCGGTCCGGTATTTGAAAAATGCATTCATACATGGAATATAGGGAATTGGCTGTCTGGTATTTGGAAAGTGTATTGACACGGGAATATGGGGAATTGGAGGTCTGGTATTTGGAAAGTGTATTCACATGGGAATAGGGGGAATTGCAGGTCTAGTATTTGGAATGTGATTTCACACGGGAATATGGGGAATTGGAGGTCTGGTATTTTTAAAGAGTATTCACACGGGAATATGTGGAATTGGAGGTCTCGTATTTGGAAGGTGTATTCACATGGAAATATGGGGAATTGGAAATCGTGTATTTAGGAAGTGTATTCCCAGAAAAATACGGGGAATTCGACGTGTGGTATTTGGAAAGTGTATTCACACGGATATATGGGGAATTGGTAGTCAGGTATTTGGAAAGTGTATTCTCTCAGGAATATGTGGAATTCGAGGACTGGTATTTGGAAAGTGTATTCATGCAGGAATATGGGGAATTGGGGTTCACGTATTTGGAAAGTGTATTCACATTGGAATATGCTGAATTGCTGTTCTGGTATTTGGATAGAGTATTCACACGGGAATATGTGGAATTGGAGGTCTGGTATTTGGAAAGAGTATTCACACGGGAATATGTGGAATTGGAGGTCTGGTATTTGGAAAGTGTATTCACACAGGAATATGGGGATTTCGAGGATTGGTATTTGGGAAGAGTATTCATGCAGGAATATGGGGAATCAGTGGTCTAGGATTTGGAAAGTGTGTTCATACAGGAATATGGGGAATTGGAGGTCTGGTATTTGGAAAGTGTATTCACACGGGAATATGGGGAATTGGAGGTCTAGTATTTGGAAAGTGATTTCACACGGGAATATGGGGAATTGGAGGTCTGGTATTTGGAAAGAGTATTCACACGGGAATATGTGGAATTGGAGGTCTGGTATTTGGAAAGAGTATTCACACGGGAATATGTGGATTTGGAGGTCTGGTATTTGGAAAGTGTATTCATACAGGAATTTGGGGAATTGAAGGTCTGGTATTTGGAAAGTGTATTCATACCTGTATATGGGGAATTGGAGGTCTGGTATTTGGAAAGTGTATTCCATCGGAAATATGGGGAATTGTAGATCTGGAATTTTGAAGTTCTATTCATACAGGAATATGGGGAATTGGAGGTCTGGTATTTGGAAAGTGACTTCAAGCGGGAATATGTGGAATTGCAGGTCTGTTACTTGGTAAGTGTATTCACCCTGGAATATGGTGAATTGGAGGTCTGGTATTTGGAATGTGTATTCACACAGGAATATGGGGAATTGTAGGTCTGGTATTTGGAAAGTAAATTCACACGGGAATATGGGGAATTGGAGGTCTGGTATTTGGAAAGTGTATTCACACGGAATGATGGGGAATTGGAGGTCTGGGATTTGGAAAGTATATTCATACAGGAACATGGGGAACTGGAGGTCTGGTATTTCGAAAGTGAATTTACACAGGAATATGGGGAATTGTAGGCCTGGTATTTGGACAGTGTATTCATTCCAGAATATGGGGAATTGGAGGTCTGGTATTCTGAAAGTGCATTTACACTTGAATATCGGGAATTGGATGTCTATTATTTGGAAAGTGTATTCACACAGGAATATGGGGAGTTCGAGCATTGTATTTGGGAAGTGTATTCATGCAGGAATATGGGGAATTAGTGGTCTGGGATTTGGAAAGTGTGATCATACAGGAATATAGGGAATTGGAAGTCTGGTATTTGGAAAGTGTATTCACTTGGGAATATGGGGAATTGGAGGTCTAGTATTTGGAAAGTGATTTCTCACGGGAATATGGGGAATTGGAGGTCTGGTATTTGGAAAGAGTATTCACACGGGAATATGTGGAATTGGAGGTCTGGTATTTGGAAAGTGTATACTCACGGGAATATGGGGAATTGGTAGTCTGGTATTAAAAAACTGAATTCACAGAGGAATATGGCGAATTGGATGTCTGGCATTTGGAAAGTTTATTCATATGGGAATATGGGAAATTGGAGATCTGGTATTTGTAAAGTGTACTCACACGGGAATATGGGGAAGTGGAGATCTGGTATTTGGCAAGTGTATTCACACAGAAATATGGGGAATTGGAGGTCCGGGATTTGGAAAGTGCATTCATACAGGGAATATAGGGAATTGGCTGTCTGGTATTTGGAAAGTGTATTCACACGGAGATATGGGGAATTGGAGGTCTGCGATTTGGAAAGTGAATTGACACGGAGATATGGGGAATTGGAGGTCTGGTATTTGGAATGTGTATTTATACGGGAATATGGGGAAATGGTAATCAGGTATTCGGAAAGTGAATTCATACGGGAATGTGCGAAATTGGTAGTCAGGTATTTGGAAAGTGAATTCATACAGGAATATGGGAAATTCGAGGTCTGGTATTTGGAAAGTGTACTCACACGGGAATATGGGGAATTGGAGATCTGGTATTTGGCAAGTGTATTCACACAGAAATATGGGGATTTGGCGGTCCGGTATTTGAAAAATGCATTCATACATGGAATATAGGGAATTGGCTGTCTGGTATTTGGAAAGTGTATTGACACGGGAATATGGGGAATTGGAGGTCTGGTATTTGGAAAGTGTATTCACATGGGAATAGGGGGAATTGCAGGTCTAGTATTTGGAATGTGATTTCACACGGGAATATGGGGAATTGGAGGTCTGGTATTTTTAAAGAGTATTCACACGGGAATATGGGGAATTAGAGGTCTGGTATTTGGAAAGAGTATTCACACGGGAATATGTGGAATTGCAGGTCTGGTATTTGGAAAGAGTATTCACACGGGAATATATGGAATTGGAGGTCTGGTATTTGGAAAGTGTACACTCACGGGAATATGGGGAATTGGTTGTCTGTTATTAGAAAACTGAATTCACAGAGGAATATGGCGAGTTGGATGTCTGGCATTTGGAAAGTTTATTCATATGGGAATATGGGAAATTGGAGATCTGGTATTTGTAAAGTGTACTCACACGGGAATCTGGGGAATTGGAGATCTGGTATTCGGAAAGTGTACTCACACGGGAATATGGGGAAGTGGAGATCTGGTATTTTGCAAGTGTATTCAAACAGAAATATGGGGAATTGGAGTTCCGGGATTTGGAAAGTGCATTCATACAGGGAATATAGGGAATTGGCTGTCTGGTATTTGGAAAGTGTATTCACACGGAGATATGGGGAATTGGAGGTCTGGGATTTGGAAAGTGAGTTCACAGGGGTGTATGGGGAATTGGAGGTCTGGTATTTAGAATGTGTATTGATACGGGAATATGGGGAATTGGTAATCAGGTATTCGGAAAGTGAATTCATACGGGAATGTGCGAAATTAGTAGTCAGGTATTTGTAAAGTGAATTCATACGGGAATATGGGAAATTCGAGGTCTGGTATTTGGAAAGTGTACTCACACGGGAATATGGGGAATTGGAGATCTGGTATTTGGCAAGTGTATTCACACAGAAATATGGGGATTTGGCGGTCCGGTATTTGAAAAATGCATTCATACATGGAATATAGGGAATTGGCTGTCTGGTATTTGGAAAGCGTATTCAAATGGAGATATGGGGAATTGGAGGACTGGAATTTGGAAAGAGTATTCACAGGGGAATATGTGGAATTGGAGGTCTGGTATTTGGAAAGAGTATTCACACGGGAATATAGGGAATTGGAGGACTGGTATTTGGAAAGAGTATTCACAGGGGAATATGTGGAATTGGAGGTCTGGAATTTGGAAAGAGTATTCACACGGGAATATGTGGAATTGGAGGTCTCGTATTTGGAAGGTGTATTCACATGGAAATATGGGGAATTGGAAATCGTGTATTTAGGAAGTGTATTCCCAGAAAAATACGGGGAATTCGACGTGTGGTATTTGGAAAGTGTATTCACACGGATATATGGGGAATTGGAGATCTGGTATTTGGAAAGTGTATTCAATCGGAAATATGGGGAATTGTAGATCTGGAATTTTGAAGTTCTATTCATACAGGAATATGGGGAATTGGAGGTCTGGTATTTGGAAAGTGACTTCAAGCGGGAATATGTGGAATTGCAGGTCTGTTACTTGGGAAGTGTATTCACCCTAGAATATGGTGAATTGGAGGTCTGGTATTTGGAATGTGTATTCACATGGGAACATGGGGAATTGTAGGTCTGGTATTTGGAAAGTAAATTCACACGGGAATATGTGGAATTGGAGGTCTGGTATTTGGAAAGAGTATTCACAGGGGAATATGTGGAATTGGAGGTCTGGTATTTGAAAGTATATTCACACGGAAATATGGGGAATTGGAAATCATGTATTTAGGAAGAGTATTCCCAGAAATATACAGGGAAATCGACGTGTGGTATTTGGAAAGTGTATTCACACGGATATATGGGGAATTGGAGATCTGGTATTTGGAAAGTGTATTCTCATGGGAATATGGGGAATTGGAGGTCTAGAATTTGGAAAGAGTATTCATACGGGAATATGTGGTATTGGAGGTCTGGTATTCGGAAAGTGAATTCATACGGGAATGTGCGAAATTGGTAGTCAGGTATTTGGAAAGTGAATTCATACGGGAATATGGGAAATTCGAGGTCTGGTATTTGGAAAGTGTACTCACATGGGAATATGGGGAATTGGAGATCTGGTATTTGGCAAGTGTATTCACACAGAAATATGGGGAATTGGAGGTCCGGGATTTGGAAAGTGCATTCATGCAGGGAATATAGGGAATTGGCTGTCTGGTATTTGGAAAGTGTATTCACACGGAGATATGGGGAATTGGAGGTCTGGGATTTGGAAAGTGAATTGACACGGGAATATGGGGAATTGGAGGTCTGATATTTGGAAAGTGAATTCACATGGGAATATGTGGAATTGGAGGTCTGGTATTTTGAAAGTGCATTCATACTGGAATATGGGGAATTGGAGGTCTATTATTTGGAAAGTGATTTCACACGGGAATATGGGGAATTGGAGGTCTGGTATTTGGAAAGTGTATTCACACAGGAATATTGGGAATTCGAGGACTGGTATTTGGGAAGTGTATTCATGCAGGAATATGGGGAATTAGTGGTCTGGGATTTGGAAAGTGTGTTCATACAGGAATATATGGAATTGGAAGTCTGGTATTTGGAAAGTGTATTCACATGGGAATATGGGGAATTGCAGGTCTAGTATTTGGAAAGTGATTTCTCACGGGAATATGGGGAATTGGAGGTCTGGTATTTGGAAAGAGTATTCACACGGGAATATGTGGAATTGGTAGTCTGTTATTAGAAAACTGAATTCACAGAGAAATATGGCGAATTGGATGTCTGGCATTTGGAAAGTTTATTCATTTGGGAATATGGGAAATTGGAGATCTGGTATTTGGAAAGTGTACTCACACGGGAATCTGGGGAATTGGAGATCTGGTATTCGGAAAGTGTACTCACACGGGAATATGGGGAAGTGGAGATCTGGTATTTGGCAAGTGTATTCACACAGAAATATGGGGAATTGGAGGTCCGGGATTTGGAAAGTGCATTCATACAGGGAATATAGGGAATTGGCTGTCTGGTATTTGGAAAGTGTATTCACACAGAGATATGGGGAATTGGATGTCAGGTATTTGGAAAGTGAATTCATACGGGAATGTGCGAAATTGGTAGTCAGGTATTTGGAAAGTGAATTAATACGGGAATATGGGAAATTCGAGGTCTGGTATTTGGAAAGCGTACTCACACCGGAATATGGGGAATTGGAGATCTGGCATTTGGCAAGTGTATTCACACAGAAATATGGGGAATTGGCGGTCTGGTATTTCGAAAGTGCATTCATACATTGAATATAGGGAATTGGCTGTCTGGGATTTGGAAAGTGTATTCAATCAGGGATATGGGGTATTGGAGGTCTGGTATAGGGAAAGTGTATTCACACTGGAATATGGGGAATTGGAGGTCTGGTATTTAGAAAGTGAATTCAAGAGGGAATATGTGGAATTGGAGGTCTGGTATTTGGAAAGTGTATTGACACGGGAATATGGGGAATTGGAGGTCTGGTATTTGGAAAGGTTATTCTCACGGATATATGGGGAATTGGAGCTCTGGTATTTGGAAAGTGTCTTCCCTCGGGAATATGTGGAATTGTAGGTCGGGTATTTGGGAAGCGTTATCACACAGGAATATTGGGAGTTGCAGGTCTGTTATTTGGAAAGTGAATTCACATGGGAATATGGGGAATTGGAGGTCTGGTATATGTAAAGTGTATTCACACAGGAATATGGGGAATTGGAGGTCTGGTATTTGGAAAGTGAATTCAAGAGGGAATATGTGGAATTGGAGGTCTGGTATTTGGAAAGTGTATTCATTCCGGAATATGCGGAATTGCAGGTCTGGTATTTGGAAAGTGTATTCACCTGGAAATATGGGGATTAGAAATCTGGTATTTGCAAAGTGTATTCATATAGGGAATATGCGGAATTGGAGATCTGGTATTTGGAAAGTGTATTCACACAGGAATATGTGGAATTGGAGATCTGGTATTTGGAAAGTGTATTCACACTGGAATATGGGGAATTGGAGGTCTGGTATTTGGGAAGTGTATTCCATCAGGGATATGGTGAATTGGAGATCTGGTATATGGAAAGTGTATTCTCACGTGAATATGTGGAATTCGAGGTCCTGTATTTGGAAAGTGATTTCACACGGGAATATGCTGAATTGGAGATCTGGCCTTTGGAAAGTGTATTCACACGGTATTGTGGGGAATCGGTGGTCTGCTATTTGGAAATTATATTCACACGGGAATATGGGGAGTTGGAGGTCTGGTATTTGGAAAGTGTATTCAATCAGGGATATGGGGAGTTGGAGGTCTGTTATTTGGAAAGTGTATTCACACTGGAATATGGGGAATTGCAGGTCTAGTATTTGGAAAGTGATTTCTCACGGGAATATGGGGAATTGGAGGTCTGGTATTTGGAAAGAGTATTCACACGGGAATATGTGGAATTGGTAGTCTGTTATTAGAAAACTGAATTCACAGAGAAATATGGCGAATTGGATGTCTGGCATTTGGAAAGTTTATTCATTTGGGAATATGGGAAATTGGAGATCTGGTATTTGGAAAGTGTACTCACACGGGAATCTGGGGAATTGGAGATCTGGTATTCGGAAAGTGTACTCACACGGGAATATGGGGAAGTGGAGATCTGGTATTTGGCAAGTGTATTCACACAGAAATATGGGGAATTGGAGGTCCGGGATTTGGAAAGTGCATTCATACAGGGAATATAGGGAATTGGCTGTCTGGTATTTGGAAAGTGTATTCACACAGAGATATGGGGAATTGGATGTCAGGTATTTGGAAAGTGAATTCATACGGGAATGTGCGAAATTGGTAGTCAGGTATTTGGAAAGTGAATTAATACGGGAATATGGGAAATTCGAGGTCTGGTATTTGGAAAGCGTACTCACACCGGAATATGGGGAATTGGAGATCTGGCATTTGGCAAGTGTATTCACACAGAAATATGGGGAATTGGCGGTCTGGTATTTCGAAAGTGCATTCATACATTGAATATAGGGAATTGGCTGTCTGGTATTTGGAAAGTGTACTCAAACTGTGATATGGGGTATTGGAGGTCTGGTATAGGGAAAGTGTATTCACACTGGAATACGGGGAATTGGAAGTCTGGTATTTAGAAAGTGAATTCAAGAGGGAATATGTGGAATTGGAGGTCTGGTATTTGGAAAGTGTATTGACACGGGAATATGGGGAATTGGAGGTCTGGTATTTGGAAAGTGTATTCACACGGAAATATGGGGAATTGGAAATAGTGTATTTAGGAATAGGTCTGGTATTTGGAAAGTGTATTCAATCAGGGATATGGGGAATTGGAGGTCTGGTATTTGGAAAGTGTATTCCCTCGGGAATATGTGGAATTATAGGTCTGGTATTTGGGAACTGTTATCACACAGGAATATGGGGTTTTGGAGATCTTGTATTCGGAAAGTGTATTCACATGTGAATATGGGGAATTGGAGGTCTTGTATTTGGGAAGAGTATACAATCAGGGATATGGGGAATTGGAGATCTGTATTTGAAAAGTGTATTCATATAGGAACATGGAGAATTGGAGGTCTGGTATTTGGAAAGTGTATTCACACGGTAATATGGGGAATTGGAGGTCTGTTATTTGGAAAGAGTATTCTCACGGTAATATGGGGAATTAGTAGTCTGGTATTTCGGAAGTGTATTCATTCAGGAATACGGCGATTTGGCGGCCTGGTATTTGGAAAGTGTATTCACACGGAAATATGGGGAATTGGAGGTGTGGTATTTGCGAAGTGTATTCAATCAGGGAATATGCTGAATTGGATGCCTGGTATTTGGAAAGTGTATTCACACAGGAATATGTGGAATTGGAGATCTGGTATTTGGAAAGTGTATTCACACTGGAATATGGGGAATTGGAGGTCTGGTATTTGGGAAGTGTATTCCATCAGGGATATGGTGAATTGGAGGTCTGGTATTTGGAAAGTGTATTCTCACGTGAATATGTGGAATTCGAAGTCTTGTATTTGGAAAGTGATTTCACACGGGAATGTGTTGAATTGGAGATCTGGCCTTTGGAAAGTGTATTCACACGGTATTGTGGGGAATCGGTGGTCTGCTATTTGGAAATTATATTCACATGGGAATATGGGGAGTTGGAGGTCTGGTATTTGGAAAGTGTATTCAATCAGGGATATGGGGAGTTGGAGGTCTGTTATTTGGAAAGTGTATTCACACTGGAATATGGGGAATTGGAGGTCTGGTATTTAGAAAGTGAATTCAAGAGGGAATATGTGGAATTGGAGGTCTGGTATTTGGAAAGTGTATTGACACGGGAATATGGGGAATTGGAGGTCTGGTATTTGGAAAGTGTATTGACACGGGAATATGGGGAATTGGAGGTCTGGTATTTGGAAAGTGAATTCACACGGGAATACGGGGAATTGGATGTCTGGTATTTTTAAAGAGTATTCACACCGGAATATGTGGAATTGGAGGTCTGGTATTTGAAAGTATATTCACACGGAAATATGGGGAATTGGAAATTGTGTATTTAGGAAGAGTATTCCCAGAAAAATACAGGGAATTCGACGTGTGGTATTTGGAAAGTGTATTCAATCAGGGATATGGGGAGTTGGAGGTCTGGTATTTGGAAAGTGTATTCAATCAGGGATATGGGGTATTGGAGGTCTGGTATAGGGAAAATGTATTCACACTGGAATATGGGGAATTGGAGGTCTGGTATTTAGAAAGTGAATTCAAGAGGGAATATGTGGAATTGGAGGTCTGGTATTTGGAAAGTGTATTGACACGGGAATATGGGGAATTGGAGGTCTGGTATTTGGAAAGTGTACTCACACGGGAATATGGGGAATTGGAGATCTGGTATTTGGCAAGTGTATTCACACAGAAATATGGGGATTTGGCGGTCCGGTATTTGAAAAATGCATTCATACATGGAATATAGGGAATTGGCTGTCTGGTATTTGGAAAGTGTATTCAAATGGAGGTATGGGGAATTGGAGGTCTGGGATTTGGAAAGTGAATTGACACGGGAATATGGGGAATTGGAGGTCTGATATTTGGAAAGTGAATTCACATGGGAATATGTGGAATTGGAGGTCTGGTATTTTGAAAGTGCATTCATACTGGAATATCGGGAATTGGAGGTCTATTATTTGGAAAGTGATTTCACACGGGAATATGGGGAATTGGAGGTCTGGTATTTGGAAAGTGTATTCACACAGGAATATTGGGAATTCGAGGACTGGTATTTGGGAAGTGTATTCATGCAGGAATATGGGGAATTAGTGGTCTGGGATTTGGAAAGTGTGTTCATACAGGAATATATGGAATTGGAAGTCTGGTATTTGGAAAGTGTATTCACATGGGAATATGGGGAATTGCAGGTCTAGTATTTGGAAAGTGATTTCTCACGGGAATATGGGGAATTGGAGGTCTGGTATTTGGAAAGAGTATTCACACGGAAATATGTGGAATTGGTAGTCTGTTATTAGAAAACTGAATTCACAGAGGAATATGGCGAATTGGATGTCTGGCATTTGGAAAGTTTATTCATTTGGGAATATGGGAAATTGGAGATCTGGTATTTGGAAAGTGTACTCACACGGGAATCTGGGGAATTGGAGATCTGGTATTCGGAAAGTGTACTCACACGGGAATATGGGGAAGTGGAGATCTGGTATTTGGCAAGTGTATTCACACAGAAATATGGGGAATTGGAGGTCCGGGATTTGGAAAGTGCATTCATACAGGGAATATAGGGAATTGGCTGTCTGGTATTTGGAAAGTGTATTCACACAGAGATATGGGGAATTGGATGTCAGGTATTTGGAAAGTGAATTCATACGGGAATGTGCGAAATTGGTAGTCAGGTATTTGGAAAGTGAATTAATACGGGAATATGGGAAATTCGAGGTCTGGTATTTGGAAAGCGTACTCACACCGGAATATGGGGAATTGGAGATCTGGCATTTGGCAAGTGTATTCACACAGAAATATGGGGAATTGGCGGTCTGGTATTTCGAAAGTGCATTCATACATTGAATATAGGGAATTGGCTGTCTGGGATTTGGAAAGTGTATTCAATCAGGGATATGGGGTATTGGAGGTCTGGTATAGGGAAAGTGTATTCACACTGGAATATGGGGAATTGGAGGTCTGGTATTTAGAAAGTGAATTCAAGAGGGAATATGTGGAATTGGAGGTCTGGTATTTGGAAAGTGTATTGACACGGGAATATGGGGAATTGGAGGTCTGGTATTTGGAAAGGTTATTCTCACGGATATATGGGGAATTGGAGCTCTGGTATTTGGAAAGTGTCTTCCCTCGGGAATATGTGGAATTGTAGGTCGGGTATTTGGGAAGCGTTATCACACAGGAATATTGGGAGTTGCAGGTCTGTTATTTGGAAAGTGAATTCACATGGGAATATGGGGAATTGGAGGTCTGGTATATGTAAAGTGTATTCACACAGGAATATGGGGAATTGGAGGTCTGGTATTTGGAAAGTGAATTCAAGAGGGAATATGTGGAATTGGAGGTCTGGTATTTGGAAAGTGTATTCATTCCGGAATATGCGGAATTGCAGGTCTGGTATTTGGAAAGTGTATTCACCTGGAAATATGGGGATTAGAAATCTGGTATTTGCAAAGTGTATTCATATAGGGAATATGCGGAATTGGATGGCTGGTATTTCAAAAGTGCATTCACACGGAGATATGGGAAATTGGAGGTCTGGTATTTGGAATGTGTATTCATACAGGAAAATGGGGAACTGGTAGTCAGGTATTTGGAAAGTGAATTCATACGGGAATGTGCGAAATTGGTAGTCAGGTATTTGGAAAGTGAATTAATACGGGAATATGGGAAATTCGAGGTCTGGTATTTGGAAAGCGTACTCACACCGGAATATGGGGAATTGGAGATCTGGCATTTGGCAAGTGTATTCACACAGAAATATGGGGAATTGGCGGTCTGGTATTTCGAAAGTGCATTCATACATTGAATATAGGGAATTGGCTGTCTGGTATTTGGAAAGTGTATTCAAACGGTGATATAGGGAATTGGAGGTCTGGGATTTGGAAAGTGTATTCGCACCGGAATATGCGGAATTGGAGATCTGGTATTTGGAAAGTGTATTCACACTGGAATATGGGGAATTGGAGGTCTGGTATTTGGAAAGAGTATTCACACGGGAATATGTGGAGTTGTAGGTCTGGTACTTGGGAAGTGTATTCCATCAGGGATATGGTGAATTGGAGATCTGGTATATGGAAAGTGTATTCTCACGTGAATATGTGGAATTCGAGGTCTTGTATTTGGAAAGTGATTTCACACGGGAATATGCTGAATTGGAGATCTGGCCTTTGGAAAGTGTATTCACACGGTATTGTGGGGAATCGGTGGTCTGCTATTTGGAAATTATATTCACACGGGAATATGGGGAGTTGGAGGTCTGGTATTTGGAAAGTGTATTCAATCAGGGATATGGGGAGTTGGAGGTCTGTTATTTGGAAAGTGTATTCACACTGGAATATGGGGAATTGGAGGTCTGTTATTTGGAAAGTGTATTCAATCAGGGATATGGGGAGTTGGAGGTCTGGTATTTGGAAAGTGTATTCAATCAGGGATATGGGGTATTGGAGGTCTGGTATAGGGAAAGTGTATTCACACTGGAATATGGGGAATTGGAAGTCTGGTATTTAGATAGTGAATTCAAGAGGGAATATGTGGAATTGGAGGTCTGGTATTTGGAAAGTGTATTGACACGGGAATATGGGGAATTGGAGGTCTGGTATTTGGAAAGTGTATTCACACGGAAATATGGGGAATTGGAAATAGTGTATTTAGGAATAGGTCTGGTATTTGGAAAGTGTATTCAATCAGGGATATGGGGAATTGGAGGTCTGGTATTTGGAAAGTGTATTCCCTCGGGAATATGTGGAATTATAGGTCTGGTATTTGGGAACTGTTATCACACAGGAATATGGGGCTTTGGAGATCTTGTATTCGGAAAGTGTATTCACATGTGAATATGGGGAATTGGAGGTCTTGTATTTGGGAAGAGTATACAATCAGGGATATGGGGAATTGGAGATCTGTATTTGAAAAGTGTATTCATATAGGAACATGGAGAATTGGAGGTCTGGTATTTGGAAAGTGTATTCACACGGTAATATGGGGAATTGGAGGTCTGTTATTTGGAAAGAGTATTCTCACGGTAATATGGGGAATTAGTAGTCTGGTATTTCGGAAGTGTATTCATACAGGAATACGGCGATTTGGCGGCCTGGTATTTGGAAAGTGTATTCACACGGAAATATGGGGAATTGGAGGTGTGGTATTTGGAAAGTGTATTCGCACCGGAATATGCGGAATTGGAGATCTGGTATTTGGAAAGTGTATTCACACAGGAATATGTGGAATTGGAGATCTGGTATTTGGAAAGTGTATTCACACTGGAATATGGGGAATTGGAGGTCTGGTATTTGGGAAGTGTATTCCATCAGGGATATGGTGAATTGGAGATCTGGTATATGGAAAGTGTATTCTCACGTGAATATGTGGAATTCGAGGTCTTGTATTTGGAAAGTGATTTCACACGGGAATATGCTGAATTGGAGATCTGGCCTTTGGAAAGTGTATTCACACGGTATTGTGGGGAATCGGTGGTCTGCTATTTGGAAATTATATTCACACGGGAATATGGGGAGTTGGAGGTCTGGTATTTGGAAAGTGTATTCAATCAGGGATATGGGGAGTTGGAGGTTTGTTATTTGGAAAGTATATTCACACTGGAATATGGAGAATTGGAGGTCTGGTATTTGGAAAGTGTATTCACACGGTAATATGGGGAATTGGAGGTCTGTTATTTGGAAAGAGTATTCTCACGGTAATATGGGGAATTAGTAGTCTGGTATTTCGGAAGTGTATTCATACAGGAATACGGCGATTTGGCGGCCTGGTATTTGGAAAGTGTATTCACACGGAAATATGGGGAATTGGAGGTGTGGTATTTGGAAAGTGTATTCGCACCGGAATATGCGGAATTGGAGATCTGGTATTTGGAAAGTGTATTCACACAGGAATATGTGGAATTGGAGATCTGGTATTTGGAAAGTGTATTCACACTGGAATATGGGGAATTGGAGGTCTGGTATTTGGGAAGTGTATTCCATCAGGGATATGGTGAATTGGAGATCTGGTATATGGAAAGTGTATTCTCACGTGAATATGTGGAATTCGAGGTCTTGTATTTGGAAAGTGATTTCACACGGGAATATGCTGAATTGGAGATCTGGCCTTTGGAAAGTGTATTCACACGGTATTGTGGGGAATCGGTGGTCTGCTATTTGGAAATTATATTCACACGGGAATATGGGGAGTTGGAGGTCTGGTATTTGGAAAGTGTATTCAATCAGGGATATGGGGAGTTGGAGGTTTGTTATTTGGAAAGTATATTCACACTGGAATATGGGGAATTGGAGGTCTGGTATTTAGAAAGTGAATTCAAGAGGGAATATGTGGAATTGGAGGTCTGGTATTTGGAAAGTGTATTGACACGGGAATATGGGGAATTGGAGGTCTGGTATTTGGAAAGTGTATTCACATGGGAATAGGGGGAATTGGAGGTCTGGTATTTGAAAGTATATTCACACGGAAATATGGGGAATTGGAAATTGTGTATTTAGGAAGAGTATTCCCAGAAAAATACAGGGAATTCGACGTGTGGTATTTGGAAAGCGTACTCACACCGGAATATGGGGAATTGGAGATCTGGCATTTGGCAAGTGTATTTACACAGAAATATGGGGAATTGGTGGTCTGGTATTTCGAAAGTGCATTCATACATTGAATATAGGGAATTGGCTGTCTGGTATTTGGAAAGTGTACTCAAACTGTGATATGGGGAATTGGAGGTCTGGGATTTGGAAAGTATATTCATACAGAAACATGGGGAATTGGAGGTCTGGTATTTGGAAAGTGTATTGACACGGGAATATGGGGAATTGGAGGTCTGGTATTTATAAAGTGTATTCACACGGAAATATGGGGAATTGGAAATAGTGTATTTAGGAAGAGTATACCCAGAAAAATACAGGGAATTCGACGTGTGGTATTTGGAAAGTGTATTCACACGGATATATGGGGAATTGGAGCTCTGGTATTTGGAAAGTGTCTTCCCTCGGGAATATGTGGAATTGTAGGTCGGGTATTTGGGAAGCGTTATCACACAGGAATATTGGGAGTTGCAGGTCTGTTATTTGGAAAGTGAATTCACATGGGAATATGGGGAATTGGAGGTCTGGTATATGGAAAGTGTATTCACACAGGAACATGGGGAATTGGAGGTCTGGTATTTGGAAAGTGTATTCACACTGGAATATGGGGAATTGGAGGTCTGGTATTTGGGAAGTGTATTCCATCAGGGATATGGTGAATTGGAGATCTGGTATATGGAAAGTGTATTCTCACGTGAATATGTGGAATTCGAGGTCTTGTATTTGGAAAGTGATTTCACACGGGAATATGCTGAATTGGAGATCTGGCCTTTGGAAAGTGTATTCATACGGTATTGTGGGGAATCGGTGGTCTGCTATTTGGAAATTATATTCACACGGGAATATGGGGAGTTGGAGGTCTGGTATTTGGAAAGTGTATTCAATCAGGGATATGGGGAGTTGGAGGTCTGTTATTTGGAAAGTGTATTCACACTGGAATATGGGGAATTGGAGGTCTGGTATTTAGAAAGTGAATTCAAGAGGGAATATGTGGAATTGGAGGTCTGGTATTTGGAAAGTGTATTGACACGGGAATATGGGGAATTGGAGGTCTGGTATTTGGAAAGTGTATTCACATGGGAATAGGGGGAATTGGAGGTCTAGTATTTGGAAAGTGAATTCACACGGGAATACGGGGAATTGGATGTCTGGTATTTTTAAAGAGTATTCACACCGGAATACGTGGAATTGGAGGTCTGGTATTTGAAAGTATATTCACACGGAAATATGGGGAATTGGAAATTGTGTATTTAGGAAGAGTATTCCCAGAAAAATACAGGGAATTCGACGTGTGGTATTTGGAAAGCGTACTCACACCGGAATATGGGGAATTGGAGATCTGGCATTTGGCAAGTGTATTTACACAGAAATATGGGGAATTGGTGGTCTGGTATTTCGAAAGTGCATTCATACATTGAATATAGGGAATTGGCTGTCTGGTATTTGGAAAGTGTACTCAAACTGTGATATGGGGAATTGGAGGTCTGGGATTTGGAAAGTATATTCATACAGAAACATGGGGAATTGGAGGTCTGGTATTTGGAAAGTATATTGACACGGGAATATGGGGAATTGGAGGTCTGGTATTTATAAAGTGTATTCACACGGGAATATGGGGAATTGGAGGTCTGGTATTTATAAAGTGTATTCACACGGAAATATGGGGAATTGGAAATAGTGTATTTAGGAAGAGTATACCCAGAAAAATACAGGGAATTCGACGTGTGGTATTTGGAAAGTGTATTCACACGGATAGATGGGGAATTGGAGCTCTGGTATTTGGAAAGTGTCTTCCCTCGGGAATATGTGGAATTGTAGGTCGGGTATTTGGGAAGCGTTATCACACAGGAATATTGGGAGTTGCAGGTCTGTTATTTGGAAAGTGAATTCACATGGGAATATGGGGAATTGGAGGTCTGGTATTTGGAAAGTGAATTCAAGAGGGAATATGTGGAATTGGAGGTCTGGTACTTGGAAAGTGTATTCATGCGGGAATATGGGGAATTGGAGATCTGGTATTTGGAATGTGATTTCACAGGGGAATATGGGGAATTGTAGGTCTGGTATTTGGAAAGTGTATTCATTCCGGAATATGCGGAATTGCAGGTCTGGTATTTGGAAAGTGTATTCACCTGGAAATATGGGGATTAGAAATCTGGTATTTGCAAAGTGTATTCATATAGGGAATATGCGGAATTGGATGGCTGGTATTTCAAAAGTGCATTCACACGGAGATATGGGAAATTGGAGGTCTGGTATTTGGAATGTGTATTCATACAGGAATATGGGGAACTGGTAGTCAGGTATTTGGAAAGTGAATTCATACGGGAATGTGCGAAATTGGTAGTCAGGTATTTGGAAAGTGAATTAATACGGGAATATGGGAAATTCGAGGTCTGGTATTTGGAAAGCGTACTCACACCGGAATATGGGGAATTGGAGATCTGGTATTTCGAAAGTGCATTCATACATTGAATATAGGGAATTGGCTGTCTGGTATTTGGAAAGTGTATTCAAACGGTGATATGGGGAATTGGAGGTCTGGGATTTGGAAAGTATATTCATACAGAAACATGGGGAATTGGAGGTCTGGTATTTGGAAAGTGTATTGACACAGAAATATGGGGAATTGGAGGTCTGGTATTTGGAAAGTGTATTCACACGGAAATATGGGGAATTGGAAATAGTGTATTTAGGAATAGGTCTGGTATGTGGAAAGTGTATTCAATCAGGGATATGGGGAATTGGAGGTCTGGTATTTGGAAAGTGTATTCCCTCGGGAATATGTGGAATTATAGGTCTGGTATTTGGGAACTGTTATCACACAGGAATATGGGGTTTTGGAGATCTTGTATTCGGAAAGTGTATTCACATGTGAATATGGGGAATTGGAGGTCTTGTATTTGGGAAGAGTATACAATCAGGGATATGGGGAATTGGAGATCTGTATTTGAAAAGTGTATTCATATAGGAACATGGAGAATTGGAGGTCTGTGATTTGGAAAGAGTATTCTCACGGTAATATGGGGAATTAGTAGTCTGGTATTTCGGAAGTGTATTCATACAGGAATACGGCGATTTGGCGGCCTGGTATTTGGAAAGTGTATTCACACGGAAATATGGGGAATTGGAGGTGTGGTATTTGCGAAGTGTATTCAATCAGGGAATATGCTGAATTGGATGCCTGGTATTTGGAAAGTGTATTCGCACCGGAATATGCGGAATTGGAGATCTGGTATTTGGAAAGTGTATTCACACAGGAATATGCGGAATTGGAGATCTGGTATTTGGAAAGTGTATTCACACTGGAATATGGGGAATTGGAGGTCTGGTATTTAGAAAGTGAATTCAAGAGGGAATATGTGGAATTGGAGGTCTGGTATTTGGAAAGTGTATTGACACGGGAATATGGGGAATTGGAGGTCTGGTATTTGGAAAGGTTATTCACATGGGAATAGGGGGAATTGGAGGTCTAGTATTTGGAAAGTGAATTCACACGGGAATACGGGGAATTGGATGTCTGGTATTTTTAAAGAGTATTCACACCGGAATACGTGGAATTGGAGGTCTGGTATTTGAAAGTATATTCACACGGAAATATGGGGAATTGGAAATTGTGTATTTAGGAAGAGTATTCCCAGAAAAATACAGGGAATTCGACGTGTGGTATTTGGAAAGCGTACTCACACCGGAATATGGGGAATTGGAGATCTGGCATTTGGCAAGTGTATTTACACAGAAATATGGGGAATTGGTGGTCTGGTATTTCGAAAGTGCATTCATACATTGAATATAGGGAATTGGCTGTCTGGTATTTGGAAAGTGTACTCAAACTGTGACATGGGGAATTGGAGGTCTGGGATTTGGAAAGTATATTCATACAGAAACATGGGGAATTGGAGGTCTGGTATTTGGAAAGTGTATTGACAAGGGAATATGGGGAATTGGAGGTCTGGTATTTATAAAGTGTATTCACACGGAAATATGGGGAAATGGAAATAGTGTATTTAGGAAGAGTATACCCAGAAAAATAAAGGGAATTCGACGTGTGGTATTTGGAAAGTGTATTCACACGGATATATGGGGAATTGGAGCTCTGGTATTTGGAAAGTGTCTTCCCTCGGGAATATGTGGAATTGTAGGTCGGGTATTTGGGAAGCGTTATCACACAGGAATATTGGGAGTTGCAGGTCTGTTATTTGGAAAGTGAATTCACATGGGAATATGGGGAATTGGAGGTCTGGTATATGGAAAGTGTATTCACACAGGAATATGGGGAATTGGAGGTCTGGTATTTGGAAAGTGAATTCAAGAGGGAATATGTGGAATTGGAGGTCTGGTACTTGGAAAGTGTATTCATACGGGAATATGGGGAATTGGAGATCTGGTATTTGGAATGTGATTTCACAGGGGAATATGGGGAATTGTAGGTCTGGTATTTGGAAAGTGTATTCATTCCGGAATATGCGGAATTGCAGGTCTGGTATTTGGAAAGTGTATTCACCTGGAAATATGGGGATTAGAAATCTGGTATTTGCAAAGTGTATTCATATAGGGAATATGCGGAATTGGATGGCTGGTATTTCAAAAGTGCATTCACACGGAGATATGGGAAATTGGAGGTCTGGTATTTGGAATGTGTATTCATACAGGAATATGGGGAACTGGTAGTCAGGTATTTGGAAAGTGAATTCATACGGGAATGTGCGAAATTGGTAGTCAGGTATTTGGAAAGTGAATTAATACGGGAATATGGGAAATTCGAGGTCTGGTATTTGGAAAGCGTACTCACACCGGAATATGGGGAATTGGAGATCTGGCATTTGGCAAGTGTATTCACACAGAAATATGGGGAATTGGCGGTCTGGTATTTCGAAAGTGCATTCATACATTGAATATAGGGAATTGGCTGTCTGGTATTTGGAAAGTGTATTCAAACGGTGATATAGGGAATTGGAGGTCTGGGATTTGGAAAGTGTATTCGCACCGGAATATGCAGAATTGGAGATCTGGTATTTGGAAAGTGTATTCACACAGGAATATGCGGAATTGGAGATCTGGTATTTGGAAAGTGTATTCACACTGGAATATGGGGAATTGGAGGTCTGGTATTTGGAAAGAGTATTCACACGGGAATATGTGGAGTTGTAGGTCTGGTACTTGGGAAGTGTATTCCATCAGGGATATGGTGAATTGGAGATCTGGTATATGGAAAGTGTATTCTCACGTGAATATGTGGAATTCGAGGTCTTGTATTTGGAAAGTGATTTCACACGGGAATATGCTGAATTGGAGATCTGGCCTTTGGAAAGTGTATTCACACGGTATTGTGGGGAATCGGTGGTCTGCTATTTGGAAATTATATTCACACGGGAATATGGGGAGTTGGAGGTCTGGTATTTGGAAAGTGTATTCAATCAGGGATATGGGGAGTTGGAGGTCTGTTATTTGGAAAGTGAATTCAAGAGGGAATATGTGGAATTGGAGGTCTGGTATTTGGAAAGTGTATTGACACGGGAATATGGGGAATTGGAGGTCTGGTATTTGGAAAGTGTATTCACATGGGAATAGGGGGAATTGGAGGTGTAGTATTTGGAAAGTGAATTCACACGGGAATACGGGGAATTGGATGTCTGGTATTTTTAAAGAGTATTCACACCGGAATATGTGGAATTGGAGGTCTGGTATTTGAAAGTATATTCACACGGAAATATGGGGAATTGGAAATTGTGTATTTAGGAAGAGTATTCCCAGAAAAATACAGGGAATTCGACGTGTGGTATTTGGAAAGTGTATTCAATCAGGGATATGGGGAGTTGGAGGTCTGGTATTTGGAAAGTGTATTCAATCAGGGATATGGGGTATTGGAGGTCTGGTATAGGGAAAGTGTATTCACACTGGAATATGGGGAATTGGAAGTCTGGTATTTAGATAGTGAATTCAAGAGGGAATATGTGGAATTGGAGATCTGGTATTTGGAAAGTGTATTGACACGGGAATATGGGGAATTGGAGGTCTGGTATTTGGAAAGTGTATTCACACGGAAATATGGGGAATTGGAAATAGTGTATTTAGGAATAGGTCTGGTATTTGGAAAGTGTATTCAATCAGGGATATGGGGAATTGGAGGTCTGGTATTTGGAAAGTGTATTCCCTCGGGAATATGTGGAATTATAGGTCTGGTATTTGGGAACTGTTATCACACAGGAATATGGGGTTTTGGAGATCTTGTATTCGGAAAGTGTATTCACATGTGAATATGGGGAATTGGAGGTCTTGTATTTGGGAAGAGTATACAATCAGGGATATGGGGAATTGGAGATCTGTATTTGAAAAGTGTATTCATATAGGAACATGGAGAATTGGAGGTCTGGTATTTGGAAAGTGTATTCACACGGTAATATGGGGAATTGGAGGTCTGTTATTTGGAAAGGGTATTCTCACGGTAATATGGGGAATTAGTAGTCTGGTATTTCGGAAGTGTATTCATACAGGAATACGGCGATTTGGCGGCCTGGTATTTGGAAAGTGTATTCACACGGAAATATGGGGAATTGGAGGTGTGGTATTTGCGAAGTGTATTCAATCAGGGAATATGCTGAATTGGATGCCTGGTATTTGGAAAGTGTATTCGCACTGGAATATGCGGAATTGGAGATCTGGTATTTGGAAAGTGTATTCACACAGGAATATGTGGAATTGGAGATCTGGTATTTGGAAAGTGTATTCACACTGGAATATGGGGAATTGGAGGTCTGGTATTTGGGAAGTGTATTCCATCAGGGATATGGTGAATTGGAGATCTGGTATATGGAAAGTGTATTCTCACGTGAATATGTGGAATTCGAGGTCTTGTATTTGGAAAGTGATTTCACACGGGAATATGCTGAATTGGAGATCTGGCCTTTGGAAAGTGTATTCACACGGTATTGTGGGGAATCGGTGGTCTGCTATTTGGAAATTATATTCACACGGGAATATGGGGAGTTGGAGGTCTGGTATTTGGAAAGTGTATTCAATCAGGGATATGGGGAGTTGGAGGTCTGTTATTTGGAAAGTGTATTCACACTGGAATATGGGGAATTGGAGGTCTGGTATTTAGAAAGTGAATTCAAGAGGGAATATGTGGAATTGGAGGTCTGGTATTTGGAAAGTGTATTGACACGGGAATATGGGGAATTGGAGGTCTGGTATTTGGAAAGTGTATTCACATGGGAATAGGGGGAATTGGAGGTCTGGTATTTGAAAGTATATTCACACGGAAATATGGGGAATTGGAAATTGTGTATTTAGGAAGAGTATTCCCAGAAAAATACAGGGAATTCGACGTGTGGTATTTGGAAAGCGTACTCACACCGGAATATGGGGAATTGGAGATCTGGCATTTGGCAAGTGTATTTACACAGAAATATGGGGAATTGGTGGTCTGGTATTTCGAAAGTGCATTCATACATTGAATATAGGGAATTGGCTGTCTGGTATTTGGAAAGTGTACTCAAACTGTGATATGGGGAATTGGAGGTCTGGGATTTGGAAAGTATATTCATACAGAAACATGGGGAATTGGAGGTCTGGTATTTGGAAAGTGTATTGACACGGGAATATGGGGAATTGGAGGTCTGGTATTTATAAAGTGTATTCACACGGAAATATGGGGAATTGGAAATAGTGTATTTAGGAAGAGTATACCCAGAAAAATACAGGGAATTCGACGTGTGGTATTTGGAAAGTTTATTCACACGGATATATGGGGAATTGGAGCTCTGGTATTTGGAAAGTGTCTTCCCTCGGGAATATGTGGAATTGTAGGTCGGGTATTTGGGAAGCGTTATCACACAGGAATATTGGGAGTTGCAGGTCTGTTATTTGGAAAGTGAATTCACATGGGAATATGGGGAATTGGAGGTCTGGTATATGGAAAGTGTATTCACACAGGAACATGGGGAATTGGAGGTCTGGTATTTGGAAAGTGTATTCACACTGGAATATGGGGAATTGGAGGTCTGGTATTTGGGAAGTGTATTCCATCAGGGATATGGTGAATTGGAGATCTGGTATATGGAAAGTGTATTCTCACGTGAATATGTGGAATTCGAGGTCTTGTATTTGGAAAGTGATTTCACACGGGAATATGCTGAATTGGAGATCTGGCCTTTGGAAAGTGTATTCACACGGTATTGTGGGGAATCGGTGGTCTGCTATTTGGAAATTATATTCACACGGGAATATGGGGAGTTGGAGGTCTGGTATTTGGAAAGTGTATTCAATCAGGGATATGGGGAGTTGGAGGTCTGTTATTTGGAAAGTGTATTCACACTGGAATATGGGGAATTGGAGGTCTGGTATTTAGAAAGTGAATTCAAGAGGGAATATATGGAATTGGAGGTCTGGTATTTGGAAAGTGTATTGACACGGGAATATGGGGAATTGGAGGTCTGGTATTTGGAAAGTGTATTCACATGGGAATAGGGGGAATTGGAGGTCTAGTATTTGGAAAGTGAATTCACACGGGAATACGGGGAATTGGATGTCTGGTATTTTTAAAGAGTATTCACACCGGAATACGTGGAATTGGAGGTCTGGTATTTGAAAGTATATTCACACGGAAATATGGGGAATTGGAAATTGTGTATTTAGGAAGAGTATTCCCAGAAAAATACAGGGAATTCGACGTGTGGTATTTGGAAAGCGTACTCACACCGGAATATGGGGAATTGGAGATCTGGCATTTGGCAAGTGTATTTACACAGAAATATGGGGAATTGGTGGTCTGGTATTTCGAAAGTGCATTCATACATTGAATATAGGGAATTGGCTGTCTGGTATTTGGAAAGTGTACTCAAACTGTGATATGGGGAATTGGAGGTCTGGGATTTGGAAAGTATATTCATACAGAAACATGGGGAATTGGAGGTCTGGTATTTGGAAAGTGTATTGATACGGGAATATGGGGAATTGGAGGTCTGGTATTTATAAAGTGTATTCACACGGGAATATGGGGAATTGGAGGTCTGGTATTTATAAAGTGTATTCACACGGAAATATGGGGAATTGGAGCTCTGGTATTTGGAAAGTGTCTTCCCTCGGGAATATGTGGAATTGTAGGTCGGGTATTTGGGAAGCGTTATCACACAGGAATATTGGGAGTTGCAGGTCTGTTATTTGGAAAGTGAATTCACATGGGAATATGGGGAATTGGAGGTCTGGTATTTGGAAAGTGAATTCAAGAGGGAATATGTGGAATTGGAGGTCTGGTACTTGGAAAGTGTATTCATGCGGGAATATGGGGAATTGGAGATCTGGTATTTGGAATGTGATTTCACAGGGGAATATGGGGAATTGTAGGTCTGGTATTTGGAAAGTGTATTGATTCCGGAATATGCGGAATTGCAGGTCTGGTATTTGGAAAGTGTATTCACCTGGAAATATGGGGATTAGAAATCTGGTATTTGCAAAGTGTATTCATATAGGGAATATGCGGAATTGGATGGCTGGTATTTCAAAAGTGCATTCACACGGAGATATGGGAAATTGGAGGTCTGGTATTTGGAATGTGTATTCATACAGGAATATGGGGAACTGGTAGTCAGGTATTTGGAAAGTGAATTCATACAGGAATGTGCGAAATTGGTAGTCAGGTATTTGGAAAGTGAATTAATACGGGAATATGGGAAATTCGAGGTCTGGTATTTGGAAAGCGTACTCACACCGGAATATGGGGAATTGGAGATCTGGTATTTCGAAAGTGCATTCATACATTGAATATAGGGAATTGGCTGTCTGGTATTTGGAAAGTGTATTCAAACGGTGATATGGGGAATTGGAGGTCTGGGATTTGGAAAGTATATTCATACAGAAACATGGGGAATTGGAAGTCGGGTATTTAGGAAGTGTATTCCCACAGAAATATAGGGAATTCCATGTGTGGTATTTGGAAAGTGTATTCATACAGGAAATATGTGGAATTGGAGGTCTGGTATTTGGAATGTGTATTCACACGGGAATATGTGGAATTGGAGGTCTAGTATTTGGAAAGTTATTTCACACGGAAATATGGGGAATTGGAGGTCTGGTATTTGGAAAGAGTATTCACACGGGAATATGGGGAATTGGATGTCTGGTATTTGGGAAGTGTATTGCATCAGGGATATGGTGAAGTGGAGATCTGGTATTTGGAAAGTGTATTCACATGGGAATATGGGGAATTGGAGGTCTGGTATTTGGAAAATGTATTCACACGGGATTATGGGGAATTGGAGGTCTGGTATTTGGAAAGTGTATTCAATCAGGGATATGGGGGATTGGAGGTCTGGTATTTGGAAAGTGTATTCATACGGGAATATGTGGAATTGGATGCCTGGAATTTGGGAAGTGTATTCACACGGGAATATGTGTAATTGGAGATCTGGTATTTGGAAGGTGTATTCACACGGAAATATGGGGAATTGGAAATCGTGTATTTAGGAAGAGTATTCCCAGAACAATACAGGGAATTCGACGTGTGGTATTTGGAAAGTGTATTCACACGAATATATGGGGAATTGGAGATCTGATATTTGGAAAGTGTCTTCCCTCGGGAATATGTGGAATTGTAGGTCGGGAATTTGTGAAGCATTATCACACAGGAATATTGGGAGTTGCAGGTCTGTTATTTGGAAAGTGAATTCACATGGGAATATGGGGAATTGGAGATCTGGTATATGGAAAGTGTATTCACACAGGAATATGGGGAATTGGAGGTCTGGTAATTGGAAAGTGAATTCAAGAGGGAATATGTGGAATTGGAGGTCTGGTACTTGGAAAGTGTATTCATTCCGGAATATGCGGAATTGCAGGTCTGGTATTTGGAAAGTGTATTCACCTGGAAATATGGGGATTAGAAATCTGGTATTTGGAAAGTGTATTCATATAGGGAATATGCGGAATTGGAGATCTGGTATTTGGAAAGTGTATTCACACAGGAATATGTGGAATTGGAGATCTGGTATTTGGAAAGTGTATTCACACTGGAATATGGGGAATTGGAGGTCTGGTATTTGGGAAGTGTATTCCATCAGGGATATGGTGAATTGGAGATCTGGTATATGGAAAGTGTATTCTCACGTGAATATGTGGAATTCGAGGTCCTGTATTTGGAAAGTGATTTCACACGGGAATATGCTGAATTGGAGATCTGGCCTTTGGAAAGTGTATTCACACGGTATTGTGGGGAATCGGTGGTCTGCTATTTGGAAATTATATTCACACGGGAATATGGGGAGTTGGAGGTCTGGTATTTGGAAAGTGTATTCAATCAGGGATATGGGGAGTTGGAGGTCTGTTATTTGGAAAGTGTATTCACACTGGAATATGGGGAATTGGAGGTCTGGTATTTAGAAAGTGAATTCAAGAGGGAATATGTGGAATTGGAGGTCTGGTATTTGGAAAGTGTATTGACACGGGAATATGGGGAATTGGAGGTCTGGTATTTGGAAAGTGTATTCACATGGGAATAGGGGGAATTGGAGGTGTAGTATTTGGAAAGTGAATTCACACGGGAATACGGGGAATTGGATGTCTGGTATTTTTAAAGAGTATTCACACCGGAATATGTGGAATTGGAGGTCTGGTATTTGAAAGTATATTCACACGGAAATATGGGGAATTGGAAATTGTGTATTTAGGAAGAGTATTCCCAGAAAAATACAGGGAATTCGACGTGTGGTATTTGGAAAGTGTATTCAATCAGGGATATGGGGAGTTGGAGGTCTGGTATTTGGAAAGTGTATTCAATCAGGGATATGGGGTATTGGAGGTCTGGTATAGGGAAAGTGTATTCACACTGGAATATGGGGAATTGGAGGTCTGGTATTTAGAAAGTGAATTCAAGAGGGAATATGTGGAATTGGAGGTCTGGTATTTGGAAAGTGTATTGACACGGGAATATGGGGAATTGGAGGTCTGGTATTTGGAAAGGTTATTCACATGGGAATAGGGGGAATTGGAGGTCTAGTATTTGGAAAGTGAATTCACACGGGAATACGGGGAATTGGATGTCTGGTATTTGAAAGTATATTCACACGGAAATATGGGGAATTGGAAATTGTGTATTTAGGAACAGTATTCCCAGAAAAATACAGGGAATTCGACGTGTGGTATTTGGAAAGCGTACTCACACCGGAATATGGGGAATTGGAGATCTGGCATTTGGTATTTGGAAAGTGTACTCAAACTGTGATATGGGGAATTGGAGGTCTGGGATTTGGAAAGTATATTCATACAGAAACATGGGGAATTGGAGGTCTGGTATTTGGAAAGTGTATTGACACGGGAATATGGGGAATTGGAGGTCTGGTATTTATAAAGTGTATTCACACGGAAATATGGGGAATTGGAAATAGTGTATTTAGGAAGAGTATACCCAGAAAAATACAGGGAATTCGACGTGTGGTGTTTGGAAAGTGTATTCACACGGATATATGGGGAATTGGAGCTCTGGTATTTGGAAAGTGTCTTCCCTCGGGAATATGTGGAATTGTAGGTCGGGTATTTGGGAAGCGTTATCACACAGGAATATTGGAAGTTGCAGGTCTGTTATTTGGAAAGTGAATTCACATGGGAATATGGGGAATTGGAGGTCTGGTATATGGAAAGTGTATTCACACAGGAATATGGGGAATTGGAGGTCTGGTATTTGGAAAGTGAATTCAAGAGGGAATATGTGGAATTGGAGGTCTGGTACTTGGAAAGTGTATTCATACGGGAATATGGGGAATTGGAGATCTGGTATTTGGAATGTGATTTCACACGGGAATACGGGGAATTGGATGACTGGTATTTTTAAAGAGTATTCACACCGGAATACGTGGAATTGGAGGTCTGGTATTTGAAAGTATATTCACACGGAAATATGGGGAATTGGAAATTGTGTATTTAGGAAGAGTATTCCCAGAAAAATACAGGGAATTCGATGTGTGGTATTTGGAAAGCGTACTCACACCGGAATATGGGGAATTGGAGATCTGGCATTTGGCAAGTGTATTTACACAGAAATATGGGGAATTGGTGGTCTGGTATTTCGAAAGTGCATTCATACATTGAATATAGGGAATTGGCTGTCTGGTATTTGGAAAGTGTACTCAAACTGTGATATGGGGAATTGGAGGTCTGGGATTTGGAAAGTATATTCATACAGAAACATGGGGAATTGGAGGTCTGGTATTTGGAAAGTGTATTGACACGGGAATATGGGGAATTGGAGGTCTGGTATTTATAAAGTGTAATCACACGGAAATATGGGGAATTGGAAATAGTGTATTTAGGAAGAGTATACCCAGAAAAATACAAGGAATTCGACGTGTGGTATTTGGAAAGTGTATTCACACGGATATATGGGGAATTGGAGCTCTGGTATTTGGAAAGTGTCTTCCCTCGGGAATATGTGGAATTGTAGGTCGGGTATTTGGGAAGCGTTATCACACAGGAATATTGGAAGTTGCAGGTCTGTTATTTGGAAAGTGAATTCACATGGGAATATGGGGAATTGGAGGTCTGGTATATGGAAAGTGTATTCACACAGGAATATGGGGAATTGGAGGTCTGGTATTTGGAAAGTGAATTCAAGAGGGAATATGTGGAATTGGAGGTCTGGTACTTGGAAAGTGTATTCATACGGGAATATGGGGAATTGGAGATCTGGTATTTGGAATGTGATTTCACAGGGGAATATGGGGAATTGTAGGTCTGGTATTTGGAAAGTGTATTCATTCCGGAATATGCGGAATTGCAGGTCTGGTATTTGGAAAGTGTATTCACCTGGAAATATGGGGATTAGAAATCTGGTATTTGCAAAGTGTATTCATATAGGGAATATGCAGAATTGGATGGCTGGTATTTCAAAAGTGCATTCACACGGAGATATGGGAAATTGGAGGTCTGGTATTTGGAATGTGTATTCATACAGGAATATGGGGAACTGGTAGTCAGGTATTTGGAAAGTGAATTCATACGGGAATGTGCGAAATTGGTAGTCAGGTATTTGGAAAGTGAATTAATACGGGAATATGGGAAATTCGAGGTCTGGTATTTGGAAAGCGTACTCACACCGGAATATGGGGAATTGGAGATCTGGCATTTGGCAAGTGTATTCACACAGAAATATGGGGAATTGGCGGTCTGGTATTTCGAAAGTGCATTCATACATTGAATATAGGGAATTGGCTGTCTGGTATTTGGAAAGTGTACTCAAACTGTGATATGGGGAATTGGAGGTCTGGGATTTGGAAAGTATATTCATACAGAAACATGGGGAATTGGAGATCTGGTATTTGGAAAGTGTCTTCCCTCGGGAATATGTGGAATTGTAGGTCGGTTATTTGTGAAGCATTATCACACAGGAATATTGGGAGTTGCAGGTCTGTTATTTGGAAAGTGAATTCCCACAGAAATATAGGGAATTCCTTGTGTGGTATTTGGAAAGTGTATTCATACATGAAATATGTGGAATTGGAGGTCTGGTATTTGGAAAGTGTATTCACACTGGAATATGGGGAATTGGAGGTCTGGTATTTGGAAAGAGTATTCACACGGGAATATGTGGAGTTGTAGGTCTGGTACTTGGGAAGTGTATCTCATCAGGGATATGGTGAATTGGAGATCTGGTATATGGAAAGTGTATTCTCACGTGAATATGTGGAATTCGAGGTCTTGTATTTGGAAAGTGATTTCACACGGGAATATGCTGAATTGGAGATCTGGCCTTTGGAAAGTGTATTCATACGGTATTGTGGGGAATCAGTGGTCTGCTATTTGGAAATTATATTCACACGGGAATATGGGGAGTTGGAGGTCTGGTATTTGGAAAGTGTATTCACTCAGGGATATGGGGAGTTGGAGGTCTGTTATTTGGAAAGTGTATTCACACTGGAATATGGGGAATTGGAGGTCTGGTATTTAGAAAGTGAATTCAAGAGGGAATATGTGGAATTGGAGGTCTGGTATTTGGAAAGTGTATTGACACGGGAATATGGGGAATTGGAGGTCTGGTATTTGGAAAGTGTATTCACATGGGAATAGGGGGAATTGGAGGTCTAGTATTTGGAAAGTGAATTCACACGGGAATACGGGGAATTGGATGTCTGGTATTTTTAAAGAGTATTCACACCGGAATACGTGGAATTGGAGGTCTGGTATTTGAAAGTATATTCACACGGAAATATGGGGAATTGGAAATTGTGTATTTAGGAAGAGTATTCCCAGAAAAATACAGGGAATTCGACGTGTGGTATTTGGAAAGCGTACTCACACCGGAATCTGGGGAATTGGAGATCTGGCATTTGGCAAGTGTATTTACACAGAAATATGGGGAATTGGTGGTCTGGTATTTCGAAAGTGCATTCATACATTGAATATAGGGAATTGGCTGTCTGGTATTTGGAAAGTGTACTCAAACTGTGATATGGGGAATTGGAGGTCTGGGATTTGGAAAGTATATTCATACAGAAACATGGGGAATTGGAGTTCTGGTATTTGGAAAGTGTCTTCCCTCGGGAATATGTGGAATTGTAGGTCGGTTATTTGTGAAGCATTATCACACAGGAATATTGGGAGTTGCAGGTCTGTTATTTGGAAAGTGAATTCCCACAGAAATATATGGAATTCCTTGTGTGGTATTTGGAAAGTGTATTCATACATGAAATATGTGGAATTGGAGGTCTGGTATTTGGAATGTGTATTCACACGGGAATATGCGGAATTGGAGGTCTAGTATTTGGAAAGTTATTTCACACGGAAATATGGGGAATTGGAGGTCTGGTATTTGGAAAGACTATTCACACGGGAATATGTGGAATTGGATGTCTGGTATTTGGGAAGTGTATTGCATCAGGGATATGGTGAAGTGGAGATCTGGTATTTGGAATGTGTATTCACATGGGAATATGGGGAATTGGAGGTCTGGTATTTGGAAAGAGAGTTCACAGGGGTATATGGGGAATTGGAGGTCTGGTATTTGGAATGTGTATTCACACGGGAATATGTGGAGTTGTAGGTCTGGTACTTGGGAAGTGTATTCCATCAGGGATATGGTGAATTGGAGATCTGGTATATGGAAAGTGTATTCTCACGTGAATATGTGGAATTCGAGGTCCTGTATTTGGAAAGTGATTTCACACGGGAATATGCTGAATTGGAGATCTGGCCTTTGGAAAGTGTATTCACACGGTATTGTGGGGAATCGGTGGTCTGCTATTTGGAAATTATATTCACACGGGAATATGGGGAGTTGGAGGTCTGGTATTTGGAAAGTGTATTCAATCAGGGATATGGGGAGTTGGAGGTCTGTTATTTGGAAAGTGTATTCACACTGGAATATGGGGAATTGGAGGTCTGGTATTTAGAAAGTGAATTCAAGAGGGAATATGTGGAATTGGAGGTCTGGTATTTGGAAAGTGTATTGACACGGGAATATGGGGAATTGGAGGTCTGGTATTTGGAAAGTGTATTCACATGGGAATAGGGGGAATTGGAGGTCTAGTATTTGGAAAGTGAATTCACACGGGAATACGGGGAATTGGATGTCTGGTATTTTTAAAGAGTATTCACACCGGAATACGTGGAATTGGAGGTCTGGTATTTGAAAGTATATTCACACGGAAATATGGGGAATTGGAAATTGTGTATTTAGGAAGAGTATTCCCAGAAAAATACAGGGAATTCGACGTGTGGTATTTGGAAAGCGTACTCACACCGGAATCTGGAGAATTGGAGATCTAGCATTTGGCAAGTGTATTTACACAGAAATATGGGGAATTGGTGGTCTGGTATTTCGAAAGTGCATTCATACATTGAATATAGGGAATTGGCTGTCTGGTATTTGGAAAGTGTACTCAAACTGTGATATGGGGAATTGGAGGTCTGGGATTTGGAAAGTATATTCATACAGAAACATGGGGAATTGGAGATCTGGTATTTGGAAAGTGTCTTCCCTCGGGAATATGTGGAATTGTAGGTCGGTTATTTGTGAAGCATTATCACACAGGAATATTGGGAGTTGCAGGTCTGTTATTTGGAAAGTGAATTCCCACAGAAATATAGGGAATTCCTTGTGTGGTATTTGGAAAGTGTATTCATACATGAAATATGTGGAATTGGAGGTCTGGTATTTGGAAAGTGTATTCACACTGGAATATGGGGAATTGGAGGTCTGGTATTTGGAAAGAGTATTCACACGGGAATATGTGGAGTTGTAGGTCTGGTACTTGGGAAGTGTATCTCATCAGGGATATGGTGAATTGGAGATCTGGTATATGGAAAGTGTATTCTCACGTGAATATGTGGAATTCGAGGTCTTGTATTTGGAAAGTGATTTCACACGGGAATATGCTGAATTGGAGATCTGGCCTTTGGAAAGTGTATTCATACGGTATTGTGGGGAATCAGTGGTCTGCTATTTGGAAATTATATTCACACGGGAATATGGGGAGTTGGAGGTCTGGTATTTGGAAAGTGTATTCACTCAGGGATATGGGGAGTTGGAGGTCTGTTATTTGGAAAGTGTATTCACACTGGAATATGGGGAATTGGAGGTCTGGTATTTAGAAAGTGAATTCAAGAGGGAATATGTGGAATTGGAGGTCTGGTATTTGGAAAGTGTATTGACACGGGAATATGGGGAATTGGAGGTCTGGTATTTGGAAAGTGTATTCACATGGGAATAGGGGGAATTGGAGGTCTAGTATTTGGAAAGTGAATTCACACGGGAATACGGGGAATTGGATGTCTGGTATTTTTAAAGAGTATTCACACCGGAATACGTGGAATTGGAGGTCTGGTATTTGAAAGTATATTCACACGGAAATATGGGGAATTGGAAATTGTGTATTTAGGAAGAGTATTCCCAGAAAAATACAGGGAATTCGACGTGTGGTATTTGGAAAGCGTACTCACACCGGAATCTGGGGAATTGGAGATCTGGCATTTGGCAAGTGTATTTACACAGAAATATGGGGAATTGGTGGTCTGGTATTTCGAAAGTGCATTCATACATTGAATATAGGGAATTGGCTGTCTGGTATTTGGAAAGTGTACTCAAACTGTGATATGGGGAATTGGAGGTCTGGGATTTGGAAAGTATATTCATACAGAAACATGGGGAATTGGAGTTCTGGTATTTGGAAAGTGTCTTCCCTCGGGAATATGTGGAATTGTAGGTCGGTTATTTGTGAAGCATTATCACACAGGAATATTGGGAGTTGCAGGTCTGTTATTTGGAAAGTGAATTCCCACAGAAATATAGGGAATTCCTTGTGTGGTATTTGGAAAGTGTATTCATACATGAAATATGTGGAATTGGAGGTCTGGTATTTGGAATGTGTATTCACACGGGAATATGCGGAATTGGAGGTCTAGTATTTGGAAAGTTATTTCACACGGAAATATGGGGAATTGGAGGTCTGGTATTTGGAAAGACTATTCACACGGGAATATGTGGAATTGGATGTCTGGTATTTGGGAAGTGTATTGCATCAGGGATATGGTGAAGTGGAGATCTGGTATTTGGAATGTGTATTCACATGGGAATATGGGGAATTGGAGGTCTGGTATTTGGAAAGAGAGTTCACAGGGGTATATGGGGAATTGGAGGTCTGGTATTTGGAATGTGTATTCATACAGGAATATGGGGAACTGGTAGTCAGGTATTTGGAAAGTGAATTCATACGGGAATGTGCGAAATTGGTAGTCAGGTATTTGGAAAGTGAATTAATACGGGAATATGGGAAATTCGAGGTCTGGTATTTGGAAAGCGTACTCACACCGGAATATGGGGAATTGGAGATCTGGTATTTCGAAAGTGCATTCATACATTGAATATAGGGAATTGGCTGTCTGGTATTTGGAAAGTGTATTCAAACGGTGATATGGGGAATTGGAGGTCTGGGATTTGGAAAGTATATTCATACAGAAACATGGGGAATTGGAAGTCGGGTATTTGGAAAGTGAATTCATACGGGAATGTGCGAAATTGGTAGTCAGGTATTTGGAAAGTGAATTAATACGGGAATATGGGAAAGTCGAGGTCTGGTATTTGGAAAGCGTACTCACACCGGAATATGGGGAATTGGAGATCTAGCATTTGGCAAGTGTATTCACACAGAAATACGGCGAATTGGCGGTCTGGTATTTCGAAAGTGCATTCATACATTGAATATAGGGAATTGGCTGTCTGGTATTTGGAAAGTGTATTCAAACGGTGATATGGGGAATTGGAGGTCTGGGATTTGGAAAGTATATTCATACAGAAACATGGGGAATTGGAGGTCTGGTATTTGGAAAGTGTATTGACACGGGAATATGGGGAATTGGAGGTCTGGTATTTGGAACGTGTATTCACACGGAAATATGGGGAATTGGAAGTAGTGTATTTAGGAATAGGTCTGGTATTTGGAAAGTGTATTCAATCAGGGATATGGGGAATTGGAGGTCTGGTATTTGGAAAGTGTATTCCCTCGGGAATATGTGGAATTATAGGTCTGGTATTTGGGAACTGTTATCACACAGGAATATGGGGTTTTGGAGATCTTGTATTCGGAACGTGTATTCACATGTGAATATGGGGATTTGGAGGTCTTGTATTTGGGAAGGGTATACAATCAGGGATATGGGGAATTGGAGATCTGTATTTGAAAAGTGTATTCACACGGTAATATGGGGAATTGGAGGTCTGTTATTTGGAAAGAGTATTCTCACGGTAATATGGGGAATTAGTAGTCTGGTATTTCGGAAGTGTATTCATACAGGAATACGGCGATTTGGCGGCCTGGTATTTGGAAAGTGTATTCACACGGAAATATGGGGAATTGGAGGTGTGGTATTTGCGAAGTGTATTCAATCAGGGAATATGCTGAATTGGATGCCTGGTATTTGGAAAGTGTATTCGCACCGGAATATGCGGAATTGGAGATCTGGTATTTGGAAAGTGTATTCACACAGGAATATGCGGAATTGGAGATCTGGTATTTGGAAAGTGTATTCACACTGGAATATGGGGAATTGGAGGTCTGGTATTTGGAAAGAGTATTCACACGGGAATATGTGGAGTTGTAGGTCTGGTACTTGGGAAGTGTATTCCATCAGGGATATGGTGAATTGGAGATCTGGTATTTGGAAAGTGTATTCAATCAGGGATATGGGGTATTGGAGGTCTGGTATAGGGAAAGTGTATTCACACAGGAATATGGGGAATTGGAGGTCTGGTATTTGGAAAGTGAATTCACATGGGAATATGGGGAATTGGAGGTCTGGTATCGGGAAAGTGTATTCACACTGGAATATGGGGAATTGGAGGTCTGGTATTTAGAAAGTGAATTCAAGAGGGAATATCTGGAATTGGAGGTCTGGTATTTGGAAAGTGTATTGACACGGGAATATGGGGAATTGGAGGTCTGGTATTTGGAAGGTGTATTCATTCTGGAATATGGGGAATTGGAGGTCTGGTATTTGGAATGTGTATTCATACAGGAATATGGGGAACTGGTAGTCAGGTATTTGGAAAGTGAATTCATACAGGAATGTGCGAAATTGGAAGTCAGGTATTTGGAAAGTGAATTAATACGGGAATATGGGAAATTCGAGGTCTGGTATTTGGAAAGCGTACTCACACCGGAATATGGGGAATTGGAGATCTGGCATTTGGCAAGTGTATTCACACAGAAATATGGGGAATTGGCGGTCTGGTATTTCGAAAGTGCATTCATACATTGAATATAGGGAATTGGCTGTCTGGTATTTGGAAAGTGTATTCAAACGGTGATATGGGGAATTGGAGGTCTGGGATTTGGAAAGTATATTCATACAGAAACATGGGGAATTGGAGGTCTGGTATCTGGAAAGTGTATTGACACGGGAATATGGGGAATTGGAGGTCTGGTATTTGGAAAGTGTATTCACACGGAAATATGGGGAATTGGAAATAGTGTATTTAGGAATAGGTCTGGTATTTGGAAAGTGTATTCAATCAGGGATATGGGGAATTGGTATTTGGAAAGTGTATTCCCTCGGGAATATGTGGAATTATAGGTCTGGTATTTGGGAACTGTTATCACACAGGAATATGGGGTTTTGGAGATCTTGTATTCGGAAAGTGTATTCACATGTGAATATGGGGAATTGGAGGTCTTGTATTTGGGAAGAGTATACAATCAGGGATATGGGGAATTGGAGATCTGTATTTGAAAAGTGTATTCATATAGGAACATGGAGAATTGGAGGTCTGGTATTTGGAAAGTGCATTCACACGGTAATATGGGGAATTGGAGGTCTGTTATTTGGAAAGAGTATTCTCACGGTAATATGGGGAATTAGTAGTCTGGTATTTCGGATGTGTATTCATACAGGAATACGGCGATTTGGCGGCCTGGTATTTGGAAAGTGTATTCACACAGAAATATGGGGAATTGGAGGTGTGGTATTTGCGAAGTGTATTCACACGGGAATATGTGGAATTGGAGGTCTAGTATTTGGAAAGTTATTTCACACGGAAATATGGGGAATTGGAGGTCTGGTATTTGGAGAGTATTCACACGGTAATATGTGGAATTGGATGTCTGGTATTGGGGAAGTGTATTCCATCAGGGATATGGTGAAGTGGAGATCTGGTATTTGGAATGTGTATTCACATGGGAATATGGGGAATTGGAGGTCTGGTATTTGGAAAGTGAGTTCACAGGGGTATATGGGGAATTGGAGGTCTGGTATTTGGAATGTGTATTCACCTGGAAATATGGGGATTAGAAATCTGGTACTTGCAAAGTGTATTCATATAGGGAATATGCGGAATTGGATGTCTGGTATTTCAAAAGTGCATTCACAGGGGTATATGGGGAATTGGAGGTCTGGTATTTGGAATGTGTATTCATACAGGAATATGGGGAACTGGTAGTCAGGTATTTGGAAAGTGAATTCATACGGGAATGTGCGAAATTGGTAGTCAGGTATTTGGAAAGTGAATTAATACGGGAATATGGGAAATTTGAGGTCTGGTATTTGGAAAGTGTATTGACACGGGAATATGGGGAATTGGAGGTCTGGTATTTGGAAAGTGTATTCACACGGAAATATGGGGAATTGGAAATAGTGTATTTAGGAATAGGTCTGGTATTTGGAAAGTGTATTCAATCAGGGATATGGGGAATTGGAAGTCTGGTATTTGGAAAGTGTATTCCCTCGGGAATATGTGGAATTATAGGTCTGGTATTTGGGAACTGTTATCACATAGGAATATGGGGTTTTGGAGATCTTGTATTCGGAACGTGTATTCACATGTGAATATGGGGAATTGGAGGTCTTGTATTTGGGAAGGGTATACAATCAGGGATATGGGGAATTGGAGATCTGTATTTGAAAAGTGTATTCACACGGTAATATGGGGAATTGGAGGTCTGTTATTTGGAACGAGTATTCTCACGGTAATATGGGGAATTAGTAGTCTGGTATTTCGGAAGTGTATTCATACAGGAATACGGCGATTTGGCGGCCTGGTATTTGGAAAGTGTATTCACACAGAAATATGGGGAATTGGAGGTGTGGTATTTGCGAAGTGTATTCAATCAGGGAATATGCTTAATTGGATGCCTGGTATTTGGAAAGTGTATTCGCACCGGAATATGCGGAATTGGAGATCTGGTATTTGGAAAGTGTATTCACACAGGAATATGCGGAATTGGAGATCTGATATTTGGAAAGTGTATTCACACTGGAATATGGGGAATTGGAGGTCTGGTATTTGGAAAGAGTATTCACACGGGAATATGTGGAGTTGTAGGTCTGGTACTTGGGAAGTGTATTCCATCAGGGATATGGTGAATTGGAGATCTGGTATATGGAAAGTGTATTCTCACGTGAATATGGGGAATTCAAGGTCTTGTATTTGGAAAGTGATTTCACAAGGGAATATGCTGAATTGGAGATCTGGCCTTTGGAAAGTGTATTCACACGGTATTGTGGGGAATTGATGGTCTGCTATTTGGAAATTATATTCACACGGGAATATGGGGAGTTGGAGGTCTGGTATTTGGAAAGTGTATTCAATCACGGATATGGGGAGTTGGAGGTCTGGTATTTGGAAAGTGTATTCAATCAGGGATATGGAGTATTGGAGGTCTGGTATAGGGAAAGTGTATTCACACTGGAATATGGGGAATTGGAGGTCTGGTATTTGGAAAGTGAATTCACATGGGAATATGGGGAATTGGAGGTCTGGTATCGGGAAAGTGTATTCACACTGGAATATGGGGAATTGGAGGTCTGGTATTTAGAAAGTGAATTCAAGAGGGAATATGTGGAATTGGAGGTCTGGTATTTGGAAAGTGTATTGACACGGGAATATGGGGAATTGGAGGTCTGGTATTTGGAAGGTGTATTCATTCTGGAATATGGGGAATTGGAGGTCTGGTATTTGGAATGTGTATTCATACAGGAATATGGGGAACTGGTAGTCAGGTATTTGGAAAGTGAATTCATACAGGAATGTGCGAAATTGGAAGTCAGGTATTTGGAAAGTGAATTAATACGGGAATATGGGAAATTCGAGGTCTGGTATTTGGAAAGCGTACTCACACCGGAATATGGGGAATTGGAGATCTGGCATTTGGCAAGTGTATTCACACAGAAATATGGGGAATTGGCGGTCTGGTATTTCGAAAGTGCATTCATACATTGAATATAGGGAATTGGCTGTCTGGTATTTGGAAAGTGTATTCAAACGGTGATATGGGGAATTGGAGGTCTGGGATTTGGAAAGTATATTCATACAGAAACATGGGGAATTGGAGGTCTGGTATTTGGAAAGTGTATTGACACGGGAATATGGGGAATTGGAGGTCTGGTATTTGGAAAGTGTATTCACACGGAAATATGGGGAATTGGAAATAGTGTATTTAGGAATAGGTCTGGTATTTGGAAAGTGTATTCAATCAGGGATATGGGGAATTGGTATTTGGAAAGTGTATTCCCTCGGGAATATGTGGAATTATAGGTCTGGTATTTGGGAACTGTTATCACACAGGAATATGGGGTTTTGGAGATCTTGTATTCGGAAAGTGTATTCACATGTGAATATGGGGAATTGGAGGTCTTGTATTTGGGAAGAGTATACAATCAGGGATATGGGGAATTGGAGATCTGTATTTGAAAAGTGTATTCATATAGGAACATGGAGAATTGGAGGTCTGGTATTTGGAAAGTGCATTCACACGGTAATATGGGGAATTGGAGGTCTGTTATTTGGAAAGAGTATTCTCACGGTAATATGGGGAATTAGTAGTCTGGTATTTCGGATGTGTATTCATACAGGAATACGGCGATTTGGCGGCCTGGTATTTGGAAAGTGTATTCACACAGAAATATGGGGAATTGGAGGTGTGGTATTTGCGAAGTGTATTCACACGGGAATATGTGGAATTGGAGGTCTAGTATTTGGAAAGTTATTTCACACGGAAATATGGGGAATTGGAGGTCTGGTATTTGGAGAGTATTCACACGGTAATATGTGGAATTGGATGTCTGGTATTGGGGAAGTGTATTCCATCAGGGATATGGTGAAGTGGAGATCTGGTATTTGGAATGTGTATTCACATGGGAATATGGGGAATTGGAGGTCTGGTATTTGGAAAGTGAGTTCACAGGGGTATATGGGGAATTGGAGGTCTGGTATTTGGAATGTGTATTCACCTGGAAATATGGGGATTAGAAATCTGGTACTTGCAAAGTGTATTCATATAGGGAATATGCGGAATTGGATGTCTGGTATTTCAAAAGTGCATTCACAGGGGTATATGGGGAATTGGAGGTCTGGTATTTGGAATGTGTATTCATACAGGAATATGGGGAACTGGTAGTCAGGTATTTGGAAAGTGAATTCATACGGGAATGTGCGAAATTGGTAGTCAGGTATTTGGAAAGTGAATTAATACGGGAATATGGGAAATTTGAGGTCTGGTATTTGGAAAGTGTATTGACACGGGAATATGGGGAATTGGAGGTCTGGTATTTGGAAAGTGTATTCACACGGAAATATGGGGAATTGGAAATAGTGTATTTAGGAATAGGTCTGGTATTTGGAAAGTGTATTCAATCAGGGATATGGGGAATTGGAAGTCTGGTATTTGGAAAGTGTATTCCCTCGGGAATATGTGGAATTATAGGTCTGGTATTTGGGAACTGTTATCACATAGGAATATGGGGTTTTGGAGATCTTGTATTCGGAACGTGTATTCACATGTGAATATGGGGAATTGGAGGTCTTGTATTTGGGAAGGGTATACAATCAGGGATATGGGGAATTGGAGATCTGTATTTGAAAAGTGTATTCACACGGTAATATGGGGAATTGGAGGTCTGTTATTTGGAACGAGTATTCTCACGGTAATATGGGGAATTAGTAGTCTGGTATTTCGGAAGTGTATTCATACAGGAATACGGCGATTTGGCGGCCTGGTATTTGGAAAGTGTATTCACACAGAAATATGGGGAATTGGAGGTGTGGTATTTGCGAAGTGTATTCAATCAGGGAATATGCTGAATTGGATGCCTGGTATTTGGAAAGTGTATTCGCACCGGAATATGCGGAATTGGAGATCTGGTATTTGGAAAGTGTATTCACACAGGAATATGCGGAATTGGAGATCTGATATTTGGAAAGTGTATTCACACTGGAATATGGGGAATTGGAGGTCTGGTATTTGGAAAGAGTATTCACACGGGAATATGTGGAGTTGTAGGTCTGGTACTTGGGAAGTGTATTCCATCAGGGATATGGTGAATTGGAGATCTGGTATATGGAAAGTGTATTCTCACGTGAATATGGGGAATTCAAGGTCTTGTATTTGGAAAGTGATTTCACAAGGGAATATGCTGAATTGGAGATCTGGCCTTTGGAAAGTGTATTCACACGGTATTGTGGGGAATTGATGGTCTGCTATTTGGAAATTATATTCACACGGGAATATGGGGAGTTGGAGGTCTGGTATTTGGAAAGTGTATTCAATCACGGATATGGGGAGTTGGAGGTCTGGTATTTGGAAAGTGTATTCAATCAGGGATATGGAGTATTGGAGGTCTGGTATAGGGAAAGTGTATTCACACTGGAATATGGGGAATTGGAGGTCTGGTATTTGGAAAGTGAATTCACATGGGAATATGGGGAATTGGAGGTCTGGTATCGGGAAAGTGTATTCACACTGGAATATGGGGAATTGGAGGTCTGGTATTTAGAAAGTGAATTCAAGAGGGAATATGTGGAATTGGAGGTCTGGTATTTGGAAAGTGTATTGACACGGGAATATGGGGAATTGGAGGTCTGGTATTTGGAAGGTGTATTCATTCTGGAATATGGGGAATTGGAGGTCTGGTATTTGGAATGTGTATTCATACAGGAATATGGGGAACTGGTAGTCAGGTATTTGGAAAGTGAATTCATACGGGAATGTGCGAAATTGGAAGTCAGGTATTTGGAAAGTGAATTAATACGGGAATATGGGAAATTCGAGGTCTGGTATTTGGAAAGCGTACTCACACCGGAATATGGGGAATTGGCGGTCTGGTATTTCGAAAGTGCATTCATACATTGAATATAGGGAATTGGCTGTCTGGTATTTGGAAAGTGTATTGACACGGGAATATGGGGAATTGGAGGTCTGGTATTTGGAAGGTGTATTCATTCTGGAATATGGGGAATTGGAGGTCTGGTATTTGGAATGTGTATTTATACAGGAATATGGCGAACTGGTAGTCAGGTATTTGGAAAGTGAATTCATACGGGAATGTGCGAAATTGGAAGTCAGGTATTTGGAAAGTGAATTAATACGGGAATATGGGAAATTCGAGGTCTGGTATTTGGAATGCGTACTCACACCGGAATATGGGGAATTGGCGGTCTGGTATTTCGAAAGTGCATTCATACATTGAATATAGGGAATTGGCTGTCTGGTATTTGGAAAGTGTATTCAAACGGTGATATGGGGAATTGGAGGTCTGGGATTTGGAAAGTATATTCATACAGAAACATGGGGAATTGGAGGTCTGGTATTTGGAAAGTGTATTGACACGGGAATATGGGGAATTGGAGGTCTGGTATTTGGAAAGTGTATTCACACGGAAATATGGGGAATTGGAAATAGTGTATTTAGGAATAGGTCTGGTATTTGGAAAGTGTATTCAATCAGGGATATGGGGAATTGGAGGTCTGGTATTTGGAAAGTGTATTCCCTCGGGAATATGTGGAATTATAGGTCTGGTATTTGGGAACTGTTATCACACAGGAATATGGGGTTTTGGAGATCTTGTATTCGGAAAGTGTATTCACATGTGAATATGGGGAATTGGAGGTCTTGTATTTGGGAAGAGTATACAATCAGGGATATGGGGAATTGGAGATCTGTATTTGAAAAGTGTATTCATATAGGAACATGGAGAATTGGAGGTCTGGTATTTGGAAAGTGCATTCACACAGTAATATGGGGAATTGGAGGTCTGTTATTTGGAAAGAGTATTCTCACGGTAATATGGGGAATTAGTAGTCTGGTATTTCGGATGTGTATTCATACAGGAATACGGCGATTTGGCGGCCTGGTATTTGGAAAGTGTATTCACACGGAAATATGGGGAATTGGAGGTGTGGTATTTGCGAAGTGTATTCAATCAGGGAATATGCTGAATTGGATGCCTGGTATTTGGAAAGTGTATTCGCACCGGAATATGCGGAATTGGAGATCTGGTATTTGGAAAGTGTATTCACACAGGAATATGCGGAATTGGAGATCTGGTATTTGGAAAGTGTATTCACACTGGAATATGGGGAATTGGAGGTCTGGTATTTGGAAAGAGTATTCACACGGGAATATGTGGAGTTGTAGGTCTGGTACTTGGGAAGTGTATTCCATCAGGGATATGGTGAATTGGAGATCTGGTATATGGAAAGTGTATTCTCACGTGAATATGGGGAATTCGAGGTCTTGTATTTGGAAAGTGATTTCACACGGGAATGTGCTGAATTGGAGATCTGGCCTTTGGAAAGCGTATTCACACGGTATTGTGGGGAATTGGTGGTCTGCAATTTGATAATTATATTCACACGGGAATATGGGGAGTTGGAGGTCTGATATTTGGAAAGTGTATTCAATCAGGGATATGGGGAGTTGGAGGTCTGGTATTTGGAAAGTGTATTCAATCAGGGATATGGGGTATTGGAGGTCTGGTATTTGGAAAGTGTATTCAATCAGGGATATGGGGAGTTGGAGGTCTGGTATTTGGAAAGTGTATTCATACAGGAATATGGGGAACTGGTAGTCAGGTATTTGGAAAGTGAATTCATACGGGAATGTGTGAAATTGGAAGTCAGGTATTTGGAAAGTGAATTAATACGGGAATATGGGAAATTCGAGGTCTGGTATTTGGAAAGCGTACTCACACCGGAATATGGGGAATTGGAGATCTGGCATTTGGCAAGTGTATTCACACAGAAATATGGGGAATTGGCGGTCTGGTATTTCGAAAGTGCATTCATACATTGAATATAGGGAATTGGCTGTCTGGTATTTGGAAAGTGTATTCAAACGGTGATATGGGGAATTGGAGGTCTGGGATTTGGAAAGTATATTCATACAGAAACATGGGGAATTGGAGGTCTGGTATTTGGAAAGTGTATTGACACGGGAATATGGGTAATTGGAGGTCTGGTATTTGGAAAGTGTATTCACACGGAAATATGGGGAATTGGAAATAGTGTATTTAGGAATAGGTCTGGTATTTGGAAAGTGTATTCAATCAGGGATATGGGGAATTGGTATTTGGAAAGTGTATTCCCTCGGGAATATGTGGAATTATAGGTCTGGTATTTGGGAACTGTTATCACACAGGAATATGGGGTTTTGGAGATCTTGTATTCGGAAAGTGTATTCACATGTGAATATGGGGAATTGGAGGTCTTGTATTTGGGAAGAGTATACAATCAGGGATATGGGGAATTGGAGATCTGTATTTGAAAAGTGTATTCATATAGGAACATGGAGAATTGGAGGTCTGGTATTTGGAAAGTGCATTCACACGGTAATATGGGGAATTGGAGGTCTGTTATTTGGAAAGAGTATTCTCACGGTAATATGGGGAATTAGTAGTCTGGTATTTCGGATGTGTATTCATACAGGAATACGGCGATTTGGCGGCCTGGTATTTGGAAAGTGTATTCACACAGAAATATGGGGAATTGGAGGTGTTCTATTTGCGAAGTGTATTCACACGGTAATATGTGGAATTGGATGTCTGGTATTGGGGAAGTGTATTCCATCAGGGATATGGTGAAGTGGAGATCTGGTATTTGGAATGTGTATTCACATGGGAATATGGGGAATTGGAGGTCTGGTATTTGGAAAGTGAGTTCACAGGGGTATATGGGGAATTGGAGGTCTGGTATTTGGAATGTGTATTCACCTGGAAATATGGGGATTAGAAATCTGGTACTTGCAAAGTGTATTCATATAGGGAATATGCGGAATTGGATGTCTGGTATTTCAAAAGTGCATTCACAGGGGTATATGGGGAATTGGAGGTCTGGTATTTGGAATGTGTATTCATACAGGAATATGGGGAACTGGTAGTCAGGTATTTGGAAAGTGAATTCATACGGGAATGTGCGAAATTGGTAGTCAGGTATTTGGAAAGTGAATTAATACGGGAATATGGGAAATTTGAGGTCTGGTATTTGGAAAGTGTATTGACACGGGAATATGGGGAATTGGAGGTCTGGTATTTGGAAAGTGTATTCACACGGAAATATGGGGAATTGGAAATAGTGTATTTAGGAATAGGTCTGGTATTTGGAAAGTGTATTCAATCAGGGATATGGGGAATTGGAAGTCTGGTATTTGGAAAGTGTATTCCCTCGGGAATATGTGGAATTATAGGTCTGGTATTTGGGAACTGTTATCACATAGGAATATGGGGTTTTGGAGATCTTGTATTCGGAACGTGTATTCACATGTGAATATGGGGAATTGGAGGTCTTGTATTTGGGAAGGGTATACAATCAGGGATATGGGGAATTGGAGATCTGTATTTGAAAAGTGTATTCACACGGTAATATGGGGAATTGGAGGTCTGTTATTTGGAACGAGTATTCTCACGGTAATATGGGGAATTAGTAGTCTGGTATTTCGGAAGTGTATTCATACAGGAATACGGCGATTTGGCGGCCTGGTATTTGGAAAGTGTATTCACACAGAAATATGGGGAATTGGAGGTGTGGTATTTGCGAAGTGTATTCAATCAGGGAATATGCTGAATTGGATGCCTGGTATTTGGAAAGTGTATTCGCACCGGAATATGCGGAATTGGAGATCTGGTATTTGGAAAGTGTATTCACACTGGAATATGGGGAATTGGAGGTCTGGTATTTGGAAAGAGTATTCACACGGGAATATGTGGAGTTGTAGGTCTGGTACTTGGGAAGTGTATTCCATCAGGGATATGGTGAATTGGAGATCTGGTATATGGAAAGTGTATTCTCACGTGAATATGGGGAATTCAAGGTCTTGTATTTGGAAAGTGATTTCACAAGGGAATATGCTGAATTGGAGATCTGCCCTTTGGAAAGTGTATTCACACGGTATTGTGGGGAATTGATGGTCTGCTATTTGGAAATTATATTCACACGGGAATATGGGGAGTTGGAGGTCTGGTATTTGGAAAGTGTATTCAATCACGGATATGGGGAGTTGGAGGTCTGGTATTTGGAAAGTGTATTCAATCAGGGATATGGGGTATTGGAGGTCTGGTATAGGGAAAGTGTATTCACACTGGAATATGGGGAATTGGAGGTCTGGTATTTGGAAAGTGAATTCACATGGGAATATGGGGAATTGGAGGTCTGGTATCGGGAAAGTGTATTCACACTGGAATATGGGGAATTGGAGGTCTGGTATTTAGAAAGTGAATTCAAGAGGGAATATGTGGAATTGGAGGTCTGGTATTTGGAAAGTGTATTGACACGGGAATATGGGGAATTGGAGGTCTGGTATTTGGAAGGTGTATTCATTCTGGAATATGGGGAATTGGAGGTCTGGTATTTGGAATGTGTATTCATACAGGAATATGGGGAACTGGTAGTCAGGTATTTGGAAAGTGAATTCATACGGGAATGTGCGAAATTGGAAGTCAGGTATTTGGAAAGTGAATTAATACGGGAATATGGGAAATTCGAGGTCTGGTATTTGGAAAGCGTACTCACACCGGAATATGGGGAATTGGCGGTCTGGTATTTCGAAAGTGCATTCATACATTGAATATAGGGAATTGGCTGTCTGGTATTTGGAAAGTGTATTCAAACGGTGATATGGGGAATTGGAGGTCTGGGATTTGGAAAGTATATTCATACAGAAACATGGGGAATTGGAGGTCTGGTATTTGGAAAGTGTATTGACACGGGAATATGGGGAATTGGAGGTCTGGTATTTGGAAAGTGTATTCACACGGAAATATGGGGAATTGGAAATAGTGTATTTAGGAATAGGTCTGGTATTTGGAAAGTGTATTCAATCAGGGATATGGGGAATTGGAGGTCTGGTATTTGGAAAGTGTATTCCCTCGGGAATATGTGGAATTATAGGTCTGGTATTTGGGAACTGTTATCACACAGGAATATGGGGTTTTGGAGATCTTGTATTCGGAAAGTGTATTCACATGTGAATATGGGGAATTGGAGGTCTTGTATTTGGGAAGAGTATACAATCAGGGATATGGGGAATTGGAGATCTGTATTTGAAAAGTGTATTCATATAGGAACATGGAGAATTGGAGGTCTGGTATTTGGAAAGTGCATTCACACGGTAATATGGGGAATTGGAGGTCTGTTATTTGGAAAGAGTATTCTCACGGTAATATGGGGAATTAGTAGTCTGGTATTTCGGATGTGTATTCATACAGGAATACGGCGATTTGGCGGCCTGGTATTTGGAAAGTGTATTCACACGGAAATATGGGGAATTGGAGGTGTGGTATTTGCGAAGTGTATTCAATCAGGGAATATGCTGAATTGGATGCCTGGTATTTGGAAAGTGTATTCGCACCGGAATATGCGGAATTGGAGATCTGGTATTTGGAAAGTGTATTCACACTGGAATATGGGGAATTGGAGGTCTGGTATTTGGAAAGAGTATTCACACGGGAATATGTGGAGTTGTAGGTCTGGTACTTGGGAAGTGTATTCCATCAGGGATATGGTGAATTGGAGATCTGGTATATGGAAAGTGTATTCTCACGTGAATATGGGGAATTCGAGGTCTTGTATTTGGAAAGTGATTTCACACGGGAATGTGCTGAATTGGAGATCTGGCCTTTGGAAAGCGTATTCACACGGTATTGTGGGGAATTGGTGGTCTGCAATTTGGAAATTATATTCACACGGGAATATGGGGAGTTGGAGGTCTGATATTTGGAAAGTGTATTCAATCAGGGATATGGGGAATTGGAGGTCTGGTATTTGGAAAGTGTATTCAATCAGGGATATGGGGTATTGGAGGTCTGGTATTTGGAAAGTGTATTCAATCAGGGATATGGGGAGTTGGAGGTCTGGTATTTGGAAAGTGTATTCAATCAGGGATATGGGGTATTGGAGGTCTGGTATCTGGAAAGTGTGTTCACATGTGAATATGGGGTATTGGAATTCTGGTATTTAGTAAGTGTATTCATACGGGAATATGAGGAATTGGAAGCCTGGTATTTGGGAAGTGTATTCACCTGGGAATAAGGGGAATTGGAAGACGGGTATTTAGGAAGTGTATTCCCACAGAAAGATAGGGAATTCCATGTGTGGTATTTGGAAAGTGTATTCATACAGGAAATATGTGTAATTGGAGGTCTGGTATTTGGAATGTGTATTCACACGGGAATATGTGGAATTGGAGGTCTAGTATTTGGAAAGTTATTTCACACGGAAATATGGGGAATTGGAGGTCTGGTATTTGGAGAGTATTCACACGGTAATATGTGGAATTGGATGTCTGGTATTGGGGAAGTGTATTCCATCAGGGATATGGTGAAGTGGAGATCTGGTATTTGGAATGTGTATTCACATGGGAATATGGGGAATTGGAGGTCTGGTATTTGGAAAGTGAGTTCACAGGGGTATATGGGGAATTGGAGGTCTGGTATTTGGAATGTGTATTCACCTGGAAATATGGGGATTAGAAATCTGGTACTTGCAAAGTGTATTCATATAGGGAATATGCGGAATTGGATGTCTGGTATTTCAAAAGTGCATTCACAGGGGTATATGGGGAATTGGAGGTCTGGTATTTGGAATGTGTATTCATACAGGAATATGGGGAACTGGTAGTCAGGTATTTGGAAAGTGAATTCATACGGGAATGTGCGAAATTGGTAGTCAGGTATTTGGAAAGTGAATTAATACGGGAATATGGGAAATTTGAGGTCTGGTATTTGGAAAGTGTATTGACACGGGAATATGGGGAATTGGAGGTCTGGTATTTGGAAAGTGTATTCACACGGAAATATGGGGAATTGGAAATAGTGTATTTAGGAATAGGTCTGGTATTTGGAAAGTGTATTCAATCAGGGATATGGGGAATTGGAGGTCTGGTATTTGGAAAGTGTATTCCCTCGGGAATATGTGGAATTATAGGTCTGGTATTTGGGAACTGTTATCACATAGGAATATGGGGTTTTGGAGATCTTGTATTCGGAACGTGTATTCACATGTGAATATGGGGAATTGGAGGTCTTGTATTTGGGAAGGGTATACAATCAGGGATATGGGGAATTGGAGATCTGTATTTGAAAATTGTATTCACACGGTAATATGGGGAATTGGAGGTCTGTTATTTGGAACGAGTATTCTCACGGTAATATGGGGAATTAGTAGTATGGTATTTCGGAAGTGTATTCATACAGGAATACGGCGATTTGGCGGCCTGGTATTTGGAAAGTGTATTCACACAGAAATATGGGGAATTGGAGGTGTGGTATTTGCGAAGTGTATTCAATCAGGGAATATGCTGAATTGGATGCCTGGTATTTGGAAAGTGTATTCGCACCGGAATATGCGGAATTGGAGATCTGGTATTTGGAAAGTGTATTCACACTGGAATATGGGGAATTGGAGGTCTGGTATTTGGAAAGAGTATTCACACGGGAATATGTGGAGTTGTAGGTCTGGTACTTGGGAAGTGTATTCCATCAGGGATATGGTGAATTGGAGATCTGGTATATGGAAAGTGTATTCTCACGTGAATATGGGGAATTCAAGGTCTTGTATTTGGAAAGTGATTTCACAAGGGAATATGCTGAATTGGAGATCTGGCCTTTGGAAAGTGTATTCACACGGTATTGTGGGGAATTGGTGGTCTGCTATTTGGAAATTATATTCACACGGGAATATGGGGAGTTGGAGGTCTGGTATTTGGAAAGTGTATTCAATCACGGATATGGGGAGTTGGGGGTCTGGTATTTGGAAAGTGTATTCAATCAGGGATATGGGGTATTGGAGGTCTGGTATAGGGAAAGTGTATTCACACTGGAATATGGGGAATTGGAGGTCTGGTATTTGGAAAGTGAATTCACATGGGAATATGGGGAATTGGAGGTCTTGTATCGGGAAAGTGTATTCACACTGGAATATGGGGAATTGGAGGTCTGGTATTTAGAAAGTGAATTCAAGAGGGAATATGTGGAATTGGAGGTCTGGTATTTGGAAAGTGTATTGACACGGGAATATGGGGAATTGGAGGTCTGGTATTTGGAAGGTGTATTCATTCTGGAATATGGGGAATTGGAGGTCTGGTATTTGGAATGTGTATTCATACAGGAATATGGGGAACTGGTAGTCAGGTATTGGAAAGTGAATTCATACGGGTTTGTGCGAAATTGGAAGTCAGGTATTTGGAAAGTGAATTAATACGGGAATATGGGAAATTCGAGGTCTGGTATTTGGAAAGCGTACTCACACCGGAATATGGGGAATTGGAGATCTGGCATTTGGCAAGTGTATTCACACAGAAATATGGGGAATTGGCGGTCTGGTATTTCGAAAGTGCATTCATACATTGAATATAGGGAATTGGCTGTCTGGTATTTGGAAAGTGTATTCAAACGGTGATATGGGGAATTGGAGGTCTGGGATTTGGAAAGTATATTCATACAGAAACATGGGGAATTGGAGGTCTGGTATTTGGAAAGTGTATTCACACGGAAATATGGGGAATTGGAAATAGTGTATTTAGGAATAGGTCTGGTATTTGGAAAGTGTATTCAATCAGGGATATGGGGAATTGGAGGTCTGGTATTTGGAAAGTGTATTCCCTCGGGAATATGTGGAATTATAGGTCTGGTATTTGGGAACTGTTATCACACAGGAATATGGGGTTTTGGAGATCTTGTATTCGGAAAGTGTATTCACATGTGAATATGGGGAATTGGAGGTCTTGTATTTGGGAAGAGTATACAATCAGGGATATGGGGAATTGGAGATCTGTATTTGAAAAGTGTATTCATATAGGAACATGGAGAATTGGAGATCTGGTATTTGGAAAGTGTATTCACACGGTAATATGGGGAATTGGAGGTCTGTTATTTGGAAAGAGTATTCTCACGGTAATATGGGGAATTAGTAGTCTGGTATTTCGGAAGTGTATTCATACAGGAATACGGCGATTTGGCGGCCTGGTATTTGGAAAGTGTATTCACACAGAAATATGGGGAATTGGAGGTGTGGTATTTGCGAAGTGTATTCAATCAGGGAATATGCTGAATTGGATGCCTGGTATTTGGAAAGTGTATTCGCACCGGAATATGCGGAATTGGAGATCTGGTATTTGGAAAGTGTATTCACACAGGAATATGCGGAATTGGAGATCTGGTATTTGGAAAGAGTATTCACACGGGAATATGTGGAGTTGTAGGTCTGGTACTTGGGAAGTGTATTCCATCAGGGATATGGTGAATTGGAGATCTGGTATATGGAAAGTGTATTCTCACGTGAATATGGGGAATTCGAGGTCTTGTGTTTGGAAAGTGATTTCACACGGGAATGTGCTGAATTGGAGATCTGGCCTTTGGAAAGCGTATTTACACGGTATTGTGGGGAATTGGTGGTCTGCAATTTGGAAATTATATTCACACGGGAATATGGGGAGTTGGAGGTCTGATATTTGGAAAGTGTATTCACACGGAAATATGGGGAATTGGAGGTCTGTTATTTGGAAAGAGTATTCTCACGGTAATATGGGGAATTAGTAGTCTGGTATTTCGGAAGTGTATTCATACAGGAATACGGCGATTTGGCGGCCTGGTATTTGGAAAGTGTATTCACACGGAAATATGGGGAATTGGAGGTGTGGTATTTGCGAAGTGTATTCAATCAGGGAATATGCTGAATTGGATGCCTGGTATTTGGAAAGTGTATTCGCACCGGAATATGCGGAATTGGAGATCTGGTATTTGGAAAGAGTATTCACACGGGAATCTGTGGAGTTGTAGGTCTGGTATTTGGAAAGTGTATTCATACAGGAAATATGTGTAATTGGAGGTCTGGTATTTGGAATGTGTATTCACACGGGAATATGTGGAATTGGAGGTCTAGTATTTGGAAAGTTATTTCACACGGAAATATGGGGAATTGGAGGTCTGGTATTTGGAGAGTATTCACACGGTAATATGTGGAATTGGATGTCTGGTATTTGGGAAGTGTATTCCATCAGGGATATGGTGAAGTGGAGATCTGGTATTTGGAATGTGTATTCACATGGGAATATGGGGAATTGGAGGTCTGGTATTTGGAAAGTGAGTTCACAGGGGTATATGGGGAATTGGAGGTCTGGTATTTGGAATGTGTATTCACCTGGAAATATGGGGATTAGAAATCTGGTACTTGCAAAGTGTATTCATATAGGGAATATGCGGAATTGGATGTCTGGTATTTCAAAAGTGCATTCACAGGGGTATATGGGGAATTGGAGGTCTGGTATTTGGAATGTGTATTCATACAGGAATATGGGGAACTGGTAGTCAGGTATTTGGAAAGTGAATTCATACGGGAATGTGCGAAATTGGTAGTCAGGTGTTTGGAAAGTGAATTAATACGGGAATATGGGAAATTGGAGATCTGGCCTTTGGAAAGTGTATTCACACGGTATTGTGGGGAATTGGTGGTCTGCTATTTGGAAATTATATTCACACGGGAATATGGGGAGTTGGAGGTCTGGTATTTGGAAAGTGTATTCAATCACGGATATGGGGAGTTGGGGGTCTGGTATTTGGAAAGTGTATTCAATCAGGGATATGGGGTATTGGAGGTCTGGTATAGGGAAAGTGTATTCACACTGGAATATGGGGAATTGGAGGTCTGGTATTTGGAAAGTGAATTCACATGGGAATATGGGGAATTGGAGGTCTTGTATCGGGAAAGTGTATTCACACTGGAATATGGGGAATTGGAGGTCTGGTATTTAGAAAGTGAATTCAAGAGGGAATATGTGGAATTGGAGGTCTGGTATTTGGAAAGTGTATTGACACGGGAATATGGGGAATTGGAGGTCTGGTATTTGGAAGGTGTATTCATTCTGGAATATGGGGAATTGGAGGTCTGGTATTTGGAATGTGTATTCATACAGGAATATGGGGAACTGGTAGTCAGGTATTTGGAAAGTGAATTCATACGGGTTTGTGCGAAATTGGAAGTCAGGTATTTGGAAAGTGAATTAATACGGGAATATGGGAAATTCGAGGTCTGGTATTTGGAAAGCGTACTCACACCGGAATATGGGGAATTGGAGATCTGGCATTTGGCAAGTGTATTCACACAGAAATATGGGAAATTGGCGGTCTGGTATTTCGAAAGTGCATTCATACATTGAATATAGGGAATTGGCTGTCTGGTATTTGGAAAGTGTATTCAAACGGTGATATGGGGAATTGGAGGTCTGGGATTTGGAAAGTATATTCATACAGAAACATGGGGAATTGGAGGTCTGGTATTTGGAAAGTGTATTCACACGGAAATATGGGGAATTGGAAATAGTGTATTTAGGAATAGGTCTGGTATTTGGAAAGTGTATTCAATCAGGGATATGGGGAATTGGAGGTCTGGTATTTGGAAAGTGTATTCCCTCGGGGATATGTGGAATTATAGGTCTGGTATTTGGGAACTGTTATCACATAGGAATATGGGGTTTTGGAGATCTTGTATTCGGAACGTGTATTCACATGTGAATATGGGGAATTGGAGGTCTTGTATTTGGGAAGGGTATACAATCAGGGATATGGGGAATTGGAGATCTGTATTTGAAAAGTGTATTCACACGGTAATATGTGGAATTGGAGGTCTGTTATTTGGAACGAGTATTCTCACGGTAAAATGGGGAATTAGTAGTCTGGTATTTCGGAAGTGTATTCATACAGGAATACGGCGATTTGGCGGCCTGGTATTTGGAAAGTGTATTCACACGGAAATATGGGGAATTGGAGGTGTGGTATTTGCGAAGTGTATTCAATCAGGGAATATGCTGAATTGGATGCCTGGCATTTGGAAAGTGTATTCGCACCGGAATATGCGGAATTGGAGATCTGGTATTTGGAAAGTGTATTCACACAGGAATATGCGGAATTGGAGATCTGATATTTGGAAAGTGTATTCACACTGGAATATGGGGAATTGGAGATCTGGTATTTGGAAAGAGTATTCACACGGGAATATGTGGAGTTGTAGGTCTGGTACTTGGGAAGTGTATTCCATCAGGGATATGGTGAATTGGAGATCTGGTATATGGAAAGTGTATTCTCACGTGAATATGGGGAATTCAAGGTCTTGTATTTGGAAAGTGATTTCACAAGGGAATATGCTGAATTGGAGATCTGGCTTTGGAAAGTGTATTCACACGGTATTGTGGGGAATTGGTGGTCTGCTATTTGGAAATTATATTCACACGGGAATATGGGGAGTTGGAGGTCTGGTATTTGGAAAGTGTATTCAATCACAGATATGGGGAGTTGGAGGTCTGGTATTTGGAAAGTGTATTCAATCAGGGATATGGGGTATTGGAGGTCTGGTATAGGGAAAGTGTATTCACACTGGAATATGGAGAATTGGAGGTCTGGTATTTGGAAAGTGAATTCACATGGGAATATGGGGAATTGGAGGTTTGGTATCGGGAAAGTGTATTCACACTGGAATATGGGGAATTGGAGGTCTGGTATTTAGAAAGTGAATTCAAGAGGGAATATGTGGAATTGGAGGTCTGGTATTTGGAAAGTGTATTGACACGGGAATATGGGGAATTGGAGGTCTGGTATTTGGAAGGTGTATTCATTCTGGAATATGGGGAATTGGAGGTCTGGTATTTGGAATGTGTATTCATACAGGAATATGGGGAACTGGTAGTCAGGTATTTGGAAAGTGAATTCATACGGGAATGTGCGAAATTGGAAGTCAGGTATTTGGAAAGTGAATTAATACGGGAATATGGGAAATTCGAGGTCTGGTATTTGGAAAGCGTACTCACACCGGAATATGGGGAATTGGAGATCTGGCATTTGGCAAGTGTATTCACACAGAAATATGGGGAATTGGCGGTCTGGTATTTCGAAAGTGCATTCATACATTGAATATAGGGAATTGGCTGTCTGGTATTTGGAAAGTGTATTCAAATGGTGATATGGGGAATTGGAGGTCTGGGATTTGGAAAGTATATTCATACAGAAACATGGGGAATTGGAGGTCTGGTATTTGGAAAGTGTATTGACACGGGAATATGGGGAATTGGAGGTCTGGTATTTGGAAAGTGTATTCACACGGAAATATGGGGAATTGGAAATAGTGTATTTAGGAATAGGTCTGGTATTTGGAAAGTGTATTCAATCAGGGATATGGGGAATTGGAGGTCTGGTATTTGGAAAGTGTATTCCCTCGGGAATATGTGGAATTATAGGTCTGGTATTTGGGAACTGTTATCACACAGGAATATGGGGTTTTGGAGATCTTGTATTCGGAAAGTGTATTCACATGTGAATATGGGGAATTGGAGGTCTTGTATTTGGGAAGAGTATACAATCAGGGATATGGGGAATTGGAGATCTGTATTTGAAAAGTGTATTCATATAGGAACATGGAGAATTGGAGGTCTGGTATTTGGAAAGTGTATTCACACGGTAATATGGGGAATTGGAGGTCTGTTATTTGGAAAGAGTATTCTCACGGTAATATGGGGAATTAGTAGTCTGGTATTTCGGAAGTGTATTCATACAGGAATACGGCGATTTGGCGGCCTGGTATTTGGAAAGTGTATTCACACGGAAATATGGGGAATTGGAGGTGTGGTATTTGCGAAGTGTATTCATACATTGAATATAGGGAATTGGCTGTCTGGTATTTGGAAAGTGTATTCAAATGGTGATATGGGGAATTGGAGGTCTGGGATTTGGAAAGTATATTCATACAGAAACATGGGGAATTGGAGGTCTGGTATTTGGAAAGTGTATTGACACGGGAATATGGGGAATTGGAGGTCTGGTATTTGGAAAGTGTATTCACACGGAAATATGGGGAATTGGAAATAGTGTATTTAGGAATAGGTCTGGTATTTGGAAAGTGTATTCAATCAGGGATATGGGGAATTGGAGGTCTGGTATTTGGAAAGTGTATTCACACAGAAATATGGGGAATTGGCGGTCTGGTATTTCGAAAGTGCATTCATACATTGAATATAGGGAATTGGCTGTCTGGTATTTGGAAAGTGTATTCAAATGGTGATATGGGGAATTGGAGGTCTGGGATTTGGAAAGTATATTCATACAGAAACATGGGGAATTGGAGGTCTGGTATTTGGAAAGTGTATTGACACGGGAATATGGGGAATTGGAGGTCTGGTATTTGGAAAGTGTATTCACACGGAAATATGGGGAATTGGAAATAGTGTATTTAGGAATAGGTCTGGTATTTGGAAAGTGTATTCAATCAGGGATATGGGGAATTGGAGGTCTGGTATTTGGAAAGTGTATTCCCTCGGGAATATGTGGAATTATAGGTCTGGTATTTGGGAACTGTTATCACACAGGAATATGGGGTTTTGGAGATCTTGTATTCGGAAAGTGTATTCACATGTGAATATGCTGAATTGGATGCCTGGTATTTGAAAGTGTATTCGCACCGGAATATGCGGAATTGGAGATCTGGTATTTGGAAAGTGTATTCACACAGGAATATGCGGAATTGGAGATCTGGTATTTGGAAAGTGTATGCACACTGGAATATGGGGAATTGGAGGTCTGGTATTTGGAAAGAGTATTCACACGGGAATATGTGGAGTTGTAGGTCTGGTACTTGGGAAGTGTATTCCATCAGGGATATGGTGAATTGGAGATCTGGTATATGGAAAGTGTATTCTCACGTGAATATGGGGAATTCAAGGTCTTGTATTTGGAAAGTGATTTCACAAGGGAATATGCTGAATTGGAGATCTGGCCTTTGGAAAGTGTATTCACACGGTATTGTGGGGAATTGGTGGTCTGCTATTTGGAAATTATATTCACACGGGAATATGGGGAGTTGGAGGTCTGGTATTTGGAAAGTGTATTCAATCACGGATATGGGGAGTTGGAGGTCTGGTATTTGGAAAGTGTATTCAATCAGGGATATGGGGTATTGGAGGTCTGGTATAGGGAAAGTGTATTCACACAGGAATATGGGGAATTGGAGGTCTGGTATTTGGAAAGTGAATTCACATGGGAATATGGGGAATTGGAGGTCTGGTATCGGGAAAGTGTATTCACACTGGAATATGGGGAATTGGAGGTCTGGTATTTAGAAAGTGAATTCAAGAGGGAATATGTGGAATTGGAGGTCTGGTATTTGGAAAGTGTATTGACACGGGAATATGGGGAATTGGAGGTCTGGTATTTGGAAGGTGTATTCATTCTGGAATATGGGGAATTGGAGGTCTGGTATTTGGAATGTGTATTCATACAGGAATATGGGGAACTGGTAGTCAGGTATTTGGAAAGTGAATTCATACGGGAATGTGCGAAATTGGAAGTCAGGTATTTGGAAAGTGAATTAATACGGGAATATGGGAAATTCGAGGTCTGGTATTTGGAAAGCGTACTCACACCGGAATATGGGGAATTGGAGATCTGGCATTTGGCAAGTGTATTCACACAGAAATATGGGGAATTGGCGGTCTGGTATTTCGAAAGTGCATTCATACATTGAATATAGGGAATTGGCTGTCTGGTATTTGGAAAGTGTATTCAAATGGTGATATGGGGAATTGGAGGTCTGGGATTTGGAAAGTGTATTCACACGGTAATATGGGGAATTGGAGGTCTGTTATTTGGAAAGAGTATTCTCACGGTAATATGGGGAATTAGTAGTCTGGTATTTCGGAAGTGTATTCATACAGGAATACGGCGATTTGGCGGCCTGGTATTTGGAAAGTGTATTCACTCAGAAATATGGGGAATTGGAGGTGTGGTATTTGCGAAGTGTATTCAATCAGGGAATATGCTGAATTGGATGCCTGGTATTTGGAAAGTGTATTCGCACCGGAATATGCGGAATTGGAGATCTGGTATTTGGAAAGTGTATTCACACAGGAATATGCGGAATTGGAGATCTGATATTTGGAAAGTGTATTCACACTGGAATATGGGGAATTGGAGATCTGGTATTTGGAAAGAGTATTCACACGGGAATATGTGGAGTTGTAGGTCTGGTACTTGGGAAGTGTATTCCATCAGGGATATGGTGAATTGGAGATCTGGTATATGGAAAGTGTATTCTCACGTGAATATGGGGAATTCAAGGTCTTGTATTTGGAAAGTGATTTCACAAGGGAATATGCTGAATTGGAGATCTGGCCTTTGGAAAGTGTATTCACACGGTATTGTGGGGAATTGGTGGTCTGCTATTTGGAAATTATATTCACACGGGAATATGGGGAGTTGGAGGTCTGGTATTTGGAAAGTGTATTCAATCACGGATATGGGGAGTTGGAGGTCTGGTATTTGGAAAGTGTATTCAATCAGGGATATGGGGTATTGGAGGTCTGGTATAGGGAAAGTGTATTCACACTGGAATATGGAGAATTGGAGGTCTGGTATTTGGAAAGTGAATTCACATGGGAATATGGGGAATTGGAGGTCTGGTATCGGGAAAGTGTATTCACACTGGAATATGGGGAATTGGAGGTCTGGTATTTAGAAAGTGAATTCAAGAGGGAATATGTGGAATTGGAGGTCTGGTATTTGGAAAGTGTATTGACACGGGAATATGGGGAATTGGAGGTCTGGTATTTGGAAGGTGTATTCATTCTGGAATATGGGGAATTGGAGGTCTGGTATTTGGAATGTGTATTCATACAGGAATATGGGGAACTGGTAGTCAGGTATTTGGAAAGTGAATTCATACGGGAATGTGCGAAATTGGAAGTCAGGTATTTGGAAAGTGAATTAATACGGGAATATGGGAAATTCGAGGTCTGGTATTTGGAAAGCGTACTCACACCGGAATATGGGGAATTGGAGATCTGGCATTTGGCAAGTGTATTCACACAGAAATATGGGGAATTGGCGGTCTGGTATTTCGAAAGTGCATTCATACATTGAATATAGGGAATTGGCTGTCTGGTATTTGGAAAGTGTATTCAAATGGTGATATGGGGAATTGGAGGTCTGGGATTTGGAAAGTATATTCATACAGAAACATGGGGAATTGGAGGTCTGGTATTTGGAAAGTGTATTGACACGGGAATATGGGGAATTGGAGGTCTGGTATTTGGAAAGTGTATTCACACGGAAATATGGGGAATTGGAAATAGTGTATTTAGGAATAGGTCTGGTATTTGGAAAGTGTATTCAATCAGGGATATGGGGAATTGGAGGTCTGGTATTTGGAAAGTGTATTCCCTCGGGAATATGTGGAATTATAGGTCTGGTATTTGGGAACTGTTATCACACAGGAATATGGGGTTTTGGAGATCTTGTATTCGGAAAGTGTATTCACATGTGAATATGGGGAATTGGAGGTCTTGTATTTGGGAAGAGTATACAATCAGGGATATGGGGAATTGGAGATCTGTATTTGAAAAGTGTATTCATATAGGAACATGGAGAATTGGAGGTCTGGTATTTGGAAAGTGTATTCACACGGTAATATGGGGAATTGGAGGTCTGTTATTTGGAAAGAGTATTCTCACGGTAATATGGGGAATTAGTAGTCTGGTATTTCGGAAGTGTATTCATACAGGAATACGGCGATTTGGCGGCCTGGTATTTGGAAAGTGTATTCACACGGAAATATGGGGAATTGGAGGTGTGGTATTTGCGAAGTGTATTCATACATTGAATATAGGGAATTGGCTGTCTGGTATTTGGAAAGTGTATTCAAATGGTGATATGGGGAATTGGAGGTCTGGGATTTGGAAAGTATATTCATACAGAAACATGGGGAATTGGAGGTCTGGTATTTGGAAAGTGTATTGACACGGGAATATGGGGAATTGGAGGTCTGGTATTTGGAAAGTGTATTCACACGGAAATATGGGGAATTGGAAATAGTGTATTTAGGAATAGGTCTGGTATTTGGAAAGTGTATTCAATCAGGGATATGGGGAATTGGAGGTCTGGTATTTGGAAAGTGTATTCACACAGAAATATGGGGAATTGGCGGTCTGGTATTTCGAAAGTGCATTCATACATTGAATATAGGGAATTGGCTGTCTGGTATTTGGAAAGTGTATTCAAATGGTGATATGGGGAATTGGAGGTCTGGGATTTGGAAAGTATATTCATACAGAAACATGGGGAATTGGAGGTCTGGTATTTGGAAAGTGTATTGACACGGGAATATGGGGAATTGGAGGTCTGGTATTTGGAAAGTGTATTCACACGGAAATATGGGGAATTGGAAATAGTGTATTTAGGAATAGGTCTGGTATTTGGAAAGTGTATTCAATCAGGGATATGGGGAATTGGAGGTCTGGTATTTGGAAAGTGTATTCCCTCGGGAATATGTGGAATTATAGGTCTGGTATTTGGGAACTGTTATCACACAGGAATATGGGGTTTTGGAGATCTTGTATTCGGAAAGTGTATTCACATGTGAATATGCTGAATTGGATGCCTGGTATTTGGAAAGTGTATTCGCACCGGAATATGCGGAATTGGAGATCTGGTATTTGGAAAGTGTATTCACACAGGAATATGCGGAATTGGAGATCTGGTATTTGGAAAGTGTATGCACACTGGAATATGGGGAATTGGAGGTCTGGTATTTGGAAAGAGTATTCACACGGGAATATGTGGAGTTGTAGGTCTGGTACTTGGGAAGTGTATTCCATCAGGGATATGGTGAATTGGAGATCTGGTATATGGAAAGTGTATTCTCACGTGAATATGGGGAATTCAAGGTCTTGTATTTGGAAAGTGATTTCACAAGGGAATATGCTGAATTGGAGATCTGGCCTTTGGAAAGTGTATTCACACGGTATTGTGGGGAATTGGTGGTCTGCTATTTGGAAATTATATTCACACGGGAATATGGGGAGTTGGAGGTCTGGTATTTGGAAAGTGTATTCAATCACGGATATGGGGAGTTGGAGGTCTGGTATTTGGAAAGTGTATTCAATCAGGGATATGGGGTATTGGAGGTCTGGTATAGGGAAAGTGTATTCACACAGGAATATGGGGAATTGGAGGTCTGGTATTTGGAAAGTGAATTCACATGGGAATATGGGGAATTGGAGGTCTGGTATCGGGAAAGTGTATTCACACTGGAATATGGGGAATTGGAGGTCTGGTATTTAGAAAGTGAATTCAAGAGGGAATATGTGGAATTGGAGGTCTGGTATTTGGAAAGTGTATTGACACGGGAATATGGGGAATTGGAGGTCTGGTATTTGGAAGGTGTATTCATTCTGGAATATGGGGAATTGGAGGTCTGGTATTTGGAATGTGTATTCATACAGGAATATGGGGAACTGGTAGTCAGGTATTTGGAAAGTGAATTCATACGGGAATGTGCGAAATTGGAAGTCAGGTATTTGGAAAGTGAATTAATACGGGAATATGGGAAATTCGAGGTCTGGTATTTGGAAAGCGTACTCACACCGGAATATGGGGAATTGGAGATCTGGCATTTGGCAAGTGTATTCACACAGAAATATGGGGAATTGGCGGTCTGGTATTTCGAAAGTGCATTCATACATTGAATATAGGGAATTGGCTGTCTGGTATTTGGAAAGTGTATTCAAATGGTGATATGGGGAATTGGAGGTCTGGGATTTGGAAAGTGTATTCACACGGTAATATGGGGAATTGGAGGTCTGTTATTTGGAAAGAGTATTCTCACGGTAATATGGGGAATTAGTAGTCTGGTATTTCGGAAGTGTATTCATACAGGAATACGGCGATTTGGCGGCCTGGTATTTGGAAAGTGTATTCACTCAGAAATATGGGGAATTGGAGGTGTGGTATTTGCGAAGTGTATTCAATCAGGGAATATGCTGAATTGGATGCCTGGTATTTGGAAAGTGTATTCGCACCGGAATATGCGGAATTGGAGATCTGGTATTTGGAAAGTGTATTCACACAGCAATATGCGGAATTGGAGATCTGGTATTTGGAAAGTGTATGCACACTGGAATATGGGGAATTGGAGGTCTGGTATTTGGAAAGAGTATTCACACGGGAATATGTGGAGTTGTAGGTCTGGTACTTGGGAAGTGTATTCCATCAGGGATATGGTGAATTGGAGATCTGGTATATGGAAAGTGTATTCTCACGTGAATATGGGGAATTCGAGGTCTTGTATTTGGAAAGTGATTTCACACGGGAATGTGCTGAATTGGAGATCTGGCCTTTGGAAAGCGTATTCACACGGTATTGTGGGGAATTGGTGGTCTGCAATTTGGAAATTATATTCACACGGGAATATGGGGAGTTGGAGGTCTGATATTTGGAAAGTGTATTCAATCAGGGATATGGTGAGTTGGAGGTCTGATATTTGGAAAGTGTATTCAATCAGGGATATGGGGTATTGGAGGTCTGGTATTTGGAAAGTTTATTCAATCAGGGATATGGGGAGTTGGAGGTCTGGTATTTGGAAAGTGTATTCAATCAGGGATATGGGGTATTGGAGGTCTGGTATCTGGAAAGTGTGTTCACATGGGAATATGGGGTATTGGAATTCTGGTATTTAGTAAGTGTATTCATACAGGAATATGAGGAATTGGAAGCCTGGTATTTGGGAAGTGTATTCACATGGGAATAAGGGGAATTGGAAGTCGGGTATTTAGGAAGTGTATTCCCACAGAAATATAGGGAATTCCATGTGTGGTATTTGGAAAGTGTATTCATACAGGAAATATGTGGAATTGGAGGTCTGATATTTGGAATGTGTATTCACACGGGAATATGTGGAATTGGAGGTCTAGTATTTGGAAAGTTATTTCACACGGAAATATGGGGAATTGGAGGTCGGGTATTTGGAGAGTATTCACACGGTAATATGTGGAATTGGATGTCTGGTATTTGGGAAGTGTATTCCATCAGGGATATGGTGAAGTGGAGATCTGGTATTTGGAATGTGTATTCACATGGGAATATGGGGAATTGGAGGTCTGCTATTTGGAAAGTGAGTTCACAGGGGTATATGGGGAATTGGAGGTCTGGTATTTGGAAAGTGTATTCATACAGGAATATGGGGAACTGGTAGTCAGGTATTTGGAAAGTGAATTCATACGGGAATGTGCGAAATTGGTAGTCAGGTATTTTGAAAGTGAATTCACATGGGAATATGGGGAATTGGAGGTCTGGTATCGGGAAAGTGTATTCACACTGGAATATGGGGAATTGGAGGTCTGGTATTTAGAAAGTGAATTCAAGAGGGAATATGTGGAATTGGAGGTCTGGTATTTGGAAAGTGTATTCACATGGGAATAGGGGGAATTGGAGGTCTAGTATTTGGAAAGTGAATTCACACGGGAATACGGGGAATTGGATGTCTGGTACTTTTAAAGAGTATTCACACCGGAATATGTGGAATTGGAGGTCTGGTATTTGGAAAGTGTATTCACACGGAAATATGGGGAATTGGAAATCGTGTATTTAGGAAGAGTATTCCCAGAAAAATACAGGGAATTCGACGTGTGCTATTTGGAAAGTGTATTCACACGGACATATGGGGAATTGGAAATAGTGTATTTAGAAATAGGTCTGGTATTTGGGAAGTGTATTCCCTCGGGAATATGTGGAATTATAGGTCTTGTATTTGGGAACTGTTATCACACAGGAATATGGGGTTTTGGAGATCTTGTATTCGGAAAGTGTATTCACATGTGAATATGGGGAATTGGAGGTCTTGTATTTGGGAAGAGTATACAATCAGGGATATGGGGTATTGGAGGTCTGGTATAGGGAAAGTGTATTCACACAGGAATATGGGGAATTGGAGGTCTGGTATTTGGAAATTATATTCACACGGGAATATGGGGAGTTGGAGGTCTGGTATTTGGAAAGTGTATTCAATCACGGATATGGGGAGTTGGAGGTCTGGTATTTGGAAAGTGTATTCAATCAGGGATATGGGGTATTGGAGGTCTGGTATAGGGTAAGTGTATTCACACAGGAATATGGGGAATTGGAGGTCTGGTATTTGGAAAGTGAATTCACATGGGAATATGGGGAATTGGAGGTCTGGTATCGGGAAAGTGTATTCACACTGGAATATGGGGAATTGGAGGTCTGGTATTTAGAAAGTGAATTCAAGAGGGAATATGTGGAATTGGAGGTCTGGTATTTGGAAAGTGTATTGACACGGGAATATGGGGAATTGGAGGTCTGGTATTTGGAAGGTGTATTCATTCTGGAATATGGGGAATTGGAGGTCTGGTATTTGGAATGTGTATTCATACAGGAATATGGGGAACTGGTAGTCAGGTATTTGGAAAGTGAATTCATACGGGAATGTGCGAAATTGGAAGTCAGGTATTTGGAAAGTGAATTAATACGGGAATATGGGAAATTCGAGGTCTGGTATTTGGAAAGCGTACTCACACCGGAATATGGGGAATTGGAGATCTGGCATTTGGCAAGTGTATTCACACAGAAATATGGGGAATTGGCGGTCTGGTATTTCGAAAGTGCATTCATACATTGAATATAGGGAATTGGCTGTCTGGTATTTGGAAAGTGTATTCAAATGGTGATATGGGGAATTGGAGGTCTGGGATTTGGAAAGTGTATTCACACGGTAATATGGGGAATTGGAGGTCTGTTATTTGGAAAGAGTATTCTCACGGTAATATGGGGAATTAGTAGTCTGGTATTTCGGAAGTGTATTCATACAGGAATACGGCGATTTGGCGGCCTGGTATTTGGAAAGTGTATTCACACAGAAATATGGGGAATTGGAGGTGTGGTATTTGCGAAGTGTATTCAATCAGGGAATATGCTGAATTGGATGCCTGGTATTTGGAAAGTGTATTCGCACCGGAATATGCGGAATTGGAGATCTGGTATTTGGAAAGTGTATTCACACAGGAATATGCGGAATTGGAGATCTGGTATTTGGAAAGTGTATGCACACTGGAATATGGGGAATTGGAGGTCTGGTATTTGGAAAGAGTATTCACACGGGAATATGTGGAGTTGTAGGTCTGGTACTTGGGAAGTGTATTCCATCAGGGATATGGTGAATTGGAGATCTGGTATATGGAAAGTGTATTCTCACGTGAATATGGGGAATTCGAGGTCTTGTATTTGGAAAGTGATTTCACACGGGAATGTGCTGAATTGGAGATCTGGCCTTTGGAAAGCGTATTCACACGGTATTGTGGGGAATTGGTGGTCTGCAATTTGGAAATTATATTCACACGGGAATATGGGGAGTTGGAGGTCTGATATTTGGAAAGTGTATTCAATCAGGGATATGGTGAGTTGGAGGTCTGATATTTGGAAAGTGTATTCAATCAGGGATATGGGGTATTGGAGGTCTGGTATTTGGAAAGTTTATTCAATCAGGGATATGGGGAGTTGGAGGTCTGGTATTTGGAAAGTGTATTCAATCAGGGATATGGGGTATTGGAGGTCTGGTATCTGGAAAGTGTGTTCACATGGGAATATGGGGTATTGGAATTCTGGTATTTAGTAAGTGTATTCATACAGGAATATGAGGAATTGGAAGCCTGGTATTTGGGAAGTGTATTCACATGGGAATAAGGGGAATTGGAAGTCGGGTATTTAGGAAGTGTATTCCCACAGAAATATAGGGAATTCCATGTGTGGTATTTGGAAAGTGTATTCATACAGGAAATATGTGGAATTGGAGGTCTGGTATTTGGAATGTGTATTCACACGGGAATATGTGGAATTGGAGGTCTAGTATTTAGAAAGTTATTTCACACGGAAATATGGGGAATTGGAGGTCTGGTATTTGGAGAGTATTCACACGGTAATATGTGGAATTGGATGTCTGGTATTTGGGAAGTGTATTCCATCAGGGATATGGTGAAGTGGAGATCTGGTATTTGGAATGTGTATTCACATGGGAATATGGGGAATTGGAGGTCTGCTATTTGGAAAGTGAGTTCACAGGGGTATATGGGGAATTGGAGGTCTGGTATTTGGAATGTGTATTCATACAGGAATATGGGGAACTGGTAGTCAGGTATTTGGAAAGTGAATTCATACGGGAATGTGCGAAATTGGTAGTCAGGTATTTTGAAAGTGAATTCACATGGGAATATGGGGAATTGGAGGTCTGGTATCGGGAAAGTGTATTCACACTGGAATATGGGGAATTGGAGGTCTGGTATTTAGAAAGTGAATTCAAGAGGGAATATGTGGAATTGGAGGTCTGGTATTTGGAAAGTGTATTCACATGGGAATAGGGGGAATTGGAGGTCTAGTATTTGGAAAGTGAATTCACACGGGAATACGGGGAATTGGATGTCTGGTACTTTTAAAGAGTATTCACACCGGAATATGTGGAATTGGAGGTCTGGTATTTGGAAAGTGTATTCACACGGAAATATGGGGAATTGGAAATCGTGTATTTAGGAAGAGTATTCCCAGAAAAATACAGGGAATTCGACGTGTGGTATTTGGAAAGTGTATTCACACGGACATATGGGGAATTGGAAATAGTGTATTTAGGAATAGGTCTGGTATTTGGGAAGTGTATTCCCTCGGGAATATGTGGAATTATAGGTCTTGTATTTGGGAACTGTTATCACACAGGAATATGGGGTTTTGGAGATCTTGTATTCGGAAAGTGTATTCACATGTGAATATGGGGAATTGGAGGTCTTGTATTTGGGAAGAGTATACAATCAGGGATATGGGGTATTGGAGGTCTGGTATAGGGAAAGTGTATTCACACTGGAATATGGGGAATTGGAGGTCTGGTATTTGGAAAGTGAATTCACATGGGAATATGGGGAATTGGAGGTCTGGTATTTAGAAAGTGAATTCAAGAGGGAATATGTGGAATTGGAGGTCTGGTATTTGGAAAGTGTATTGACACGGGAATATGGGGAATTGGAGGTCTGGTATTTGGAAGGTGTATTCATTCTGGAATATGGGGAATTGGAGGTCTGGTATTTGGAATGTGTATTCATACAGGAATATGGGGAACTGGTAGTCAGGTATTTGGAAAGTGAATTCATACGGGAATGTGCGAAATTGGAAGTCAGGTATTTGGAAAGTGAATTAATACGGGAATATGGGAAATTCGAGGTCTGGTATTTGGAAAGCGTACTCACACCGGAATATGGGGAATTGGAGATCTGGCATTTGGCAAGTGTATTCACACAGAAATATGGGGAATTGGCGGTCTGGTATTTCGAAAGTGCATTCATACATTGAATATAGGGAATTGGCTGTCTGGTATTTGGAAAGTGTATTCAAATGGTGATATGGGGAATTGGAGGTCTGGGATTTGGAAAGTGTATTCACACGGTAATATGGGGAATTGGAGGTCTGTTATTTGGAAAGAGTATTCTCACGGTAATATGGGGAATTAGTAGTCTGGTATTTCGGAAGTGTATTCATACAGGAATACGGCGATTTGGCGGCCTGGTATTTGGAAAGTGTATTCACACAGAAATATGGGGAATTGGAGGTGTGGTATTTGCGAAGTGTATTCAATCAGGGAATATGCTGAATTGGATGCCTGGTATTTGGAAAGTGTATTCGCACCGGAATATGCGGAATTGGAGATCTGGTATTTGGAAAGTGTATTCACACAGGAATATGCGGAATTGGAGATCTGGTATTTGGAAAGTGTATGCACACTGGAATATGGGGAATTGGAGGTCTGGTATTTGGAAAGAGTATTCACACGGGAATATGTGGAGTTGTAGGTCTGGTACTTGGGAAGTGTATTCCATCAGGGATATGGTGAATTGGAGATCTGGTATATGGAAAGTGTATTCTCACGTGAATATGGGGAATTCGAGGTCTTGTATTTGGAAAGTGATTTCACACGGGAATGTGCTGAATTGGAGATCTGGCCTTTGGAAAGCGTATTCACACGGTATTGTGGGGAATTGGTGGTCTGCAATTTGGAAATTATATTCACACGGGAATATGGGGAGTTGGAGGTCTGATATTTGGAAAGTGTATTCAATCAGGGATATGGTGAGTTGGAGGTCTGATATTTGGAAAGTGTATTCAATCAGGGATATGGGGTATTGGAGGTCTGGTATTTGGAAAGTTTATTCAATCAGGGATATGGGGAGTTGGAGGTCTGGTATTTGGAAAGTGTATTCAATCAGGGATATGGGGTATTGGAGGTCTGGTATCTGGAAAGTGTGTTCACATGGGAATATGGGGTATTGGAATTCTGGTATTTAGTAAGTGTATTCATACAGGAATATGAGGAATTGGAAGCCTGGTATTTGGGAAGTGTATTCACATGGGAATAAGGGGAATTGGAAGTCGGGTATTTAGGAAGTGTATTCCCACAGAAATATAGGGAATTCCATGTGTGGTATTTGGAAAGTGTATTCATACAGGAAATATGTGGAATTGGAGGTCTGATATTTGGAATGTGTATTCACACGGGAATATGTGGAATTGGAGGTCTAGTATTTGGAAAGTTATTTCACACGGAAATATGGGGAATTGGAGGTCGGGTATTTGGAGAGTATTCACACGGTAATATGTGGAATTGGATGTCTGGTATTTGGGAAGTGTATTCCATCAGGGATATGGTGAAGTGGAGATCTGGTATTTGGAATGTGTATTCACATGGGAATATGGGGAATTGGAGGTCTGCTATTTGGAAAGTGAGTTCACAGGGGTATATGGGGAATTGGAGGTCTGGTATTTGGAAAGTGTATTCATACAGGAATATGGGGAACTGGTAGTCAGGTATTTGGAAAGTGAATTCATACGGGAATGTGCGAAATTGGTAGTCAGGTATTTTGAAAGTGAATTCACATGGGAATATGGGGAATTGGAGGTCTGGTATCGGGAAAGTGTATTCACACTGGAATATGGGGAATTGGAGGTCTGGTATTTAGAAAGTGAATTCAAGAGGGAATATGTGGAATTGGAGGTCTGGTATTTGGAAAGTGTATTCACATGGGAATAGGGGGAATTGGAGGTCTAGTATTTGGAAAGTGAATTCACACGGGAATACGGGGAATTGGATGTCTGGTACTTTTAAAGAGTATTCACACCGGAATATGTGGAATTGGAGGTCTGGTATTTGGAAAGTGTATTCACACGGAAATATGGGGAATTGGAAATCGTGTATTTAGGAAGAGTATTCCCAGAAAAATACAGGGAATTCGACGTGTGCTATTTGGAAAGTGTATTCACACGGACATATGGGGAATTGGAAATAGTGTATTTAGAAATAGGTCTGGTATTTGGGAAGTGTATTCCCTCGGGAATATGTGGAATTATAGGTCTTGTATTTGGGAACTGTTATCACACAGGAATATGGGGTTTTGGAGATCTTGTATTCGGAAAGTGTATTCACATGTGAATATGGGGAATTGGAGGTCTTGTATTTGGGAAGAGTATACAATCAGGGATATGGGGTATTGGAGGTCTGGTATAGGGAAAGTGTATTCACACAGGAATATGGGGAATTGGAGGTCTGGTATTTGGAAATTATATTCACACGGGAATATGGGGAGTTGGAGGTCTGGTATTTGGAAAGTGTATTCAATCACGGATATGGGGAGTTGGAGGTCTGGTATTTGGAAAGTGTATTCAATCAGGGATATGGGGTATTGGAGGTCTGGTATAGGGTAAGTGTATTCACACAGGAATATGGGGAATTGGAGGTCTGGTATTTGGAAAGTGAATTCACATGGGAATATGGGGAATTGGAGGTCTGGTATCGGGAAAGTGTATTCACACTGGAATATGGGGAATTGGAGGTCTGGTATTTAGAAAGTGAATTCAAGAGGGAATATGTGGAATTGGAGGTCTGGTATTTGGAAAGTGTATTGACACGGGAATATGGGGAATTGGAGGTCTGGTATTTGGAAGGTGTATTCATTCTGGAATATGGGGAATTGGAGGTCTGGTATTTGGAATGTGTATTCATACAGGAATATGGGGAACTGGTAGTCAGGTATTTGGAAAGTGAATTCATACGGGAATGTGCGAAATTGGAAGTCAGGTATTTGGAAAGTGAATTAATACGGGAATATGGGAAATTCGAGGTCTGGTATTTGGAAAGCGTACTCACACCGGAATATGGGGAATTGGAGATCTGGCATTTGGCAAGTGTATTCACACAGAAATATGGGGAATTGGCGGTCTGGTATTTCGAAAGTGCATTCATACATTGAATATAGGGAATTGGCTGTCTGGTATTTGGAAAGTGTATTCAAATGGTGATATGGGGAATTGGAGGTCTGGGATTTGGAAAGTGTATTCACACGGTAATATGGGGAATTGGAGGTCTGTTATTTGGAAAGAGTATTCTCACGGTAATATGGGGAATTAGTAGTCTGGTATTTCGGAAGTGTATTCATACAGGAATACGGCGATTTGGCGGCCTGGTATTTGGAAAGTGTATTCACACAGAAATATGGGGAATTGGAGGTGTGGTATTTGCGAAGTGTATTCAATCAGGGAATATGCTGAATTGGATGCCTGGTATTTGGAAAGTGTATTCGCACCGGAATATGCGGAATTGGAGATCTGGTATTTGGAAAGTGTATTCACACAGGAATATGCGGAATTGGAGATCTGGTATTTGGAAAGTGTATGCACACTGGAATATGGGGAATTGGAGGTCTGGTATTTGGAAAGAGTATTCACACGGGAATATGTGGAGTTGTAGGTCTGGTACTTGGGAAGTGTATTCCATCAGGGATATGGTGAATTGGAGATCTGGTATATGGAAAGTGTATTCTCACGTGAATATGGGGAATTCGAGGTCTTGTATTTGGAAAGTGATTTCACACGGGAATGTGCTGAATTGGAGATCTGGCCTTTGGAAAGCGTATTCACACGGTATTGTGGGGAATTGGTGGTCTGCAATTTGGAAATTATATTCACACGGGAATATGGGGAGTTGGAGGTCTGATATTTGGAAAGTGTATTCAATCAGGGATATGGTGAGTTGGAGGTCTGATATTTGGAAAGTGTATTCAATCAGGGATATGGGGTATTGGAGGTCTGGTATTTGGAAAGTTTATTCAATCAGGGATATGGGGAGTTGGAGGTCTGGTATTTGGAAAGTGTATTCAATCAGGGATATGGGGTATTGGAGGTCTGGTATCTGGAAAGTGTGTTCACATGGGAATATGGGGTATTGGAATTCTGGTATTTAGTAAGTGTATTCATACAGGAATATGAGGAATTGGAAGCCTGGTATTTGGGAAGTGTATTCACATGGGAATAAGGGGAATTGGAAGTCGGGTATTTAGGAAGTGTATTCCCACAGAAATATAGGGAATTCCATGTGTGGTATTTGGAAAGTGTATTCATACAGGAAATATGTGGAATTGGAGGTCTGATATTTGGAATGTGTATTCACACGGGAATATGTGGAATTGGAGGTCTAGTATTTGGAAAGTTATTTCACACGGAAATATGGGGAATTGGAGGTCGGGTATTTGGAGAGTATTCACACGGTAATATGTGGAATTGGATGTCTGGTATTTGGGAAGTGTATTCCATCAGGGATATGGTGAAGTGGAGATCTGGTATTTGGAATGTGTATTCACATGGGAATATGGGGAATTGGAGGTCTGCTATTTGGAAAGTGAGTTCACAGGGGTATATGGGGAATTGGAGGTCTGGTATTTGGAAAGTGTATTCATACAGGAATATGGGGAACTGGTAGTCAGGTATTTGGAAAGTGAATTCATACGGGAATGTGCGAAATTGGTAGTCAGGTATTTTGAAAGTGAATTCACATGGGAATATGGGGAATTGGAGGTCTGGTATCGGGAAAGTGTATTCACACTGGAATATGGGGAATTGGAGGTCTGGTATTTAGAAAGTGAATTCAAGAGGGAATATGTGGAATTGGAGGTCTGGTATTTGGAAAGTGTATTCACATGGGAATAGGGGGAATTGGAGGTCTAGTATTTGGAAAGTGAATTCACACGGGAATACGGGGAATTGGATGTCTGGTACTTTTAAAGAGTATTCACACCGGAATATGTGGAATTGGAGGTCTGGTATTTGGAAAGTGTATTCACACGGAAATATGGGGAATTGGAAATCGTGTATTTAGGAAGAGTATTCCCAGAAAAATACAGGGAATTCGACGTGTGCTATTTGGAAAGTGTATTCACACGGACATATGGGGAATTGGAAATAGTGTATTTAGAAATAGGTCTGGTATTTGGGAAGTGTATTCCCTCGGGAATATGTGGAATTATAGGTCTTGTATTTGGGAACTGTTATCACACAGGAATATGGGGTTTTGGAGATCTTGTATTCGGAAAGTGTATTCACATGTGAATATGGGGAATTGGAGGTCTTGTATTTGGGAAGAGTATACAATCAGGGATATGGGGTATTGGAGGTCTGGTATAGGGAAAGTGTATTCACACAGGAATATGGGGAATTGGAGGTCTGGTATTTGGAAATTATATTCACACGGGAATATGGGGAGTTGGAGGTCTGGTATTTGGAAAGTGTATTCAATCACGGATATGGGGAGTTGGAGGTCTGGTATTTGGAAAGTGTATTCAATCAGGGATATGGGGTATTGGAGGTCTGGTATAGGGTAAGTGTATTCACACAGGAATATGGGGAATTGGAGGTCTGGTATTTGGAAAGTGAATTCACATGGGAATATGGGGAATTGGAGGTCTGGTATCGGGAAAGTGTATTCACACTGGAATATGGGGAATTGGAGGTCTGGTATTTAGAAAGTGAATTCAAGAGGGAATATGTGGAATTGGAGGTCTGGTATTTGGAAAGTGTATTGACACGGGAATATGGGGAATTGGAGGTCTGGTATTTGGAAGGTGTATTCATTCTGGAATATGGGGAATTGGAGGTCTGGTATTTGGAATGTGTATTCATACAGGAATATGGGGAACTGGTAGTCAGGTATTTGGAAAGTGAATTCATACGGGAATGTGCGAAATTGGAAGTCAGGTATTTGGAAAGTGAATTAATACGGGAATATGGGAAATTCGAGGTCTGGTATTTGGAAAGCGTACTCACACCGGAATATGGGGAATTGGAGATCTGGCATTTGGCAAGTGTATTCACACAGAAATATGGGGAATTGGCGGTCTGGTATTTCGAAAGTGCATTCATACATTGAATATAGGGAATTGGCTGTCTGGTATTTGGAAAGTGTATTCAAATGGTGATATGGGGAATTGGAGGTCTGGGATTTGGAAAGTGTATTCACACGGTAATATGGGGAATTGGAGGTCTGTTATTTGGAAAGAGTATTCTCACGGTAATATGGGGAATTAGTAGTCTGGTATTTCGGAAGTGTATTCATACAGGAATACGGCGATTTGGCGGCCTGGTATTTGGAAAGTGTATTCACACAGAAATATGGGGAATTGGAGGTGTGGTATTTGCGAAGTGTATTCAATCAGGGAATATGCTGAATTGGATGCCTGGTATTTGGAAAGTGTATTCGCACCGGAATATGCGGAATTGGAGATCTGGTATTTGGAAAGTGTATTCACACAGGAATATGCGGAATTGGAGATCTGGTATTTGGAAAGTGTATGCACACTGGAATATGGGGAATTGGAGGTCTGGTATTTGGAAAGAGTATTCACACGGGAATATGTGGAGTTGTAGGTCTGGTACTTGGGAAGTGTATTCCATCAGGGATATGGTGAATTGGAGATCTGGTATATGGAAAGTGTATTCTCACGTGAATATGGGGAATTCGAGGTCTTGTATTTGGAAAGTGATTTCACACGGGAATGTGCTGAATTGGAGATCTGGCCTTTGGAAAGCGTATTCACACGGTATTGTGGGGAATTGGTGGTCTGCAATTTGGAAATTATATTCACACGGGAATATGGGGAGTTGGAGGTCTGATATTTGGAAAGTGTATTCAATCAGGGATATGGTGAGTTGGAGGTCTGATATTTGGAAAGTGTATTCAATCAGGGATATGGGGTATTGGAGGTCTGGTATTTGGAAAGTTTATTCAATCAGGGATATGGGGAGTTGGAGGTCTGGTATTTGGAAAGTGTATTCAATCAGGGATATGGGGTATTGGAGGTCTGGTATCTGGAAAGTGTGTTCACATGGGAATATGGGGTATTGGAATTCTGGTATTTAGTAAGTGTATTCATACAGGAATATGAGGAATTGGAAGCCTGGTATTTGGGAAGTGTATTCACATGGGAATAAGGGGAATTGGAAGTCGGGTATTTAGGAAGTGTATTCCCACAGAAATATAGGGAATTCCATGTGTGGTATTTGGAAAGTGTATTCATACAGGAAATATGTGGAATTGGAGGTCTGGTATTTGGAATGTGTATTCACACGGGAATATGTGGAATTGGAGGTCTAGTATTTGGAAAGTTATTTCACACGGAAATATGGGGAATTGGAGGTCTGGTATTTGGAGAGTATTCACACGGTAATATGTGGAATTGGATGTCTGGTATTTGGGAAGTGTATTCCATCAGGGATATGGTGAAGTGGAGATCTGGTATTTGGAATGTGTATTCACATGGGAATATGGGGAATTGGAGGTCTGCTATTTGGAAAGTGAGTTCACAGGGGTATATGGGGAATTGGAGGTCTGGTATTTGGAATGTGTATTCATACAGGAATATGGGGAACTGGTAGTCAGGTATTTGGAAAGTGAATTCATACGGGAATGTGCGAAATTGGTAGTCAGGTATTTTGAAAGTGAATTCACATGGGAATATGGGGAATTGGAGGTCTGGTATCGGGAAAGTGTATTCACACTGGAATATGGGGAATTGGAGGTCTGGTATTTAGAAAGTGAATTCAAGAGGGAATATGTGGAATTGGAGGTCTGGTATTTGGAAAGTGTATTCACATGGGAATAGGGGGAATTGGAGGTCTAGTATTTGGAAAGTGAATTCACACGGGAATACGGGGAATTGGATGTCTGGTACTTTTAAAGAGTATTCACACCGGAATATGTGGAATTGGAGGTCTGGTATTTGGAAAGTGTATTCACACGGAAATATGGGGAATTGGAAATCGTGTATTTAGGAAGAGTATTCCCAGAAAAATACAGGGAATTCGACGTGTGGTATTTGGAAAGTGTATTCACACGGACATATGGGGAATTGGAAATAGTGTATTTAGGAATAGGTCTGGTATTTGGGAAGTGTATTCCCTCGGGAATATGTGGAATTATAGGTCTTGTATTTGGGAACTGTTATCACACAGGAATATGGGGTTTTGGAGATCTTGTATTCGGAAAGTGTATTCACATGTGAATATGGGGAATTGGAGGTCTTGTATTTGGGAAGAGTATACAATCAGGGATATGGGGTATTGGAGGTCTGGTATAGGGAAAGTGTATTCACACTGGAATATGGGGAATTGGAGGTCTGGTATTTGGAAAGTGAATTCACATGGGAATATGGGGAATTGGAGGTCTGGTATCGGGAAAGTGTATTCACACTGGAATATGGGGAATTGGAGGTCTGGTATTTAGAAAGTCAATTCAAGAGGGAATATGTGGAATTGGAGGTCTGGTATTTGGAAAGTGTATCGACACGGGAATATGGGGAATTGGAGGTCTGGTATTTGGAAGGTGTATTCATTCTGGAATATGGGGAATTGGAGGTCTGGTATTTGGAATGTGTATTCATACAGGAATATGGGGAACTGGTAGTCAGGTATTTGGAAAGTGCATTCAAACGGTGATATGGGGAATTGGAGGTCTGGGATTTGGAAAGTATATTCATACAGAAACATGGGGAATTGGAGGTCTGGTATTTGGAAAGTGTATTGACACTGGAATATGGGGAATTGGAGGTCTGGTATTTGGAAAGAGTATTCACACGGGAATATGTGGAGTTGTAGGTCTGGTACTTGGGAAGTGTATTCCATCAGGGATATGGTGAATTGGAGATCTGGTATATGGAAAGTGTATTCTCACGTGAATATGGGGAATTCAAGGTCTTGTATTTGGAAAGTGATTTCACAAGGGAATATGCTGAATTGGAGATCTGGCCTTTGGAAAGTGTATTCACACGGTATTGTGGGGAATTGGTGGTCTGCTATTTGGAAATTATATTCACACGGGAATATGGGGAGTTGGAGGTCTGGTATTTGGAAAGTGTATTCAATCACGGATATGGGGAGTTGGAGGTCTGGTATTTGGAAAGTGTATTCGATCAGGGATATGGGGTATTGGAGGTCTGGTATAGGGAAAGTGTATTCACACTGGAATATGGGGAATTGGAGGTCTGGTATTTGGAAAGTGAATTCACATGGGAATATGGGGAATTGGAGGTCTGGTATCGGGAAAGTGTATTCACACTGGAATATGGGGAATTGGAGGTCTGGTATTTAGAAAGTGAATTCAAGAGGGAATATGTGGAATTGGAGGTCTGGTATTTGGAAAGTGTATTGACACGGGAATATGGGGAATTGGAGGTCTGATATTTGGAAAGTGTATTCACACGGAAATATGGGGAATTGGAAATAGTGTATTTAGGAATAGGTCTGGTATTTGGAAAGTGTATTCAATCAGGGATATGGGGAATTGGAGGTCTGGTATTTGGAAAGTGTATTCCCTCGGGAATATGTGGAATTATAGGTCTTGTATTTGGGAACTGTTATCACACAGGAATATGGGGTTTTGGAGATCTTGTATTCGGAAAGTGTATTCACATGTGAATATGGGGAATTGGAGGTCTTGTATTTGGGAAGAGTATACAATCAGGGATATGGGGTATTGGAGGTCTGGTATAGGGAAAGTGTATTCACACTGGAATATGGGGAATTGGAGGTCTGGTATCGGGAAAGTGTATTCACACTGGAATATGGGGAATTGGAGGTCTGGTATTTAGAAAGTGAATTCAAGAGGGAATATGTGGAATTGGAGGTCTGGTATTTGGAAAGTGTATTGACACGGGAATATGGGGAATTGGAGATCTGGTATTTGGAAGGTGTATTCATTCTGGAATATGGGGAATTGGAGTTCTGGTATTTGTAATGTGTATTCATACAGGAATATGGGGAACTGGTAGTCAGGTATTTGGAAAGTGTATTCAAACGGTGATATGGGGAATTGGAGGTCTGGGATTTGGAAAGTATATTCATACAGAAACATGGGGAATTGGAGGTCTGGTATTTGGAAAGTGTATTGACACTGGAATATGGGGAATTGGAGGTTTGGTATTTGGAAAGAGTATTCACACGGGAATATGTGGAGTTGTAGGTCTGGTACTTGGGAAGTGTATTCCATCAGGGATATGGTGAATTGGAGATCTGGTATATGGAAAGTATATTCTCACGTGAATATGGGGAATTCAAGGTCTTGTATTTGGAAAGTGATTTCACAAGGGAATATGCTGAATTGGAGATCTGGCCTTTGGAAAGTGTATTCACACGGTATTGTGGGGAATTGGTGGTCTGCTATTTGGAAATTATATTCACACGGGAATATGGGGAGTTGGAGGTCTGGTATTTGGAAAGTGTATTCAATCACGGATATGGGGAGTTGGAGGTCTGGTATTTGGAAAGTGTATTCGATCAGGGATATGGGGTATTGGAGGTCTGGTATAGGGAAAGTGTATTCACACTGGAATATGGGGAATTGGAGGTCTGGTATTTAGAAAGTGAATTCAAGAGGGAATATGTGGAATTGGAGGTCTGGTATTTGGAAAGTGTATTGACACGGGAATATGGGGAATTGGAGGTCTGGTATTTGGAAGGTGTATACATTCTGGAATATGGGGAATTGGAGGTCTGGTATTTGGAATGTGTATTCATAGAGGAATATGGGGAACTGGTAGTCAGGTATTTGGAAAGTGAATTCATACGGGAATGTGCGAAATTGGAAGTCAGGTATTTGGAAAGTGAATTAATACGGGAATATGGGAAATTCGAGGTCTGGTATTTGGAAAGCGTACTCACACCGGAATATGGGGAATTGGAGATCTGGCATTTGGCAAGTGTATTCACACAGAAATATGGGGAATTGGCGGTCTGGTATTTCGAAAGTGCATTCATACATTGAATATAGGGAATTGGCTGTCTGGTATTTGGAAAGTGTATTCAAACGGTGATATGGGGAATTGGAGGTCTGGGATTTGGAAAGTATATTCATACAGAAACATGGGGAATTGGAGGTCTGGTATTTGGAAAGTGTATTGACACGGGAATATGGGGAATTGGAGGTCTGGTATTTGGAAAGTGTATTCACACGGAAATATGGGGAATTGGAAATAGTGTATTTAGGAATAGGTCTGGTATTTGGAAAGTGTATTCAATCAGGGATATGGGGAATTGGAGGTCTCGAATTTGGAAAGTGTATTCCCTCGGGAATATGTGGAATTATAGGTCTGGTATTTGGGAACTGTTATCACACAGGAATATGGGGTTTTGGAGTTCTTGTATTCGGAAAGTGTATTCACATGTGAATATGGGGAATTGGAGGTCTTGTATTTGGGAAGAGTATACAATCAGGGATATGGGGAATTGGAGATCTGTATTTGAAAAGTGTATTCATATAGGAACATGGAGAATTGGAGGTCTGGTATTTGGAAAGTGTATTCACACGGTAATATGGGGAATTGGAGGTCTGTTATTTGGAAAGAGTATTCTCACGGTAATATGGGGAATTAGTAGTCTGGTATTTCGGAAGTGTATTCATACAGGAATACGGCGATTTGGCGGCCTGGTATTTGGAAAGTGTATTCACACGGAAATATGGGGAATTGGAGGTGTGGTATTTGCGAAGTGTATTCAATCAGGGAATATGCTGAATTGGATGCCTGGTATTTGGAAAGTGTATTCGCACCGGAATATGTGGAATTGGAGATCTGGTATTTGGAAAGTGTATTCACACAGGAATATGCGGAATTGGAGATCTGGTATTTGGAAAGTGTATTCACACTGGAATATGGGGAATTGGAGGTCTGGTATTTGGAAAGAGTATTCACACGGGAATATGTGGAGTTGTAGGTCTGGTACTTGGGAAGTGTATTCCATCAGGGATATGGTGAATTGGAGATCTGGTATATGGAAAGTGTATTCTCACGTGAATATGGGGAATTCGAGGTCTTGTATTTGGAAAGTGATTTCACACGGGAATGTGCTGAATTGGAGATCTGGCCTTTGGAAAGCGTATTCACACGGTATTGTGGGGAATTGGTGGTCTGCTATTTGGAAATTATATTCACACGGGAATATGGGGAGTTGGAGGTCTGATATTTGGAAAGTGTATTCAATCAGGGATATGGGGAGTTGGAGGTCTGGTATTTGGAAAGTGTATTCAATCAGGGATATGGGGAGTTGGAGGTCTGGTATTTGGAAAGTGTATTCAATCAGGGATATGGGGTATTGGAGGTCTGGTATCTGGAAAGTGTGTTCACATGGGAATATGGGGTATTGGAATTCTGGTATTTAGTAAGTGTATTCATACGGGAATATGAGGAATTGGAAGCCTGGTATTTGGGAAGTGTATTCACATGGGAATAAGGGGAATTGGAAGTCGGGTATTTAGGAAGTGTATTCCCACAGAAATATAGGGAATTCCATGTGTGGTATTTGGAAAGTGTATTCATACAGGAAATATGTGTAATTGGAGGTCTGGTATTTGGAATGTGTATTCACATGGGAATATGTGGAATTGGATGTCTGGTATTTGGGAAGTGTATTCCATCAGGGATATGGTGAAGTGGAGATCTGGTATTTGGAATGTGTATTCACATGGGAATATGGGGAATTGGAGGTCTGGTATTTGGAAAGTGAGTTCACAGGGGTATATGGGGAATTGGAGGTCTGGTATTTGGAATGTGTATTCATACAGGAATATGGGGAACTGGTAGTCAGGTATTTGGAAAGTGAATTCATACAGGAATATGGGAAATTTGAGATCTGGTATTTGGAAAGTGTATTGACACGGGAATATGGGGAATTGGAGGTCTGGTATTTGGAAAGTGTATTCCCTCGGGAATATGTGGAATTATAGGTCTGGTATTTGGGAACTGTTATCACACAGGAATATGGGGTTTTGGAGATCTTGTATTCGGAACGTGTATTCACATGTGAATATGGGGAATTGGAGGTCTTGTATTTGGGAAGGGTATACAATCAGGGATATGGGGAATTGGAGATCTGTATTTGAAAAGTGTATTCACACGGTAATATGGGGAATTGGAGGTCTGTTATTTGGAACGAGTATTCTCACAGTAATATGGGGAATTAGTAGTCTGGTATTTCGGAAGTGTATTCGTACAGGAATACGGCGATTTGGCGGCCTGGTATTTGGAAAGTGTATTCACACGGAAATATGGGGAATTGGAGGTGTGGTATTTGCGAAGTGTATTCAATCAGGGAATATGCTGAATTGGATGCCTGGTATTTGGAAAGTGTATTCGCACCGGAATATGCGGAATTGGAGATCTGGTATTTGGAAAGTGTATTCACACAGGAATATGCGGAATTGGAGATCTGGTATTTGGAAAGTGTATTCACACTGGAATATGGGGAATTGGAGGTCTGGTATTTGGAAAGAGTATTCACACGGGAATATGTGGAGTTGTAGGTCTGGTACTTGGGAAGTGTATTCCATCAGGGATATGGTGAATTGGACATCTGGTATATGGAAAGTGTATTCTCACGTGAATATGGGGAATTCGAGGTCTTGTATTTGGAAAGTGATTTCACACGGGAATATGCTGAATTGGAGATCTGGCCTTTGGAAAGTGCATTCACACGGTATTGTGGGGAATTGGTGGTCTGCTATTTGGAAATTATATTCACACTGGAATATGGGGAATTGGAGGTCTGGTATTTGGAAAGTGAATTCACATGGGAATATGGGGAATTGGAGGTCTGGTATTGGGAAAGTGTATTCACACTGGAATATGGGGAATTGGAGGTCTGGTATTTAGAAAGTGAATTCAAGAGGGAATATGTGGAATTGGAGGTCTGGTATTTGGAAAGTGTATTCACATGGGAATAGGGGGAATTGGAGGTCTAGTATTTGGAAAGTGAATTCACACGGGAATACGGGGAATTGGATGTCTGGTACTTTTATAGAGTATTCACACCGGAATATGTGGAATTGGAGGTCTGGTATTTGGAAAGAGTATTCACACGGGAATATGGTGAATTAGAGGTCTGGTATTTGAAAGTACATTCACACGGAAATATGGGGAATTGGAAATCGTGTATTTAGGAAGAGTATTCCCAGAAAAATACAGGGAATTCGACGTGTGGTATTTGGAAAGTGTATTCACACGGAAATATGGGGAATTGGAAATAGTGTATTTAGGAATAGGTCTGGTATTTGGAAAGTGTATTCAATCAGGGATATGGGGAATTGGAGGTCTGGTATTTGGAAAGTGTATTCCCTCGGGAATATGTGGAATTATAGGTCTTGTATTTGGGAACTGTTATCACACAGGAATATGGGGTTTTGGAGATCTTGTATTCGGAAAGTGTATTCACATGTGAATATGGGGAATTGGAGGTCTTGTATTTGGGAAGAGTATACAATCAGGGATATGGGGAATTGGAGATCTGTATTTGAAAAGTGTATTCACACGGTAATATGGGGAATTGAAGGTCTGTTATTTGCAAAGAGTATTCTCACGGTAATATGGGGAATTAGTAGTCTGGTATTTCGGAAGTGTATTCATACAGGAATACGGCGATTTGGCGGCCTGGTATTTGGAAAGTGTACTCACACGGAAATATGGGGAATTGGAGGTGTGGTATTTGCGAGGTGTATTCAATCAGGGAATATGCTGAATTGGATGCCTGGTATTTGGAAAGTGTATTCGCACCGGAATATGCGGAATTGGAGATCTGGTATTTGGAAAGTGTATTCACACAGGAATATGCGGAATTGGAGATCTGGTATTTGGAAAGTGTATTCACACGGGAATATGTGGAGTTGTAGGTCTGGTACTTGGGAAGTGTATTCCATCAGAGATATGGTGAATTGGAGATCTGGTATATGGAAAGTGTATTCTCACGTGAATATGGGGAATTCGAGGTCTTGTATTTGGAAAGTGATTTCACACGGGAATGTGTTGAATTGGAGATCTGGCCTTTGGAAAGTGTATTCACACGGTATTGTGGGGAATTGGTGGTCTGCTATTTGGAAATTATATTCACACGGGAATATGGGGAGTTGGAGGTCTGATATTTGGAAAGTGTATTCAATCAGGGATATGGGGAGTTGGAGGTCTGGTATTTGGAAAGTGTATTCAATCAGGGATATGGGGTATTGGAGGTCTGGTATTTGGAAAGTGTATTCAATCAGGGATATGGGGAGTTGGAGGTCTGGTATTTGGAAAGTGTATTCAATCAGGGATATGGGGTATTGGAGGTCTGGTATCTGGAAAGTGTGTTCACATGGGAATATGGGGTATTGGAATTCTGGTATTTAGTAAGTGTATTCATACGGGAATATGAGGAATTGGAAGCCTGGTATTTGGGAAGTGTATTCACCTGGGAATAAGGGGAATTGGAAGTCGGGTATTTAGGAAGTGTATTTCCACAGAAATATAGGGAATTCCATGTGTGGTATTTGGAAAGTGTATTCATACAGGAAATATGTGTAATTGGAGGTCTGGTATTTGGAATGTGTATTCACACGGGAATATGTGGAATTGGAGGTCTAGTATTTGGAAAGTGTATTCAATCGGTAATATGGGGAATTGTAGGTCAGGAATTTTGAAGTTCTATTCATACAGGAATATGGGGAATTGGAGGTCTGGTATTTGGAAAGTGAATTCAAGCGGGAATATGTGGAATTGCAGGTCTGGTACTTGGAAAGTGTATTCACACGGGAATATGGGGAATTGGAGGTCTGGTATTTGGAAAGTGTATTCAATCAGGGATATGGGGAATTGGAGGTCTGGTATTTGGAAAGTGTATTCGATCAGGGATATGGGGAGTTGGAGGTCTGGTATTTGGAAAGTGTATTCAATCAGGGATATGGGGTATTGGAGGTCTGGTATCTGGAAAGTGTGTTCACATGGGAATATGGGGTATTGGAATTCTGGTATTTAGTAAGTGTATTCATACGGGAATATGAGGAATTGGAAGCCTGGTATTTGGGAAGTGTATTCACCTGGGAATAAGGGGAATTGGAAGTCGGGTATTTAGGAAGTGTATTTCCACAGAAATATAGGGAATTCCATGTGTGGTATTTGGAAAGTGTATTCATACAGGAAATATGTGTAATTGGAGGTCTGGTATTTGGAATGTGTATTCACACGGGAATATGTGGAATTGGAGGTCTAGTATTTGGAAAGTGTATTCAATCGGTAATATGGGGAATTGTAGGTCAGGAATTTTGAAGTTCTATTCATACAGGAATATGGGGAATTGGAGGTCTGGTATTTGGAAAGTGAATTCAAGCGGGAATATGTGGAATTGCAGGTCTGGTACTTGGAAAGTGTATTCACACGGGAATATGGGGAATTGGAGGTCTGGTATTTGGAAAGTGTATTCAATCAGGGATATGGGGAATTGGAGGTCTGGTATTTGGGAATATGTGGATTTATAGGTCTGGTATTTGGGAACTGTTATCACACAGTAATATGGGGTTTTTGGAGATCTGGTATTTGGAAAGTGTATTCACATGTGAATATGGGGAATTGGAGGTCTTGTATTTGGGAAGAGTATACAATCAGGGATATGGGGAATTGGAGATCTGTATTTGAAAAGTGTATTCATATAGGAGCATGGAGAATTGGAGGTCTGGTATTTGGAAAGTGTATTCACACGGTAATATGGGGAATTGGAGGTCTGGTATTTGGAAAGAGTATTCTCACGGTAATATGGGGAATTAGTAGTCTGGTATTTTGGAAGTGTATTCGTACAGGAATATGGCGATTTGGCGGTCTGTTATTTGGAAAGTATATTCACACGGAAATATGGGGAATTGGAAATCAGGTATTTGGAAAGTTTATTCTCATGGGAATATGGGGAATTTGTAGTCTGGTAGTTGAATAGCGAATTCACAGAGGAATATGGGGAATTGGATGTCTGGTATTTGGCAATTGTATTCACACAGAAATATGGGGAATTGGAGGTACGGTATTTGGAAAATGCATTCATACAGGGAATATAGGGAATTGGCTGTCTGGTCTTTTGAAAGTGTATTCACACGGAGATATGGGGAATTGGAGGTCTGGGATTTGTAAAGTATATCCATACAGGAACATGTGGAACTGGAGGTCTGGTATTTGGAAAGTGAATTCACACGGGAATATGGGTTATTGTAGGTCTGGTATTTGGAAAGTGTATTCATTCCGGAATATGGGGAATTTGAGGTCTGGTATTTTGAAAGTGCATTCACACTGGAATATCGGGAATTGGAGGTCTAGTATTTGGAAATTGATTTGTCACGGGAATATGGGGAGTTCGAGGATTGGTAGTTGGGAAGTGTATTCATGCAGGAATATGGGGCATTAGTGGTCTGGGATTTGGAAAGTGTGTTCATACAGGAATATGGGGAATTGCTGGTCTAGTATTTGGATATAGTATTCACTCGGCAATATGGGGAATTAGAAATCTGGTATTTGCAAAGTGTATTCATATAGGGAATATGCGGAATTGGATGTCTGGTATTTCGAAAGTGCATTCACACGGAGATATGGGTAATTGGAGGTCTGGTATTTTGAAAGTACATTCACACTGGAATATCGGGAATTGGAGGTCTAGTATTTGGAAAGTGATTTCACACGGGAATATGGGGAATTGAAGTTCTGGTATTTGGAAAGAGTATTTACACGGGAATATGTGGAATTGGAGGTCTTGTATTTGGAAAGTGTGTTCACACAGGAATATGGGGAGTTCGAGGATTGGTAGTTGGGAAGTGTATTCATGCAGGAATATGGGGCATTAGTGGTCTGGGATTTGGAAAGTGTGTTCATACAGGAATATGGGGAATTGGAGGTCTGGTATTTGGAAAGTGTATTCACATTGGAATATGGGGAATTGGAGGTCTAGTATTTGGAAAGTGATTTCACACGGGAATATGGGGAATTGGAGGTCTGGTATTTGGAAACAGAATTCACATGGAAATATGGGGAATTGGAAATCGGGTATTTAGGAAGTGTATTCCCAGAAAAATACGGGGAATTCGACGTGTGGCATTTGGAAAGTGTATTCACACGGATATATGGGGAATTGGAGATCTGGTATTTGGAAAGAGTATTCCCTCAGGAATATGTGGAATTGTAGGTCTGGTATTTGGGAAGTGTTATCACACAGGAATATTGGGAGTTGCAGGTCTGTTATTTGGAAAGTGAATTCACATGGGAATATGGGGAATTGGAGGTCTGGTATTTTGAAAGTACATTCACACTGGAATATCGGGAATTGGAGGTCTAGTATTTGGAAAGTGATTTCACACGGGAATATGGGGAATTGGAGTTCTGGTATTTGGAAAGAGTATTTACACGGGAATATGTGGAATTGGAGGTCTGGTATTTGGAAAGTGCGTTCACACAGGAATATGGGGAGTTCGAGGATTGGTAGTTGGGAAGTGTATTCATGCAGGAATATGGGGCATTAGTGGTCTGGGATTTGGAAAGTGTGTTCATACAGGAATATGGGGAATTGGAGGTCTGGTATTTGGAAAGTGTATTCACATGGGAATATGGGGAATTGGAGGTCTAGTATTTGGAAAGTGATTTCACACGGGAATATGGGGAATTGGAGGTCTGGTATTTGGAAACAGAATTCACATGGAAATATAGGGAATTGGAAATCGGGTATTTAGGAAGTGTATTCCCAGAAAAATACGGGGAATTCGACGTGTGGCATTTGGAAAGTGTATTCACACGGATATATGGGGAATTGGAGATCTGGTATTTGGAAAGAGTATTCCCTCAGGAATATGTGGAATTGTAGGTCTGGTATTTGGGAAGTGTTATCACACAGGAATATTGGGAGTTGCAAGTCTGTTATTTGGAAAGTGAATTCACATGGGAATATTGGGAATTGGAGGTCTGGTATTTTGAAAGTACATTCACACTGGAATATCGGGAATTGGAGGTCTAGTATTTGGAAAGTGATTTCACACGGGAATATGGGGAATTGGAGTTCTGGTATTTGGAAAGAGTATTTACACGGGAATATGTGGAATTGGAGGTCTGGTATTTGGAATGTGTGTTCACACAGGAATATGGGGAGTTCGAGGATTGGTAGTTGGGAAGTGTATTCATGCAGGAATATGGGGCATTAGTGGTCTGGGATTTGGAAAGTGTGTTCATACAGGAATATGGGGAATTGGAGGTCTGGTATTTGGAAAGTGTATTCACATGGGAATATGGGGAATTGGAGGTCTAGTATTTGGAAAGTGATTTCACACGGGAATATGGGGAATTGGAGGTCTGGTATTTGGAAACATAATTCACATGGAAATATGGGGAATTGGAAATCGGGTATTTAGGAAGTGTATTCCCAGAAAAATACGGGGAATTCAACGTGTGGCATTTGGAAAGTGTATTCACACGGATATATGGGGAATTGGAGATCTGGTATTTGGAAAGAATATTCCCTCAGGAATATGTGGAATTGTAGGTCTGGTATTTGGGAAGTGTTATCACACAGGAATATTGGGAGTTGCAGGTCTGTTATTTGGAAAGTGAATTCACATGGGAATATGGGGAATTGGAAGTCTGGTATTTGGAAAGTATATTCACACGTGTATATGCGGAATTGGAGGTCTGGTATTTGGAAAGTGTGTTCACACAGGAATATGGGGAGTTCGAGGATTGGTAGTTGGGAAGTGTATTCATGCAGGAATATGGGGCATTAGTGGTCTGGGATTTGGAAAGTGTGTTCATACAGGAATATGGGGAATTGGAGGTCTGGTATTTGGAAAGTGTATTCACATGGGAATATGGGGAATTGGAGGTCTAGTATTTGGAAAGTGATTTCACACGGGAATATGGGGAATTGGAGGTCTGGTATTTGGAAACAGAATTCACATGGAAATATGGGGAATTGGAAATCGGGTATTTAGGAAGTGTATTCCCAGAAAAATACGGGGAATTCGACGTGTGGCATTTGGAAAGTGTATTCACACGGATATATGGGGAATTGGAGATCTGGTATTTGGAAAGAGTATTCCCTCAGGAATATGTGGAATTGTAGGTCTGGTATTTGGGAAGTGTTATCACACAGGAACATTGGGAGTTGCAGGTCTGTTATTTGGAAAGTGAATTCACATGGGAATATGGGGAATTGGAGGTCTGGTATTTTGAAAGTACATTCACACTGGAATATCGGGAATTGGAGGTCTAGTATTTGGAAAGTGATTTCACACGGGAATATGGGGAATTGGAGTTCTGGTATTTGGAAAGAGTATTTACACGGGAATATGTGGAATTGGAGGTCTGGTATTTGGAAAGTGTGTTCACACAGGAATATGGGGAGTTCGAGGATTGGTAGTTGGGAAGTGTATTCATGCAGGAATATGGGGCATTAGTGGTCTGGGATTTGGAAAGTGTGTTCATACAGGAATATGGGGAATTGGAGGTCTGGTATTTGGAAAGTGTATTCACATGGGAATATGGGGAATTGGAGGTCTAGTATTTGGAAAGTGATTTCACACGGGAATATGGGGAATTGGAGGTCTGGTATTTGGAAACAGAATTCACATGGAAATATGGGGAATTGGAAATCGGGTATTTAGGAAGTGTATTCCCAGAAAAATACGGGGAATTCAACGTGTGGCATTTGGAAAGTGTATTCAATCGGTAATATGGGGAATTGTAGGTCAGGAATTTTGAAGTTCTATTCATACAGGAATATGGGGAATTGGAGGTCTGGTATTTGGAAAGTGAATTCAAGCGGGAATATGTGGAATTGCAGGTCTGGTACTTGGAAAGTGTATTCACACGGGAATATGGGGAATTGGAGGTCGGGTATTTGGAAAGTGTATTCCCTCGGGAATATGTGGATTTATAGGTCTGGTATTTGGGAACTGTTATCACACAGGAATATGGGGTTTTTGGAGATCTGGTATTTGGAAAGTGTATTCACATGTGAATATGGGGAATTGGAGGTCTTGTATTTGGGAAGAGTATACAATCAGGGATATGGGGAATTGGAGATCTGTATTTGAAAAGTGTATTCATACAGGAACATGGAGAATTGGAGGTCTGGTATTTGGAAACAGAATTCACATGGAAATATGGGGAATTGGAAATCGGGTATTTAGGAAGTGTATTCCCAGAAAAATACGGGGAATTCAACGTGTGGCATTTGGAAAGTGTATTCACACGGATATATGGGGAATTGGAGATCTGGTATTTGGAAAGAGTATTCCCTCAGGAATATGTGGAATTGTAGGTCTGGTATTTGGGAAGTGTTATCACACAGGAATATTGGGAGTTGCAGGTCTGTTATTTGGAAAGTGAATTCACATGGGAATATGGGGAATTGGAAGTCTGGTATTTGGAAAGTATATTCACACGTGTATATGCGGAATTGGAGGTCTGGTATTTGGAAAGTGTATTCAATCGGTAATATGGGGAATTGTAGGTCAGGAATTTTGAAGTTCTATTCATACAGGAATATGGGGAATTGGAGGTCTGGTATTTGGAAAGTGAATTCAAGCGGGAATATGTGGAATTGCAGGTCTGGTACTTGGAAAGTGTATTCACACGGAAATATGGGGAATTGGAGGTCTGGTATTTGGAAAGTGTATTCAATCAGGGATATGGGGAATTGGAGGTCTGGTATTTGGAAAGTGTATTCCCTCGGGAATATGTGGATTTATAGGTCTGGTATTTGGGAACTGTTATCACACAGGAATATGGGGTTTTTGGAGATCTGGTATTTGGAAAGTGTATTCACACGTGTATGTGCGGAATTGGAGGTCTGGTATTTGGAAAGTGTATTCAATCGGTAATATGGGGAATTGTAGGTCAGGAATTTTGAAGTTCTATTCATACAGGAATATGGGGAATTGGAGGTCTGGTATTTGGAAAGTGAATTCAAGCGGGAATATGTGGAATTGCAGGTCTGGTACTTGGAAAGTGTATTCACACGGGAATATGGGGAATTGGAGGTCTGGTATTTGGAAAGTGTATTCAATCAGGGATATGGGGAATTGGAGGTCTGGTATTTGGAAAGTGTATTCCCTCGGGAATATGTGGATTTATAGGTCTGGTATTTGGGAACTGTTATCACACAGGAATATGGGGTTTTTGGAGATCTGGTATTTGGAAAGTGTATTCACATGTGAATATGGGGAATTGGAGGTCTTGTATTTGGGAAGAGTATACAATCAGGGATATGGGGAATTGGAGATCTGTATTTGAAAAGTGTATTCATACAGGAACATGGAGAATTGGAGGTCTGGTATTTGGAAAGTGTATTCACACGGTAATATGGGGAATTGGAGGTCTGTTATTTGGAAAGAGTATTCTCACGGTAATATGGGGAATTAGCAGTCTGGTATTTCGGAAGTGTATTCATACAGGAATACGGCGATTTGGCGGCCTGGTATTTGGAAAGTGTATTCACACGGAAATATGGGGAATTGGAGGTGTGGTATTTGCGAAGTGTATTCAATCAGGGATATGGAGAATTGGATGTCTGGTATTTGGAAAGTGTATTCATACGGGAATATGCTGAATTGGATGCCTGGTATTTGGAAAGTGTATTCACACCGGAATATGCGGAATTGGAGATCTGGTATTTGGAAAGTGATTTCACACGGGAATATGCTGAATTGGAGATCTGGCCTTTGGAAAGTGTATTCACACGGTATTGTGGGGAATTGGTGGTCTGCTATTTGGAAATTATATTCACACGGGAATATGGGGAGTTGGAGGTCTGGTATTTGGAAAGTGTGTTCACATGGGAATAAGGGGAATTGGAAGTCGGGTATTTAGGAAGTGTATTCCCACAGAAATATAGGGAATTCCATGTGTGGTATTTGGAAAGTGTATTCATACAGGAAATATGTGGAATTGGAGGTGTGGTATTTGCGAAGTGTATTCAATCAGGGATATGGGGAATTGGATGTCTGGTATTTGGAAAGTGTATTCATACGGGAGTATGCTGAATTGGATGCAGGCATTTGGAAAGTGTATTCCCTCGGGAATATGTGGAATTGGAGATCTGGTATTTGGAAAGTGTATTCACACGGGAATATTGGGAATTGGAGGTCTGGTATTTGTAAAGTGTATTCACACGGGAATATGCGGAATTGGAGGTCTGGTATTTGGAAAGTGTATTCACATGGGAATGGGGGAATTGGAAGTCGGGTATTTAGTAAGTGTATTCATGTGGGAATATGAGGAATTGGAAGCCTGGTATTTGGGAAGTGTATTCAATCAGGGATTTGGGGAATTGGAGGTCTGGTATTTGGAAAGTGTATTCCCTCGGGAATATGTGGAATTATAGGTCTGGTATTTGGGAACTGTTATCACACAGGAATATGGGGTTTTGGAGATCTTGTATTCGGAAAGTGTATTCACATGTGAATATGGGGAATTGGAGGTCTTGTATTTGGGAAGAGTATACAATCACGGATATGGGGAATTGGAGATCTGTATTTGAAAAGTGTATTCATACAGGAACATGGAGAATTGGAGGTCTGGTATTTGGAAAGTGTATTCACACGGTAATATGGGGAATTGGAGGTCTGGTATTTGGAAAGAGTATTCTCACGGTAATATGGGGAATTAGTAGTCTGGTATTTTGGATGTGTATTCGTACAGGAATATGGCGATTTGGCGGTCTGTTATTTGGAAGGTGTATTCACACGGAAATATGGGGAATTGGAAATCGGGCATTTAGGAAGTATATTCCGAGAGAAATATGAGGAATTCGACCTGTGGTATTTGGAAAGAGTATTTATACAGGGAATATGTGGAATTGGAGGTCTTGTATTTGAAATGTGTATTCAATCAGGAATATGTTGAATTGGAGATCTGGCATTTGGAATGTGTGTTCACACGGGAATATGGGGAATTGGATGTCTGGCATTTGGAAAGTGTATTCCCTCTGGAATATGTGGAATTGTAGGTCTGGTATTTGGGAAGTGTTATCACACAGGATTATGGGGAGTTGGAGGTCTGGTATTTGGGAAGTGTATTCAATAAGGGGTATGGGGAATTGGAGATGTGGTATTTGAAATGTGTATTCGCACGGGAACATGGGGAATTGGATGTCTGGTATTTGGAAAGTGTATTCCCTGTGGAATTGTAGATCTGGTATTTGGGAAGTGTTGTCACAAAGGAATATGGGGAGTTGGTGGTCTGGTTTTTGGAAAGTGAATACACACGGGAATATGGGGAATTGGAGGCCTGGTATTTGGAAAGTGTATTCATACAGAAATTTTGGGAATTCGAGGTCTTGTATTTGGAAAGTGATTTCAGACGGGAATATGCTGAATTGGAGATCTGGTATTTGGAATGTGTATTCACACGGGAATATGTGGAATTGGATGTCTGGCCTTTGGAAAATGTATTCACACGGTATTATGGGGAATTGGAGGTCTGGTATTTGGAAAGTGTATTCAATCAGGGATATGGGGAATTGGAGGTCTGGTATTTTGAAAGTGCATTCACACTGGAATATCGGGAATTGGAGGTCTAGTATTTGGAAATTGATTTGTCACGGGAATATGGGGAATTGGAGGTCTGGTATTTGGAAAGTGTATTCACACAGGAATATGTGGAGTTCAAGGACTGGTATTTGGAAAGTGTATTCACACAGGAATATGTGGAGTTCAAGGACTGGTATTTGGAAAGTGTATTCACATGGGAATATGGGGAATTGCTGGTCTAGTATTTGGATAGAGTATTCACTCGGCAATATGGGGAATTAGAAATCTGGTATTTGCAAAGTGTATTCATATAGGGAATATGCGGAATTGGATGTCTGGTATTTCGAAAGTGCATTCACACGGAGATATGGGTAATTGGAGGTCTGGTATTTTGAAAGTACATTCACACTGGAATATCGGGAATTGGAGGTCTAGTATTTGGAAAGTGATTTCACACGGGAATATGGGGAATTGGAGTTCTGGTATTTGGAAAGAGTATTTACACGGGAATATGTGGAATTGGAGGTCTGGTATTTGGAAAGTGCGTTCACACAGGAATATGGGGAGTTCGAGGATTGGTAGTTGGGAAGTGTACTCATGCAGGAATATGGGGCATTAGTGGTCTGGGATTTGGAAAGTGTGTTCATACAGGAATATGGGGAATTGGAGGTCTGGTATTTGGAAAGTGTATTCACATTGGAATATGGGGAATTAGAGGTCTAGTATTTGGAAAGTGATTTCACACGGGAATATGGGGAATTGGAGGTCTGGTATTTGGAAACAGAATTCACATGGAAATATAGGGAATTGGAAATCGGGTATTTAGGAAGTGTATTCCCAGAAAAATACGGGGAATTCGACGTGTGGCATTTGGAAAGTGTATTCACACGGATATATGGGGAATTGGAGATCTGGTATTTGGAAAGAGTATTCCCTCAGGAATATGTGGAATTGTAGGTCTGGTATTTGGGAAGTGTTATCACACAGGAATATTGGGAGTTGCAAGTCTGTTATTTGGAAAGTGAATTCACATGGGAATATTGGGAATTGGAGGTCTGGTATTTTGAAAGTACATTCACACTGGAATATCGGGAATTGGAGGTCTAGTATTTGGAAAGTGATTTCACACGGGAATATGGGGAATTGGAGTTCTGGTATTTGGAAAGAGTATTTACACGGGAATATGTGGAATTGGAGGTCTGGTATTTGGAAAGTGTGTTCACACAGGAATATGGGGAGTTCGAGGATTGGTAGTTGGGAAGTGTATTCATGCAGGAATATGGGGCATTAGTGGTCTGGGATTTGGAAAGTGTGTTCATACAGGAATATGGGGAATTGGAGGTCTGGTATTTGGAAAGTGTATTCACATGGGAATATGGGGAATTGGAGGTCTGGTATTTGGGAAGTGTTATCACACAGGAATATTGGGAGTTGCAGGTCTGTTATTTGGAAAGTGAATTCACATGGGAATATGGGGAATTGGAAGTCTGGTATTTGGAAAGTATATTCACACGTGTATATGCGGAATTGGAGGTCTGGTATTTGGAAAGTGTATTCAATCGGTAATATGGGGAATTGTAGGTCAGGAATTTTGAAGTTCTATTCATACAGGAATATGGGGAATTGGAGGTCTGGTATTTGGAAAGTGAATTCAAGCGGGAATATGTGGAATTGCAGGTCTGGTACTTGGAAAGTGTATTCACACGGGAATATGGGGAATTGGAGGTCTGGTATTTGGAAAGTGTATTCAATCAGGGATATGGGGAATTGGAGGTCTGGTATTTGGAAAGTGTATTCCCTCGGGAATATGTGGATTTATAGGTCTGGTATTTGGGAACTGTTATCACACAGGAATATGGGGTTTTTGGAGATCTGGTATTTGGAAAGTGTATTCACATGTGAATATGGGGAATTGGAGGTCTTGTATTTGGGAAGTGTATACAATCAGGGATATGGGGAATTGGAGATCTGTATTTGAAAAGTGTATTCATACAGGAACATGGAGAATTGGAGGTCTGGTATTTGGAAAGTGTATTCACACGGTAATATGGGGAATTGGAGGTCTGTTATTTGGAAAGAGTATTCTCATGGTAATATGGGGAATTAGCAGTCTGGTATTTCGGAAGTGTATTCATACAGGAATACGGCGATTTGGCGGCCTGGTATTTGGAAAGTGTATTCACACGGAAATATGGGGAATTGGAGGTGTGGTATTTGCGAAGTGTATTCAATCAGGGATATGGAGAATTGGATGTCTGGTATTTGGAAAGTGTATTCATACGGGAATATGCTGAATTGGATGCCTGGTATTTGGAAAGTGTATTCACACCGGAATATGCGGAATTGGAGATCTGGTATTTGGAAAGTGATTTCACACGGGAATATGCTGAATTGGAGATCTGGCCTTTGGAAAGTGTATTCACACGGTATTGTGGGGAATCGGTGGTCTGCTATTTGGAAATTATATTCACACGGGAATATGGGGAGTTGGAGGTCTGGTATTTGGAAAGTGTGTCCACATGGGAATAAGGGGAATTGGAAGTCGGGTATTTAGGAAGTGTATTCCCACAGAAATATAGGGAATTCCATGTGTGGTATTTGGAAAGTGTATTCATACAGGAAATATGTGGAATTGGAGGTGTGGTATTTGCGAAGTGTATTCAATCAGGGATATGGGGAATTGGATGTCTGGTATTTGGAAAGTGTATTCATACGGGAATATGCTGAATTGGATGCAGGCATTTGGAAAGTGTATTCCCTCGGGAATATGTGGAATTGGAGATCTGGTATTTGTAAAGTGTATTCACACGGGAATATGCGGAATTGGAGGTCTGGTATTTGGAAAGTGTATTCACACGGGAATATGCGGAATTGGAGGTCTGGTATTTGGAAAGTGTATTCACACGGGAATATGGGGAGTTGGAGGTCTAGTATTTGTAATGTGTATTCACACAGGAATATGCGGAATTGGAGGTCTGGTATTTGGAAAGTGTATTCAATCAGGGATATGGGAAATTGGAGGTCTGGCATTTGGAAAGTGTATTCAATCAGGGATATGGGGAATTGGAGGTCTGGTATTTGGAAAGTGTATTCAATCAGGGATATGGGGAATTGGAGGTCTGGTATTTGGAAAGTGTATTCAATCAGGGATTTGGGGAATTGGAGGTCTGGTATTTGGGAACTGTTATCACACAGGAATATGGGGTTTTGGAGATCTTGTATTCGGAAAGTGTATTCACATGTGAATATGGGGAATTGGAGGTCTTGTATTTGGGAAGAGTATACAATCAGGGATATGGGGAATTGGAGATCTGTATTTGAAAAGTGTATTCATACAGGAACATGGAGAATTGGAGGTCTGATATTTGGAAAGTGTATTCACACGGTAATATGGGGAATTGGAGGTCTGGTATTTGGAAAGAGTATTCTCACGGTAATATGGGGAATTAGTAGTCTGGTATTTTGGATGTGTATTCGTACAGGAATATGGCGATTTGGCGGTCTGTTATTTGGAAAGTGTATTCACACGGAAATATGGGGAATTGGAAATCGGGCATTTAGGAAGTATATTCCAAGAGAAATATGAGGAATTCGACCTGTGGTATTTGGAAAGAGTATTTATACAGGGAATATGTGGAATTGGAGGTCTGGTATTTGAAATGTGTATTCAATCAGGAATATGTTGAATTGGAGATCTGGCATTTGGAATGTGTGTTCACACGGGAATATGGGGAATTGGATGTCTGGCATTTGGAAAGTGTATTCCCTCTGGAATATGTGGAATTGTAGGTCTGGTATTTGGGAAGTGTTATCACACAGGATTATGGGGAGTTGGAGGTCTGGTATTTGCAATGTGTATTCACACGGCAATATGTGGAATTGGAGGCCTGGTATTTGGGAAGTGTATTCAAGAAGGGGTATGGGGAATTGGAGATGTGGTATTTGAAATGTGTATTTGCACGGGAATATGGGGAATTGGATGTCTGGTATTTGGAAAGTGTATTCCCTGTGGAATATGTGGAATTGTAGATCTGGTATTTGGGAAGTGTTGTCACAAAGGAATATGGGGAGTTGGTGGTCTGGTTTTTGGAAAGTGAATACACACGGGAATATGGGGAATTGGAGGCCTGGTATTTGGAAAGTGTATTCATACAGAAATTTTGGGAATTTGAGGTCTTGTATTTGGAAAGTGATTTCAGACGGGAATATGCTGAATTGGAGATCTGGTATTTGGAATGTGTATTCACACGGGAATATGTGGAATTGGATGTCTGGCCTTTGGAAAATGTATTCACACGGTATTATGGGGAATTGGAGGGCTGGTATTTGGAAATTATATTCACATGGGAATATGGGGAGTTGGAGGTCTGGTATTTGGAAAGTGTGTTCACATGGGAATATGGGGAATTGGAAGTCTGGTATTTGGGAAATGTATTCACATGGGAATAAGGGGAATTGGAAGTCGGGTATTTAGGACGTGTATTCCCACAGAAATATAGGGAATTCGATGTGTGGTATTTGGAAAGTGTATTCATACAGGGAAAATGTGGAATTGGAGATCTGGTATTTGGAAAGTATATTCATGCAGGAATATGGGGAATTGCAGATATGGTATTTGGAAAGAGTATTCACACGGGAATATGTGGAGTTGGAGGTCTGGTATTTGGAAAGTGTATTCACACAGGAATATGGGGAATTGGAGGTCTGCTATTTGGAAAGTGAATTCGCACGGGAATACAGGGAATTGCGGGTTTGGTAGTTGGAAAGTGTTTTCATACGGGAATATGGGGAATTGGAGGTCTGGTATTTGCAAAGTGTATTCACACAGGAATATGGGGAATTGTTAGTCTGGTATTTGCAAAGTATATTTACACAGGAATATGGGGAATTGGGGGTCTGGTATTTGGAAAGTGCATTCATACATGGATGTCTGGTATTTGGTAATACGTGGGATGAAGGACAGCTATTGTTGAAATTCGGATTGACATCCTCGGATTGAGGATGTGAGCTGGTGGCACCTCAGGTCAGTGAGTCATTGGTGCATGCGGGCAAGGGGCAAGAAGGCTGGTGACTCCTAGATATGTGAGTGGGTCACATTTCCAGGCCAAGTGTTCAGGGTCCCAGTTATCGGAGAGTCTAGAGTTTTGAGACCTGGAGTGTTTGACCTTCATTGAGGCTCCTCATTCATTGTTATTGAGAGCCCTGGGTTGATATCAAAGATTAAATCCTGAAGCTCGATTGGAAGTCCAGAAGTCAAGACCTAATGACAGGTCCCCTGCGTCTGTGAGTCTGCAGATCAGCTGGGGAAGTTGAAGTCCTAGTGTCTGTGAGTCCATGAGAGGTGACTGGAGATGACCTTTCCTTCGGTTGGTGGACTGTCTGTGTGAGTGCCTGCATGGGTGGGAGGAACGTCTGGGTACACGCTGAGCATGCTGTGTTGGTACTGCAGTGTGGCAACACTTGTGGCTTGATGGCCAGCGCATCTGTAGGTCGTGTTGGTCGTTAAAGCAAACAGCACATTTCACTGAATGGTTTGACATACATCCGATAAAAAAAATGAATCTGAATCTCGATGGAAGTCTTTGTCATATGTAATGATGGAATAAATGGCTGAAAGAATGCAACTAGGGGAGTGCCTCAAGGATCAGATCTTGGCCTCAATTATTTACTATTGGTATTAATGACCTGGAAGAATCAGCAGTGTGTGGAGTGTCCAGCTTTGCTGATGACTGGAGACATGGATTGTGCAGCTGGGAGTGGGACAGTGTAAACTCTAAATGGAGTTCAGTACAGGAAAGTTTGAGGTGGTCCAGTTTAGTAGGAGAAATCAAAAGTCAGACTATTATCTAAATTGAGAGATATTGCAAATAAATAGAGTAGAGAGGGTTCCAGGGATTCTCGTACACAAATTATAAAATAATAGCTTGCAGCTACAGTCAGGTCAGTTTCCTTAAGCAACTACCTTCAGCTGTTTCTCCAATGACCAGATTTATGATATGAACTGTGAGCATAAGAAGTGAATTCAAGCCATGAAACTAAATCCCAGGGCAGATTAAACGATCAGCTTCTCTCCGCTGCTATCACACAATCTGCACTGCAGGCTTCCCCTTCCAAACCCATGTCTCCAACTACTAAGAAGGGGAGCTCAGGTGCACTGCCCCCTGCAGTTCCACACCTACATGCACAAGGCGTTAACTGGGAAATATATTGCACCTTTACCAGAAAATCTGGAACGGTTTAAGAAATGTTAATCTTTACAATGGACAATAATATTCCAGATCTGAAAAAAGTCTCATGCTTATTTTCGTTTTAACTTGTGTTACAGTGCACCCTTTCTCTCTCTGCTTATTTTCCAGCATTGCTGATGGATACACCAAGTTGTGTTGTAAAGGATTCTGCATTGACATACTAAAGAAACTCGCCAAAACAGTGAAGTTTTCCTATGACCTATACCTTGTGACCAATGGAAAGCATGGAAAGTTTGTGCAAGGGACGTGGAACGGAATGATTGGCGAGGTACCGAGTCAGCAGTCTCACATGTATGTTCTTTGATGAAACCAGTAGCTTGCAGCTGATAGGTGGGATAGCGCATGCTCAGGGGAGGAGTTAGGTATGGGCTGTAGTGTTGAGAAGCTTCAGGTATCTTGACTCAAAAAAGCCAGGTAGTGTGGGGTTGAGGGTGTGTGGGGCGAGGAGAACCATTACATTGAACACCAATAATCCATCATCCTGGTGTTCCTCACAGTTCAGCACGTGATTCGTCCGTTGGTTTGTGAAAGGTTAGAATGACAGGTGAATGCATGATATGTCGTACGTGTCTGAGTACACAGTGATGTCATATCATGTAATCATCACTCACAGGAAATTGGAGCAAAAACCTGGGAGTGTTAGAGACCGAACACTGGATATACTCGAGTCATCTGTGAGGGGAGAGATGGAACCAAACTGTTCTACAGGACAGCCAGGGGGAGGAGCGCAGTTTTCAGTCATGGAGAAGGAGGAGGTTGACAGAACGTCAGTGACCAAAGTCAACAAGGTTACACATTTTTAAAAAGCACCATTTGGAGACAGAAGGAATTAAAGAAACTAATTGAAACAGATAAGAACGGACACACCTGTGGAGGAAGCGAAAAGGGATGGTTACCTGAAATAGTTAAATTCTGTGTGGTCTAAGAGAACAAATGATTCAGTTGAACTTGTTAGGCACAGAACATTTGCTGTGGCATGCAGTTCAGTGATGTCCATGGAGGTGGCAGTCAAGGATGCTGGGGAATTCTGTCCCGTGTCAGTCACAAAATGAACAATATGTTACAACTGTGAAAGTCGAGAGGTAAGCTTATTATTGTGTAACTGCAAGTAAAGAATCATTGTTACTGATGTGCCTGCCTTCATTCTCTAACAGGTGTTGTTATAAAGAATTGGAATGTTATTTGTAACTAAAGTAAGCCAACATGACAGTGAAGTGAAACACCAGGAAGAGGTGCAGTCCTCAGATCAGCTCCAGCATGGAGGTTCCCGTAAGCAGTCACTGTGGCTGGGAGACATTAGGGTTTCAAGGTTACAGTCTTGATTGACAGGAAGTGATTGGAGATGTGGACCAACAGATCAATACAATGTTTCATTACAGGAAAGATTCATTTGACAAGTAGTTTGGTTTTTAGGAAAGGTCGAGGGAGGTACTATGCCTAGTATACCACAATGAGCAGAGTCTTGAATTTCTCACTCACTGGGTAACCAGTGGTAAATGTAAAAGATTGAGTAATGAGAGCAGAAGCTGGTTGGACTGCTCTGTTCAGATTACCACATAAATCATCTGATGTTCTGGTTGAAGTTGGTTCCATGTTGTAACTTGTAGATGTAGATATTACAGGAACAGCCACTGAGATTACTCAAGCAACTCAGAATGTGATCTTGAAATTTCTGCTTGTCTGACCTGAATTATTTTAAGATTGTGACTCCAGATTCTAAACGGCCGAGACAAGAGACATCATCCCAGCACCTAGCCTTTCAAGCCTCATTAGAAATTTGTAAGACCAGCCTACTTAATCTCTACTTACACAACAGACTAGAGAAAATAGATTCCACTGAGAGACCTAATGTCAGCAAGGAGAGGCATAAAAGCAGAATTAGGCCTTCCATCACAGCTGATTTATTATCCCTCCCAACCTCAACCCCTGCCTTCACCCAATGAAGTACCACACACGAGGCTGCTTAACAAGCTACGAGTCCACGATATTCTAGCATGGGTAAAGCAGTGGCTGATTGGCAAGAAGCAAAGAGTGGGAGTGAAGGGAACCTTTTCCAGTTGACTGCTGGTGACTAGTAGTGTTCCACGGGGTCTGTGTTGGGACCAATTCTTTTTACATTATATGTCAATAATTTGAATGATGAAATTGATGGCTTTGTAGCAAAATTTGCAAACGATATAAAGATAGATGGAGGGGAAGGTAGCTTTGGGAAAGTAGAGAGGCTACAGAAGGACTTAGACAGATTAGGTGAATGGGCAAAGAAATGGCAGATGGAATAGTGTCTGGAAATGTATGGTCATGTAGTTTGGTAGAAGAAATGAAAGGGTTGACTATTTTCTAAATGGAGAGAGAATAAAAAAATCTGAAGCACAAAGGGACTTGGGAGTCCTTGTGCAGGATTACCTGGAGGTTAATTTGCAGGTTGAGTTGGTGGTGAGGAAGGCAAATGCAATGTTAGCATTCATTTCAAGAGACCTAGAATATAAAAGCAGGGATGTAATGTTGAGACTTTATAAAGCACTGGTGAGGCCTCACTTGGAGTATTGTGAGCAGTTTTGGGTCCCTTATCTCAGAAAGGATGTGCTGAAACCGGAGAAGGTTCAAAGGTGGTTCATGAAAATAATTCCAGGATTAAAGGCTTTACATATGGAGAGTGTTTGATGGCTCTGGGCTTATATTCACTAGAATTCAGAAGAATGAGAGGTGACCTCATTGAAACCTTTTGAACAGTGAAAAGCCTTGATAGGGTGCATGTGGAGAGGATGTTTCCTGTGTTGGGAGAGTCTAAGACCAGAGGACACAGATAGAGTGGATGTGGAGAGGATGTTTCCTGTGTTGGGAGAGTCTAAGACCAGAGGACACAGATAGAGTGCATGTGGAGAGGATGTTTCCTGTGTTGGGAGAGTCTAAGACCAGAGGACACAGATAGAGTGGATGTGGAGAGGATGTTTCCTATAGTGGGAGAGTCTACGACCAGTAGACACAGATAGAGTGGATGTGGAGAGGATGTTTCCAATAGTGGGAGAGTCTAAGACCAGTGGACAGAGATAGAGTGGATGTGGAGAGTAGGTTTCCTGTGCTGGGGGAGTCTAAGACAAGAGGACACAGATAGAGTGGATGTGGAGAGGATGTTTCCTGTGGTGGGAGAGTTTAAGACCAGAGGACACAGATAGAGTGGATGTGGAGAGGATGTTTCCTGTGGTGGGAGAGTCTAAGACCAGAGGACACAGATAGAGTGGATGTGGAGAGGATGTTTCCTATAGTGGGAGAGTCTAAGACCAGTGGACAGAGATAGAGTGGATGTGGAGAGTATGTTTCCAGTGGTGGGAGAGTCTAAGACCAGAGGACACAGATAGAGTGGATGTGGAGAGGATGTTTCCAGTGGTAGGAGAGTCTAAGACCAGTGGACACAGATACAGTGGATGTGGAGAGGATGTTTCCTGTGGTGGGAGAGTCTAAGACCAGAGGACACAGATAGAGTGGATGTGGAGAGGATGTTTCCTGTGGTGGGAGAGTCTTAGAGCAGAGGACACAGATAGAGTGGATGTGGAGAGGATGTTTCCTGTGGTGGGAGAGTTTAAGACCAGAGGACACAGATAGAGTGGATGTGGAGAGGATGTTTCCTGTGGTGGGAGAGTCTAAGACCAGAGGACACAGAAAGAGTGGATGTGGAGAGTATGTTTCCTGTGGTGGGAGAGTCTAAGACCAGAGGACACAGATAGAGTGGATGTGGAGAGGATGTTTCCTATAGTGGGAGAGTCTAAGACCAGTGGACAGAGATAGAGTGGATGTGGAGAGTATGTTTCCTATAGTGGGAGAGTCTAAGACCAGAGGACACAGATAGAGTGGATGTGGAGAGTATGTTTCCTATAGTGGGAGAGTCTAAGACCAGAGGACACAGATAGAGTGGATGTGGAGAGTATGTTTCCTATAGTGGGAGAGTCTAAGACCAGTGGACACAGATAGAGTGGATGTGGAGAGGATGTTTCCAGTGGTGGGAGAGTCTAAGACCAGAGGACAGATAGAGTGGATGTGGAGAGGATGTTTCCAGTGGTGGGAGAGTCTAAGACCAGAGGACACAGATAGAGTAGATGTGGAGAGTATGTTTCCTGTGGTGGGAGGGTCTAAGACCAGAGGACACAGATAGAGTGGATGTGGAGAGGATGTTTCCTGTGGTGGGAGAGTCTAAGACCAGAGGACACAGATAGAGTGGATGTGGAGAGGATGTTTCCAGTGGTGGGAGAGTCTAAGACCAGAGGACACAGATAGAGTGGATGTGGAGAGGATGTTTCCTATAGTGGGAGAGTCTAAGACCAGTGGACACAGATAGAGTGGATGTGGAGAGGATGTTTCCTGTGGTGGGAGTGTCTAAGACCAGAGCACACAGATAGAGTGGATGTGGAGAGGATGTTTCCTGTGTTGGGGGAGTCTAAGACCAGTGGACACAGATAGAGTGGATGTGGAAAGTATGTTTCCTGTGGTGGGGGAGTCTAAGACCAGAGGACACAGATAGAGTGGATGTGGAGAGGATGTTTCCTGTGGTGGGGGAGTCTAAGACCAGAGGACACAGATAGAGTGGATGTGGAGAGGATGTCTCCTATGGTGGAGAGTCTAAGACCAGAGGACACAGACAGAGTGGATGTGGAGAGTATGTTTCCTGTGGTGGGGGAGTCTAAGACCAGAGGACACAGATAGAGTGGATGTGGAGAGGATGTTTCCTGTAGTGGGGGAGTCTAAGACCAGAGGACACAGATAGAGTGGATGTGGAGAGTATGTTTCCTGTGGTGGGGGAGTCTAAGACCAGAGGACACAGATAGAGTGGATGTGGAGAGGATGTTTCCTGTGGTGGGAGAGTCTAAGACCAGAGGACACAGATAGATTGGATGTGGAGAGGATGTTTCTGTGGTGGGAGGGTCTAAGACCAGTGGACAGAGATTTGGAATAGAAGAGTGTCCTTTTCGCGATGAGGAGGAATTTCTTCAGCCAGTGGTGAACTGTGGAATTCGTTGCCACAGGCGGCTGAGGTTACGTCTTTCTATATTTAAGGGAGAGGTTGATAGATTTTTGAATGGTCAGGGCATGAAGGGAGACTAAAGGAAGGCAGGAGATTGGGGAACAAAAATGGATCAGCCATGATGAAATGACGAAGAAGACTCGATGGGCCAAATGGCCTAACTCTGCTCCTGTGTCTTATGGTTAGCTTTCACACCCTTACTAATCAAGAACCTATCAAATTCCACTGTCCAACGAGTTTACTTCCACATAGATTTCCACAGATTCACCACCATCTGGCAAAAGAAGTTCCTCTTGAACTCTGTTCTAAAGGGACATTCCTGAGGTTGCACTATCTAGTCCTAGACTCCCGCACTATAGGAAACATAGAAAACCTACAGCACAATACTGGCCCTTTCGCCCACAACGTTGTGTCGAGCATGTCCTTACCTTAGAAATTACTAGGCTTACCTATAGCCCTCTATTTTACTAAGCTCCATGTACCTGTCCAAAGGCCTCTTAAAAGACCCTATCGTATCCACCTCCACCACCATTGCCGGCAGCCCATTCCATGCACTCCCCACTCTGAGTAAAAAAAACTTACCCCTGTCATCTCCTCTGTACCTACTCCCCAGCACCTTAAACCTGTGTCCTCTTGTGGCAGCCATTTCAACCCTGGGAAAATGACTATCCACGCGATCAAAGCCTCTCATCATCTTGAACACCTCTGTCAGGTTGCCTCTCATCCTCCATTGCTCCAAGGAGAAAAGCATGCCTTTCTGTCTGGGCCTTTCAGTATTCAATAGGTTTCTATGTGATTCCCCCTCATTTTTCTCAACTCCAGTGTGTACAAGCCCCAGCCATTAAATACTCCCTGCACTTCAACCCTTTCATTCCCAGAATCATTCTCATGAACCTGCTCTGGATCCTCTCCAACGCCAACACATCCTGTGGCATGTCGAGTACCAGGTGAATTGTGAAGCCTTTGGGGTAACTGCATCTGTGTCTTTGCTGTTGCCTCTTTCATGCTTGAGTTCCCAGTGGTGGGTGCTGACACTTTTTTTTGCCGGTGGGGAGGGTTGGGGGGTCGTTGCTCACTGATGCTTACACGTGGTAGGGAGGGGACCTGGGGGTGGCTGTGGGGTTCTAACATTTAACTGTCATTCATTCTTTGGGGCACTCCTCTGTTTTCGTGGAAAAAGCATTTCAGGATGTATATTGTATACATTTCTCTGAAATTAAATGTACCTTTGAAACCTTTGTTAGATAAAGGGCCCTAAACTGCTCACATTGCTCCTTACTTGAAGGCCTTTTCAGTGTCTTATAAAGCCTCAGGGTTACATGCTCGCTTTTATATCCTAGCCCTCTCTAAACGAGTTGCATTTACCTTCCATACCACCAGCTCAGCCCGCAAGTTAACCCTTAGGGACCAAAACACTGGTACTCCTATGTTCCTCTTACCTTCACTTTCCGAATTTGCTTCCTGTTTAGGAAATAGGCTACGCTTCTATCCTTTCTAACACCATGCACTTTCCGACTTTGTATTCCATCTGCCACTTCTTTATCCATTTTTTAATCTGCTTAATTCATCCGTAGACTCTCTGCTTTCTCAACAGTATCTGCCCTTCCACTTATCGTTGTATCATCCACAAACTTGGCCTCAAAGCCATCAATTCCGTCATTCAAGTGTTTGACATATAATGTGAAAACAGCAGTCCCAACATCAACTCCTGCACTAGTCTCTAGCAGCCAACCAGTAAAGAGTCCCCCACTCTTTGCCTCCTGCCAGTCAGCCAATCTTTTATCTAGTGTAGTATCTTTCCTGTAATACAATGGACTCTAGTTTAGCAGCCTCATATCTGGCACCTTGTCAAAGGCCTTCTGAAAATCCTATTAAGCAGCCTAAGTCAGATACACAAAGAAATCGTGTCTGAAATGACGATCTACCTAAAGAGACTGAAGTAATTACATTGATGGATTGATTTAAGATCATGATATATAGTCATTTACTGTTTAAAAGCCAAAAATCAGGAGTATGTCATATCTAGAGATTACAAATTACTCAGTATCAGGGACAAGCTCATTTCAGAGGAGTACTCAGCTATCGTTCGATTACAGAAGCCAGCTTCAGACTGAATCTGTAATGACTATGTTTGTCTGTGAAATGTATTTTCACATTATCTTCAAAGAGGGAAAGCAGTGAGGTGAATTTATGTAACTATATTCTCTGGTGAGAGGATACAATACATCATTCCTCACATATAGGGTGTTATTGACTTTTAGAATGACACCATTCTGAATGTTACTGTGTCCTGGAACAGTTTGTGTAAGAACTCATTTCCTCTCTGTTCACCTTCACAGGAAGTGCAGGGTCGACGGCTCATGATGGGTGTGGCTCCTAGGTCAGAAAGAGAGGTTAGTGGCAGAATGCACTCTTTGAGGTGGGGTCAAGGATATGGGGTTAATGGAGAGCCTAATGCTTAGACCATACACACTATGGAAGGCTGCGAGTGAACGGCTGATTTTTTGGAGCGAACGGAGTTTTTTACCACTCGAGTTAAAGAGAGGCGAGACTGCACAGGCACATGACGTCAGCCAGTAGAGCGTAGAGGTTTTAAAAGGCAAGGAATCTTCAATGGCTTTTAATTCGGAGCAAGAAGGCTGCGAGTGAATGGCTGATATTTGGAGTGAAGGGAGCTTTTTACTGCTCGGGTTAGAGAGGCGAGACTGCGCAGGCGCGTGACATAAGCGCGTGGAAGGTTTAAAAAGAAGACCGCCATATCCAGTGGGCAGCAGAGTGATAGGGCTTTGGCGGTAACGGGACGAGGCGAGGTAGGTTTACCTGTGTTATTCGTGGAAAGGAGGTAGTATGTGTGTGAGGCTAGTTTTCTGTGCTCGGTGTCAGATGTGGGGGGTCCAGGAGTCTCCCAGCCTCCCGGATGGCCACATCTGTACCAGGTGTGTCGAGCTGCAGCTCCTAAGGGACCATGTTAGGGAACTGGAGCTGCAGCTCGATGACCTTCGCCTAGTCAAGGAGAGTGAGGAGGTGATAGGAGTTATAGGCAGGTGGTTACATCAGGGCCATGGGAGACAGACAAGTGAGTCACAGTCAGGAGGGGGAAGGGGAAGAATCAGGTACTAGAGAGTACTCCTGTGGCTGTACCCCTTGACAATAAGTACTCCTGTTTGAGTACTGTTGGGGGGGGGGGGGGACAGCCTACCTGGGGGAAGCGACAGTGGCCATGCATCTGGCACAGAGTCTGGCCCTGTGGCTCAGAAGGGTAGGGAAAGGAAGAGGAAGGCAGTAGTGATAGGAGACTCGATAGTTAGTGAGTCAGACAGGCACTTCTGTAGACTCGGAAAGAAACTTGGATGGTAGTTTGCCTCCCAGGTGCCAGGGTCCAGGATGTTTAAGATCGCGTCCAAGATATCCTGCAGTGGGAGGGAGAACAGCCAGAGGTCGTGGTACAAATCGGTACCAATGACATAGGTAGGAAAAGGGAAGAGGTCCTGAAAAAAGACTACAGGGAGTTAGGAAGGAAGTTGAGAAGCAGGACTGCAAAGGGAGTAATCTCCTGATTACTGCCTGTGCCATGCGACAGTGAGATTAGGAATAGGATGAGGTGGAGGATAAATGCGTGGCTGAGGGATTGGAGCAGGGGGTAGGGATTCAGATGTCTGGATCTTTGGGACCTCTTTTGGGGCAGGTGTGACCTGTACAAAAAGGACGGGTTGCACTCGAATCCCAGAGGGACCAATATCCTGGCAGGAAGGTTTGCTAAGGCAACTGGGGAGAGTTTAAACTAGAATTGTTGGGGGGTGGGAACTGAACTGAAGAGACTGAGGAAGAGGAGGTTGGCTCACAAATAGAGAAAGCTTGTAGACAGTGTGAGAGGGAGGATAGGCAGGTGATAGAGAAGGGACGCGCTCAGACCGAAGGTTTGAGATGTGTCTTTTAATGCAAGGAGTGTTGTGAACACTTAGATGAGCTTAGAGTGTGGATCAGTACTTGGAGATATGATGTGGTGGCCATTACAGAGACTTGGATGACTCGGGGACAGGATTGGTTACTTCAAGTGCTGGGTTTTAGATGTTTCAGAAAGGACGGGGAGGGAGGCAAAAGAGGTGGGGGCGTGGCACCGTTGATCAGAGATAGTGTCATTTGATCATAATTCTATCTCCTTTACAATAGCATTGGAGAGAGATAGAAACAGACAAGTTAGAAAAGCGTTTAATTGGAGTAAGGGGAATTATCAGGCTATCAGTCAGGAAATTGAAAGCTTAAATTGGAAACAGATGTTCTCAGGGAAAAGTACGGAAGAAATGTGGCAAACGTTCAGGGGATATTTGTATAGAGTTCTGTATAGGTACGTTCCAATGAGACAGGGAAGTTATGGTAGGGTACAGGAACTATGGTGTACAAAGACTGTAATAAACCTAGTCAAGAGAAAAGAAAAGCTTACAAAAGGTTCAGCGAGCAAGGTAATGTTAGAGATCTAGAAGATTATAAGGCTAACAGGAAGGAGCTTAAGAAGGAAATTAAGTGAGCAAGAAGGGGCCGTGAGAAGGCCTTGGCGGGCAGGATTAAGGAAAACCCCAAGGCATTCTGCAAGATTCTACAAGGTTCTATGGTTTTAAGTATATGAAGAGCAAGAGGATAAGATGTGAAAGAATTGGACCTAGAAGTGTGATAGTGGGAAAGTGTGTATGGAACCGGAGGAAATAGCAGAGGTACTTAATGAATACTTTACTTCAGTATTCACTATGGAAAAGGATCTTGGTGATTGTAGTGATGACTTGCAGCAGACTGAAAAGCTTGAGCATGTAGATATTAAGAAAGAGGATGTGCTGGCGCTTTTGGAAAGCATCAAGTTGGATAAGTCGCCGGGACTAGATGAGATGTACCCCAGGCTACTGTGGGAGGTGAGGGAGGAGATTGCTGAACCTCAGGTGATGATCATTGGGGATGGGAGAGGTTCCGGAGGATTGGAGGGTTGCACATGTTGTTCCTTTATTCAAGAAAGGGAGTAGAGATAGCCCAGGAAATTATAGACCAGTGAGTCTTACCTCAGTGGTTGGTAAGTTGATGGAGAAGATCCCGAGAGGCAGGATTTATGAACATTTGGAGAGGCATAATATGATTAGGAATAGTCAGCATGGCTTTGTCAAGGGCAGGTCATGCCTTACAAGCCTGATTGAATTTTTTGAGGATATGACTAAACACATTGATGAAGGAAGAGCAGTAGATGTAGTGTATATGGATTTCAGCAAGGCATTTGATAAGGTGCCCCATGCAAAGCTTATTGGGAAAGTAAGGAGGCATGGGATCCAAGGGGACGTTGCTTTGTGGATCCAGAACTGGCTTGCCCACAGAGGGCAAAGAGTAGTTGTAGACAGGTCATATTCTGCATGGAGGTCGGTGACCAGTGGTGTGCCTCAGGGATCTGTTCTGGGATCCCTGCTCTTCGTGATTTTTATAAATGACCTGGATGAGGAAGTGGAGGGATGGGTTAGTAAATTTGCTGATGACAGAAAGATTGGAGGTGTTGTGGATAGTGTGGAGGGCTGTCAGAGGTTACAGCAGGAAATTGATAGGATGAAAACTGGGCTGAGAAGTGGCAGATAGAGTTCAACTCAGGTAAGTGTGAAGTGGTTCATTTTGGTAGGTCAAATGCGATGGCAGAATAGAGTATTAATGGTAAATAACCTGGATGAGGAAGTGGAGGGATGGGACCCTGGTCAGAACCCACTTGGAGTACTGTGCTCAGTTCTGGTCACCTCACTACAGGAAGGACATGCGTTCAGGATATGACATTAACCAAGAGCTGGTTCTCGCTGTAACAGACATCCATCAAGTTCCCATCTATTCTAATCACATTTTCCAGCTTGCAGCCCATATTCTTCCCAGCCACACACACAAAATGCTGGTGGAATGCAGCAGGTCAGGCAGCATCTATAGGGAGAAGCACTGTCGACGTTTCAGGCTGAGACCCTTTGTCAGGACTAACTGAAAGGAAAGATAGTAGGAGATTTGAAAGTAGGAGGGGGAAATGTGAAATGACAGGAGAAGACCGGAAGGGTGGGGTGAAGCTAAGAGTCGGAAAGGTGATTGGCTAAAGGGATGCAGAGCTGGAGAAGGGAAAGGATCATGGGATGGGAGGCCAAGGGAGAAAGAAAGGGGGAGGGGAGCACCAGAGGGAGATGGAGAACAGGCAGAGTGATGGGCAGAAAGAGAGAAAAAAAGGGGGGAAATAAACTAAATATATCAGGGATGGGGTAAGAAGGGGAGGAGGGACATTAACAGAAGTCAGAGAAGTCAATGTTCATGCCATCAGGTTGGAGGCTACCCAGCTGGTATATAAGGTGTTATAGGGATGTTGCCTGGATTGGGGAGAATGCCTTATGAGAACAGGTTGAGTGAACTTGGCCTTTTCTCCTTGGAGTGACGGAGGATGAGAGGTGACCTGATAGAGGTGTATAAGATGATGAGAGGCATTGATCGTGTGGATAGTCAGAGGTTTTTTTTCCCAGGGCTGAAATGGTTGCCACAAGAGGACACAGGTTTAAGGTGCTGGGGAGTAGGTACAGAGATGTCAGGGGTAAGTTTTTTACTCAGAGTGGTGAGTGCGTGGAATGGGCTGCCGGCAACGGTGGTGGAGGCGAATAAGATAGGGTCTTTTAAGAGACTTTAGATAGGTACATGGAGCTTAGTAAAATAGAGGGCTATGGGTAAGCCTAGTAATTTCTAAGGTAGGGACATGTTCAGCACAACTTTGTGGGCTGAAGGACCTGTATTGTGCTGTCGGTTTTCTATGTTTCTATCTCAACTAAAATCAAACCACAAAATACAAAACACATGCTCATCATACTTGTTTATAAAATAAAAAACCTCTCACAGCGAATGAATGTAGAGGTTAACCAAGAAATTGATGGCTAATTATTCCAGCACTGTTGGTGGGGAAATGACTGAAAATCAATATTGGTGAAAAATAAACTTATTTGGAAAAGTTGAAAGTAATTTTTCATTATCAAATTACACAAATGTCACCACATACAACCCTGAGATTCATTTTCTTGTGGGCATAATCAATAAATCTATAGAATAATAACCATAACAGAATCAATGAAAGACCTTCCAACTAGGGCATTCAACTAGAGTGCAGAATACAACAAAAGGCCATAAGGCATGGGAGCAGAATTAGGCCATTCAGCCCATCTGCCATTCCATTGTGGCTGATACCAGATCCCACTCAACCTCATACACTTGCCTTCTCGCCACATCCTTTGATGCCCTGATTGATCAGGAAATGATCAAATTCCGCCTTAAATATACCCACGGACTTGGCCTCCACTGCAGTTTGTGGCAGAGCATTCCACAGATTCACTACACTTTAGCCAAAAAATTTCCTTCTTACTCTGTTCTAGAGGGTTGCCCCACAATTTTGAGGCCGTGCCCTCAAGTTCTGAATACTCCCACCATAGAAAACATCCTCTCCATATCCATCCTATCTAGCCCTTTCAAGATTTGGTAAGTTTCAATGAGATCCCCATGCATTCTTCTAAATTCCAGTGAGTACAGGCCCAAAGCTGCCAAACTCTCCTCATATGTTAACCTCTTCATCCCAGAATAATCCTTGTGAACCTCCTCTGGACTCTCTCAAATAACAACTTACCCTTTCTGACATATAGGGCCCAAAACTGTTGACAATATTTCAAGTGCAGCCTGACTGGTGCCTTATAAATTATCTCCTTGCTTTTATATTATCTCCTTATATTTATATTATCTCCAGCATTACCTCCTTGCTTTTATATTCTGTTCCCCTTGAAATAAATGCCAATGTTGAATTTGCCTTCTTTACCACAGACTCAACCTGTAAATCAACCTTCTAGGAGTCTTGCATGAGGACTCCTAAGAGTTTAATGTTGGAGTTTAATGCTGAGGAGTGTGAGGTTCTACATTTTGGCAGGAATAATCCAAATAGAACATACAGGGTAAATGGTAGGGCATTGAGGAATGCAGAGGAACAGAGAGATCTAGGAATAACAGTGCATAGTTCCCTGAAGGTGGAGTCTCATCTAGATAGGGTGGTGAAGAAGGCTTTTGGAACGCTGGCCTTTATAAATCAAAGCATTGAGTATAGAAGTTGGAATGTAATGTTAAAATTGTACAAGGCATTGGTAAGGCCAAATTTGGAATATTGTGTACAGTTCTGGTCACTGAATTATAGGAAAGATATCAATAAATTAGAGAGAGTGCAGAGACGATTTACTAGAATGTTACCTGGGTTTCAGCACTTAAGTTACAGAAAAAGGTTGAACAAGTTAGGTCTCTATTCATTGGAACGTAGAAGGTTGAGGGGGGATTTGATCGAGGTATTTAAAATTTTGAGAGGGATAGATAGAGTTTACGTGAATAGGCTGTTTCCATTGAGAGTAGGGGAGATTCAAATAAGAGGACATGATTTGAGAGTTAGGGGGCAAAAGTTTAAGGGAAACACGAGGGGGTATTTATTTACTCAGAGAGTGATAGCTGTGTGGAATGAGCTTCCTGTAGAAGTAGTAGAGGCCAGTTCAGTTGTGTCATTTAAGGTAAAATTGGATAGGTATATGGACAGGAAAGGAGTGGAGGGTTATGGGCTGAGTGCGGGTAGGTGGGACTAGGTGAGATTAAGAGTTCGGCACGGACTAGGAGGGCCGAGATGGCCTGTTTCCGTGCTGTGATTGTTATATGGTTATATGGAATGTGAGATGAAGAGGCCTTGAAAGTGAATCCATAGGTTGTGAGAACATTTCAATGATAGAGCAAGTGAAGTTACCCCTTTGGTTCAAAAGCCTGATAGTTAAACTGTTCCTGAACCTGGTGGTGTGAGTTCTCAGGCTCAGTGAGAAGAGAGCATGTCCTGGGTGGTGGGGGTTCCTGATGCTGGATGCTGCTTGCCTGTGTGTCCCTTTCATGCAGATAAGCTCAATCGTTGGGAGGCCTTTACCCTTCATGGAAAGGCATGAATTGATCAAGAAAACTGACCATGGATTGGTAAACGGCAAATTATATGACTAATAGGATTAAATTGGTGAGGTTTAAGCAGTGAAGGTTGATCAGGGTAGTGAAGTGAATCTATATGTGAATTCTTGGAAGGCATTCAATAAGCTGCCAGTAGCAAGGCTTTATTACAATAATGGACACCCAGGGAATTAAAGGAAAGGTGGCAGTGTGGACAGAAAACTGGCTGAGTGACAGGAACTGCTCGAGATGATGGGTGAGAGATTCACAGGGCAGTGAGGTGTCCTGTACAGGAGGGGTTGAGATCCATCTCTCATATTTACCAGGTTCTGGTGCAGTGAATATAATTCAGACGATGTGAAATGTAGCAAAGCCAGGGTAGTGAAGGAAGATTGTAGGATAGAATCTGCGAGCTGATACCCTGGGAAAAGGCAACACACTCAGAGCCATGAATTGAACATGAGTAACTTCCATTTGCCATCCTGGGGGCCTGGTGAATATGCGGAGCAGTGTCATCGAGGTGATCAAAAGCTTGGCCAAAAAGGGAGCTGATAAGCCTTCTGAAAGAAGAAGGGAAGTGAGAGAGGATGGACGTATTCAGGTGGGAAGTTCTTGACAGCAGAAAGCAGAGATGGCAGAAGTGCAGTGACTTAAAATCCGCAAGCAGATGGAGACTCAGTCCAAGCCAATCAATAAGGAAGTTTTCAGACCGTCATGGAAATTTGACCTTAATCAGGTGAAAAGTGTGTTTGACTCCTGAGTCTCATTTTGGGACCTTTACTTGGTACCAAGGAGAGAGAGGGCTGGTCTCCACCAGCACCCGACTCTACTCTTCTGTTACAATAGCATCCTTTTATGCAGTTCAGCGTAGAACAGCAGACTTATTATAATATATCCAATCATTGGATAGGAATATTACCACTCTAACAATATGTTACCATTTGCTAAGGAACGTGAGAGAAAGCAGCAGTTACAAGTTAAACTATTTTGCAGAGCTCAGCACGTTAGTTTCTGTTTCTGCGGTCGCAGCAGATTAGACTCGTACCTAATCTCGTAAGAGTTAGCTTGTACTGTTCCCTAATTGCACACAATGCTTCTTGCTTTGCAGTCCCCTTGACCCTGGTCACGTAGCTTATTAACCCTTTTCCTCCACACAGACTTCCCCAAACCATCCGCTCCTAGATCACATTGTCTGTTCCCTTGTGTTCACTCTCCTCAATTGCACCTCCCATTCTCAGGATTAAATTATTTTTTCCACTTTTGTGTCCACCTATCCACCCAACAATCAGTCAACCACGTTGATAAATGCCATGGGAAGTATAGAGCTGCATAGGAAAAGCTTTCTATTTGTCCGTTTTTCTGGCAGTTGCTGCACATTTTCTCCTGCTGCTAAACCAATATTGGATCTAGACTAAACTTTCTCTCCGTCCTTTTACTTTTCTGACCAGTCTGCCATGTTGAACCTTGTCAAACTTTCTGTTAAAATCCATGAAGATAACTTCAAACATGTTGTTCTCATTGCCCCTTGATGCACCATCAATAACTCTCGGAGACGGGAGGCAAACGATAGGCTTTTATTAGCAGCAAGAGACCACCACACAACATCCTGAGGGAGGAGCAGTGCCTCCAATCACCTTTATACAGGGGTCTGTGGGACGAGCCACAGGAGCAGTCAGCAGAGGGGCGTGTCCAGACAGGTATAAGTAGTTTACCACACCCCTCCTTGTAACCTTTTCAAAAAGTACTTCGTTAGTCAAATTCAGACCTCTATTATGCCACAGTAGCAGTGTCGGTGTGACACTATTACTGCTCCATGGGGGGGGGGGGTCAGAGTTCAATCCCAGCATCCTCTGTAAGGAGACTCTGTATGTCCTCCCCATGAAATGTGTGGATTTCTCCAGGTGCTCCGGTTTCCTTCCTTAGTCCGAAGTTCTGGGTGGATTAATGGGTCATGGTAAATTGTCCCATGATTAGGTTAGGGTTAAATCTGTGTTGTTGGAGAGTGCAGGGTGATTTGGCTTGAAGGGCTGGAGAGGCTTATTCCACATTGTATTGTTAGATAAAAATACAATACATTGCCAATATCCTGGCGGGGAGGTTTGCTAAGGCTGTTGTGGAGAATTTAAACTAGAACTGCTGGGAGGTGGGAACCGAACTGAAGAGATGGAGGAAGAGGTGGTTGGCTCACAATTAGAGAAATCTTGGAGACAGTGCGAGAGGGAGGATAGAGAAGTGACGCGCCCAGACTGATGGTTTGAGGTGCGTCTAATTTAATGAAAGAAGCATCACGAATAAAGCGGAGGAGCTTAGAGTGTGGATCAGCACTTGGAGCTATGATGTTGTGGCCATTACAGAGACTTGGATGGCCCAGGGGCAGGAATGGTTACTTCGAGTGCCAGGCTTTAGATATTTCAGAAAGGACAGGGAGGGAGGCAAAAGAGGTGGAGGCATGGCACTGTTGATCAGGGATAGTGTCACAGCTGTAGAAAAGGAGGAAGACATGGAGGGATTGTCTACAGAGTCTCTGTGAGTGGAAGTTAGGAACAGGAAGGGAGTCAATAACTGAACTGGGTGTTAAGGGGTCAATAACTCCAGGGACATTGAGGAGCAGATAGGGAGACAGATTCTGGAAAGGTGTAATAACAGGGTCGTGGTGGTGGGAGATTTTAATTTCCCAAATATTGATTGGTATCTTCCTAGAGCAAGGGGTTTCAATGGGGTGAACTTTGTTAGGTGTGTTCAGGAAGGTTTCTTGACACAATACGTAGATAAGTCCACAAGAGGAGAGGCTGTACTTGATTTGGTATTGGGAGATGAACCTGGTCAGGTGTCAGGTTTCTCAGTGGGAGAACATTTTGGAGATAGTGATGACAATTCTATCTCCTTTACCATAGTATTAGAGAGGGATAGGAACAGACAAGTCAGGAAAGTGTTTTAATTGGAGTAAGGGGAAATATGAAGTTATCAGGGAAGAACTTGGAAGCATAAATTGGGAACAGATGTTCTCAGGGAAATGTACAGCAGAAATGTGGCAAATGTTCAGGGGATATTTGCGTGATGTTCTGCATTGGTACATTCCAATGAGACAGGGATAGGATGGTAGGGTACAGGAACCGTGGTGTACAAAGAGTATTGAAAATCTATTCAAGAAAACAAGAAAGGCTTATGAAAGGTTCAAAAAAACAAGGTAATGTTAGAGATCTAGAAGATTATAAGGCTAGCAAGAAGGAGCTTAAGAGGGAAATTAGGAGAGCCAGAAGGGGCCATGAGACGGCCTTGGCAGACACGATTAAGGAAAACCCCAAGGCATTCTACAATTATGTGAAAAACAAGAGGGCAAGACGTGAGAGAATAAGACCAATCAAGTGTGACAGTGGAAAAGTGTGTATGGAACTGGTGGAGATGGCAGAGGTACTTAATGAATACTTTGCTTCAGTATTCACTACGGAAAAGGATCGTGGTGATTGTAGGGATGACTTACAGTGGACTGAAAAGCTTGAGCATGAAGACATTAAGAAAGAGGATGTGCTGGAGCTTTTTGAAAGCATCAAGTTGGATAAGTATCTGGGACCAGATGAGATGTACCCCAGGCTACTGTGGGAGGTGAGGGAGGAGATTGCTGAGCCTCTGGCAATGACCTTTGCATCATCAATGGGATGGGAGAGGTTCTGGAGGATTGGAGGGTTGCAGATGTTGTTCCATTATTCCAGACAGGGAGTAGAGATAGCTCAGGAATTTATAGACCAGTGAGTCTTACTCCTGTGGTTGTTAAGTTGTTGGAGAAGATCCCGAGAGGCAGGATTTATGAACGTTTGGAGAGGCAGCATGGCTTTGTCAAGGGTAGGTCGTGCCTTATAGGCCTGATTGAATTTTTTGAGGATGTGACTAAATACAATGATGAAGAGAGTGCAGTAGATGTAGTGTATATGGATTTCAGCAAGACATTTGGTAAGGTACCCCATGCAAGGCTTATTGAGTAAGGAAGCATGGGATCCAAGGGGACCTTGCTTTGTGGATCCAGAACTGGCTTACCCACAGAAGGCAAAGAGTAGTTGTAGACAGGTCATATTCTGCAATGGAGGGTGGTGACCAGTGGTGTGCCTCAGGGATCTGTTCTGGGATCCCTGCTCTTCATGATTTTTATAAATGACCTGGATGAGGCAGTGGAGGGATGGGTTAGCAAATTTGCTGATGACAGAAAGGTTGGAGGTGTTGTGGATAGTGTGGAGGGCTGTCAGAGGTTACAGCGGGACATTGATAGGATGCAAAACTGGGCTGAGAAGTGACAGAAAGAGTTCAGCCCAGATAATTGTGAGGTGGTTCATTTTGGTAGGTCAAATATGATGGCAGAATATAGTATTAATGGTAAGACTCTTGGCAGTGTGGAGGATCAGAGAGATCTTGTGGTCCAAGTCCATAGGATACTCAAAGCTGCTGTGCAGGTTGACTCTGTGGTCAAAAAGGCATATGGTGTATTGGCCTTCATCAACTGTGGGATTGAGTTTAAGAGCTGTAAGGTAATGTTACAGCTTTATAGGGCCCTGGTCAGACCCCACTTGGAGTACTGTGCTCAGTTCTGGTCACCTCACTACAAGAAACTATAGAAAGGGTGCAGAGGAGATTTACAAGGATGTTGCCTGGATTGGGGAGCATGCCCTATGAGAATAAGTTGAGTGAACTTGGCCTTTTCTCCTTGGAGCGACGGAGGATGAGAGGTGACCTGATAGAGGTGTACAAGATGATGAGAGGCATTGATCGTCTGGATAGTCAGAGGCTTTTTCTCAGGGCTGAAATGGCTGACATTTTTAACAGTTTTAAGGTGCTTGGAAGTAGGTACAGAGGAGATGTCAGGGGAAAGTTTTTTACTCAGAGAGTGGTGAGTACATGGAACAAGCTGCCTGTAATGGTGGTGGAGGCAGATACGATAGGGTCTTTTAAGAGACTCTTGGATGGGTACATGGAGCTTAGAAAAGTAGAGGGCTATGGGTAACCCAGGGTAATTTCTAAAGTAATTACATGTTCGGCACAGCTTTGTGGGCTGAAGGGCCTGTATTGTGCTGTATTGTGTTTCTATTTACAAATCCATTCTTAAATAAAACCTTTCCAAATGGTTAATAGGTTCCTTGAGTTGATGCCAGTAATTTTCCCAGCACTCCCTAGAGACTGCAGAGTTGATAGCACTTATGGAGTTGCAGGAAGAAATTTGAAAAGAGAAATGAGATTGTTTTTTCAAGCCATGTGTAAAGCTTTGCTGAACCTTGCACCAGTGTGATTCAGGAAGCACAGAGCTGATGGGCAAGCAGGGCCTGGTGCAGTCTCAGACATGGACAGATGGGCTCCAGGTTCCAGGTAGGAGGTAGGCCCGGAAAGCTTAAACTCAGAGGCAATGAGCACAGCAAAGAGATGGAGTCAGATGATGGTCAGAGATAGAAGAAGCTGGTTTCAATGGTGCTTTAAAAACGTACGTGGTTGACATGCCATCTCAAGGTATGGAGCCAGCTTGATTCACTCTCAGCTACCCGGGCAGACGATGTTGTTATGAACCCCGTAACTGGGTGTCTTACCAGCAAAGATAGGAGTATCCGTTGGAGTCTGGTAATACTATTTTTAACAGTATTTATTAGTAAAAATACACAAAAATAATATCAATGCAAGTATACAGATAATATACGTCATCAATACTAAACCTAAAAGTGCGGGTATAATAATCATCAATAAGAAATAAGCTCTATCGTTGTCTAGGGGATAATGAATTGTCCGATGGAAATATAAAGTTCAGTTCAGTTCATGCAGGCTGCGGTAGTTGTTGTTCACGGTGTTGCAATTGTTGGAGAGAGAGAGAGAAGAGAGAAAGTAACAGCTATTAACTTGCCGACTTTCCTTTTAAGATCTTGATCCGTCGATGCGTTGTTTTCTGTGGCCATTCACGTATGACCTCTCCGTCCTTTAGCTGGACTGTTCCGTGGAGAACTCCTCACCCAGACAAGGGTGGACACACACACAAGCCCCCACCGGTCTCATAGCGTCTCTCCTGGTGTGTCTGAGGGGTGTTCCCCAGACCTCACTTTTATCCCCACTCACGGGGTCTCAGGTGTTAATCAGGTTGGGATGATGCAATCCCTCAACCAGACCACTCTGGTTGCCCCCTGAGGGGTTTCAATGAATAGAACAGTACTCAATACACAATTCCTTCTTCAAGAGACAATAGCAGTAATCTCTCTCTTTGTCAATAGGAGACATTCCAACCTGTGCTGTGCCTCTCTCTCATAAATTTGTATGAGCTGTTAATTCTCTCATTTCCTTGGTATCAGAGCCGAATTGCGATTCTCAAAAGGGTGGGGGGTGACTCTGCACCCTTCTGCCCATCAGAGTTGCTCCTCATTCGTAACAATGTAGTCTGTAGCCTCGGGAGGTAGAACATGACAGGGTCTGCTCCATCGCTGCAGGGACTTGCAATTTAGAGGCAGGGAGGGCCATGGGAGGTGTCCCGAGGTAAACCGGGGGCAGCTGTTGCACAGAAGGGAACTGATACTTGAGTGATATAGCACACAACAGGCCTTTTGGTTCATCAAGTCAGCACGCACCCATTTGTGCTAACCCACGCTGACCTTCCCGCATCCTCATCAGACGCCACTACCAACCAACATGTCTCAGGATGTGGGAGGAAACTGGAGCACGCAAGGGAAATACATGGTCACAGGGAAAACGTGAACTTAGGCAGACTAAAGTCAGGATTTACTATATTATCTAAATGCCACCTTGAGGTGATGCTGTCGGAGGAAGAGTGAGGAGGTGAGAACTAGCAGGACAAAGGTAGGACACTCCTGGTTTATGTGGGTTACGGTGGGGAACTGGAAAGGTGGTTCGTGCCTGTAACTGGTGGGTATAAATGAAACTGAACAGCTGAACTAGGGTAAACAAGAGGAAATCTGCAGATGCTGGAAATTTAAACAAAACTCACAAAATGCTGGTGGAACACAGCAGGCCAGGCAGCATTTATAAGGAGAAGCACTGTTGACGTTTCGGACCGAGACCCTTTGTCAACAGCACTTCTCCTTATAGATGCTGCCTGGCCTGCTGTGTTCCACCAGCATTTTGTGTGTGTTGTTTAGCTGAGCTAGGGTGGTGGGAATGTGGAGAGAGGAGGGAGTTAGTGGAACAAGTTAAGCACAGAGAGAGGAAGACTACCTCTTGTACAGTTCCACAGTATGGTGTCTGTCATTTGCTCAGAGCTTAATTCAACAGTAGGGGGTTCAACCACCGAATGAGTGCAGACCAATCATACCAGTTGTTGAAATTCAGTAACTGCACAGCAATCATATCAAACAAATTACAAAATCAGGGCCACGCATATTAATTCAAAGTAAGGAACCACAATGCTGTCACACATACTAAATGTTTGAAATGCAAACCTCTCCCACTCACAAGTGTGAACCAGTCATACACAACATCTCAAAACTACAGGCACTGAATAAATCTGGGCCACTCGATCACTCATGCTGAATAAGTACAGTCTATTCCTTTTGGATAAATATACATTGCCTTGTGATAGTATTCAGCCCCAACCCTTTGTTCACATAAAATCAATTTAACTGAGAATTTCTATTTGCGAATCTCATGCTCCATTTTTCACAGTAGAGCTGTGAGGGGAAATTGTAAAGCAGGAAAAACTAAAAATTCAAAAACTGAAATGTCAGCAGTTCAAAAATTCCCCTTTGCTAAGTACTTAGTTGAACCACCTTCTCTCAGCGATTATAGCCAGTAATCTTTTTGGGTAAGTCTCTATTCGCTTTGCGCAATGTGGTGGAGCAAGATTTGCCATCCCTCCTTGCAAAATTGCTCAAGCTGTTCCAGGTTATTTGCCTTTCCAGAGATGTTCGTTTGGATTAAGGTCAGGACTCTGACTGGAGCACTCAAGGACACAAATTTTCTTCATTTGAGGCCACTTCATGTAGCTCTGTCAGTGTGCTTTGAGTCGTTGTCCTGCTGAAAGATCAATTTTCTCCCCATTGAAACATAGAAAACCTGCAGCACAATACAGGCTCTTTGGCCGACAATGCTGTGCTGAACATGCCCTTAGGTTAGAAATTAGCTTGGATTACCTATAGTCTTCTATTTTTCTAAGCTCCATGTACTTCTCCAGGATCCTCTTAAAAGACCCCATTGTACCCGCCTGCACCACTGTTACTGACAGCATATTCCACACACCCACCACTCTCTGCATAAAAAACTTACCCCTGACATCTCCTCCGTACCTACTTCCAAACACCTTACAACTGTGCTCTCTCGTGTTAGCCATTTCAGCCCTGGAAAACTTCAGACTATCCACGCGCCAAACATGAATCTGCTAAACAAGGTAAGAGCTGATGGTATTGATAGAAGATTGGCTGACTGGCAGGAGGCAAAGAGTAGGAATAAAGGGGGTCTTTTCTGGTGGGGGATGGTGGTGTGGAGATACGTCTCTACCAATGGAGGTGTAAGGCACTCCTTCCGTCCGCTAGCTTTCAGGTGTCCCGTGGACGAGGTGAAACCCCGAAAAGGGTCACATGAAGCCATGGAAGCAGGTGGTGGATGGTTTTATGAGCAGCTGGTGTATATCACAAGTTCAGGCTGTGCAACCACTGACGCCAGACAGACAAGGTCTGAAGAGTATTGATAATGGCTGGGGTCACCCATCTTGTAAAGTCACTGCCCAGAAGAAGAATAGTAAACCACTTCTGCAGAAAGCATTGGTCAGACTGCATTTGGAGTATTGTGAGCAATTTTGGGCCACTTATGTAAGAAAGGACATGCTGATATTAGAGAGGGTCCGGAGGAAGTTCACAAGAATGATCGTTGGAAATGAAAGGGTTAACATATGAGGAGTGTTTGATGGCTCTGGATAAGCTGGTGAGGATAAGCTCCCACTACTTATTAAATGCTCCCAATGGCATGTAACTGTAACACTTACCCACAGGCTGGTATATGTCTAGGGCAGGGGTCAGCAACCTTTACCACTGAAAGAGCCACTTGGACCCGTTTCCCACAGAAAAGAAAACACTGGGAGCCGCAAAACCCGTTTGACATTTAAAATGAAATAACACTGCATACAACGTTTTGTTTTGCCTTTATGCTATGTATAAACAAACTATAATGTGTTGCATTTATGAAATTGATGAGCTCCTGCAGAGAAAACGAAATTACATTTCTGCATGCAACAAAAACATTTTGAACTCCGAAAATAAGATGTTGGGTTGAAGGTTACTTTTAAGTAAAATACTCAACGTCTATTTGAGTCCTTCTTGTGTTTATGAAAAACGCTAAACTTAAATTTGCCGCCAGCAGCAAACCAAAAATAACGTCAGCCAGCTGTCAACCTGAAAAATAAAAGGACTATTTCACTGAACAATGAAAACATATGAATATACGTAAAATAATAGGCAATTAAAATATTTATCATACTTGGTCAGGTTGACTCACACCTGACAATGCAGTCGTATTCGGTAGGGATGGATCGATGCTTAGGGGAGTGACCGGGAAGGATAATGTGTTTTTTTCCTCTCTGAACTCACAGAAGCGTTTCCCAAACGATGTTTGCATTGCGATGATTGCAGAATGTAAATACTCCGAATTTATCATGTCGTGACCTTGTTTGAACTCTCTCAAATTGGGGAAGTGAGACAATGTGCCTTTCTGTAAATCTCTGGCAAGCACTGTCAACTTGCGCTCGAATGCCAAAACATCCTCCAACATGTGTAGGGCTGTAAGTCCTTACCCCTGAAGAGCTGTGTTCAGCGTGTTCAGGTGCGCTGTCATGTCTACCATGAAGTGTAGCTTTTCCAGCCACTCTGGCTGTTCCAGCTCAGGAAAGGTGAGCCCTTTGCTGCCCAGGAAAGTTTTCACTTCTTCCAGACACGCGACAAAGCATTTCAGCACCTCCCCTCTGGACAGCCAGCGATAAAAACACGTTGTAGCGGTGTGCTCACGCAGTCAGTAAACTGCAGTCGAATAACTTTATTCGAACTAAACAGCCTTGCTTTTAAGCCTCCCTCAACCCAGCCCCCATGGACGCAGATGCTGCAAAAGACGCGTACTCACAAACCCCCGTAGGCTATCTCCCTTAGCCGGAATGCTGGCTAATTGTGAGCCGTTTCGGATGTGCCAGGAAATGTGTCGCCACACTTAGATTGTACAAGATCACCATAATCTTCAAATTTAGAATTACATTTCAAAAGCTAACAAACTAACATAAAATACATTTTAATTAAATACTGACCAATTATTTCCCAAAGCCACAGGGAGCCGCAGCACAGAGGTGAAAGAGCCACAAATGGCTCGGGAGCCGCGGGTTGCCGACCCCCGGTCTAGGGGAAAAAGGAGATCCAGCCACTCTCCAACCCACCTCCCGTACACGCAGGTGCTGTGAGAATCGAGTTAATGCCTCGCGCCCGCCAACAGTATCAAACCCACAACAAATACCGTTATGAAATACACTTTAAAGAGTTTACTAAAATTAAAAAAATAGTAGGCAATACAATATATATATATATATATATATATATATACAAGGAAAAAAAACAAAAGGCGCCAACTTATCAAAGTTCAGTCTGTTTCGTGCACTCGTTGGAGCTCAATCCACGAACCAATCGACCCATCCGGCCGTCGCACCAGGGACCACCCCGGTGGTCTTACGAGCAGTCCAGCACACGTCCACCTTCTTCAGTGTCTTCCTCGGCCTCCCCCAAAAAACCCGCGAAAACCCCTCCCCCAAGTTCCCAGCATCACAAGACACAATGACATTCCCCATTGATTAACAAATGAATACAATTACCATATCAGCCATTCTAAAGTGAAACAACGGCGAGAGAAACACTTATCCGACAAAGAAACATTCCTACTTGTAACAAACCAACGAGGCCATTTTGAGTAACATACCCAGGACATTGTACATAACTCAAACAGCTTCTGACAACCAAGTCCTGCTCCTGGAGAGCCAGTGTGATTGTAGACCAATTGCAGGGGCTCCAGGTCTTTGCTTAAGCAGGAGCTGATTCTCAAAGCATTTCATCGCAATAGATGTGAGTGCAATTGGGTGGTAGTCATTGAGGCAGCTCACCTGATCTTCTTGGACAATGGTGTGGTTGTTGCCTTTTTGAAGCAGTTGGGAAGCTGCCACTGCAGAAGTGAGGGATTGAAGATGTCCTTGAACACTCTTGCCAGTTGGTTGGCACTGGTTTCCAGAGCTCTGCATGGTACACCATCAGGGCCCAATGCCTTGTGAGGGTCCACCCTCTGATGTCAGCATCCATGACAGAGGTCACAGGGTCACCAGATGCTGCAGGGATTTGTAGTTCTGTTCTCCCTTTCAAAGTGAGCATAAAAGGTGCTTAACTCATCTAGGAGAGAAGCAGCACAGCCATCCCTGATGTTAGGTTTCACTTTGTGGGAAGTTTTGGCCAACAAACTCTGCTGGAACTGATGTGCATCCAATTCTATCTCTAGGCTCAATCAGAATTTTTTTTCACTCTTAAGATAGTCTTCTGTAGGTCATACCTGGACTTCTCTAGTTCTGCATTGAGTGGCACAGATCTAGCCGTCAGCAGACGATGAATCTCCTGGTTCATCCACAGCTTTTGGTTTGGGTGGATCTCAAAGGCATACTCTCATCTAGACAGTCTTGATGAAGTCAGTGACAACTGATAGATTCATTTGGATTCGAAGACGAATCCCTGAATACTGTCCAGTCCACCATCTCAAAGCAATCCTGTAGGTGCTTCTCCACCTCCCTTGTCCATACTTTCTTGGTCCTCACCCCTACCACTGTTTTCTTTAGTCTCTGCTTTTATGCTGGGGGGGGGGGGGGAATACAGTCATGTGACCAGTGTGTGGGTGTGGGATGGCATGGTGTTGGTAGAACAGTGGGCAAATGTGTCTGCTCCTCCAGCTCCACAGGTGATATGTTGCTGGTGGATGTTCAGAGGCTTCTTCAAGTTGGCCTGGATGAAATCCCCCATGATGATAGAGGACACACTTCTTGTAGTTAATAATCTTTAATTGAGCCAAAACTTGATTAATTCCTTCTGCATTCATTCCAATGGCTTCACATTCTTCTGGCAATATCATTTGTATTAAAATCAAAACAACCTCTTATGCCAAATATAATAAAGATAAATCATTTTTATTTGGTAAATTCAGACTTATACCTTGGCTGTTGAGTGCTTCATTTCCACTTGCAGGTGTTCTACCAGAGGGCAGACATGGCCATCGGCTCACTGACGATAAATGAGGAACGCTCCGCAATCGTGAGCTTTTCTGTCCCCTTTGTGGAGACTGGCATTAGTGTGATGGTTGCCAGGAGCAACGGGACAGTCTCCCCATCAGCTTTCCTCGGTAAGAAAGGCAGCTTTGATGTGAAACGTCTATTGTTTTATCTGATCTAAAAGTTAAACATTGTTGACAGTACCAGGTGGTGTTTTGGACTCAGATGTGGAGACTGATCAAAAAAATACAAACACAGCCAATTACCAAACCAAGTGGGAAAATCCTCTCTGTTTATGTTTCAATGCATTTAGCAGGAATTTTTTGATTAAGTCCTGACTGATTTGGAGGAAATTGTATTTCATTAAGTACGTGGTGGCTGCTCATCATGTGTTGAAGATTAGCCTAGTGGTCAAACTGTGTTGGTAGTGGCTGGGTCTAATGATAAAGGCGGGCTCAGATGCTGGCTATGGAGTTCAGATATAGGCCGCGGCTCGATGGTGGAAACAAAAGAGACTGCTCGATGCAGCTAAGACCAGTGATAGCAACTGGGTCAGTGAGCACCTTCTACCCGCTGGGCTAGCAGGCACCCAGCACCCAATGGCTCGTGCAGTGACAGGTGCTTCCTATTTAACAGAAGGCAACTGGTTGCTGGGGAAGGGGTAAACTCACCTTCACCGGGCCTCCTCCGCACAGCAACAGTGGGACAGGACAGGAGAGGGGGATGGAAAGTCAGACTCACTTGGCAAGGAGGGGAGAAGTGGAGAGGAGTTTGGTTAAGCTTCAGAATTAACCTGAGTTTATGATCACACTTGTGATGTTGAGTCCCATTGATTGCATCTTCCAAGACAGGAGGGGAAATCCAAGCCTTTGGAAATCCAAAGTGAGACCCAGAGGAATTCCTTTAGGTTGTGGGTCAAACTGGAGAAGAATAGATACACTTTTAGAACTAGGCAAGGGGTCCACAGTTATCTCAGCTGCCACTCTTGCCTTTTCAGAGCCCTACAGTCCGGCTGTGTGGATGATGATGTTTGTGATGTGCCTGATGGTAGTTGCTCTCACTGTCTGTGTTTTCGAGTACTACAGCCCTGTCGGATATAACCAAAACCTCCAGAGCGGCAAGAGTAAGTTACCCATTTCTTGCATTGCCAGGGAGGGACTGGGAAAGCCTTGTATCTGGTTCACACTATTCCACGAGGTTTACGGTTTCCATTGAAATTTTCCAAAGACTATGAAAAGATTTCAGTAAACTGTTGGTGGTGGGAATGAATGGTCAAGAACAGGACAAAGTATAAAGAGCTTGTTTGTTTGTTGCTAGATTATGGAGTGAATGGAAGAACAACTTGGGAGCTTCTCTCACTCTGTGTATCTAACTGTCTTTCCACAGTTACAGGGGGTCCAACATTTACCATAGGCAAATCGGTGTGGCTTCTCTGGGCACTGGTCTTCAACAACTCTGTCCCCATTGAAAATCCCAAAGGTACAACCAGCAAAATAATGGTCTTAATCTGGGCCTTCTTCGCTGTCATCTTCCTGGCAAGTTACACCGCAAACCTGGCAGCATTCATGATCCAGGAGCAATTCATTGACACAGTCTCAGGTCTCAGTGACAGAAAGGTAAGGACCAAATATGCTATCACCATGCTGAAAACCATATGGATCCTCCACCAGCTCTACATCCTACTTGTAAACTCACTGCCCAGGGCTCAGCTCAAACGAGCCTCCCTCATCAGTAAGATCACCTACGCCTCCCCTTGTACCAAGGTACGCCAGGATAATCTTATGGAAGTGAATTGGTTTCCAAGGGCATGAAATGGCGTCTTAATGAATGGTGGAGAGATTCGGTGTTCAGTGGTCTCTCTGCAGATGGGGTGTCAATCAGGTCCCGACGAAGGTTTGTGGCCTGTCATGGGATGTCTTGTGTTAAGAATGGTTTCCTGGATAACCAAGACAGGTCATAGGGAATCCAGTAGTCTGAACAGCTGTCTTCAGGTGTTAATGAAGTCTTGGACTGTTAACTGGAGCTACCTAGCTTGTTCAGGGAGTTGTGGTATGTTAATACTAATGGGATTAGAACGCAGAACGCCATTAGCAGAGTGCAGACTGTTCAGCCTACAATGTTGTGCTGACCTTATAACCTACTCTAAGATCAATCTAACTCGTCTCTCCTGCATAGCCCTCCATTTTTCTACCATCCTTATGGGTTTCCAAATGGTCCGAATATATCTGCTTCGACCACCACCCTTGAACAAAGGAATTTGACATCCCTAATCCTCTGGTACTACTCCTGTGGTCAGTGAGGATGCAAAGTTCATTGCCAAAGGCTCAGCAGTATCTTCCCTTACTTCCCAAAGTAACCTGGCGTATATCCATCTGGCCCTGGCAACTTATCTATTAATGTTTTCCTAAAAGTCCAGCTCATCCTCTTCTTTAACAAGAACTCGTTCTAGCAGCACTGCCTGCTTTAATCTGCCCTCACAAACATCAAGGATTCCTCTCACTGAAGTATTCATTAAGGACCTCCCTACTTTCTCTGACTCCTGGGCAGTTCCTCTGCTATTCCTGATCTGTCCTACCCTCACTGTTCTTCACACGTGTAAAATGCGTTACAGTTTTCCTTAAACCTACTTGCCAAGACCTTCTTGTGTCTCCTTCGAGCTCTCCCAAGTCCTTTCTTCAGTCCTTACCTGGCTATCTTGAAACTGTAGAGTCCTGTCTGATGCTTACTTCCTAAACCTTAAGTAAGCTTTCTTCCTGGTCAGATCCCACTTGGGGTACTGTGCTCAGTTCTGGTCACCTCACTACAGGGAGGATGTGGAAGCCATAGAAAGGGTACAGAGGAGATTTACAAGGATGTTGCCTGGATTGGGGAGCATGCCTTATGAGAATAGGTTGAGTGAACTCGGCCTTTTCTCCTTGGAGTGATGGAGGATGAGAGGTGACCTGATAGAGGTGTACAAGATGATGAGAGGCATTGATCCTGTGGGTAGTCAGAGGCTTTTTCCCAGGGCTGAAATGGTTGCCACAAGAGGACAGAGGTTTAAGGTGCTGGGGAGTAGGTACAGAGGAGATGTCAGGGGTAAGTCTTTTACTCAGAGTGGTGAGTGCGTGGAATGGGCTGCCGGCAATGGTGGTGGAGGCGGATACGATAGGGTCTTTTAAGAGGCTTTTGGATAAGTACATGGAGCTTAGTAAAATAGAGGGCTATAGGTAAGCTTAGTAATTTCTAAGGTGGTGGCATGTTTGGCACAACTTTGTGGGCCAAAGGGCCTGTATTGTGCTGTAGGTTTTTCTATGTTTCCTCTTAACTAGATATTCCACATCTCTTGTCAACATGGTACCTTCACTCTGCTGTCCTCTCCCTGCCTCATGGGACAAACCTATCCAAACCTCCATGCAAGTGAACAACCTCCACGTTTCTGTTGTGCATTTCCCTGAGTACATCTGTTCCCAATTTATGCTGCCAAGTTCCTGCCTAATAGGACCATAATTTGCCCTCCCGCAATTAAATATTTCCCTATACTCTCTGTTCTTATCCCTGTCCAAGGCTATAGTAAAGGTCAGGGGGTTGTGGTCACCGTCTCTGAACTGCTCTCCCACTGAGAGATCTGACATCTGGCCTGGTTCATTGCCCCACACCAGATCCAATATGGCCTCTCCTCCAGTGTGTCTGTCTATATAAAGTACTTAATCAGGAATCCTTCCTGAATGGACATAACAAATTCTGCCCCATCTAAACGTTTTGCACGAAGGAGGTGCCAATCAATACTTGTGAAGTTGAAATCCCCAATGACCACAACTCCGTGTTATTTTTGCACATTTCCAAAATTTGCCTCATGATCTGTTCCTCAGTGTCTCTGTTGCTAATGGGTGGTGGAGCAGCGGGAGGGGTCTGTAGAATACTTACAACAGTGTGATTGCTTCTTTCCTGTCTCTGACTTGCATTTACACCGACTCTGTAGATAATCACTCCGTAATGTCTTCCCTTTCTGCAGCTGTGATGCCATCCCTGATTCACTCCTCCTCTTTTACCTCCCTTTTGAAATAGCTAAACTCTGGATACCCAACAGCCATTCCTGCTCTGAGAGTAGCCAAGTCTCTGTAATGGCCACAATACTGACCTATGCTTCAAGTTCATCAACGTTGTTACTGATACTTGTGTGTTAAGGGAGACATTTTAATCCATCCCACTGACTCTAATTTTGCCCTATCAACTGTATATCCTTGAGGTCTCCCATAAGTTCCATTGCACCCTACCCTTTTAGTACAGGTGATACTTTCCCTGGAAGAGATCCCAATGATCCATAACCCTGCCCTCTGCCACACATTCATCTGCCAAATCATTATTGTTGCATGGCACAACAGGAATCTAGAGATTACTATTCTGGAATTGGAATTCTCAGAGTCGACTCTGGGATTTTCTAGAGAGTTTGTTTTGAGGGGATTTTCAGTATGTGAAAGGAGGTGCTGAGGTTGAGTTTCAAGCAAGGGGGCCACCTCGGGCGGTGAGGTTGTGGTGGGTGCTAACATTGCCACTGATTATTAAAGGTATCGCAACAGGTAAGAGGAGATGTGGTATTCAGGAGATTCTTGGTGTTAAACTGTGTCCAAGAATGTGAAATGAACCCCTAGTTATTAAGGGGCATCTTGAGATATTGCTTGGTGTCAGGGAATCTCTTACTGTTGTGGTATAAATTTGATCGTAAGAGGCACCTTGATGAGTTACCAGATTGTCAGGTTTCTCTGGGATATTAAAACAGGACTGTGTCAGAGTGGTTTTGATCTGTTTAGGTGCATCTTCATCCAAAGATAGATATTTGGTTTCTGAAGCCGGGACTTGAGGCTCCTCTACCTCCATCCTGATGCAGCAGCAAGAAGACAACACGGCTGGATGGTGGGGGTTCCTTGATCTCAGATCTCATTGGATGAATATTTGGGTTTCTCATGTTCTAATCTCATATGTTTGGTGCAAAACGCAAGTTCCATTACTTGAGCCATAACTCCCACCTCTAAATAGTGAGTTAATTTTGTGGGGTGGTGCTGGGAAGGCCTGGGCAGTATCAATGAAGATCCTGCAGTGGCTCCTGTTCTCCTCTCTGGTGTTCCTACTGAATACAAGTGGAATTAATGTGGACTTGTCAGCCAGTAATGTGAGATTCCAGTGACATCTTTTCATGGACAGTTTCAGAAACCTCAGGATCAATACCCGGCATTCCGATTTGGCACAGTTCCCAATGGCAGCACAGAGCGGAACATCAAAAACAACTACCCGGATATGCACTCCTACATGACCAGATACAACCAACGTTCAGTGGAGGGTGCTCTGGCGAACCTGAAATCAGGGTAAGCTGTGGGTCTCATTAGCACACGGCATCTGGGTGGGATCTTCTGCCCCCTACACAGCCAGTCTTTGCTCAGGATGATGGCTGCTTTGGGCAAAATAGAAATGGAATTTCATTGGCTGATTGTAGATCTGGTGGCTACAAATATAGCTGTGCAATTTGGTGAGCAGTGGTGAGCTGGAACCTGCTGTCTATTGTGGGAGCGGAGATTATTGATAACTGTAAATCAGCAAGCGAGGAGTACAGTTCTGCAGTGTTACAGAGACTGAGCAGAGCACCACGCGAGAGAGCCAGCACGGATGACTGGCCCTCCCTCATACTTCAGCTCAGGTCGGTGCACCTCTTACAAAGGGAGGTCTTAGAAATTCAGGATCACTGTCTACTGCTAATTTCAGGAGAGTTACTTCCCCTCAGTTTTTTAATCCAATTTTTATGCACTGTTGCTGGAGGTGGCTGTGAGTGGAACGATCGTAATTGCATTAGACAGGGCTGATGGACCAGACGGACTTCATCTGCTTGTCTGCTACTTAAATCCGATAGAGGCCATTACGGGGATAGTGCAGATTCACCAAGATAACCTTAGACCCTCAGACCTACAAGGGACATTTTGCTTGAACTAGACATTACAAATGCAGATTTAGATTATAATTCTGGGAATATCAACTTTATTCGCCATGTACATTACATATAATTGGGAATTTCTGTGGTGTGTTGTCATGCAGGAAAAACAATATTCAACCATTCTAAAGAATAAGGAACTATATAAAAATAGGTTGAAGTACACATCTGGCTATGTGCATAAACACATAAATCCCAGCCTGTATTTACCATGCAACCATTATAAAAAGTGGCTTTAAAAAGCCCAGCAGCGTCTCTACTTTCTGCGAAGGCTGAGAAAAGTCCATCTCCCACCCCCATCCTCATCACATTCTACAGGGGTTGTATTGAGAGCATCCTGAGCAGCTGCATCACTGCCTGGTTTGGAAATTGGACCATCTTGGATCGCAAGATCCTGCAGCGGATAGTGAGGTCAGCTGAAAAGATCACCGGGGTCTCTCTTCCCGCTATTACGGACATTTACACTACATGCTGCATCTGCAAAGCAAACAGCATTATGAAGGGCCCCACGCACCTCTCATACAAACTCTTCTCCCTCCTGCCGTCGGGGAAAAGGCACCAAAGCATTCGGGCTCTCACAACCAGGCAATGTAACAGTTTCTTCCCCCAAGCTATCAGACTCAATTGTCTTGTTTATTATTTATTGTAATGCCTGCACTGTTTTGTGCACTTTATGCAGTCTTGGGTAGGTCTGTAGTCTAGTGTAGTATTTTTTCTGTGTTGTTTTTTACGTAGTTCAGTCTAGTTTTTGTACTGTTACATGTAGCACCATGGTCCTGAAAAAACGTCTCATTTTTACTATGTACTGTACCAGCAGTTATGGTCAAAATGGCAATAAAAGTGACTTGACTTGACTAAAATGCGTACAGAGACTGAGGTAATAGATAGAAGGGGCTGGGGAGGGAATGGGGGCTAACCAGAATGATTGATCATATTAACTGCCTGGGCAAGAAACTTTTAAGATGACATGAAGTTTTTGCTTTAATAGTCCCATAGCACTTTCTGGAAGGGAGCTTTAGTAAAGTTCAGTTTGCAGGGTAGTTAGTTTTGTGATGATTAATCCTGCCCACTTCTTTCTTCTGGACAAATACAAGTCCGGCAGTGATGGTAGACTGCAGCTAGCGACCTGCCAGCTTGCTGTAGTTTCTGTGAATGGCTGATGTGAGGTGCATTCTATGATGGCTGTGTAGAATTGCGCCAGTGTGTTTTGGGGAAGCTAGACCTTTACTAACAGCCCTTCTGAGCCTTTTTGTTAATGAAGGAGATATGATTCTCCCAGATGATGCCCAGAAACCCGAGTGTTGAAACGGTGATACCTGCAGAGACGAAGAGGATGAACACACATTTCTCCTGAAGTTGATATGCATATCTATGGTTTTGTGGGCATTCAGCTCCAAGCTGTTGTGATTCAGCTTGCTTACTTCCTGGCGGTGGATTTGTCACTCTGGTGAATAGTGTGATGACAGTGGTGTTATCTGCAAACTTTATCAGTTGAACTAATGCATCACTGGAGATGCAGATGGAGTACAGAGAAAGGGACAGGAGAGAATACCCTCCTGTGCCACACAAGTGTTGATTGAGTTGGATGTGGATTTCCTCACGATAGTCCTGAACAAGAGTGTATTGTTTAAACCTAGAGTCTGACTAATAAAAAGCATAAGACATGGAAGCAGACTTAGGCCATTTGGCCCATTGAGCCTGCTGTCACGCCATCATGGCTGATTTATTATCCCACTCAACCCCATTCTCCTGCCTTCTTCCTGTAAACTTTGATACACTTACTAATTAAGAACACATCAACCTCCACTTTAATTATACCCATTGACTGTAGATTCACTACCCTCCAGCTAAAAATCATTCCTCCTCATCCCTATTTTAAAGGAATGGCCTTTTATTCTGAGGTTGTAGCCTCTGGTCCTAAACTCCCCCACTATAGGAAACATCCATGGCCACTCTGTCAAGACCATTCAATGTTCGATAGGCTTCAAGAGAACTCCCCTCCTTCTGCATATTCTTCTAAACCCCAGCGAGTACAGGCCCAGGGCCATCAAACATTCTCCATACATTAACCCTTTCATTCCCAGGATAATTCTCATGAACCTCCAGCGGACCCTCTCCAATGCCAGCACATCCTTTCTTGGAAAGAGGGTGCAAAACTGCTCAGAATACTCGGAATAAGTCTTATAAAACTTCAGCATTACATTCTTGTTTTTGTATTCTAGTCCTCTTGAAATGAATGCTATCATTGCCTTTGCCTTTCTTACTGCCAACTCAACCTGCACAAGGATTCCAAAATCTCTTTGCACCTGAATTTTCTCACCACTGAGAATATAGTCTATATATTTATTCCTTCTGACGTAACCCTGCATTTCCCTGCACTCTATTCCTTCTGCCACCCATTCTCTCAATATGTCCAACTCCTTCTGCAGATTCCCTGCTTCTTCAACACTGTGTGCCCCTCACCTACTTCACATCATCTGCAAACTTGGCCACAAAGCCATGAATTTCATCATCTAAATCATATACCTATAATGTGAAAAGAATCAGTCCCAACACCAACCCTCGTGGAACACCACTAGTCACCAGCAGCCAACTAAAAAAGGCCCCCTTTATTCCCACTCTTTGACTCCTGCCAGTCAGCCAATCTTCCATCCATGCTAGTATCTTTCCTGCATTATCATGTTCAGCATCCTCATTTGCAGCGCCTTGTCAAAGGCCTTCTGAAAATCCAAGCAGCACGATCCACGCATTCGCCTTTGTCTATTCTGCCTGTCAGACAAGCTTTTCCTTTGGCCTATTTAGCCTATATTATCGTGTGCCTCCAAGTACCTTGAAACCTCATCCTTAGCAATGGAAACCGACATCTTACCAGCGACTGAAGTCAGGCTAACTGGCACGTTCTCTGTCTTTTGCCATCTTTATTAAAGAGTGGAGTGACACTTGAAATTTTCTGGTCCTCTGGAACCATTCTCAAATCTAGTAATTCTTGAAAGATCTCTATTAATGCCTCCACAATCTCTGCAGCTGCCCTGGGGTGTAGTCCATCTGTTCCAGGCAACTTATCTACCTTCAGAATCACTGGCATGTGTTGTGAAGAAGGGAGAGGTAGTGACAGGATGTGAACAGGATTCCCAGATGGTATGTAGCCTCCTAGGTTATCTCAGATCACCTCCACAACACTTTGGAGAGGGGGGTGAGCAGCCAGATGTCTTGGTACATATTGGTACTAGTGACATAGGAAGGAAAAGCAATGAGGTCCTGAAAAGAGAATTTAGAGAGCTAGGCAGAAAGCTGAGAAGCAGGACCTCCTGTGTAGTAATTTCTCTATTGCTACCTGTGCCACATGCCAGTGAGGATAGAAATGGGATGATTTAGCAGATAAATGTCTGCCTGAGAAGTTGGCATAGGGGCAGGGCTTCAGGTTCTTGGGTCATTGTAATCTCTTCTGGGGGAGGTATCACCTGTAGAAAAGGGACAGGTTGCACCTGAACCTGAGGGAGAACAATATTCTCGTGGGCAGGTTTGTTAGAGCTGTTGTGAAGGGTTTGAACTAATCTGGCAGGGAGATGGGAACTGTAGTGAATTGACTCAGGATAGGACTGGTGGTAAAAAAACAAAGATAGCGTGCAGTCAGACTGTCAGGAAAAGCAGGCAGATGATAGGACAAAATTGCAGCCAGCAGGGTGAGTATCAGTGCATTAGGAATGCAGAATCAAAAACGACAGCAAATACAATACTCAAAGTGTTATATCACAATGTATAGACTATAAGAAATAAAGTGGATGATCATGTTGCACTTTTACAGATTGTTGGGTATGATATTGTGGCCATCAAAAAACTAGGTAATGATAGCGATCTATAAGGTTATAAGGCTAGCAGGAAGGAGCTTAAGAATGAAATTAGGAGAGCCAGAAGGGGCCATGCGAAGACAGGATTAAGGAAAACCCCAAAGCGTTCTACAAGTACGTGAAGAGTAAGAGGATAAGATGTGACACAATAGGACCAATCAAGTGTGACAGTGGAAAAATGTATATGGAACTGGAAGAGATAGCAGAGGTACTTAATGAATACTTTGCTTCAGTATTCACTACGGAAAAGGATCTTGGCGATTATAGGGATGACTTACAGCGTATTGAAAAGATTGAACATTTAGATATTAAGAAAGAGGATGTGTTGGAGCTTTTGTAAAACATCAAGTTGGATAAGTCACCAGGACAGAATGAAATGTACCCCAGGCTACTGTGGGAGGTGAGGGAGGAGATTGCTGAGCATCTGGCGATGATCTTTACATCATCAATGGGGATGGGAGGGGATCCAGATGGTTGGAGGGTAGCAGATGTTGTTTCCTTATTCAAGAAAGGGAGTAGAGATAGCCAAGGAAATTATAGACCAGTAAGTCTTACTTCAGTGGTTGGTAAGTTGATGGAGAAGATCCTGAGAGGCAGGATTTATGAACATTTGGAGAGACATAATCTGATTAGGAATAGTCAGCATGGCTTTGTCAAAGGCAGCTTGTGCCTTACGAGCCTGATTGAATTTTTTGACGATGTGACTAAACACATTGATGAAGGTAGAGCAGTAGATGTAGTGTATATGGATTTCAGCAAGGCATTTGATAAGGAACCCCATGCAAGGCTTATTGAGAAAGTAAGGAGGCATGGGATCCAAGGGGACATTGCTTTGTCGATCCAGAATTGGCTTGCCCACAGAAGGCAAAGAGTTGTTGTAGACGGATATTATTCTGCGTGGAGGTCGATCACCAGTGGAGTGCCTCAGGAATCTGTTCTGAGACTCTTACTCTTCGTGATTTTTATAAATGACCTGGATGAGGAAGTGGAGGGGTGGGTTAGTAAATCTGCTAATAACACAAAGGTTGGAGGTGTTGTGGATAGTGTGGAGCTGTCAGAGGTTCCAATGGGACATTTATAGGATGCAAAACTGGGTTGAGAAGTGGCAATGGAGTTCAACCCAGATAATTGTGAGGTGGTTCATTTTAGTAGGTTAAATATGATGGCAGAATATAATATTAATGATAAGACTCTTGGCAGTGTGGAGGATAAGAGGGATCTTGTGGTCCGAGTCCATAGGACACTGAAAGCTGCTGCACAGGTTGACTGTGTGGTTAAGGAGGAATACGGTGCATTGGCCTTCATCAACTGTGGGATTGAGTTAAAAACCGACAGGTAACGTTACGGCTATATAGGTCGAGTGAACTTGGCCTTTTTTCCTTTGAGTGACGGAGGATGAGAGGTGACCTGATAGAGGTATATAAGATGATGACAGGCATTGATCATGTAGATAGTCAGTGGCTTTTTCCCAGGGCTGAAGTAGCTAACACGAGAAGGACAGTGTTGAGGTGCTTGGAAGTAGGTACAGAGATGTCAGGTGTCACATGTCAGATGTTTTTACACAGAGTGTTGAGTGTGTGGAATGGGCTGCCGGTGAAGATAGTGGAGGTGGATACGATAGGATCTTTTAAGAGGCTCCTGGTACATTGAGCTTAGAAAAATAGAGGGTTATAGGTAATCTTAGGTAATTTCTAAGTAAGTACATATTCAGCACAGCATTGTGGGCCAAAGGGCCTGTATTGTGCTGTAGGTTTTCTATGTTTCTATCACTGAATCATGGCTGAAGGATGGTTGTAGTTGGGAGCTGATTGTCCAAGGTTACATAGAAAACCTATAATAGTCATGAGAGATTTTAACATGCAGGTAGATTGCTAATAGATCTCAAGAGAGTGAATTTGTTGAAAGCCTACAAGATGTCTTTTTGGAGCAGTTTGTCGTTGAGCCTACTAGGGGATCAGCTATACTGGATTGGGTCCTATCTAATGAGTCGGGGGTGATTAGGGAGTTTAAGATAAAAAAACCCTTATCTTATTAAGATAAAAAGCAGTGATCACAATATGATTGAGTTCAGCTTGAAACTTGATAAGGAAAAAGGGAAGTCTTACGTAGCAGTCTTTCAATGGAGTAAGGAAAATTACAGTAGTATGAGAGAGGAGTTGCTAAAGTAAATTGGAAGATGCTGGCAGGGATGACAGCAGAGCAGAAATGGCTTGAGTTTCTAGAAAAAATGAAGAAAGTGCAGGATAGATTTATTTCATAAACAAAGAAATATTCAAATGTCAAAATAGTACAACTGTGGCTGACAAGGGAAGTCAACGCTAATTTAAAAGCAAAAGAGAGGGCATACAACAAAGCAAAACTTAGCCGGAAGACAGGGGATTGGTACGTTTTTAAAAAGCTACAGAAAGCAAGCAAAAGAACCATTGGGAGGGAAAAAATTAAATATGAAAGCAAGCTAGCAAACAATATGAAGGTGGAGAGAAAAGGCTTTTTCAAGTATATAAAAAATAAAAAAGAGATGAGAGTGTATACAAGACTGCTAGAAAATGAGGCCAAGAGAAATTATAATGGGGGGTTGGGGAACAGGAGATGGACGATGAACTAAATGTGTTTTTTGTATCAGTCTTCACTGTAGAAGACACTAGCAGTGTGCCAGATATTGAAGGCTGTGAGGGAAGAGATGTGAGTGCAGTCACCAAGGGTACACAAGTCACCTGGACCAGATGAACAACACCCTAGGGTTCTGAAAGAGGTAGTGGTAATGATGGTGGAGACATTGGTATTCATCTTTCAAAAACCATTGGACTCTGGCACGGTGCCAGGGGACTGGAGAATTGCAAATGTCAGTCTACTTTTTAATGAAAGGAGGGAGGCAGCAGAAAGAAATTATAGACCAGTTAGCCTTACCTCAGTGGTTGGGAAGATGTTGGAGTCAATTGTTAAGGATGAGGTGATGGAGTACTTGGTGACACAGGACAAGATAGGACAAATCAGCATGGTTTCCTTCAGGGAAAAGCCTGCCTGATGAACCTGTTGGAATTCTTTGAGGAGTTTACAAGTAGGATAGATAAAGAGGATGTGAAGAATGTTATATATTTGGACCATTAGAAGGCCTTAGACAAGGTGTCTCACATAAGGCTGCTTAGCAAGTTAAGAGCCTATGGTATTACTGGAAGTTACTGGCATGGCTAGAGCATTGGTTGATTCGTGGGAGGCAGTTCGTGGGAATAAAAGGATCTTTTCTGTTTGGCTGCCAGCATCTAGTGGTGTTCTGCAGGGGTCGGTGTTGGGATAGTTTCTTTTTATGCTGTATATCAATGATTTAGATGATGGATTAGCTGGCCTTGTTGCCAAGTTTTCAGACGATAGGAAGATTGGTGAAGGGGCAGGTAGTGTTGAGGAAACAGGTAGACTGAAGAAAGACTTAGGCACATTAGTAGAATGGGCAAGAAAGTGGCAAATGATATACAATGCTGGAAAGTGCACGGTCATGCACTTTGGTAGAAAAAATAAATGTGCGGACTATTTTCTAAACAGGGAGAAAATCCAAAAGATCTGAGATGCAAAAGAACTTGGGAGTCCTTGTGCAGAACACAGTAAAGGCTTACTTGCAGGTTGAGTTGGTGCTGAGGAAGGCAAATGCCATGTTAGTTTTCTTTTCAAGAGGTCTAGAATACAAGAACAGGGATGTGATGCTGAGGCTTTGAGGCACCAGTGAGGCCTCACCCTGAGTATTGTGAACAGATTTGGGCCCCTTATCTCAGAAAAAATGTGCTTGCATTGGAGAGGGTTCAGAGGAGGTTCACAAGGATAATTCCAGGAATGAAAGGGTTATCATATGAGGAACATTTGATGGCTCTGGTCCTGCACTTGCTGAAATTCAGAAGGATGGGGGGGGGGGGGTGGATCTCATTGAAACCTTTCAAATGCTTAAAGACTTAAGCAGAATAGGTGGGGGGAGTCTGGGACTAGAGGGCACAGCCTTATAGAGGGGTATCCATTTGACATGGAGAAATTTCTTTAACCAGAGGGTGGTGAATCTGTGGAATTTGTTACCATAGGCAGCTGTGGAGGCCAGTCATTGGGTGTATTTAAGGCAGAGATTGATAGGTTTTTGATTAGCCACAGCATCAAAGGTTATGGAGAGAAGGTTGGGGGGTGGAGCTGAGGAGGGGAAAATAGGGTCAGCCATGATTGAATGCTCGATGGGTCAAATGGCCTAATTCTGCTGTGTTATATAAAAAGAAATCTGTTAACTTTGCAGCAACAGTACAATGAAATATGTAATAAATAAATAGAGAAAAAAAACTGAGTTACATTAAGTATATACAGTGTATGTCTATTAAATAGTTAAGTTAAAATAAGTGTTGCAAAAAAACAAATTAAAAATAAGTGACAACACACACAAAATGCTGGTGGAACACAGCAGGCTAGGCAGCATCTATAGGGAGAAGCGCTGTCGACGTTTCGGGTAAGTGAGGTAGTGTTCATGGGTTCAATGTCCATTTAGAAATTGGATGGCGGAGGGAAAGAAGCTGTTCCTGAATCACTGAGTGTGTGCCTTCAGCCTCTGTACCTCCTTCCTGATGGTGACAATGAGAAGAGGCCACTTCCGGGTGGTGGGTATCCTTAATGATAGTTGTCCCCTTTCCTAAGGCACCGCTCCTTGAAGATGTCTTGGATACAACAGAGGCTGGTATCCATGACAGAGCTGACTAATATTACAAGTTCCTGCAACATATTTTGATCTTGTGCAGTAGCCTTCCCCACCCCCCCCCCCCGCCTGCCCCAGAAGGTAATGCAGCCTGTCAGAATGCTCTCCACTGTACAGCTGTATAAGTTTTTGAGTGTTTTAGGTGACAAACCAAATCTCCTCAAACTACTGATAAAATACAGCTGCTGTCTTGCCTTCTCTATAACTGCATCAATAGGTTGTGTCCAGGTTTGGTCCTCAGAGATCTTGACGCCCAGGAACTTGAAGCTGCTCACTCTCTCCACTTCTGATCCCTCTATGAGGATTGGTATGTGTTCCTTCCTCTTACCCTTCCTGAAGGCCACAATCAGCTCTTTGGTCTTGCTGATGTTGAGTGCCAGGTTGTTGCTGCAACACCACTCATTTAGCTGGTATATCTCGCTCTTGTTCGTCCTGTCATCACCATCTGAGATTCTGCCAACAATGGTTGTATAATCAGCAGATTTAGAGATGGCATTTGAGCTATGTCTAGCCACACAGTCATGGGTGTAGAGAGAGTGGAGCAGTGGGCTAAGCACACACCCTTGTGGACTGATGTTCAGCCATTACCTTTCTTATTTAACCTTTGGTTTATTTTTGGAGATGAAGAGATCCAGAGAGTCATAGATGTGCAGAGGACAGCAAGGTGGAAATTAGGAGCAAATGTAAAGAAATTCTTAAATTCAGCAGGGATGCAGAAAATAGCATCAATGCAGTTAATGCAGCAGAAAAGAAACAAGGAACTTATCCAGTCAAAGAGCATTCCATATATATCCCAGCCAGGCACAGACTGGGCCCAAGAAATGTCCTGTAGCTTTATCTTTGGTGTGAAGAAAGTGAGTGGAGTTGAAGTTGTTCAAAATCTTTAAATCTCTGGCTCTTCACTGGCACTGCCCTGAACATCATCTTCTGAAGGTAGTGTAATTAGGGACGGTGGTAGCAACACTGAGATAAAAAAAATTAAAAACACTTCAGCTGACGCATTTCTTTGTTGCAGGAAGCTTGATGCATTTATTTACGATGCAGCTGTTCTCAACTACATGGCTGGGAAGGATGAAGGCTGCAAGCTTGTTACCATTGGAAGTGGAAAGGTATTTGCCACAACTGGTTACGGGATTGCTCTGCAAAAGAATTCCAGATGGAAGCGAGCCATTGACTTGGCCCTTTTACAGTTCCTGGGTGACGGTAAGCTTGAGGTTTGAACACCCGTTTCACCAGCGAACAGGTGGCACATTGGTCTTGTGCACCATGCAGTCCAGTATAGTCAGCAACAAAACTCAGGTTGGCCAAGCCCAAAATGGACGCTAAGCCAGAAAGGGTAGGGAAACAGAAATTTGATAAAAGGTGCGTTATAAAGGAGCATCCCTGAGAGGCAGCACCAGATCCCTCAGGCTCATGGAGATATAAAAAAATTACAGATTAGTTCAAGATCCTGAAGGCATTTATATGAAGCATGGGGAGTTTAAATAAGCAGGCACTAATGGAAGTATCTATCAGGAGGGTGCTGGGTGAAAGGGATGCCGCATTTTAGGATTTGGGTGGCAAAATTATCAGTGAGATAAAATTCTTACAGGATAGATAGAGGCAGTGGAGCGCTGGGTTGTTATCGTGAGAACACTGAACAAAAATCCCAGATAGTTTAATAAATTACACCCACTTCAATGCCTACCGTCCTTCACCATCCAGCTTTGTATTAATAGTCAAACTTGAAGCAAAAGACATGAGAATAAGTATAGACTACACGATTAGGGCCTGGGATAACATACTGTAGTATTGATACTTTCATAGGAAGAATTCTAGATACAGGACTCACATGTCACACACTGTTATTGCTGTTGTCTCACAGCCTCAGAAAAGGGTTTAATTGGACCTCTCCTCAGGTATTGCCTGTGTGATGTTTACATGATCTCCCTCTTGACACCAGGGTCTTGCCTACCTGAGGGCTCCAGCTTCCTTACGCATCCCAGAGGTGTCCTTATAGGTTAATTACCCCACTGCAACGAGGACAAAAAGAATCAAAGGATGTAGATGGGATAATTAGGCTCATGGAACTAGGAAGAGGTAGAGTGGGATTAATGCGATTGCATCCCTGGAAGCCAGCATTGATCCCTTCTTTGTTGTTACCAAAAGAATGAGATACAACTTGTAGTGGGGCACATAACTGGCATAACTGGAAATAACTAAAATAAGCAAATCAACCTATATATTGGAAAGTTTGCCAAAATATGGTCAAAGAACAAAGAGATCAGACTATGCAGATATACAAATCACTGTACAAATATATCAATATACAAACCACTCAATAAAGCACTGGTTTCCAATGGAATGGAATTAAAAAGCAGAGGAGGTTACATTTTTACAAAATCTTAGTTGAATCATACATGCAGCACTGTGAATAGTTCTCCACATTATGAACAAAATCACTAGAAAAGTACAAAACTTATTTACCAACGTTATATTGGAATGGAGGGAAATATTGAACAGAAAAATTAATGGACAGGCCTGTTGCTTCCAGAACAGACCAACTAGGGTGGATTGTGGGAAATGGCGTGATGGATTCTTTCAGAATAAGGGAAGACATTTGTGGGATACACAGAGGAAATGTGTACTCTTGTGAATGTAGGAAACTGAGGACCATCAATGTTAAGTTGTCTCTCTCAATGCGAAGGGGGAAACTGAAGGAAATTTCACTTCTGTAAGTAGAGCCCAGTAACAAAGATGTATCTAAGGAAAACTAGATACAGATGAAGTGGAAGGTAAGGATATATTGATAGGGTTAGATCAAGTTAGATGAAGAATGACACAAATGGTACTGGTGAAACATCTACTTTTTTGCTTCAAGTATTAAACAATACTATTGTAAACCTATCCAATCTCATTCACTGCCCTGCTGACTTTAACCCTTCCATTGACTACCTGGTATGATCCTGTTTTCCTTTTCATTCACATCAGTTGCTATCGAACTCTACTGATCGCTCATCTTCCACCATCTCGCTCCATCCTTTGCCCCCCATCTCCTACCCATTAATTAGCAAAGTACCTCCTCTATCCACAGGAGATATACGCAAGTTACACACTGTCTGGCTAACAGGGATCTGTGAGAAGGAGAAGAACGAGGCGATGAGCAGCAAACTGGATATCGATAACATGGCCGGTGTGTTCTATATGCTGCTGGTGGCCATGGGCCTCAGCCTGCTCGTCTTTGCCTGGGAGCATTTGGTGTACTGGAAGCTGAGGCACCATGTGAAAGAAGCTAGCAAAACTGACTGTCTGCTGGCTGTCAGCAGGGTAAGGCACATTCAGCAAGTCAGGAAAGGAGTTCACCATAGGAGAACTTGCCTAGCATGCCACAGAACCCCCCTCATACATTTGAGCCAAAAGTCAAAGGTTAACACCCTCATACATCTTCAGCTGTATTAAGGATAAGTGTAGATGTTCTATGCAAGAACCAAACCCAAATATCTTTGCTTATAGACAATCTATCTCAAAACCTCAAATAATTTTCAAAGACATGCAGGTTAGTAGGCTAATTGGCCACAGTAAATTACTCCTGGTACAGGTGACCAGCAGGAGAATCAGGGGAAGTTACAGGGCAATAAGTGGGAGAATGGAATTGCTCTGAGAGACAGCATAAGCTTGATGACCAAGAAGTCAGGAGGAAATCAGAGTATGTGAGGGAGCATATAGATTGTAACAAGGATCTAAACATGCACTTGGAGCAACTAGAGAAATACCGAGGCAGCAGAACATGTCAGAGGGTGGAGATGCTGCTCATTACCCAAAGCCTTTCCAGCATCAGGAAGGCACAGGTCTGGGGATTAATGGCATCCTGCTCATTTGCCTGGATGAATGCAGCTCCAACGGCTCACAAGAATTTCATCACCTTTCAGGATAAAGCAGCTTGTTTGACTGCCCACCCCATCAACCATCCCAAATGACTCCTTGGACCACTGTGATGGTACTAAAAATATACAGCAACTTCCATAACATCTCCTCAACTTCAAGTGTTTATCAGCAAACGTCACACCGCTCTGGCCTAGAAATATCATCTATATTAACCCCATCGCTCAAACTCTGTCCCGCTCTTTCCAACCATCAGTTTCCTTGCTTCAAAGTATATACATCATATACAACCTCAAAACAAAGAAACCTGACAGAATCCACGAAGAACACACAGCATAATGAGGACAAACATACCACGTGCAGAAGAGTACAAATATTTGCTGAAATAATACATGGAACATGAACTGCAGATTCACTGAAGAGTGAGTCTAGAAACCGCAGTCAGTTCAGTGCTGAGGTGAGTGAACACATCCCAAGGGCTGCAGGTTAACAACCTCCCCGAACCTGACAACAGGGGACCCTCACGTCCTACCAGCAACAACCTCTCTGGAACCTGACAACAGGGGACCCTCACTTCCTACCAGCAACAACCTCTCTGGAACCTGACAACAGGGGACCCTCACTTGCTACCAGCAACAACCTCTCTGGAACCTGACAGCAGGGGACCCTCACTTCCTACCAACAACCACCTCTCTGGAACCTGACAACAGGGGACCCTCACTTCCTACCAGCAACAACCTCTCCCGAACCTGACAACAGGGGACCCTCACTTCCTACCAACAACAACCTCTCTAGAACCTGACAACAGGGGACCCTCACTTCCTACCAACAACAACCTCTCCCGAACCTGATAACAGGGGACCCTCACTTCCTACCAGCAACAACCTCTCTGGAACCTGACAGCAGGGGACCCTCACTTCCTACCAGCAACAACCTCTCTGGAACCTGACAACAGGGGACCCTCACTTCCTACCAACAACAACCTCTCTGGAACCTGACAACAGGGGACCCTCACTTCCTACCAGCAACAACCTCTCCCGAAATTGACAACAGGGGACCCTCACTTCCTACCAGCAACAACCTCTCTGGAACCTGACAACAGGGGATCCTCACTTCCTACCAACAACAACCTCTCCCGAACCTGATAACAGGGGACCCTCACTTCCTAACAGCAACAACCTCTCTGGAACCTGACAGCAGGGGACCCTCACTTCCTACCAGCAACAACCTCTCTGGAACCTGACAACAAGAGACCCTCACTTCCTACCAACAACAACCTCCCCTGAACCTGACAACAGGGGACCCTCACTTCCTACCAGCAACAACCTCTCTGGAACCTGACAACAGGGAACCCTCACTTCCTACCAGCAACAACCTCTCTGGAACCTGACAACAGGGGACCCTCACTTCCTACCAACAACAACCTCTCTGGAACCTGACAACAGGGGACCCTCACTTCCTACCAGCAACAACCTCTCTGGAACCTGACAACAGGGGACCCTCACTTCCTACCAGCAACAACCTCTCTGGAACCTGACAACAGGGGACCCTCACTTCCTACCAACAACAACCTCTCCAGAACCTGACAACAGGGGACCCTCACTTCCTACCAACAACAAACTCTCTGGAACCTGACAACAGGGGACCCTCACTTCCTACCAGCAACAACCTCTCTGGAACCTGACAGCAGGGGACCCTCACTTCCTACCAGCAACAACCTCTCTGGAACCTGAAAACAGCGGACCCTCACTTCCTACCAACAACAACCTCTCCCGAACCTAACAACAGGGGACCCTCACTTCCTACCAACAACAACCTCTCTGGAACCTGACAACAGGGGACCCTCACTTCCTACCAGCAACAACCTCTCTGGAACCTGACAACAGGGGACCCTCACTTCCTACCAGCAACAACCTCTCTGGAACCTGACAACAGGGGACCCTCTCTTCCTACCAACAACAACCTCTCTGATACCTGACAACAGGGGACCCTCACTTCCTACCAGCAACAACCTCTCTGGAACCTGACAACAGGGGACCCTGACTTCCTACCAGCAACAACCTCTCTGGAAACTGACAACAGGGGACCCTCACTTCCTACCAGCAACAACCTCTCTGGAACCTGACAACAGGGGACCCTCACGTCCTACCAGCAACAACCTCTCTGGAACCTGACAACAGGGGACCCTCACTTCCTACCAGCAACAACCTCTCTGGAACCTGACAACAGGGGACCCTCACTTCCTACCAGCAACAACCTCTCTGGAACCTGACAGCAGGGGACCCTCACTTCCTACCAGCAACAACCTCTCTGGAACCTGACAACAGGGGACCCTCACTTCCTACCAGCAACAACCTCTCTGGAACCTGACAACAGGGGACCCTCACTTGCTACCAGCAACAACCTCTCTGGAACCTGACAGCAGGGGACCCTCACTTCCTACCAACAACCACCTCTCTGGAACCTGACAACAGGGGACCCTCACTTCCTACCAACAACAACCTCTCCCGAACCTGACAACAGGGGACCCTCACTTCCTACCAGCAACAACCTCTCTGGAACCTGACAACAGGGGACCCTCACTTCCTACCAGCAACAACCTCTCTGGAACCTGACAACAGGGGACCCTCACTTCCTACCAGCAACAACCTCTCTGGAACCTGACAACAGGGGACCCTCACTTCCTACCAGCAACAACCTCTCTGGAACCTGACAACAAGGGACCCTCACTTCCTACCAGCAACAACCTCCCTGGAACCTGACAACAGGGGACCCACACTTCCTACCAGCAACAACCACTCTGGAACCTGACAACAGGGGACCCTCACTTCCTACCAGCAACAACCTCTCTGGAACCTGACAACAGGGGACCCTCACTTCCAACCAGCAACAACCTCTCTGGAACCGGACAACAGGGAACCCTCACTTCCTACCAGCAACAATCTCTCCCGAACCTGACAACAGGGGACCCTCACTTCCTACCAACAACAACCTCTCTGGAAACTGACAACAGGGGACCCTCACTTCCTACCAGCAACAACCTCTCTGGAACCTGACAACAGGGGACCCTCACTTCCTACCAGCAACAACCTCTCTGGAACCTGACAACAGGGGACCATCACTTCCGACCAGCAACAACCTCTCTGGAACCTGACAACAGGGGACCCTCACTTCCTACCAGCAACAATCTCTCTGGAACCTGACAACAGGGGACTCTCACTTCCTACCAGCAACAACCTCTCTGGAACCTGACAGCAGGGGACCCTCACTTCCTACCAGGAACAACCTCTCTGGAACCTGACAACAGGGGACCCTCACTTCCTACCAGGAACAACCTCTCTGGAACCTGACAACAGGGGACCCTCACTTCCTACCAGCAACAACCTCTCCCGAACCTGTCAACAGGGGACCCTCACTTCCTACCAACAACAACCTCTCTGGAACCGGACAACAGGGAACCCTCACTTCCTACCAGCAACAACCTCTCTGGAACCTGACAACAGGGGACCCTCACTTCCTACCAGCAACAACCTCTCTGGAACCTGACAATAGGGGACCCTCACTTCCTGCCAACAACAACCTCTCTGGAAACTGACAACAGGGGACCCTCACTTCCTACCAGCAACAACCTCTCTGGAACCTGACAACAGGGGACCCTCACGTCCTACCAGCAACAACCTCTCTGGAACCTGACAACAGGGGACCCTCACTTCCTACCAGCAACAACCTCTCTGGAACCTGACAACAGGGGACCCTCACTTCCTACCAGCAACAACCTCTCTGGAACCTGACAACAGGGGACCCTCACTTCCTACCAGCAACAACCTCTCTGGAACCTGACAACAGGGGACCATCACTTCCTACCAGCAACAACCTCTCTGGAACCTGACAACAGGGGACCCTCACTTCCTACCAGCAACAACCTCTCTGGAACCTGACAACAGGGGACCCTCACTTCCTACCAGCAACAACCTCTCTGGAACCTGACAACAGGGGACCCTCACTTCCTACCAGCAACAACCTCTCTGGAACCTGACAACAAGGGACCCTCACTTCCTACCAGCAACAACCTCTCTGGAACCTGACAACAGGGGACCCTCACTTCCTACCAGCAACAACCTCTCTGGAACCTGACAGCATGGGACCCTCACTTCCTACCAACAACCACCTCTCTGAAACCTGACAACAGGGGACCCTCACTTCCTACCAGCAACAACCTCTCTGGAACCTGACAACAGGGGACCCTCACTTCCTGCCAACAACCTCTCTGGAACCTGACAACAGGGGACCCTCACTTCCTACCAACAACCTCTCCCGAACCTGATAACAGGGGACCCTCACTTGCTACCAACAACCACCTCTCTGGAACCTGACACCAGGGGACCCTCACTTCCTACCAGCAACGACCTCTCTAGAACCTGACAACAGGGGACCCTCACTTCCTACCAGCAACAACCTCTCTGGAACCTGACAACAGGGGACCCTCACTTCCTACCAACAACAACCTCTCCCGAACCTGACAACAGGGGACCCTCACTTCCTACCAGCAACAACCTCTCTGGAACCGGACAACAGGGAACCCTCACTTCCTACCAGCAACAACCTCTCCCGAACCTGACAACAGGGGACCCTCACTTCCTACCAACAACAACCTCTCTGGAACCAGACAACAGGGAACCCTCACTTCCTACCAGCAACAACCTCTCTGGAACCTGACAACAGGGGACCCTCACTTCCTACCAGCAACAACCTCTCTGGAACCTGACAACAGGGGACCCTCACTTCCTACCAACAACAACCTCTCCCGAACCTGACAACAGGTGACCCTCACTTCCTACCAGCAACAACCTCTCTGGAACCTGAAAACAGGGGACCCTCACTTCCTACCAGCAACAACCTCTCTGGAACCTGACAACGGGGGACCCTCACTTCCTACCAACAACCACCTCTCTGGAACCTGATAACAGGGGACCCTCACTTCCTACCAACAACAACCTCTCTGGAACCTGACAACAGGGGACCCTCACTTCCTACCAGCAACAACCTCTCCCGAACCTGACAACAGGGGACCCTCACTTCCTACCAACAACAACCTCTCTGGAACCTGAGAACAGGGGACCCTCACTTCCTACCAACAACAACCTCTCTGGAACCTGACAACAGGGGACCCTCACTTCCTACCAGCAACAACCTCTCTGGAACCTGACAACAGGGGACCCTCACTTCCTACCAGCAACAACCTCTCTGGAACCTGACAACAGGGGACCCTCACTTCCTACCAGCAACAACCTCTCTGGAACCTGACAACGGGGGACCCTCACTTCCTACCAGCAACAACGTCTCTGGAACCTGACAACAGGGGACCCTCACTTCCTACCAACAACAACCTCTCCCGAACCTGACAACAGGGGACCCTCACTTCCTACCAGCAACAACCTCTCTGGAACCTGAGAACAGGGGACCCTCACTTCCTACCAGCAACAACCTCTCTGGAACCTGACAACAGGGGACCCTCACTTCCTACCAACAACAACCTCTCCCGAACCTGACAACAGGGGACCCTCACTTCCTACCAGCAACAACCTCACTGTAACCTGACAACAGGGGACCCTCACTTCCTACCAACAACCACCTCTCTGGAACCTGACAACAGGGGACCCTCACTTCCTACCAGCAACAACCTCTCTGGAACCTGATAACAGGGGACCCTCACTTCCTACCAGCAACAACCTCTCTGGAACCTGACAACAGGGGAACCTCACTTCCTACCAACAACAACCTCTCTGGAACCTGACAACAGGGGACCCTCACTTCCTACCAGCAACAACCTCTCTGGAACCGGACAACAGGGAACCCTCACTTCCTACCAGCAACAACCTCTCTGGAACCTGACAACAGGGGACCCTCACTTCCTACCAGCAACAACCTCTCTGGAACCTGACAATAGGGGACCCTCACTTCCTACCAACAACAACCTCTCTGGAACCTGACAATAGGGGACCCTCACTTCCTACCAACAACAACCTCTCTGGAAACTGACAACAGGGGACCCTCACTTCCTACCAGCAACAACCTCTCTGGAACCTGACAACAGGGGACCCTCACTTCCTACCAGCAACAACCTCTCTGGAACCTGACAACAGGGGACCATCACTTCCGACCAGCAACAACCTCTCTGGAACCTGACAACAGGGGACCCTCACTTCCTACCAGCAACAATCTCTCTGGAACCTGACAACAGGGGACTCTCACTTCCTACCAGCAACAACCTCTCTGGAACCTGACAGCAGGGGACCCTCACTTCCTACCAGGAACAACCTCTCTGGAACCTGACAACAGGGGACCCTCACTTCCTACCAGGAACAACCTCTCTGGAACCTGACAACAGGGGACCCTCACTTCCTACCAACAACAACCTCTCTGGAACCTGACAACAGGGGACCCTCACTTCCTACCAGCAACAACCTCTCTGGAACCTGACAACAGGGGACCCTCACTTCCTACCAGCAACAACCTCTCCCGAACCTGTCAACAGGGGACCCTCACTTCCTACCAACAACAACCTCTCTGGAACCGGACAACAGGGAACCCTCACTTCCTACCAGCAACAACCTCTCTGGAACCTGACAACAGGGGACCCTCACTTCCTACCAGCAACAACCTCTCTGGAACCTGACAATAGGGGACCCTCACTTCCTACCAACAACAACCTCTCTGGAAAATGACAACAGGGGACCCTCACTTCCTACCAGCAACAACCTCTCTGGAACCTGACAACAGGGGACCCTCACTTCCTACCAACAACAACCTCTCTGGAACCTGACAACAGGGGACCCTCACTTCCTACCAGCAACAACCTCTCTGGAACCTGACAACAGGGGACCCTCACTTCCTACCAACAACCACCTCTCTGAAACCTGACAACAGGGGACCCTCAGTTCCTACCAGCAACATCCTCTCTGGAACCTGACAACAGGGGACCCTCACTTCCTACCAGCAACAACCTCTCCCGAACCTGACAGCAGGGGACCCTCACTTCCTACCAGCAACAACCTCTCTGGAACCTGTCAACAGGGGACCCTCACTTCCGACCAACAACAACCTCTCTGGAACCTGACAACAGGGGACCCTCACTTCCTACCAGCAACAACCTCTCCCGAACCTGACAACAGGGGACCCTCACTTCCTACCAGCAACAACCTCTCTGGAACCTGACAGCAGGGGACCCTCACTTCCTACCAGCAACAACCTCTCTGGAACCTGACAACAGGGGACCCTCACTTCCTACCAACAACAACCTCTCCCGAACCTGACAACAGGGGACCCTCACTTCCTACCAGCAACAACCTCTCTGGAACCTGAGAACAGGGGACCCTCACTTCCTACCAGCAACAACCTCTCCCGAACCTGACAACAGGGGACCCTCACTTCCTACCAGCAACAACCTCTCTGGAACCTGAGAACAGGGGACCCTCACTTCCTACCAGCAACAACCTCTCTGGAACCTGACAACAGGGGACCCTCACTTCCTACCAGCAACAACCTCTCCCGAACCTGACAACAGGGGACCCTCACTTCCTACCAGCAACAACCTCACTGTAACCTGACAACAGGGGACCCTCACTTCCTACCAGCAACAACATCTCTGGAACCTGATAACAGGGGACCCTCACTTCCTACCAGCAACAACCTCTCTGGAACCTGTCAACAGGGGACCCTCACTTCCTACCAACAACAACCTCTCTGGAACCGGACAACAGGGAACCCTCACTTCCTACCAGCAACAACCTCTCTGGAACCTGACAACAGGGGACCCTCACGTCCTACCAGCAACAACCTCTCTGGAACCTGACAACAGGGGACCCTCACTTCCTACCAACAACAACCTCTCCCGAACCTGACAACAGGGGACCCTCACTTCCTACCAGCAACAACCTCTCTGGAACCTGAAAACAGGGGACCCTCACTTCCTACCAGCAACAACCTCTCTGGAACCTGACAACGGGGGACCCTCACTTCCTACCAACAACCACCTCTCTGGAACCTGATAACAGGGGACCCTCACTTCCTACCAACAACAACCTCTCTGGAACCTGACAACAGGGGACCCTCACTTCCTACCAGCAACAACCTCTCCCGAACCTGACAACAGGGGACCCTCACTTCCTACCAACAACAACCTCTCTGGAACCTGAGAACAGGGGACCCTCACTTCCTACCAGCAACAACCTCTCTGGAACCTGACAACAGGGGACCCTCACTTCCTACCAGCAACAACCTCTCTGGAACCTGACAACAGGGGACCCTCACTTCCTACCAACAACAACCTCTCTGGAACCTGACAACAGGGGACCCTCACTTCCTACCAGCAACAACCTCTCCCGAACCTGACCGCAGGGGACCCTCACTTCCTACCAGCAACAACCTCTCTGGAACCTGACAACAGGGGACCCTCACTTCCTACCAGCAACAACCTCTCTGGAACCTGACAACAGGGGACCCTCACTTCCTACAAGCAACAACATCTCTGGAACCTGACAACAGGGGACCCTCACTTCCTACCAGCAACAACCTCTCTGGAACCTGACAACAGGGGACCCTCACTTCCTACCAGCAACAACCTCTCTGGAACCTGACAACAGGGGACCCTCACTTCCTACCAACAACAACCTCTCTGGAACCTGACAACAGGGGACCCTCACTTGCTACCGGCAACAACCTCTCTGGAACCTGACGACAGAGGACCCTCACTTCCTACCAGCAACATCCTCTCTGGAACCTGACAACAGGGGACCCTCACTTCCTACCAGCAACAACCTCTCCCGAACCTGACAGCAGGGGACCCTCACTTCCTACCAGCAACAACCTCTCTGGAACCTGTCAACAGGGGACCCTCACTTCCGACCAACAACAACCTCTCTGGAACCTGACAACAGGGGACCCTCACTTCCTACCAGCAACAACCTCTCTGGTACCTGACAACAGGGGACCCTCACTTCCTACCAGCAACAACCTCTCTGGAACCTGACAGCAGGGGACCCTCACTTCCTACCAGCAACAACCTCTCTGGAACCTGACAACAGGGGACCCTCACTTCCTACCAACAACCTCTCCCGAACCTGACAACAGGGGACCCTCACTTCCTACCAGCAACAACCTCTCTGGAACCTGAGAACAGGGGACCCTCACTTCCTACCAGCAACAACCTCTCTGGAACCTGACAACAGGGGACCCTCACTTCCTACCAACAACAACCTCTCCCGAACCTGACAACAGGGGACCCTCACTTCCTACCAGCAACAACCTCACTGTAACCTGACAACAGGGGACCCTCACTTCCTACCAACAACCAACTCTCTGGAACCTGACAACAGGGGACCCTCACTTCCTACCAGCAACAACCTCTCTGGAACCTGATAACAGGGGACCCTCACTTCCTACCAGCAACAACCTCTCTGGAACCTGACAACAGGGGACCCTCACTTCCTACCAACAACAACCTCTCTGGAACCTGACAACAGGGGACCCTCACTTCCTACCAGCAACAACCTCTCTGGAACCTGACAACAGGGGACCCTCACTTCCTTCCAGCAACAACCTCTCTGGAACCTGACGACAGGGGACCCTCAGTTCCTACCAGCAACATCCTCTCTGGAACCTGACAACAGGGGACCCTCACTTCCTACCAGCAACAACCTCTCCCGAACCTGACAGCAGGGGACCCTCACTTCCTACCAGCAACAACCTCTCTGGAACCTGTCAACAGGGGACCCTCACTTCCGACCAACAACAACCTCTCTGGAACCTGACAACAGGGGACCCTCACTTCCTACCAGCAACAACCTCTCTGGTACCTGACAACAGGGGACCCTCACTTCCTACCAGCAACAACCTCTCTGGAACCTGACAGCAGGGGACCCTCACTTCCTACCAGCAACAACCTCTCTGGAACCTGACAACAGGGGACCCTCACTTCCTACCAACAACAACCTCTCCCGAACCTGACAACAGGGGACCCTCACTTCCTACCAGCAACAACCTCTCTGGAACCTGAGAACAGGGGACCCTCACTTCCTACCAGCAACAACCTCTCTGGAACCTGACAACAGGGGACCCTCACTTCCTACCAACAACAACCTCTCCCGAACCTGACAACAGGGGACCCTCACTTCCTACCAGCAACAACCTCACTGTAACCTGACAACAGGGGACCCTCACTTCCTACCAACAACCACCTCTCTGGAACCTGACAACAGGGGACCCTCACTTCCTACCAGCAACAACCTCTCTGGAACCTGATAACAGGGGACCCTCACTTCCTACCAGCAACAACCTCTCTGGAACCTGACAACAGGGGACCCTCACTTCCTACCAACAACAACCTCTCTGGAACCTGACAACAGGGGACCCTCACTTCCTACCAGCAACAACCTCTCTGGAACCTGACAACAGGGGACCCTCACTTCCTACCAGCAACAACCTCTCCCGAACCTGTCAACAGGGGACCCTCACTTCCTACCAACAACAACCTCTCTGGAACCGGACAACAGGGAACCCTCACTTCCTACCAGCAACAACCTCTCTGGAACCTGACAACGGGGGACCCTCACTTCCTACCAACAACCACCTCTCTGGAACCTGATAACAGGGGACCCTCACTTCCTACCAACAACAACCTCTCTGGAACCTGACAACGGGGTACCCTCACTTCCTACCAACAACCACCTCTCTGGAACCTGATAACAGGGGACCCTCACTTCCTACCAGCAACGACCTCTCTAGAACCTGACAACAGGGGACCCTCACTTCCTACCAGCAACAACCTCTCTGGAACCTGAGAACAGGGAACCCTCACTTCCTACCAACAACAACCTCTCCCGAACCTGACAACAGGGGACCCTCACTTCCTACCAGCAACAACCTCTCTGGAACCGGACAACAGGGAACCCTCACTTCCTACCAGCAACAACCTCTCCCGAACCTGAGAACAGGGGACCCTCACTTCCTACCAGCAACAACCTCTCTGGAACCTGACAACAGGGGACCCTCACTTCCTACCAACAAAAACTCTCCCGAACCTGACAACAGGGGACCCTCACTTCCTACCAGCAACAACCTCTCTGGAACCTGAAAACAGGGGACCCTCACTTCCTACCAGCAACAATCTCTCTGGAACCTGACAACGGGGGACCCTCACTTCCTACCAACAACCACCTCTCTGGAACCTGATAACAGGGGACCCTCACTTCCTACCAACAACAACCTCTCTGGAACCTGACAACGGGGGACCCTCACTTCCTACCAACAACCACCTCTCTGGAACCTGATAACAGGGGACCCTCACTTCCTACCAGCAACAACCTCTCTGGAACCTGACAACAGGGGACCCTCACTTCCTACCAGCAACAACCTCTCTGGAACCTGACAGCAGGGGACCCTCACTTCCTACCAACAACCACCTCTCCCGAACCTGACAACAGGGGACCCTCACTTCCTACCAGCAACAACCTCTCTGGAACCTGACAACAGGGGACCCTCACTTCCTACCAGCAACAACCTCTCCCGAACCTGACCGCAGGGGACCCTCACTTCCTACCAGCAACAACCTCTCTGGAACCTGACAACAGGGGACACTCACTTCCTACCAGCAACAACATCTCTGGAACCTGACAACAGGGGACCCTCACTTCCTACCAGCAACAACCTCTCTGGAACCTGACAACAGGGGACCCTCACTTCCTACCAACAACCACCTCTCTGGAACCTGACAACAGGGGACCCTCACTTCCTACCAGCAACAACCTCTCTGGAACCTGACAACAGGGGACCCTCACTTCCTACCAGCAACATCCTCTCTGGAACCTGACAACAGGGGACCCTCACTTCCTACCAGCAATGACCTCTCTAGAACCTGACAACAGGGGACCCTCACTTCCTACCAGCAACAACCTCTCTGGAACCTGACAACAGGGGACCCTCACTTCCTACCAACAACAACCTCTCCCGAACCTGACAACAGGGGACCCTCACTTCCTACCAGCAACAACCTCTCTGGAACCGGACAACAGGGAACCCTCACTTCCTACCAGCAACAACCTCTCCCGAACCTGACAACAGGGGACCCTCACTTCCTACCAGCAACAACCTCTCTGGAACCTGACAACAGGGGACCCTCACTTCCTACCAACAAAAACTCTCCCGAACCTGACAACAGGGGACCCTCACTTCCTACCAGCAACAACCTCTCTGGAACCTGAAAACAGGGGACCCTCACTTCCTACCAGCAACAACCTCTCTGGAACCTGACAACGGGGGACCCTCACTTCCTACCAACAACAACCTCTCCCGAACCTGACAACAGGGGACCCTCACTTCCTACCAGCAACAACCTCTCTGTAACCTGACAACAGGGGACCCTCACTTCCTACCAACAACCACCTCTCTGGAACCTGACAACAGGGGACCCTCACTTCCTACCAGCAACAACCTCTCTGGAACCTGATAACAGGGGACCCTCACTTCCTACCAGCAACAACCTCTCTGGAACCTGAGAACAGGGGACCCTCACTTCCTACCAGCAACAATCTCTCTGGAACCTGACAACAGGGGACCCTCACTTCCTACCAGCAACAACCTCTCTGGAACCTGACAACAGGGAACCCTCACTTCCTACCAACAACAACCTCTCTGGAACCTGACAACAGGGGACCCTCACTTCCTACCAGCAACAACCTCTCTGGAACCTGACAACAGGGGATCCTCACTTCCTACCAGCAACAACCTCTCTGGAACCTGACAACAGGGCACCCTCACTTCCTACCAGCAACAACCTCTCTGGAACCTGACAACAAGGGATCCTCACTTCCTACCAGCAACAACCTGTCTGGAACCTGACAACAGGGGACCCTCACTTCCTACCAGCAACAACCTCTCTGGAACCTGACAGCAGGGGACCCTCACTTCCTACCAGCAACAACCTCTCTGGAACCTGACAACAGGGGACCCTCACTTCCTACCAGCAACAACCTCTCTGGAACCTGACAACAGGGGACCCTCACTTCCTACCAGCAACAACCTCTCTGGAACCTGACAACAAGGGACCCTCACTTCCTACCAGCAACAACCTCTCTGGAACCTGACAACAGGGGACCCTCACTTCCTACCAGCAACAACCTCTCTGGAACCTGACAACAGGGGACCCTCACTTCCTACCAGCAACAACCTCTCTGGAACCTGACAACAAGGGACCCTCACTTCCTACCAGCAACAACCTCTCTGGAACCTGACAACAGGGGACCCTCACTTCCTACCAGCAACAACCTCTCTGGAACCTGATAGCAGGGGACCCTCACTTCCTACCAGCAACAACCTCTCTGGAACCTGAGAACAGGGGACCCTCACTTCCTACCAGCAACAACCTCTCTGGAACCTGACAACAGGGGACCCTCACTTCCTACCAGCAACAGCATCCCATGGGTCTGCTTAAAACCGGCACTGAATGTTTGTACCAACGACATCAGCAGCCTGTGGGCAAGTAAAACATGAAGAATTCCTAAACTAAATGAATTCTAGCAGAATCGGGGAGGTGGAGGAATACAAACAAAATATCATAAAAGGATTTGAAAAGAAGTGATGAGGCAATACTAAAACCAAAGAAGAAACACAAGAGTTTCGTTAGGAAAATGAGGGTGGCCTGGCCCTTTAAACTGGTAAAGGTGAAAATAGGAAAGGTGTAACTGAGAGGGTTTTTATGTCAGATATCATTTTGCCTTTCTTATCAGCAGAAAGTCTCACTTCATAATTAATGGTTTCAGTTTCCCAACAGCAGATGTTAAGAGTTTTACTCCTCTCCATCTTTCTGAAACAGTTGACTTCTCAATGTAAAGGAATGGCTCTCTCACGGTGCTTTCTCGACATGAATAGAAACTGAAAAGTAAAGCTATAGTAGCGAGGAACTTGAATGCAGTGCCATTTGTGAACTCCCAGGGCTGGGTGGTTTCATAGGACACAGGACAGTACAACACTGGGAGAGGCTCTTCAGCCCACAATGTTGTGCTGAACTAATTAAAGTAGTAATTAGAAGTGTAAGTATACTAGCCCTTTCTTCCTACACAATGCCTATATACACTACCTCCATTCAGGGACTGAATATGCCTATCTTCAGAGCTTCTGTTGCAATGCCTCCACATCTTCCCCTGGCAGAAGATATATTTCCTTTGAGCTTATCACTCCACCCCTCCTCACTTTAAATGCATCCCCTCTAGCATTAGGTATTTTGATCCAGTAAAATGATACCAGCTGTTGACTCTTCTAGGCTTCTCAAAATCTTGTTAACTGCTATTACTGCTCCAGAGAAAACAACATCAGTTGGTCCAACCTCACCTCAACCTCACCCTCCAATCCAGACAGCATCCTGGTGAATCTCTTCTGCACTCTGCAAAGTCTCCACACCCTTCCTCTGATGTAATGTAATATTCTAGAAGCAGCCTAACTAGAACTTAACTGACTTTTAAAACTCAATAAAGACAAGCATGCTATAGGGCTTTTACCACCTTATCAAACATCATGCAGCAATTGTTAACGAGCTATGTACTTGGACCTCATGAAACCTCTGCAAATCAACAATGTTGGGTTCTTGCCATAACAGTGGCAAGAACCTTCACACTTGATCTCCCAAATTGTAACATTTCCACACAATTGATCAATATCCTGCTGTATCCTTTGACAATCTTCTACACAATTCACATAACCACTAACTTTTGTATCGTCTGTGAACTTACATTTTCAATAAGGCCCCAGTGCAAACTCCTGTGGAACACCACTAGTCATGAACCTAAAACTAGCCTAACTTCCATTGACCACTACCCTCTGTCTTCAAGCCAATTCTGCATCCAAACAGCCCAGTTGCTGCAGATCCCATACAGTTAATGCATAACTTAATGGCCTCCTGGAACAAGGGTGGAGCAAATATTTCTCACACTGCACCTATTCAGTGCCTAGCCCACGTTGTGCGCAAACCCAGACCAAAATGAAGCTCTCCTGTGAGAAATACTCACTTTCTGACCTTTATTCTTGAAAGCAATTCAAATTGTACTTGTAGACCTGATATTGCACCTGCTTGACTGGGAATGAAACACACAGGATTGTCCTCAATGCAGCACAGAGTGCTAACAATGTTTCATGCTCTATTTCAGGGAGTTTACAGCTGTTTCAGTGGTGTCCAGGTGGTCCCCAGCCCACTCCACATTGCATCTCCCATCATCTCTTCCAACTTTTCTCAAGCTAGCGTGCTGAAGATGCTACAAGCTGCCAAGGACTTGGCCTCCTCCACAAATATGGAAAGTTCCCTGGAGAGTGAAACCAAGGCAACAGGGTTATGGGTACCTGCAGGTGATAACATTGCCAGTGATCTTCCTAAAGGCCCATTGCAGAATATCAAAGGAGCACATTCCACCGAGAGGAGGCCTACTGCCAGCGTACCGCCTACCCACTATCCATCGTTGCTAAGACCTCCAACATCGGTTTCACACCCACTCACAGCCATCAGAACGTTTCCTGACAAAGAGACAGTCTGGCTGAATCAGACCGTTACTAGATACAAACACAGGCCAATTGGCAATCGTCTTTCTCCAAGATCAACTGTAAACAACATCCCACATCCTATTCGTCCTAGTGAGCTTCCCATGCTTCCTCAACACAGCAAGGAATTTGATGAGAGAAAGAACATGATGTCTCCTAATATCCCGTTTATTTACAGTGATGAATATTTACAGGATATTTACAATAGAAAATATTTCAGAAGGAGACTTCCCTTGCCTTGCAGGAAGTTAGCCCATCCTACAGACACTGCCTCTGGTCAGAGTGGGTCACAGGTCACTATCCTAAAACCTTCTGTTGGAATGGATGAGAAATGGCTTATGGCAAACCTGCATCCTTCTGTTTCATATTCCAAGCAGGAGAACCATAGGCCCTGCAGCAGGTGTTACTCTGGGCTGCAGCCAGAGAAATTACCCCTAATGACCAGGCGATCGTCATACATCAGAGCAACAAAGGATGAGGAGGAAACCACAAGATTTCAGGTCAAACTAGGAAATTTGAAGTCAGGGTCACAAGGAGAGGTCACTGGGCCATTCCACAGTCATGACAGTGAGATTCTGAAACCTGATAGGAAAACTACCAATGTCAAGGAAGGATTCCCAGGCCACAGGAGGCACCTAGACCTCAGTACACCCAGAAAGCTCAAGTATTCTCTGTCTGCCAGGCTTCCCTCCTACAGAGAGGCCTGTCTGCAAAGCTCAGCAAGTCTGAGATGTGCCTCCCTAGCACTGCAGCACCATTCATGGCCCAGGCCCTCTCTGTATGTCTGGCAGCAGAGATGGGGCTCACAGCACCACCGCTGGTTGGCTGGCTCTGGGGACAGCTCCTGTGACAGAAGCATTCACATGAAGTACTTGGAAAAAAAGACCATGCACCAGGGCAGCACTCTGAGGCATCCCACTGTTGGCACATGCAAGACCATCCATCGTGGAACAAGAGCCACAAGCAGCTTTAACTTGGAGTTGAGAAGCGCAGAAGACAATTCCCCTCGTTTGAGAAAATGCGCGAGGATTTTAAGCTTGGAATCTGAGGTATAGAAGTCAATAAAGTTCAGAGCTGACCAACAGGATGGAAGCTATTTTGATTCAGAGAACTCCCTCCTTTTCAATGAGTTTAAAAGACTTAACTCAATGATCAAAGTGCAACTTAACTAGCAATGCATCAGTTAAAATGATATTTCCAGACCTTATTCTTTATCTACTTGCCTATAATACTACAACTTAGCAAAAATCCCATCGTGCTTCAAGGGTCTTAGTGGACAGACAGAACACGGAGGCGAAAGATTTTGAATTCAGGAAAGCATAAAAGACATTGACGACTGTACTCAGGACCATAGCTCTCTTGGGACAAAAGCCTTCACCAGAGAAATGAAGTTTTGTTTCTTTAAATCTGATAAGTATAGTGTTTTGCAATGTGAACAAAGTTTGTCTTGCCTTCAACAGATTAGCAACCAAGCTTTAAGAATAGCTTGAATGAACTGTTGAGTGGTCATCAAAAAACATTCTCTGATCGGCTAACATGTAGACATGGATTACAAACCATTAAAGTGCTTCAAGACTATGGACTATCCAAAGCACAGCTGCTTGTTACATTAATACCAATGCAGGCAGAATAAACAGCACCAACCTTAGCCATGATGTGATCAGTGTCAGAGCTATCTCTTTGCTGGAGAAGCTCAAATCTATTTGTTACCGAGGTTCTTCAGCACTAGGGAAAAGGTGCAGGGATGTGTGGTCAGCACAATGGCCCAGCCACTGTTCTCAACAAAGGCTCAAAAGTCTGGAATAATAAAGGGCTTCTTATCTGACACAATCCCATGTAAATTTAACCATTCTTAGTCTGAAATAAACAGGAGTTAATGTTTCAGGTGAACGACCTTTAATCAGAACTGGGGAAAGTTTGAAAATTGCAGACGAGGATGGGTGAAGCAAACAGAGGCAATATCTGTGATAGGCGAGCGACCAGGAGAAACCGGGAGACAAGTGGCAGGGGCAGGGCATGTTAATTGCAGCTGATCTGTTGGAACATGGAAGAAGGTGAAGGACATAGAGAAAATAGAGTGCAAGAACTGAAATCCGAAATCACTCAGTTATTTCAGTGATCCAACTTTAAACATTAAACAATTAGATCTCAGAATGAGTTAACTTCAAAAAATGTACTTTCGATATCAAAATGAATCAAATGCTAACATTAAAGATTTCAAAGTCACTTAGCTCAATCATTACACAGTTAGAGAGAACAATTTTAGACTGAACCAAATTCTAATATTACAGAAGTGAGAAAGTCAGGTCAAGTAAATCTGATACAATTTTGAGTGTGATTTCTGACTCAAACTTTTACAGATGTCGAACAAGCTCTCAAATGCCCTACATGAGGGACCTTATATATGAATTAGATCAGAGTGCAACTTCAGACTCAAAACAAATCCTTGCGCTGTACATTTAGTGATAGAACTCAGTCAAGTTTTGTTGATTCTTCCTCAGCTAATATGCATTCAGGGGTGTCATGGAGCATTCTTCCCTTGCTATTCCAATTTAACAGCTTAACCACAGTCAGGACAAACCAGCTCCCTTTATTAGCCACCTGAAATATTCATTCTTTCCATAACCAGCTCAAACTGACTGCAGATTGCACTATCAAAAGTGTACTGCAATTATTCACCCAGGCTGTTCTAATGGCATCTCAACTATCAAGGACAAGCGTTACAGCCACCTGCAGTTTCCCTCAAGCTACACAACAGCAGAACTTAGAAATATCTTACTTGCTTTTAACCATCGTTAGGTCTACTCTGGAGCTCACTTCTTAATCATACTGTGGGGATCCTCTCATGAGAAAAACTACAGCAGTTCAAGGCAACAGCTCAGGGATAAAGATTTGTAGTCTTCCCAGACTTACAAAAACTGAATAAAATGGTTCACAAGAAACAGATTGTAATGTAAAATAGTTAATAGAGCAGTGAAATTGCAAAGTTAGAGAGAGTTGAGTGTGAAACTGTGTCTCTAGCTAATTCAGTTTTGGGGTTGAGTAGATTTTCATTTTACTCAATAAATTTAATAGAAGTAACTTTACAGTTAGATATACCTGGAAGTGAAACCATATGCATAATTAACATATCTCAAAATATTTGAACATTATTTGATGTCAACCTTTTACAGCTATATAATTTTTTTATTGATGAAAATCAATTTCTTCCTTTGTGCAATGAGATGGTGCTTTGTGTGAATCAGGTCCTAACCTGATGCTGAGGGAGAGGGAGCTGAGTACTAACTCTCTTTGATCCAACATCTTTGTAAAAATATCAACTTTTCATATCTAACACTGAGAGATCAAATGGAAATAAGTTACAAGGTCAGACAACTGGAATGAATTAGTCTGGCAAGTATTTCAAGCTGCAGAATATAAATAATTCTAAAATTAAATAGCGTGTGATCACAAACTAAATTGAGCATTCCAATCAAAATCAGAGTGATTCAATGTGAATCAAGTTCCAACTTCAAACATTAGCAAGAGATCTAAATCATGAACGCCACATCCAGCGGAACTCTGCCATGGCAGCTCACAGTATCTCCGTATTAATCGAGTCAAACTGTGACACCTTCAACACTGCATTTACATCCCTCCTGATGTGGCCAGTACCCATTTGTCACCTCGTATTATAAACACACTGGCTGCATCCCAGCTGCCATGTTATTGCCCTGCTTTTGATCTATCAGTCACTGCTATGCAACCCTATATATCTTCTGAACTATTACATTTCATGCCAAAACACAATCACTCCACACACACTCTAGCCAAACCTCAATATCCCCTGACCACTCACTGCATTACATCCCTTCACAGGACACGCCCAATTTGACTCAGCATATCATTAAGAGGGCAGCCCAAACATCAAATCATCCTATCCCCAACCACTTAGTGCCCTACACAACTGATATCCACGCTATCCTATTCTGTATCACTCCAGTTTTGATACAAAGGCTCATCCTGATTGCTGTCTCGTCATCAAGTCATGGTCCATCTTCACCCGCCTTTGACCTTTCCCCATGCAGGAAGGGGACTGGTTAGTGATCAGGAAACATGAATCTAGTCTTCCTTCTCAGCACTGTGACACAAACTGAGCAACATTTCAGTGGAATCAGCAGTCAATCACTGCACCTGGACCACCAGAGCTTGCATCTCACAGCAGCCTACAACCACCACACACACCGTTCAGTTCTCAAAATGGCTTCCCTTTTACACCCAGTTAGCCTCAGAAAGGTTAACAGGTACAGTATCAGTGGCTACATCCATTTGGTTGTCATTACAGGTAAACCTGTGTATTACTGGGTTCCACAGAGGACACATGAAGGCTGTGCTATTGATTAACAACAAGGCAGACAAATAAGTTCCAAATACTTTACTGTACAATTAGAACAGGGGATACATAACTGTACATTGGTATTGAGTGCTGAAACACAAAACCACCTTCTCCTGCAATATTCATAGCTTTTTGTTTTAAATTCTTTCCAAGCAAAACATGATGCTTTCTGGAGTTTGCAACGGAATGAAGGCTGCGACAAAAATCCAACTAAAAGCGGAGGCTTGTGGTTGGCTGGTAAAGCAGGCTGCCTGGACTGTCTGTGGTTCAGTCCAGTCTGGCAGCCAGCAGTGACACCATCCCATCCCTGTCTCTCCAAAAGGACAGGGTTAAAAAATAGGCACAACAGAATGGTCTGAGGAACCAAAGCACGTTTCCTCACAGACTGAATACAAGGCACTGGAGGAAAGTTGAACAGTGAATTATTGGGAACAGGGAGTTATTTTGGTGGGGTTATTTGGGGTAGGAAAGTAGACCCAAATTGGATATGTAGAGCTGTATCTCTACAGCAGCCAAGGGATGCTGCAGTCTGTACATTCTTTGGAAATATCTGCCCTTTACATCTACATCAGCATTGGGCAGGTTAAAAGGCGCCAGGTTATACCCAGCAACAATGTTGTCACTTCAGATTAAAGCTGCTTTATCCCACAGAACTGCACCAAATGCTTGATAGCTTTTTACATTTTACAGCTGAGGTGTACGGTTATTTTGTCTGCAGCCATCTTCTTTAATCATCACCAATAATTGTACACCACAAGAACGGTCTGTAGAGGCCAGTCATTGATAAACATTCAAGGCCGGAGCAGTGGTGAATCACTCTAGGGTTAATAATGTACATGATTCCTTTTGCAAGAAGCTGCTCATTTAATTTATAAACTGCCCAAATTAAGCACCATTTTCTGCCAAAAGTAAACCGGATCAGTACTTTGGGGAGAGGAATGAAGATTTACATATTTGCAAAACAGCAACTGACTAGCATGATGTAGTGACCTGCAAAATCTTCACTTTTAGTCACAGTGAAGGAATGGGAACAAATTAGAGTTTTCCAGTCTGATTGACAAGGCAGGTGTCCTTTCAGGCAATGTAGATGCTCAGTGCTTAGTTTCCGTCAGTACAATGTTGGCCGTTACAAATATGAAGCATGACATTGACCACACCAGTACAAATATGACCCAGAAAGTGTGCTTGAATGGCGAGCTGTGCTTATTCTGAGCATGACTTCCAAACACCAGTTCAGTGTCCTTTCTGCTGAAGTGAACCAAACAGGCAGGAATGATGTACTGAATGCCCGTGCCTGCATAAGAACCAGTAATGCCCACCAGAGTCTCCAGGTCATGGGTGCAGAATGCCACTAGGATGGCGGGAATAATGGTGATCAGGGGAAAGACAATCCGGTCAATGAGCCATGGATACATTCCCCCTTCCCTGTGAAAGACAGTCTTCCAGTTGTTACGCAAGGTAACTGCAATTATTGGGAAGTTTGTGCTGATTGTGAAAACTGGGAAAAGCCCCAAGAAGTAGCGGATAAAGGGCACACTGATGACATCACAGTTGCTAGTGAAGTTGAGAGTGTACATGTCCTTCAGGTTACTGAAGCAGAAGATGGCCGTGAAAGACAATAAGCTGTAGAAGGCCAAGATGAGCACATAATCGATCAGGACCAACACGTTCATGTGCTTCTTCTTACTGATGGGGGTGATGAGGGAGGGCAGGGAATGCTGACACATGAAAGAATAGACGCACACACCAAACAAGTTGGGGATTCCAGAGAAGTTGGCGATCTGTGGATGACCCTCTCCTCTCCCTTTACTAATCCTGATCAAAGCCAGAATGATCATGATTGTAAAAGCTGAAAGGCAAGAAAACAATGGTTAGAAAATAAAGCAAGAATTTAACACATTGAAAGAACAGAAAAGAAAACAAAAACTAGAAACAAGTTACATAACAAAACCAGATTACTGGAAATACTCTGCAGGTCAGGCAGCATCTGTAGAGAGAGACACACACAACGCAGCTGTTTTAGGCTATCACTTTGCATCACATTGAAATTAAAAGTCAGTGCTCCATCAAGCAGCTAAAGTTGATTGCTCCTGACTCCTGCCAACACCAACGCGTTGTCTCAAGAGGATGCCAGCATCAAAGCGTGAGAGCCTACAATGACTAGATCACTTAACAAAATCACCTGAATGCAGGCTATGCAAGAAGTCACAGCAAAGGTAGCTCTAGCCATTTCCTTCCCAAGTGTGAACATGAAGTTCAATCCGTTCATCACATACACACATTTATCCTTATCAGGGACCTCCCAAACCCAACACAGTGGTCATTGAGTACCTGCTTATAGCCATCTGCTGCTGTAGCCCATCCACTTCAAGGTTCGACATGCTGTGCATTCAGAGAGGCTCTTCTGCACAACACTGTTGTAACACGTGGTCATTTGAGTTACTGTGCGCACCTGTCAGCTTGAATCAATGTGATAATTTTCCTCTGATTTCTCAAAATAACAAGACATTTTCACCAACAGAACTGCTGCTCACTGGATGTTTTTTTCATTTTTCACACCATTCCCCGTAAACTGTTTTGTGTGAAAATCCCAGGAGATCGACGGATCCTGAGATACTCAAACCACCCCATCTGGCACCAACAATCATTCCACAGTGACATTTCTTCTCCATTCTGATGTTTGGTTTAAAGAACAACTGAACCTCTTGACCATGTCTGCTTGCTTTTGAGCATTGATGCATCATCTATTGATTGGCTGATTAGATATTTGCATTAACAAACAGGTGTACCTAATAAAGTGGCTGATAAGAGTATAAACCATAGCCCAATATTTACTTAGAAGAAACCAACAGTGCATTAACCAACTTCTCATGCCTGAATATTAGCAAATTCAAGTTTCAGTCGTTAACTCCATCAATTATGGGATGTCAATTAGATGAAAAAGATCAATTTCAAGTAGGTGGTGGGGAACTGAGAGAATGAGAAGTGGAGTCTATGATATGAGTGGAAAGCAGGGGATAGTAAATTGCTTGGAATATAATACACACATAATATAGGCCATCCAGGATAAATTCCAGAAAATGCTGCACCTGAACTTCCTTCCATTACTTTTCATATTGGTATAACCTTCATCATGCCTCCCTCTTTTATTTACTAACTTCTCATTAAATGCACACAAACTCCAGAAGTATCTACACTCTTTCTAACTTCTCCCAGTTTGGATGCAAGGTCTCCACCGTGAAACATTAACTGTTTCTGACCTCACAGCTGCTGCCCAACCTGATGTGTCCCAGCATTCCCTGTGCAGGGACTATATTGCCAGTTACCTCCTGTGGTTGTGTGATTCATATTGCTATCAGGGTTGGATTAAAGAAATTCTACCTGTAGAAATATGACCTACTCTATCAGCACCTACAGTACATTAGGTCACATGGAAAAGTCCCTGTCCAATTACCCTCTCTTCAAAGGTGCTGTTCGTATTTGCATTTCTTAAAGCATACAAGGCCATTTATCTCAGAGTTGATAGCAGGGGTGATGAACCTTTTTGAAACCATGTGTGAAAATTCGCTGTAATCTAAAAAAAAATCTCATGCCATGGCAATTTGAGCAGAGATTATTACTGATAAATGAATTAGTAACAACAATTATGGGTGCTTCCTGCAAAAACATTTCACTGTTCTCAGATTGTAAAAAGAAATCACTTGCTGCTTCATTTGTCAGTAAGGGTAATCATTATGCATCTTTTTATTATGATTGGGGATTTATTATTGAGGGGCAGCATTGCATGACATGTGCCATCAAAATCTCTGCATGTACCATGGGCAATCTGATTCCACAATTATTTCCTTGTAATCCATTAACTCTCACTCCCCCACCCCCCAACTCTCCTATTATTCACCTGCACTAGAGACAACCTAGTGGCCAGTTAATCTGCCTAGTATGTGGGATGAGACCATGGCACCTGGAGTAAATCCACCTTGTCACAGCAGAGAACATGCAAACTCTACATAGACAACTTCCGGCAGTTCTAATGCTGCCTTGTGAACATTTTTGTGTCATCTCCTCTGCCTCTATTTTCTTCCCAATACGTTTTTCCAATGCAGAATTCATCAACTTCATCCACTTTGCCTCCAGCTTCCACCCTGCCCTCAAATTTACCTGATCCATTTCTAACACTTTCCTCCCTTCTCTCAATCTCTTTGTCTCTATCTCTGGAGAAAGCTTATCTACTGATGTCTATTGTAAACCCACTGACTTTCACTGCTACCTGGACTATACCTCCAACTCCGCTGTTACTTGTAAAAAAAAAGTCATCCCCTACTCTCAATTCCTCCGTTTTCACTACATCTGCTCTCAGGATGAGGCTTTGCATTCCAGAACGAAGGAGATGTCCTCCCTCTTCAAAAAAAGATGCTTCCTTCCTCCACCATCAGCGCTGCCCTCAACTGCATCCCTTCCATTTCATGCATGTCTACTCTCACCCCTTCCATCCGCCACTCTATCAGGGATAGGGTTCCTCTTGTCCTCACCTACCACTCCACCAGGCTCCACATCCAGGACATAATTCTCCACAACTTTTGCCATCTCCAGAGGGATCCCATATCAAGGTAATCTTTCCCTCCCCCCACCCCTACTTTCTGCTTTCCGCAGGGATTGCTTCCTATCTCACTCCCTTGTCCATTCATCCCTCCCCACTGTAGCGGAACAAGTGTTACACCTGCCCCTACACCTCCTCCCTCACTAACACTCAGGACCCCAAACAGTCCTACTGGGTGAGGCGACACTTCACCGGTGAGTCTGTTGGGGTCATATAGTGTGTCTGGTGCTCCCAGTGTGGCTCCTGTATATCGGTGTGACCCAACGTAGATTGGGAGACTGCCGAGCAGCCACGCTCTGTCTGCCAGAACAAGCGGGTTCTCGCGTGGCCCCCCATTAATTCCACTTCTCATTCTGGCCTCCTCTACTGTCATGATGAGACCACACTCAGGTTGGAGGAACAACACCTTATATCCTGTCTGGGTAGTCTCCAAACTGATGGCATGAACATCGATTTCTCGAACTTCTGGTAATGCGCCCTCACCCGCACTTCACCATTCCCCATCCCATTTTCCCCCTCTCATCTCATCTCCCATCACCTCCCTCTGGTGCTCCTTCCCCCTTCTGTTTCTTCCATGGACTTCTATCAGATCCCCTTCTCCAGCCCTGTATCTCTCTCACCAATCAACTTCCCTGCTCTCTACTTTATCCCTCCCCTTACAGGTTTCACCTGTCACCTGGTGCTTCTCTCTCCCCTCCCCCAGCTTTTAAATCTACTCCTCAGCTTTTTCCCTCCAGTCCTGCCAAAGGGTCTTGGCCTGAAATGTTGAGTGTATTGTTTTCCATAGGTGTGCCTAGCCTGCTGAGATCCTCCAGTGTTTTGCATGTTTTCCAAACCGGATTTTACTGCAAATGTGTCAAACAGTGATTGGTACAATCTATGGACAGTTTTTATCTTTTCCTCCAAAAAAAAGGTCCATTATGCAATGAAATCAGAATCAGAATCAGGTTTATTATCACTGGCATGTGATGTGAAATTTGTTAACTTAGCAGCAGCAGTTCAGTGCAATACATAATATAGAAGAGAGAGAGAAAAATAATAAATAAAATAATAGTAATAATTAATAAATAAGCAAATCAATTTCATATATTGAATAGATTTTAAAATGTGTAAAAACAGAAATACTGTAGATTTAAGAAAAGTGAGGTAGTGTCCAAAGATTCAATGTCCGTTTAGGAATCAGATGGCAGAGGGGAAGAAGCTGTTCCTGAATCGTTGAGTGTGTGCCTTCAGGCTTCTGTATCTCCTTCCTGATGGTAACAGTGAGAAAAGGCCCTGGGTGCTGGAGGTCTGCTGCCTTTCTGAGACACTCCCTAAAAATGTCCTGGGTACTTTGTAGGCCAGTACCCAAGATGGAGCTGACTAGATTTACAACCCTTTGCAGCTTCTTTTGGTCCTGTGTAGGAGCACCCCCACCCCCATACCAGACAGTGATGCAGTCTGTCAGAATGCTCTCTATGCTACATCTATAGAAGTTTTTGAATGTATTCGTTGACATCTTCAAACTGTTAATAAAGAATAGCCACTGTCTTGCCTTCTTTATAACTACATCAATATGTTGGGACCAGGTTAGATCCTCAGAGATCTTGACACCCAGAAACTTGAAACTCTTCACTCTCTCCACTTCTGATCCCTCTATGAGCATTGGTGTGTGTTCCTTTATCTTACCCTTCCTGAAGTCCACAATTAGCTCTTTCGTCTTACTGACATTGAGTGCCGGGTTGTTACTGTGTTACCCCTCCATTAGTTGGCATATCTCATTCCCGTACGCCCGCTCGTTACCACCTGAGATTCTACCAACAATAGCTGTATTGTCAGAAAATTTATAGATGGTATTTGAGCTATGCCTAGCCACACAGTCATGTGTATATAGAGAGGAGAGCAGTGGGCAAAGCACACACCCCTGAGGTGCGCCAGTGTTGATCGTCAGCAAGGTGGGTACGTTATCACCCATCTGCACAGATAGTGGTTTTTTGCAGAGGGAGATACAGAGGCCCAGGTTCTGCAACTTCTCAATCAGGATTGTGGGAATGATGGTATTAAATGCTGAGCTGTAGTCGATGAGCAGCATTCTGACATAGATGTTTTTGTTGTCCAGGTAGTCTAAAGCCACATGAAGAGCCATTGAGATTGCGTCTGCCATTGACTATTGTGGCGATAGGCAAGTTGCAATGGGTCCAGATCCTTGCTGAGGCAGGAGTTCAGTCTAGTCATGACCAACCTCTCAAAGCATTTCATCGCTGTAGATGTGAGTGCTACTGGGCGATAGTCATTGAGGCAGCCTACATTACCCTTCTTAGGCACTGGTATAATTGTTGACTTTTTGAAGCAAGTGGGAACTTCTGCCTGTAGCAGTGAGAGGTTGAAAATTTCTTTGAATACTCCCGCTAGTTGGTTGGCACAGGTTTTCAGAGCCTCACCAGGTACTCCATTGGGACCTTCCACCTCGCAAGGGTTCACTCTTTGTAAAGACAGCCTAACATCAGCCTCTGAGACGGAGATCACAGGGTCATCAGGTGCAGCAGGGATCTTCAAAGCTGTAGTTGTGTTCTCCCTTTCAAGGATTACAGATGATTGCCAAATCCAGCAACAGTTTTCTGGTATCAACCCCATAACCATTCATTTTTGTGTCTAGATATGTACTGTTTTCTTAAATATAGCAACTCAGTCTCCAAAAAGCTTTGCAGGCTAGATAATTCCAAAAATTCACCAACCACAAGGGATTAAATTTCTTCTCGTATTTGTTCTAGATGGTTTGAGGCTCTGATCTGGTTCTATGCACACAGACATGGAAAGCCATCCTTGCATCCACAGACAAGCTCCATAACAATATTGCATATTTTAATAAAATAATGTCATTCTTCTGAATGAGAGAAGTTGTCTGTTTAATCTCCCCCTAACATCCCAGGAATCAATATGGTGAACGGTCAGTGTCCACCCTATAACATGAGCAAATCTTTTCTTAGACAGGAAGACTGGACCTGTATGTACTCAGTATTCCAGATACCATCTCACCAGGACCCTGAATGATTGGAGCTAGATGCTGCCATTCTTAAACTCAAATCCTTTCTCAGTGAAGACCAGCATACCATTTGCCTTCCCACTTGTTTCCTGCACCAGCAATCTAACTTCCTGTGGTTTGAGTCCAAGGACACCCAGATGCTACCACTGAACACCAATCCCTTTCAAACTTTCACCATTTAACAAATATTCTGCCTTATTAACAAAATTATAATTCACCTGCCTTTTGCTTGCCCATTCATTGACATGTTGGTACTCCCCCATATCCTGTCCACACTGTCAGTTAGCTTCAAACTATCAGCAAGCTTGGATATATTGCCCTTGTTCCAGATCATTCATATGGATTGTTCGCAACTACGGCCCCTGTGTTGATCCTTGCAGAATCCAAGACCAAAAGTTACCCTTTAATTCTCCCGACGAAGGGTTTCGGCCCGGAACGTCGTCACTACCTCCTCCCATAGATGCTGTCCGATGAGTTCTGCCAGCATTTTGTGTTTTTATTTATTTCCAGCATCTGCAGATTCACTTCTGTACCCTTTAATTCTAACTGTTTTTGTGCCCACTAACCAAACCAATGTCAATGTTAGATTATTATTCCTAATACCAACCACTTGGAAATTGTTTCATAATCGCTCATATCACTTCTCTGAAGACCTAAAAATCTAAATACACCACAGTAATTAATTTTCTTCATTATGCTAGTTATAACCTCAAAAATAAATTCCTTATTTTCAAACATCATTTTTCTTTCATTAATCAACGTGCATTCTGCCTCTCCTATTATAGCAATACATTACAGTATTTGCCCCACTACTGATATCAGACTAGCTGCTCCACACGTATGATTTCCTTTCTTAACCACTTCCCATCCTCCAGTCTGCAGGAACCTTGCTGGAATCCTTGGAATTCTGGAAATGACGACAATGCACCCACCATCTCCACAACAGTCATTCTCATTCTCCTAGGAAACAGATCCTCAGACCCTGAGGGGTCCATTCATTCCTCCAGTACTAATTTCTTTGTGCTCCTGATTTACTTTAGACTTGTATTTCTCTACTGTTTCCAGAGGTTTTCTGTTTTCTGCCTCTGTCTTCTGACTAAAGGGAACAAAGACCTTCTCTCATATTCTCCTTCCCTTTCCTTACCAGTGCTTTGGCCTCAAGGTGAATCAGAAGTGTTCCTAATCCTTGCTTCTGCTCTTTGTTGACAATGTTATAAACATTTCCCTTTGATCTCATACCATCACTGACAAAGGATAAGGACAGAGATCATTCAGGCTGATTTTAGGGAGCCAGGAAAGCATTAAAAAGCAAAGCTGCAGAAGTGAAAAATAATTCTCTGCTGATGCTGAAAGTTCACGATAATGAAAGCAAAATGGTACTGAGATTTGGTGAACAGACACAGAGATGGAGGGATTTCGATTTCTGGGTCACTGGGACCAGTAAAAATCTAAACAGGTTATATTGTGGCAAGGTGTTTTGGTGAAGGGCAGGTAAGGAAGAGAACTAGGACTAATTTGGCAGAGATACGGACAGAGAATGCAGAATTAGGTTTGCAGAGGATAGCATACACAAGGATCAATGGTATGGAGCACCTGCCTCAGAATACCATGACAGCCTTCTGAAATGGTTTTAAATGCCTCTGATAAAGATCACTTAACTCAAGTGATTATATAAATAAACAAGATCATAAAAATGGTGAAAAATTTAAAAAATATGTAATCAAGACACCTTAAGTTACCAACAAATAATTGAAATTCTGAAAGTAGCTAGACGTGGCTTCAGAGTACTTGGCTCCTCCCTTTAGAGACGCAGTATCCCACAGTGAGACCACTGGTGGATTGGGGACAGCCAGCTACACTAGTGCCTGTCGCTCAGCTTGTTTGAGACTTGTGAGATGCGTAGCCAAAAGCAGAGGTCCAAGATAAACCCAGCCACAAATGGCAGCTATCAGTCATCTTGATTTGGCCCCATCATCTGGGAAAAAAGTAAATTGAGCAAATGTAGATTAAATGACTTACTGAATTAATTTGATATTTTTGATGAAGTAATTCAGGGAGATGATAAAGACAAAGTGACTGTTGATATGGTTATGAACCCCATGCTTTATGTGAAAGAAAATTTGAAATTCCAAGATTCAAAAGAACAGAGTTTGTTGATAATTCATTTTAAATGGAAATATCTGTTGCACAGCATTATATTAGGAGATAAATTATCAAATTTACTGTACATTACTCAGATGCCAGATTGAAGTGGCAGCACCTATAGCTCACTACATTCAAATGACCCATCCCAACAGCCATTCTGTGATCAACACACACAACATGCTGGTGGAACACAGCAGGCCAGACAACATCTATAGGAAGAAGTACTGTCGACGTTTCGGGCCAAGACTAACGAAGGGTCTCGACCCAAAACGTCGACAGTGCTTTTCCCTATAGATGCTGCCTGGCCTGCTGTGGTCCACCAGCATTTAGTGTGTGTTGTTCGAATTTTCAGCATCTGCAAATTTCCTTGTGTTAGGTATTCTGTGATTGTGTGCAAGAGTTAGCCTTTAACTTAAAAAGCTGCTCTTATAAAAGGCACACACGGTCATGTGCATTCTTGAAACCTCATTTCCGACAATGTACTTACTGTGCAATGGATCAAATCAACCGTCTCTTTTGCAGAAAGTCAGTTCATTTTGCAAAATAAAACTCTTACCTATCCATCTCATCAGGGAGGTGATAATCTGAAGGTATTTGGTCTTCTGCACATTGAAGAAGGTGAATGGCCCAAGAAGCAATGAAAACGCTGTCTGCATAACAATGGAAAGTGACAGCTATTAAGATGAACAGAACAAGGTCTAAATCTATAATGTGGCTCCATTACAAAGTGACGCATAATGCTGCAGAAAAGTAGGGCAATTATTCCGATTTTAATGTAACTTGTTAGATGATGACTGTCCACATGGTGCATGGAACAGGTGCTGTTCACAACCTGGGTAGTTCTGACTCCTCTTTTACTACTGATACAAAAGGTAAAATTCCTGAGGAAGTTTTACAGCATGGCTAAGGTGACAATTAGAAAAAAAACTTCAGATTGCTTTAGTTGGGAGCTACGTAAATTACATCCTAGAAAACCCTAAGATTACTGCCTGATTTTCCAGCTGTTAAATATTTATAATGTAAAATATATAACATGTAGTTCTAAGTTAAAAGTATATTTATTATCAAAGTACATATATGTCACCCTTTACAACCCTGAGATTTATTTTCTTGCAAGCGTTCACAATAGATACAAATATACAGTGGAATCTACAGATAAAGATGGATAAACAACCAACGTGCAAAAGACAAACTGTGCAAATACAAATAAATAATAATACTGACAAAAGTGACTTGCAGAGTCCTTAAGGGTGAATCTATACTGGGTTGTGGAGTCAGTTTGGCATTGAGATGACTGAAGTTACCCATTGGTGTTTCAGGAGTCTGATGGTTGAAGGATAAGATCTGTTCCTGAACCTGGTGGTGTGGGACCTAAGGCTCCTGTACCTCCTTCCCAATGATGGCAGGCAGCAGGAAGAGAGCATAACCTGGATGGATGCTGTTTCTGTTTGGCAGCGCTCCATTTCGATCTGCTCAATAGTGGAAAGGGCTTTTCCTGTAATGGACTGGGCTGTGTCCACTACTTTTTGTAGGCACTTCTGTTCCTGGACATTAGTGTTTTCATACCAGGCCATGATGCAGCCAGTCAGGATGCTGTGCATCTATAGAAGTTTGTCAAGTTTTAGATGACATCCCAAACCTGCACAAATTTCTAAGAAAGCAGAGGTACTGCCATACCTTCTTTGTAACTTACATCCTGACCCCAGGACGTATCCTCTGAAATGATAACGTCAAAGAATCTAACATTACTGATCTCTCCAAGTCCAATCTCCTGAAGAGTGCTGGCTCATGGACCACCAGTTTGCTCCTCTTATGGTCAATAAATGACTCTTTGGTTTTGCTGACATTGAGTGAGAGGTTGTTGTGACACCACTCAGCCAGATTTTCAATCTCCCTCCTATAAGCCAATTCGTCACCACCTTTGATTAGGACCATGACAGTGGACTTGTCAGCAAACTTGAATATGGCATTGGAACCGTACTAAGCCACAGTCATAAATATAAACTGAGTAGAGCAGAGAGCTAAGCACACAGTCTTGTGGTGCACCTGTCCTGATGGTGATTGTGGAGGAGATGTTGTTGCCAATCCGAACCGACTGAGGACTGCAAGTGAGAGAATCAAGGATCCTTTGCACAAGGAGGTATTGAGGCTGAGGTCTTTGAGCATATTAATTTTGAGGGGTTCATAATGTTGAATGCAAAGCTGTAGTCAATGAAGAGCATCCTGATGTATGCATCTTCACTGTTCAGATGATCCAAAGCTGAGTGGAAAGCAAATGAAATGGCTACTGCTGTTGACCTGTTGTAATAGTAAGCAAATTGGAGTGGATCCAAGTCACTCCTCAGGCAGGAGTTGATATGTTTCATGACCAACCTCTCAAAGCACCTCATCAAAGTGGTTGGAAATGATACTGGACAATGCTCATTGAGGCAGGTTACCATGTTCTTCTTGGGCACAAGTATGACTGAAGCTTGCCTGAGTAGGCTGTGGAAGTGAGAGGTTAAAGATGTCAACAAATACTCTACCCAGTTGATTAGCACAGGTCTTCAGTGCTTGGTTTGGGCTAGATGCTTTCCATGGGTTCACCAACCTGAAAGATTCTCTTATGTTGACCTCAGAGATTGAAATCACAGGGCCATTTGGGGCTGTGGGAGTTCATGAAGGTGCCTCCACTTTCTGTCAGTGAAAAAGAGCATAAAAGACATTGAGCTCATCTGAAAGCTAAACCTTGTTGTCACATACTGTGTGTCGCTTGGTTTTACTTTGTAGGAAGTAATAGCATTCAAGCTCTGCCACAGTTGTCGAGCATCCTTCTGATTCAAGTTTGGACTGGGATTGCCTCTTTACATGTGAGGTGGCTTACCGGAGGTCATATCTGGACCACTTGTACTTTCCTTGGTTACCACACCTACATGCCATCAATCTAGCCCTCAGTGACTTGGTTCACCTGAGGTTTCTGGTTGGGGAAGACTCTGAATGATTTTGTGGGGATACACTCACTCACAAGTGTCTTTATAAAGTCTGTGACAACCATGGCGAATTCATTTAGATCCTCTGATGAGTACTTGAACGTGGTCCTGTTCAACTACTCAAAGCAAGCATATTAAAAATAATACACTTTTAACTAATCTCAGAAGAAGTGAAAAACTATTTGGCAGTCATGCAGTGAACTCTCAGAATTACTCTTGAGGGTGCTTCATGTCACAACTGCAAATACAAAATTTGACTCCATTTGGTGTACTGGGTAGGGATTAGAGTTGAAGAGGAGATCTCAGGGGTGAGGAAAAAAAGGCACAGTCATGGGGATTTGCAAACAAGCATAACACTGGTACAGCCTAGGAACAAATGCAAGCGAGCAAGCAAAGGGAAGAGGAGGGAACAGGGACTGAGGAGCTAGAACACAGGCCAAGCTCTTCAGGGAGAATCATGGATCTCACTAGAAGTTACAGGAATAAAATCTGTAGATAACCAAAAACTGGACAGGACAAAGCACAGGCATTGTAGACTTAGGGCACACTCTTGATGATCACATGGATGAAGCACAAACTCATCCTCAATTCTTCAGCATTAATTGCAGAATTAATTTACTTAACAGAAAGTGAGAAAAATAGCAGAAACTTAACACAGTACACATTATTATCCATAAAGGTTGAATAGCTGTTATTTTTCTCTAATCATTCAGTATTCTCCCCAAACTACACCGAAGATCAAGGTTTTAGTGATGGCAGGAACCCTCAATCGCTCAAGAGGGTTTGAGAAAGGAGATTTAATCTACTTTCACAAAGCGACTGCTGAGCCTGTAATAAAAACAGGCTCCCTCAGGATGGATTTAATCTAGTGCATGTTATACAAATGCTTGTTAGAAAATATTTTGAGATGCAGTGAATGAGTAGAACAAGAAATCCTTTGTGGCAAATGCACCTTCTCTGCACTGGACCATTCCTTACATTGTGATTGGGTCTGCTGTAGACAAATTGATCGATTCATCGTAATTAGTCAACAATTCCATTATTCAGCTGCAAGGACAGAAGGATACAGATGTACCTTGCATCATTCATCAGCAGCAACTCCTACACTGCTCTTATGCGACTCCAGAGTGGGAACGCTCAGAAAGAAAACACCTTTCAATGTAACTGAGGGACAAATTGTCATTTTTATATGATGCAGTGGGTCACAAAGGGCAACAGAGGGGATGCTCTCTTATCTGGCGCCATAAAATCTAGAAAGGAGTGTGAGTTCCCACGGGGAACAAAGCAACAGAGGCAATGCCTGCGCCACCACACATTACACGCAACTGCTGTTTATTTAAATAAAGTAGCTCAATTAAATGGAAAACTGTCTTCAGTCTCCTTCAGAATAATTGCTGAATATTGGTATTCTAAAGGGAGAGGCTCCTCCAGAAGTCCCCAGCATCCCAGGTGTCAGTATGCAGCCAATCCAATTCACTCCACATGATACCAAGAAGCAGCTGAAAGTACTGGATACTGCAAAGGCTATGGGCTCAGAAAAAATCCTGGCAACAGTCCTGAAGACTTGCGCTCCAGAACTTGCCGCACTACTAGCCAAACTGTTCCAATACAACTACAACACCAACATCTACCCAGCAATGTGGAAAATTGCCCAGGTATGTCCTGTACATAAGAAACAAGGCAAGTCCAACAGCCAATTACCATCCTATCAGCCTACTCTCAATCATCAGCAAAGTAATGGAAGGAGTCATCAACAGTGTTATCATGCAGCACCTACTCAGCAAAAACCTACTTACAGATGCCCATTCTGGATTCCGTCAAGGCCACTCAGCTCCTGACCTCATCCCCTCCTTGGTCCAAACATGGACCAAAGAGCTTTAAATACCAGAGGTGAGGTGAGAGTGAAATGTAGTCAATGTGAATTAGAGTGAAAACCCTCCGCTGGTTGGAATCATACCTGACACAAAGGAAGATGGTTATGGTGGTTGTAGGTCTATAATTTCATCCTCAGGACATCACTACAGTAGATCCTAAGGGAAGTGTCCTAGGACCAACCATCTTCAGCTGCTTCATCAATGGCCTTCCTTCTGTCATAAGATCAGAGTGGGGATGTTTGCAGATGACTGCACAATGTTCTGCACCATTCATGACTCCTCAGATAGTGAAGCAGTTCATACCCAGATGCAGCAGGACCTGGACAATACCCAGGCTTGGGCTGACAAGTGGCAAGTAACATTTGAGCTACGCAAGTGCCAGCCAATGACCATCTTCAATGAGAGGCTCTAACCATTGTCCCTTGACATTCAGTGGCATCACCATCACTGAATCTCCTACAATTAACATCCTGGGGGTTTTACCACTGACAGGAAACTGAATTGGTCTAGCCACTTAAACACCGTGGCTACCAGAGCAGGTCAAAGGCTAGCAATCCTGCGGCGTGTAACTCACCTCCTGACTCCCCAAAGCCTGTCCACCATCTACAAGGCTCAGGTCAGGAGTGTAATGGAGTACTCACCACTCACCTGGATGAGTGCAGCTCCGTCAACACTCACGAAGCTTGACACCATCCAGTACAAGGCAGTCCACTTAATTGGTACCCCTTCCACAAGCATCCAATCTCTCCACCGTCGTTGAACAGTTGCGGCAGTGTGTACTGTCTACAAGATGCTCTGCAGCACATACCAAAGTTCCTAAGGCAGCTCCTTCCAGACCCACAACCACGACCATCTAGAAGAACGAGAACAGCAGATACCTGGGAACACCACCACTTGGAAATCCCCCTCCAAGTTACTCACCATCCTGACTTGGAAACATATCGCCATTCCTTCATTGTCACTGGGTCAAAATCATGGAGTTCCCTCCCTAACAGCACTGTGGGTGTACCTACACCTCAAGGACTGCAGCAGTTCAAGGAGGCAGCTCATCACCACTTTCTCAAGGGCAACTAGGGATGGGCAATAAATGCTGACAGGTGGTGACACCCACATCCCGTAAAAGAATATTAAAAAAATATAGTCTTTCAGCTCTTCCATTCAGTGCTATTGAAGCAGTTGAAACACGGAACATCCTCCCACAATACTGTACAGTCCTGGTTATCGAGGCCACTGCCAATAGTGACATCCATCTCCCTTGTAAACTAAACCCACAAGCTCGCTTGAGAGAGCTGCCATCATCTTTTGAAAAAAAACCCAACAAACTGCTGGAGGAATTTTGAATGACAAGCAGGATCCAGCATCCACTTGGGCGGGGTGGCGGGGGGCGGGGGGAGGAAGAGGAGAGGAGGGATTGTTGACATTTCAGGTCTAAACCTTGCCAAGAAGATCAATGAGGGGAGGGTGGTAGATATGATCTATATGGATATCAGTAAGGCCTTTGATATGGTTCAGCATGTTAGGTTACTATGGAAAGTTAGATCACATGGAATCCAGGGAGAGCTGGCAAACTGAATACACCATTGGACTGATGGTAAGAAGCAGAGGGTGATGGTAGAAGGTTGTTCCTTGAACTGTAGGCCTGTGCCCAGTGGTCAGTGCTGGGCCCATTGCAATTTGTCACCTCCATCAATGATCTGAATGAGAATGGTTAGTAAGTTTGCGGATAGCACTATTATCAGTGGTGTCAATGACGTGGAAGAAGGTTACCAGTATTTATAAAGGAATCTTGATAAGCTGGGTAAGTGGGTTGAGGAATGGAAAACTGAGTTTAATTTTGATAGGTGCTAAGTTTGGAAACAACAATGCCCTTGAACAGGAAATCCTACAAAGAGTAGTGGATACAGCCAGTCCAGTACATGTAAAGCATTCCCCACCACTGCGCACACCGACACGGAGCACTGTTGCAGGAAAGCAGCACCCATCATCAGGAACCCTCACCACCCAGACAATGCCCTCTTCTCACTGCTGCCATCAGGGAGAAGGTACAGGAGTCTCAGGACCCAACCACCAGGTTCAGGAACAGTTATTACCCCTCAACCATCAGGCTCTTGAACCAGTGGGGATATCTTCACTCACCCCATCACAGAATTGCTCTCACAACCTGAATCAGGATTAATATCACGTGCATATTTCATGAAATTTGATAATTTTACGACAGTACAATGAAATACAAGATAAATGAATATAGAAGGAAAAACTGAGTATTTATATGTAAGTATAGAAGTAGTTAAAATAAGTACTGCAAAAAAACAGAAATAAAAAGTAGTGAGGTAGTGTTCATGGGGTCAATGTCCATTCAGAAATTGGATGGCAGAGAGGAAAAAGCTATTCCTGAATCACTGAGTGTGCGTCTTCTGGCTTCTTTACCTTCTTCCCAATGGTAACAGCGTGAACAGGCCATGTCCTGGGTGGTGCCGATCCCCGGTGATGGACGCCGCATTCTTAAGGCATTGCTCCTTGAAGGAGTCTGGAACAGTATGGAGGCTGGTATCCATGATGGAGCTGACTAATTTTACAAGTACCTGCAAGTTATTTCAATCCTGTGCAGAAGCTCCCCTATACAAGATGGCGAAGCACCTAGTCAGAATGCTCTCCATGGTACATTTGTAGAAGTTTGTGAGTGTTTCAGTTAACAAACCAAATCTCCTCAAACTCCTAATGAAATATACCCTCTGTCTTGCCTTTTTTGTAGCTGCAACAATATGTTGTGTCCAGGTTAGGTCCTCAAAGATACTGACACCCAGGAATTTGGAACTGGTCACTCTCTCCACTTTTAAAAAAAAATGACTAATTTTTATTGCAACACCAACAAATTATATTCACTACAACCAGTTGCCAATTACATTTTGACTGTTTAACCCAGCCACCCCCCATCCCCCCTCCACCCCTCTCTCCCCCACCAACCAACTGAATAGAGTGCATACACAGACAGAGCATTCCTATTTTAACAGAAAATCTTTTAAGTTAGATATCAAATTTGTCCACATTAAGATTGTGTTTGGTCATGCATCATTTACTCTCGCTGATGATAATTCCAGGTAAGAAATGTCCAAAAAGCTCCGAAGCCAGTGAGTACTTGAAATATCATGAGGAGGTTTCCAACGCTGGACGACAATCTTCTTAGCTGCAGTCAGGCCTGCCAGCCAGACTTTGCATGTTTTTTCCATAAGGGAAAGGTGGGAGTCATCATTTAGAAGATGTACAGTGGAGTCCCTTGGTAATTGTACCTTCGTTAGTTCTATAAGAGTACTGATAACCTTCCCCCACAAACCAAAAACCCCTGGACATTCCCATACAGCATGTATAAAAGAGCCAACGGTTCCGTGGGGGCAAAATGAGCAATATGGGTCAGGAACCAGTCCCATTTGATGTCTAATTCTCGGTGTTAGATATGCTGTATGACAAAATTTCAAGTGTATATACTGATGATTTGGGTTTTTCGAAGCACCGGCAGCATTATCCCAAATCACATCCCAGTGTAAGTCTTGTCCCAATTCAGATATGTCCCTATCCCAGGCTTTCATTCCCGATGTGGGCATATATTTCTGGGAGTTTAATTTATCATGGATATATGACACTATCTATCTTGGAGCACTCTGTATCCAACATAAAATGGGAGGGTCCTTTAAATCTGACCCCCAGGGAATCCCGTAGGCTTTAAAGCTGACATTACTCTAAAGTAGAAGACAGTGTTTATCAATATTATATCGAGATACCAGTTCTTGAAAGCTAAGGATAGTACTTGCCCTATTAATATCTTGAAGAGTAGTAATACCTTTATCCTCCCAAGTTCTGTCAGTGAATGGTTCCCCCTAAATAGGAAATGATTATTGTTCCACAATGGAGATGATTTGCACCATATGCTTTTAAATTTTAGGAATTTTTCTGCTGCTCTAAAAACTTGTAGCACATGGATTAAAATTGGACTGTAATATAAATCACATTTTTTGGTAGACGTACCTATAAGGAGAAAGTCCTTCAACCTTATTGGTGCTATTAGCTCTTGTTCTATATTTTTCCATGATGAAACTTTATCCTCCTCCATCTAATATTTAAGATTTTTTAATACAAATGCCCAGTGATATACAGTTGGCCCTCCTCATCCACAAATTCCGCATCTGCGAATTCAACTAACAGCGAATCACGAAAACCCGGAAGTGCTCTTCCAGCACTTGTTTGAGCATGTACAGGCTTTTTTTTTTCCTTGTCATTATTTCCTAAACAATGCAGTATAACAACTAGTTTACATAGCATTTACATTGTATTAGATATTATAAGTAATCTAGAGATGATTTAAAGTATACGGGAGGATGTGCATGGGTTATCGTGGATTGGGATCGAAAAAGATCGGAAGTTCTCTTACTAAGTAAGTTGGAACAGATACATCCGCTATTATTTAGCGTCAGTCAAAAGTTTGTCTTTGTATATAGTATATATTTTATCTTTCTATGCATATAAAATACTTAAGAACGTATGTTTCAGCGCCGGGCTCGGGAACAGAAGTTCCCAAGTTCGATCTAGTGACGGATTGTTCCCGAGTGCATTCTGCACCGTGCCGGTTTGATGTGGAGGATCAAAACCCCAAAACCCAATAATTAAATCACTGCGTTGCTTAGTAATCTTTCATCGGGGCAGAACCTTTCTCACTTTATCCTTTAAAATTGTCCCGATCATTGACTGACGTAGCCTAATGCTTTTCCAATGACCGATGGCGTTTCACCTCTTTCCGATCGCTTTGTTATTTCCACTTTATTTTCAATTATGATCGTGATTATTTTCGTGAACAGAAACACTGTGGATTCAGATCTCTGCTGCTGGGTCCTAATGTCCACCGCACTGAGACAGGTTAAATAAGGTCTGGGATTCTGCTGGGTCTTAAGGTCCACTGTATTGAGGCTACATCCACACTAGACTGGATAATTTTGAAAACACCGGTTTCACGTAAAAACGATAGGCATCCACACTATGTGTTTTTAATAACATCTCTGTCCACAATGAAACGGAGATTTCGGCGAATCTCCTCCTACTGCGCATGCGCAGGACACATCCACTGAAAACAAGCGACACGTTTGGTGTTGAACCTTGCCGTGAAAGATGGTGTGTGTTTGTTCAGTTACAGACTAGAAAAACTTAAACGACGGGCAGCTATTGGCTCTCACGCAGGAAGATATAAAAGTAAAAATAAACAAATACTGAAGCGTACGGAAGCAACTGACAGGGAGTTCACGGACTGTATGACCCAGCTGACGATGACCATTGAAAAACTGACCAACTCTGTTGCATTAATAAAGCACCTTATTAAGTATGTAAAACATGTCTGCATCAATATTATCTTGTATTTCCATACAATGTTACATTAGGCTGTTACACATCTATTGTCAGAGAAGTACTTGCCTAAATAGGTAAACCACCTTCATACGAGCAAGGGCAGAAAACAGGGCAAAGTGAGTATACTTATTTATTCAGTAAGTTATGGGTCAAAGTATTTGGTGAGGACTCTTCTGTCTAACTCTTTCTAACTCTTCTGGCTTCAGTCTCGTTGCTGTCTGTTCTGAAATTGTTAGGTTGCGTTCAATGAAATGGTGCGCTGCTGTCTAACAGCATTTTCAGATTTCTCCAGTTACTCCGTCCACACTGATCTGCCCGAGTGGCGTTTTCAAAAATACCTGTCCTGGAAAATGTTTCTGAAAAGCTCCGGTTTTGGGGGACGAAAACGTTGTTTTAGTGTGGACGGAGGTATGCCATCTATGCCTGGTGTACAGCCCTTATTTGTAGCTTTGAGTAGCTCATCCAGGGACCTCCGGTATGGTGCAGATACAGCCAGCAGCATAATCAGCAAGGGCTCCCAGATGGTCTTATTTCCCCCTAAATAAGAAGCGGTTATTTAAATAAGAAAGCGGGTCTTGCAGCATGAAAGGGGGAAAGAAAAGAAAGACAGGAGGAAAAACGCAACAAAACCCGAAGACAAGCGATAAAATACTGACTGACGTTGGCTGAACATGAGGCTGTTCATGCGAACACCGTGGCTGAAATACAGGCGCTCTGTTCGGATATGAAATAAGAACTGAGTGATTCAGTGGGTTTTCTAACGAAGGAACTGGTGGATTTCAGAGAAGAAATTAACCAGAAGTTGAATGCTATTGTTGGTGATTTAAAAGAAATAATGGGCAGAGTTGAAGAGACGGAGCAAAGGGTGACATAAGTGGAGGGATGGAAGGCCGAGGCCGAGGAGGTTCTTGCCCACTTCAGAAGATTATTCAAACTTGACTAACGAACCTGGAGGTGCGTTCACAAAGGAATAACATACATATCCATGGAATTGCTGAGGGAGTGGAAGGAGACAATATACAGGAACTTCTGGAAAAAATTATTAAAACAGAGTTGTCCCTTCCCGATGTTGCACTCGGGATACAACGCTGCCATCGATCTCTTGGATCCAAACCACAAGGTTCCAACCCAAGGTCCATGGTCATCTACTTTCAGGAGTATAAAATTAAAGTGTTGGTGCTTTGCTCGGTTTGGAAAAAAAAGAGATTTATTACGACGGGAGAAGAGTATTTTTTGATTAAGACTAACCGACCAAAATACTTAGGAAAAGAAAGGCTTACTCCACTATCAGAAAAACACTTAAAGGAAAGGGGCTCCGGTTCCAGACTCTATCCAGCCAAACCTCGAGTGTTTTTTGGCACTGGACAAGTCATCCACAGTAACGCATTGGAAGCGATGGAAGACCTGAAGAACAGGGGAGTTTTCCCGGACTGTCCCGGCATCATGGCCCCTGCGGAAGGCACGGCCACGGCAAATCTGAGGCAGCTTTCCTGGGAGACAGCGGGTGATAAAATATCCTTCAGCCAGGTTGGTAAAGTCACATGTACCCTAACACTAAACTATAATTGACTTTGGATTAAGAACTTAAAAATAGAACATAAATGATTTTTCCTCTGTAAGCTCTTATTACCATAACTGACCACAAACCCGGGAGCTGATCTTTGATTTTGATCTTTTTCGTGCACTGTCCTGATTTCAATTATTCAGAGGCATCAACCTGCACAAGGAAGGGCCCCTTCGGGTTTAAGAGCTTCCACCTGACTTAAAGGTTTAGCTTAAACTTCAAAGATGGAAGTCACAGATATTATATGAGTAGCTCATCCAGTGTAACAGGAGAATCTAGAGTTTTGGTGACCTCTAATGACAATGTGGGGAGGTCTAACCCACTAAAAAAAAATCGGTGAAGTCATTCTCAGAAGGAACTGAGCCACTTGTATACAGTTCTTTAAAGTAATTCTTGAATGTTTTGATTATTTCCTCTGTTGAAGATACTACTCCATGTTTAGCACATCTAATCACTGGTATAAACCTTTTAGCTTCCTGTTGTTTGAGCGTTAGTGCCAGAAGATGGCTCGGTCTGCTGCCTTCCGCATCATACTTATGCTTGGTTATATGGATTGTATATTCTGCCCTGCTTCTTAATAAATCATTTAACTCTGCTTGTTTTCTTTTGTTATGGTGTATCTCCTTTTGAGATCATTCTCCAAAACCTTACATTGTTCTTCTAGGGTGGAAATCTTTTGAAGCCGGCTTTTATGTAGGTGGGAACTGAACCATGTGGCATTATTTCGTAAGAAACCCTTGAAGGAGGCCCAAACCACTGTCACATCCGAGACACTATTTTTATTTAAATTTATAAATTCCATCAGTTTTGTTCTCAGTTGTGTTAGAAATTTGTCGATTTTTTGAAGGGTGGAGTTAAACCTCCACCTAGTAGCCTTATTTTTGATTTTGCCATAATTAAAAGTAGATATAACTGGGTTGTGATCAGATAGATGTCTGGGCAAAAATTCTATTGAGTGTACCAAAGGCAGCAAACCAGAGGATACAAGAATGTAATCTATCCAAAAGAAAGTTTTATGTCTTGTGGAGAAGAAGGTATAGTCTTTAGCAGATGGATTATGCACCCTCCACACATCAGTTAAATTTAAATCTGTTAGAAAAGGTTAAGTGCTTTCGAAGCAGATTCTTGAGAGCTCGATATAGTTGAGGAAGATTTATCAAGGTTATTGTTTACCAAAGCATTCATGTCTGAACCAACATATAGTTGGTAGTCACTTAACTTCAATAATTGTGAGGTAATTGAGGGAAAAAATTCAGCCACGAATAGTTGGGGCATATAGACTAATGAATGCAATTTTTTTTACCCTGAATGGATGTACAGCAAGAAGCTAGACGTCCTTCATTGTCAGAGCCAGTCCTTTCAATTGATACATTAATACTACATCTCATTAATATCATAACTCCTTTCGTAGGAGTACCATCAGCTGATGGTTTATAAAAATGGTTTTGAACCCTGAGAATGTCGTTAGTTTTAAGATGTGTTTCCTTTAATAGCTCGATATCTATTTTCTTTCTGCGTAAGAAATCTAAAACCTTTGAACGCTTGTAGGGAGAGTTTAATCCTTTAACATTAAGTGATACAATAGTAAAATTTTCTAATTTATCTGTGTTGCTCATCTTCGCCTGGATCTGTTGTCGTAAGTTGGTGTGGACTCCAGAGTTACCCCGTTCCCATCACCCCTCACATCCAACCCTTTACTTTCTAACATCTGTGAGTGTCACTTAGCAATGTCAGACACTGAACATTAACCTCTAGCACCAACAAATTAGAAAGGCAAAGCTGTTCTCATAGACAATCATATCAAAGAGACAAGAAAACAAATCCTGGTCAAACCCATTAACCTATATAATTAAAACAATTCCTGTCTCAAATATAACACATACCGGTAATCAAGACCCCAACAGCTCTCTTGCGGGAGACTGTTGCTTTAATAGACCATCGCTCAGTGATGACGCCAGTGATGTCTTACCTTGTGCCCAAGAACGTAAACAAGTCTACTGGAGACATAACCCGAAATGAACATATACAACTAAAGTTATTCAGAACAAACTGCTGTTTTTCAGCTTCATTCTTGATGAAGTATGACATTTGGGTGTGTTGAATATCACCTTAGAAAGTAAAAGATAAGAAGTATATTCTAGGCGGACTTACATCACATTACCATGTTATCCTTGTACTAACAAGTTAACTGAGCCATTACTTTAAAACTCTGACCTGCAATACTCAGAAACAAACTGGCCCCTTAATTAACTAAATACAAAAGTGCATCGAATGACTTTCCGATAAAAGAATAACCAAAAAACTTCACACCTAGGACGTTAACTTGCCCATGCCTGTTAGATTGCGTACACAGGTTGGTCTGATCTCTTAATGCAGTTCCATCTCCTCCTGAGGGGCGTGTGGACTTTGCCCAGGGTCTTCTTCTGTATCTCCCAGCACCGATGATTTCAGGGCTTCTCTCGCTTCTTCTGCCGAGTTAAACAAAATGTTCATGCCCTTGGTATTCACTCTGAAAATCACCGGGTATATGAGGAACAAGTCGATTCCCTTCTGTCGAAGCTTAGCGCGGTTCTCCTTGTATCCCTGCCATTCCTACATTGTGTCGGAGCTGTAGTCGGCAAAGAACTGCAGATGGGTGCCATCAGGGAGAGTAAGTTTGGCTTTCCTCATGCCCTGCAGGATATCCTGCTAGTCGGTGTACCGTAGAAGCTGAAAGACCATGATCCGTGGTCTTGAGGTGCTGTTGGAAAAGATCCTATGTGCTCTATCGATCTCCAATGGAGTACTGTGGGAGTTGTTGAGCGCTGGAATCCAGTTAGGCAGCCTCTCGGATCGTCGCCCTCTGCACCTGCCCAGCCACACATTGTTTCTCCTGGATCTGTCCTCCAAGTCGTTTAACTTCTTCCATATCTTAGTCACCTCAGTGAGACAGAAGCTAGTATCTTTCTCATTCTTGTGTAAGCTAATCTGAATGTTGTCTATTTTGTTGAAAACCGTGCTAAATTTTTTAGCATGAAATGTCCGCTTGCTCCTTTAATGACCGGAGAATGTCGCCATTCTCTGCCATATGCTTCTGTATGGGGTTGAGAGCCTTTTCCAGCAACTTCTTTAGCAAGTGGGTTACCGTTTCTTGCAGCGATTCCATCTCTACTGCCATTGTTTGCTTTATTAGCATTGCTGTTTCCTCGGATGAATCACCAGCTTGGTGTCGTCTGCTGGTATCTTGTTTCTTGGTTGAATTTGGATCTTTTTTTGAGGTCAAGTCTTTAGTTAGATCTTTCTCCAACTCAAACTTGTAGTAAGACTGCAGAAGAGCCCTAAAGAACGTGAAAAAGGAGGTTTATATGTCAGTGTTCCGTGCTGTGCTGCCGTCTTGCCTTGTGCCTCACCGGAAGTCCCACTCTCTCCATTTTTGATCCCTCTGCAAGGACTGGTTTGTGTTCCCTTGTCTTACCCCTTCCGAAGTCCACAATCAGATCTTTAGTCTTGCTGACGTTGAGTGCAAGTCTACTGACTCACTTTCAAGGTCTCTTCATCTCGAGTTCTCAAAGCTTATTTATATTTAAATATTTATTTATTTATTTATTATTTCTGTTTTATTTTATATTTGCACAGTTTGGTGTCTTTTGCACATTGTTTATTTGTTTGTCCTGTTGGGTAGGGTCTTTCGTCGATTCTACAGTGTTTCTTGGATTTACTGAGTATGCCCACAAGAAAAATGAGTCTCAGGCTTGTATATGCACTTTGATAATAAATTTACTTTGAACATTGAAGCATTGCATTTTCAGAGGACAAAAGTGGATAGGACTTTCAGAGTGAATGGTAGGCCCTGGGAAGAATTGGGAGTACATGGTCCACTGAAAGAGGTGTCACAGTAAGATAGGTGGTAAACGTGGCTTTGGAACAACAGCCTTCATTGGTCAGGCCATCAAGAATGGAAGCTGGGACATTACTTTGCAGTTGTATAAGACATTGGTGAAGCCACAATCAGAATACGCTCAGACCCCGCATAGTGCTGATTTGTTACAAAACCGTTATTGAATTCTTCGTTGTAATTTTTTTAAATGACAAAAATTCATTCTAAACAACACTCAAAACTTCTCAAGAGCATCTGCCATTATAGTAAACATTCAATCAGCTAATCAGAGTGCTTTATATACACTCTGAGCCAAACACAGCCAATCGTGTATTAGTTCACGCTCTGCCTCCCCCTGCGCATGTAAATGTTCTCGCTCCCTCGCCAATTTATTCCATTTTTTTCACCCACAATAGCCTGCAACTTCCAGTGAGAGTAGTACATCAAAGATATCGAGTAAAGGCATTAGCATGGAGGTGAAACTGCAGGTGATATGGCGTGAGGATGTTAATGATGGGGATGTTGAAGAGTCACTGCATGCTCATGGTGAGAGCCTTAACAACGAAGAGCTTCAAGAATTGACAAGAGCAATGCATCCTAGGTGAATCTGACGACACGGATGGAGAAGGGAACACCAGCAAGAAACCGCAGCACCAGCATCCCCACGATCACACAAATCATGGACCAGTTCGTCGATAATGACCCTGACTTGGACCGAAGGAATAAGGCAAAGAGAGGAGTCCGTGACATGATTTCCTGCTACCCAGAACTGCGTCATGAGATGAAACTTAAGAAAAGGCAGTCAGATCTCGACGCCTGCTCCAAGAAGAAGCCAAAGTTGAGAGGAGGATCCACAACCTGGTCCCTCCTGTAAGATGTAACCAACACCCGCTTCCCTCCGTGCTGCTTCCCTGATGTACAGGTTAGGCCTCCTTCCCTCTTTGTTACTCCACAAATTACTCTGTCTGCATAACATAATACATCATATATCTTGGGTTTGAGTTTTTAAAATCAGGCACACATGTCCACATAATGCTCTAATGACCTCACATGGCAATGATTTACATAGCGCTTCACGTATCCTTAGCATTAGCGGGGTCCGAGTGTATTGTGTTCAGCTTTGAGTGAGCACTTTGGAGACAGGGACCAAAACTCCCTGACTATTAGATTGAATGGCTTATCATATGAGAAGTGTTTAATGGCTCTGAGCTTGTACTCACTGAAATTCTGAAGAATGAGGGTAGATTTCACTGAGATCGATCAAATGTTGAAAGGCCTATATAGAGTGGATTGGAAAGGATGTTTCCTATGGTTGGGGTGTGTAGGACCAGAGGACACAGCGTCAGAATAGAGGGATGTCCATTTAGAACAGAGATGAGGAGGAATTTCTGTTCATCACTGAATCGTGGCTGAAGGATGGTTGTAGATGGGAGCTGAATGTCCAAGGTTACACATTATTTCAGAGGGATGGGAAGGTAGGCAGAGGGGGTGGTGTGGCTCTACTGATAAAGAATGGCATCAAATCAGAAGAAAGATGTGAAAATGGATCAGAAGATGTTGTATCCTTGTGGGCTGAGTTAAGAAACTATGAAGGTAAAAGGATGCTGATGGTAGGTATATACAGGCCTCCCAACAGTGGCTGGGATGTGGACTACAGGTTACAACAGGAAGTAGAAAAGGCAAGTCAAAAGGTCAATGTTATGGTAGTCATGGGAGATTTTAACATGCAGGTTGATTGGGAAAATCAGGTTGGTAATGGATCTCAAGAGAGTGAGTTTGTTGAATGCCTAAGAGAAAGCTTTTTAGAGCAGTTTGTCGTTGAGCCCACTAGGGGATCAGCTATAATGGATTGGGTGTTATGTAATGAACCAGAGGCAATTACGGAGCTTAAGGTAAAAGAACCGTTAGGAGGCAGTAATCACAATATGATTGAGTTCAACTTGAAATTTAATGGGGAGAAAGCAAAGTGGAGTAAGGGAAATTACAGTGGTACGCGAGAGGAATTGGCCAAAGTACAATGGAAGGAGCTGCTGGCAGGGATGTCAGGAGAGCAGCAATGGTGTGTGTTTCTGGGAAAAGTAAGGAAGGTGCAGGACATGTGTATTCAAAAAATGAAGAAATACTCAAATGGTAAAATAGTACAACCATGGCTGACAAGGGAAGTCAAAGCTATTGTAAAAGCAAAAGAAAGGGCATTCAACAACGCAAAAATTAGTGGGAAAATAGAGGATTGGGAGGTTTTTAAAAACCTATAGAGAGCAACTAAAAAAATCATTAGAAGGGAAAAGATGAAATATGAAAGCAAGCCAGCAAATAATATCAAAGTGGATAGTAAAAGGTTTTTTCAAGTATGTTAAAAATAAAAGAGAAATGAGAGTGGATATAGGACCACCAGAAAATGAGAAATAATAAACGGACAAGGAGATGGCTGTTGAACTAAATGAGTATTTTGAGTAAGTCTTCACCGTGGAAGACACTAGCAGTATGCCTAATGTTGTGTGTGAAGGAAGAGAAGTGGGTGCAGTTACTATAAAAGAGAAGGTGCTCAAAAAGCTGAAAGACCTAAAGGTGCAGAAGTGACCTGGACCAGATGAACTGCACCCTAGGGTTCTGAAAGATGTGGAAGTAGAGATTGTGGAGGCATTAGTAATGATCTTTCAAAAATCATTAGACTCTAGAATGGTGTCAAGAGGACTGGAAAATTGCAAACGTTACTCCATTCTTTAAGAAAGAAGGAAGACAGCAGAAAGGAAATTATAGACCAGTTAGCTTGACCTCAGTACTTGGGAAGATGCTAGAATCAATAGCTAAGGATGAGGTGATGGAGTACTTGCTGACACGGGACAAGGTAGTACAAAGTCAGCATGGTTTCCTTCAGGAAAAATCCTGCCTGATGAACCTGTTGGAATTCTTTGAGGAGTTTACAAGTAGGATAGATAAAGGGGATGCAGTGGACGTTGTATACTTGGACTTTCAGAGGGCCTCTGACAAGGTGCTACACATGAGGCTGCTTACCAAGTTAAAAGCCCATGGTATTACAGGAAAGTTACAAACATGGTTACAGCATTGGCTGATTGGTGGGAGGCAGTGAGTGGGAATAAAAGATCCTTTCGGGTTGGCTGCCAGTGACTAGTGCTGTTCTGCAGGGGTCAGTGTGGGAACCACTTCTTTTAATGATGTATACAAATGATTTGGATGATGAAATAGATGGATTTGTTGCCAAGTTTGCAATTGATATGAAAATTGGTGTAAGGGCAGCTAGTGTTGAGGAAATGGGTAGAATGCAGAAGGACTTAGACAGATTAGCAGAATGGGCAAGAAAGAGGCAAATGAAATATAACTGTTGGAAAATATATGGTCATGCACTTTGGTAGTAGAAATAAATGTGCGGACTGTTTTCTAAATGGGGAGTACATCCTGAAATCTGAGATGCAGAGGAACTTGGGAGTCCTTGTGCAGAACACCCTGAAGGTTGAGTTGGTGGTGAGGAAGGCAAATGCCATGTTAACATTCATTTCAAGAGGTCTAGAATACAAGAGCAAGGATGTGATGCTGAGGCTTTATAAGGTATTGGTGAGGCCTCACCTTGAGTATTGTGAACAATTTCGGGCCCCTCATCTTAGAAAAAGTGTGCTGGCATTGGAGAGGGTCCACAGGAGGTTCACAAAAATGATTCAATGAATGAAAGGGTTATTATACGAGGAACATTTGATGGTTCTGGATCTGTACTCACTGGAATTTAAAAGTATGTGGGGGGATCTCATTGAAACCTTTCGAATGTTGAAAGACCTAAATGGAGTAGATGTGGAAAGGATGTTTTCCATGGTGGCACAGTGTAGCAGAAGAGGGCACAGCCTCAGGATAGAGGGGCACACTTTCAAAACAGAGAAGTGGAGAAATTTCTTTAGCCAAAGGGTGATGAATTTGTGGAATTTGTTGCCACATACAGCTGTGGAGGCCAGGTCATTGTGTGTATTTAAGGCAGAGATTGATAGGTTCTTGAATGGACATGGCTTCAAAGGTTATGGGGAGAAGGTTGGGAACTGGGGTTGAGGAGGAGAAAAAAAAAGGATCAGCCATGATTGAATGGCGAAGCAGACTTGATGGGCCAGATGGCCTAATTCTGCTCCGATGTCTAATGGAATTTCTTTAGCCCGAGAGAGTGAGTCTGTGGAATTCAATGCTGTGGAGGCTAGGTCATTGGGTATGTTTAAGACTGAGGTTAATAGATTCTTGATGTCAGGGCACTAAGAGATACGGGGAGAAGGTGGGGGATTGGGGTTAAGATGGAAATGAGTCAGCCATGATGAAATGGTGGAGCAGGCTCGATGAGCCAAATGGCCTAATTCTGTTCCTATATATTGTGGTCTCATGAGCAAAAAGGCCTGTTTGTGTCCTATATGGCTCTATAAATGAAGTAGACTAAATTTTTATTTCTTCTACCAAAGTCAATAGACAATAGTCAGTAGGTGCAGGAGTAGGCCATTCCGCCCTTCTAGCCAGCACCGCCATTAACTGTGATTATGGCTGATCATACACAATCAGTACCCCGTTCCTGCCCTCTCCCCATATCCCTTGACCCTGCTATCTATAAGAGCTCTATCTAACTCTCTTGAATGCATCCAGAGACTTGGCCCCCACTGCCTTCTGGGGCAGAGCATTCCACATATCCACCGCTCTCTGGGTGAAAAAGTTTTTCCGCATCTCTGTTCTGAATGGCCTACCCCTTATTCTTAAACTGTGGCCTCTAGTTCTGGACTCACCCATCAGCGGCAACATGCTTCCTGCCTCCAGCGTGTCCAATCCTTTAATAATCTTAAGTCCGTGAGCATACACTTCCCGACACTGGAGGTATGTGTCCATTGGGTAACCCCTAGGACAAAGGCTGCCTAGGAATGTTTACATTGCAGATCACCTGGTCCAAACAGCAGCCAGTGGGCATGCATCATGTAAAGGGCCCTTAGAACCAGCCTTCAAACCCATCAGCAGGAATCAGCTGGTGTAACAGGGAGTGCACCAATGAGCTGAGACTAGCAACCATCTCAGTGGCTAGTCAACCAATTCCTTACTCAACAGCCTTAACCTGGGAAATGTTTCAAATTGAACACCCAATGGGGAAACATTCTTTAGTTATTCAGCTGAGGCTTTATAAGGCATTGATCAGGCCGCAATTGGAGTATTGTGAGCAGTTTTGGGCCCCTTATCTAAAAAAAAGATGGGCTGGAATTGGGGAGAGTCCAGAGTGGGTATGAGGACCTCTGGCATATACTCAAGGGAGCTTAGAAGAATGAGGGGGATCTTATTAAAACCTATTGAATGTTGAAAGGCCTTGACAGAATGGATGTGGAGAAGATGTTTCCTCTGATGGAAGAGTCTAAGACCAGAGATGAGGAAGATTTTCTTTTGCTAGAGGGTAGCAATTCTGTATTATTCATTGTGACAGACAACTGAGGAGGCCTAGTCTTCGGATATATTTAAAGTGGAGGTTGATGGGTTCTTGATTAATCAGGACCTCAAAGGTTACCGGGAGAAAGCATGGAAATGGGGTTAAGGGAGATGATAAATCAGCCATGATGGAATGACAGAGCAGACTTGATGGGCCAAATGGTCTAAGTCTGCTCCTGAGTCTTATGGTCTTCTTTGGCAGTGGATCCAACCCACCAGTCAGTAAACTCTCTTTCAAAAAAAAGGGTTGAAAGTAAATTTGCAGCTTGTATCTTACAGATGTCAATGGAAGGCAATGGATTTTTAAAATTCTATGTAATTGTTTCATTCCAAGGGCATACATATAATTGCAATTAGCAAAAGCAGCTGCACTGCTTGGGATTCTGACCCTCATTAGACTACTCCTACAACAAGTAAAAGAAAACACACTGAATAAAGAGATGCTTTAACCTTGGTGGTGGGGAGAGAGCCGCTTCCAATGGCCATAAATTAATGGTTGCTGTATCAAATTGAACAGGTGTCTGCCCAAGGTGACTGCCCCATGCATCAGACTGAAGCTTCAGTGAAGGAAACAGTAGAGGTATTTAGCAATTAAAAAACAGGTGTTGGTTGTAATTTAACAGAAGCTTGAGCCAACTGGTAAAACAGCAGGATTTTAGCACAGAGCTTGGAGAGAAACAAACCCAGAGAAAAAAATCTAAACTCCTTTCCACAATCCCCATCATCTACTAGGTCCAAAAGGCAGCTTGCAGAATCTCAATGAGAAATGGCTGTTGTCAGTATAAAATCTGACACCATAAATAATGTTGAAGTCTCTGTTATCTGAATGCTAAACATTTCAGCATGGAACTTCACATCACGTGTTGTTACACAGAGGTCATTCAGCCCTTTGTGCTCATTCTGTCTACCTTAACACATTTTTTCCTGCTATATTCTCATTTTCCTCAATTCCTCCAATACTCAGGAATCCAGTCACAGCAGACTGTTTCTGAGTACTAGAGAATAAATTCCTGATCAAATCACCTTGTACAGCACTTCCACATCCCTGGTACCAGTCTGGTGAATCATCACCACATTCCCTCACCAACAAATACTTTTTTCCTTTGGGAAAGGACAGCAAAATTACCCCAACACTATAGGTGTGGTTTCTCTACTACACACAAATTTTCTCACAATATAAAAAATAAACTATTTGCCCTCGTCATTGTTGTAGTTCTTGCACATTAGTTTCCAGCAATGTGTGTACAAGAGCCCCCATGTCCCTTTAAACATTAGCACTTCTCGGTTAGTCACCATCTTAAAAAATGCCTGCACTTTTCTACTTTGTGTAACAAATGCATACCTCACATCTTCCCACAATTATACTACCACATCCATGTCCATGTATTTTCCTCATTTACACCACTTTCACATCTCTTTATGTTCTCCTCCTTACTCATGAACCCACCCACTTTTGTACCATTTGCAAACTTGAAACTATAACATTTGGCCCCCTCAATCCCAGTGTTGACCACAGATCACAATCAGTTAGAATCCTGTGGAATTACTTTAGTTACAGCCTGTTAACATGCTCACACCCACTCTCTACTTTGTCTGATAATTGATCTCTGATATTACCTCAATTCCATGTGTTCATCAACAACCTTTGGTGGATATTATGAAAAGCCTTCAGGAAATCCCAATACACCACATGCATCAGTTCCTCCTTGTGTATTTCACTGAAGTCCAGCAAATCAGTAAAACAGGGTCTCATTTTCCACAAGTGCACACCAACTCTGTTCTAACCTGTTATTCTTTAATAAGTACAAGCACAAGAGTTCTACAGATGCTGAAAATCAATACACAAAGTGCTGGAAGAACTCAGCAAGTCAGGCAGCATCTATGGAGGGAAACAAACAGCTGACATTTTGGACTGAGACCCTTCATTCGGATGAAGGGTCCTTTAATAAGTGTTCTGCTATTATATCTATTATGCATTCAATTATCAATATCAAGCTAAAATCTATATTCCTTAACTCCTCTCCCCCTCCTTTCTTAAAACAAGATTACGTTTGCTACCATCCAATCTGCAGGAACAATTCCAGAATCTATAGAGCTTTTATAATGCATCCATCATTTCTATTGCCACCTCTTTCACAACTCTGAAAGGCGGATCACTAGGCCGTTAGCTCTTAGACTCACTAACTTCTCTAGTAAAACATTTCAATTAATTGTAATTTCCTTCAGTTTCTCAAGTTAATAAGAAATGGAAGGGTGAAAGATGCTTGATACAAAGATCAATGAGAAAAAAATTTGACACATCTGCTCAATTTCCTTGAAGGCAAAAAGTGATGCACATGAGAGGGCACAGTTTTAAGGTGCTTGGAAGTAGGTACAGAGGTGATGTCAGGGGTAAGTTTTTTTTTTATGCAGAGAGTGGTGAGTGCATGGAATGGACTGCCAGTGACAGTGGTGGAGGTGGATACGATAGGGTCTTTTAAGACTCCTGGATAGGTACATGGAGCTTAGAAAAATCAGGGCTATGGGTAACCCGAGGTAATTTCTAAGGTAAGGACATGTTCGGCACAGCATTGTGGGCCGAAGGGCCTGTATTGCGCTGTAGGCTTTCTATGTCTCCATATATAACATGGAGAAGTACACTCAGTGGCCACTTTATTAAGTACACCTGCTGATTAATACAAATATACAATCAGCTAATCATGCAGCAACTCAATGCATGAAAATGTACAGACATGGTCAAGAGGTTGTGTTCAGACCAAACATCAAAATGGGGAAGAAATGTGACGTTGACTGTGGAATAATTGTTGGTGCAGAAGGGTGGTTTGAGTATCTCAGAAACTGCTGATCTTCTGGCACCTTCATGCACAACAGTCTCTCGAGTTTACAAAGAATTGTGCGAAAAACAAAAACGTCCAGTGAGCGGCAGTTCTGTGGATGAAAATGTGAATGGCAGAGGAAAAGGCAACAACAACTCAAATAACCACGTGATACAACAGTAGTGTCTCTGAACCCTGAAGTGGATGGGCAACGGCAGCAAAGAACCACGTCCGGATCCACTCCCGTGACCATTCCTACACCTGAGTGCCCACTGAGTGTATATATTATGATTGACATCTCAAGTAATATGCCAAAGCTGCATAAAGCAGTTCAATAAATCACTAAGCTTCAATTACTGCAACTCACATATAAAAATTGCTTCGCAATTCAGCATGTTGACAGTAAGCTCATCTCTATATCGAGGCACCTGGATAGGCTTGTCCCATTCATGCAGGGAAAGGATGAAGGAACTATGGTTAACAAGAGATGTGGAACACACAGTCAAGAAGAAGAAAGAAACTTGCTTAAGGTTTAGGAAGCAAGCATCAGACAGGTCTGTAGAGAGTTTCAAGGTAGCCAGGAAGGAGCAGATGAACAGGTTTAGGAGAACTAGAAGAGGACATGAGAAGGCCTTGATGATTAGGATTAAAGAAAACCCCAAGGTTCTACGTGTATGGGATGAACAGGAGGACGGCCAGAGCAAGGGGAGGAATGATCAAGGATAGAAGAGGAAATATAGCTGGAGTCAGAGGAGTAGGGCAGATCTTTAATAATATTTTGCTTCAGTATTCACCAGTAATATGGACCTTGACATTTCTGATGACAGTAAAACAGGCTGATATATTTGAAGATTTCAACATTAAGAAAGAGCATGTGCTGGAACTTTTGAAAGGACCCTAGGGAAGATTGCTGCTTCTTTGTCAGTGATTTTGTGTCCTCTCTGGCCACAGAAGTAGTACCAGATGAATGGAGGTTGGAAATGTTATTTCTTTGTTCGAGAAAGTTAAAGTTAAAGTCTGTCCCTCCCGAGCCTTATAGGTTCATAAGGCCGATGCTTATGCTGGTTTCCGTGGCATGAAGTGACTGAGAGTACGAGACCCCACCCCTGGATAGGACGCCAGTCTATCGCGAGGTTAACCCCCAGCATTTTGCCGGTACCCATTTTCAGCTGGGTGGACTGGAGTGCCTTACTCAAGGACACAACATGCTGCCCCGGCTGGGGCTCGAACTCACGACCTTCAAATCACTAGTCCAACGCCTTAACCACTTGGCCACGTGCCAAGTTCAAGAAAGGAAACAGAAATAACCCTGGGAATTATAGACCAGTGAGCTTTACTTCAGTAGTAGACAGATTATTGGAGAAATTCTTAGAGGTAGGATTTATGATTTATGAAGAATCATAGTGTGATTAGGGATAGTCAGCATGGCTTTGTGAGGGCAGATCATGTCTCATGAGCCTGATTAAGTTCTTTGTGGGTGTGGCAAAGCACATTGACAAAGATAGAGCAGTGGATGCGTGTATAGTTTTGGTCTCCATATTTTGTGAGGAATGTGAAGGCACTGGAGAGTTCAGAGAGGGTGAATAGACTCATTCCAGGTCTGCTGGGTATAAGCTATGAACAAAGATTGAAATAATTAAATCTTTTTAGCCTAAATAGACGTAGAATGAGAGGAGACATGATAGAAGTGTTTAAAATCATTAAGGGTGTAAGTAAGGTCGATGCCAGCTGCTTCTTCAAAATTAATCCATCAACAAGGACACCGGGCCAAAGGTGGAGATTGGTTAAAGGGAGGTTTCAGATTAACATCAGGAAGCATTTCTTTACACAGCGAGTTGTGGACGCATGGAACGAACTACCTAGTTGTGTAGTTGACAGTAGTACCTTGAGAGACTTTCAAATCTAAACTCGATAGCTATTTCAACACATTATGTAAAGAGGCATTTGGCAAATCATAAAGAGTAAGGATCAAGAGGAATTTGGCAAGCTTGATTGGGCAGAATAGCCTGTTTTTGTCAAAAACTTTTTAATGTTCTAATATATGTGGATTTCAGTGAGGTATTTGATAAGGTTCCCATGGTATGCTCATTCAGAAAGTCAGGAGGCCTGGGGTCAGAAAAGCCTGGGTAGCTTGCTGATAGAAGGCAGAGCGTGGCAGTACATAGAGCATGTTCTGCCTGGAGGTCGGTGACCAGTGGTGCTCCACTGAGATCGGTTTTGGAACCCCTATAAATGACTTGGATAAGGAAGTGGAAGAGTAGGTTAGTAAGCTTGTAGATGACATGAAGGTTGGTGAAGTTGTGGATATTATTGAGGCTGTTGTAGGCTGCAGTGGGATGCAGAACTGGGCTGAGATGGGGTGTGAAGAGATTCGCTTTGCAAGATTGAATTTGAAGGCTGAACACAGGACCAGTTGCAAGCTGATAAAGTTGCTAATAAGGTATATGGTGTGTTGGCCTTCATTAGACAACGGATTGAGTTTGAGAGCTGCGAGATAATGTTGCAGCTCTATAAAACCCTGGTTAGACCACACTCGGAGTATTGTGTTCAGTTCTGGGTGCCTCATTATTGGAAGGATGTGGAAGCTTCAGAGAGGGTGCAGAGGAGATTTACCAGGCATCTGCATGGACTACAGCGCTTATGTTATGAAGACAGGTTGAACAAGCTAGGACTTTTCTCTTTGGAGTGAAGGAGAATGAGAGGTGACCTGATGGAGTTGTATGAGATCATAAGAAGCATAAGTTGAGAGGATAGCCAGAGGTCTTTTCCCAGGGTGGAAATGGCTAATACAAGGAGGCAGAATTTTAAGGTGATTGGAGGAAAGTATTTTGGAGTGGGGTGTCAGATACAAGTTCTTTGCACAGAGGTGGTGGGTGCCTGGAACATTCTTCCAGAGGTGCTGGTGGAGGCATTTAAGAAGCTCATAGATAGGCAAATAGATGATAGAAAAATATAGAGCTATTTAGGAAGAAAGGGTTAAATTAAATGGTCAACATCATGGACCGAAGGGCCTGTACTACACTATAATGTTCTGTGTTCTAATATTATGTTTATCAATCAGCTCCTTCTGTTGAGACGTTAAGACTGTTTGGGCTTTGCTTTCTACAGGAACACTTCAGGAGTATATTAATTGTCTGAAACCTCTGAAGTTGGTGCAAGGGTTGAGAGTCTAGGCATCTCAGTCAATGATACGTCATTCTACACTAAAAAAAAAGCAGTAATTCTTATAATAGCACACATAGTCTTCACTACATTTCACCTGAGGTTTACCTCACAGCATCAAACAGTGCACTATAGAAGCATTCCATAATCTGATCAGGATATCTAGCAAGGCAACAGCACTTTTCTTAATGAGGTCTGTACTCTAACTGTGATAATCCTCAACAACCATCTGCATTTCCACCTAAAAATCAAACCTATCAACTGTGCGAATCTTGCTGTCAAGGGGCTCCAGCTTTTGATTCCATATGCCCTTCAGACATGCAAAGTAAACTCAGAATCCAAACTGATTTCCACTGGGGCTCAAGATTCAATTCACACCCAGTTACATAAACCATTCTACTAAATTCAATATGTAGTATCTCATGTTTTAGTTTTAAATAATTTCACATTAATTCTCATATGCAATAATCAAAAGAATTAATGAGCAAATTGGAAGGCAACAAAAATGTGCCCCATCAGTGAGAGGCAGGTCACTCCTCAGTCTCTCCAGGTAACCCCTTCACAATACTGAATGTCGATATTAAACCTCCTGATAACCTTCAGTGCTGCGGAGGACAACAACTCACCACATGAATCATCCGTCCATATTACACCCTGCAGCTTCTTTAGACAATGACAGCCATTCCACTGTGATGTCAGAATAGAAAAGACTGCTCCAGCAAGCAATGATTTATAAAGGCTGACCAGAACGTTGCTCTATTCTGTGTTTTGAATTAATACAAAAACAATTTAGGAATAAATATAGAAGAATTTCTGATGTTGCGACAGTGAGGAACACCAAGTTTTATTGCTGCATCGATCTGCTGGACAGCATGATCTACTCAAACTCCTTCTCCTTTGTCTTCAGCAGATCTCAAACTTGGCGTTCAGTTTTCTTTACCTCTTCTCTCTCTACCCCAATTCTACCTGGACACAAGGTTTCCCTGCTCCAACTTTAAACCAACTCCTTTCTCAAAAAATCTAACATATGCTCATTAAACATGCAAAAATACTTAAAGCATTAAGGCAAAATACAGAAACAGGTATACTATGTATAGTACTTTTAACACACTGAACTTTAACACAAAACGTTATACCACATATAGCAGAGAGAATTCATTTCTTTGTCAAAGCTTTTGTTTAAAAGCATTTCCAGCATTAAGGACATAATTCTTGAGTTTGAGACACAGCTATAAGTAGGGAAAGAATTAAAATCAAGCCAACTGGAAAAGGCCAGAACACAGTTCCACGGGTGGAGCTTGGACGGCTTCGAGAACAAAGAAAGGATATCGTTGAGAAGAATTTAGCTTTAGAGTTGGGCAGTGAAACTTCATGCCCTGGTTGGCTAAAGAAAAGGAGTGGAGTCGTAAAGAAAGCTGAACACAGAATCAGTCTTCGCAACAATGTCTGAAAGTTTCTCACACTTTCTGGGGACGAGTGAGAAAGATTTCAGGGAGAAAGAATGCAATTAAGAGAAGGTTTTCAGGGTTAACTTAGATTCCAAAATGATTATGGAATAGTGAGTAGGTTTGGCAGGTGAGAGCGGGGCCTAACTGTGATTTAGGAGGTCCAGCTGGTTTATGTGTTAATGGCTCAGTTGTCAGCCTAATTAAGGAAGTCAAGAACAGCAGTGAGAAAGGCTTGGAGCAGAGGGCGATATATCAATGGCCCTGCAAATTTATTGCAGACCCCTTCAAACATTTACTTTGACCATTTCCAGACACCAACCTCTCACCATACCCTATTCTGTAGCCAGTCACCATCACTGCATTCTCTGGATCTTGACCCTTTTACCAAAAGGAACAGCTTCTAAGCTGTTCAGAACACGTCAACAATTCCTTCCCATCTGTCCCTAATATTATCATCCCAGTCTATATTTGAATTGTTGATGTCTCCCATTATCACTAATCACACCTATAACTTCCCTGCAAATTGGTTTCTCTAGGTTCAGTTAACGATACAAAATTAAGAAAGTCTTATTAACTGTGAATGAGGCTGTAGCTTAGTGCTTTCTATCATATCCCAAGGGAGGAAATTTGCCTTCGTTTCCCCTGTTTGGCCCATACACTTTCTAGTCCCACAAGGAGGTTGACTTTTAAATGACCCACCAAGCTAATTATTGTTTTCCAAGTGACCTGGCCTCCAAATTTGAATGTGCCAATTTCCTCTCAGCCCTGTGAAGCTAGCACACAAACATCTGGCATTAGTGCCCAAACTGGAAGAACATGTCAGTCCAGTCTAGTGCCGTGATGAGCCCACACTCAGGTTAGAGGAGCAACACCTTATATTTCACCTGGGTAGCATCCAACCTGACGGCATGAACATCAATTTCTCAAATTTCTGCTAATGTCCCTACCCCCTCACTCCTCCACCATTCCCATTCTCCTACCTCACCAAATCTCCTTACCTACCCATCACTTCCCACTGGTACTCTTCCCCCTTCCCTCTCTTTCATGGCCTTCTGTCTTCTATCAGACTCCCCCTTCTCCAGCCCGCCTTCTTTCTGTGACTTCTCATCCTTCTTCTCCAGTCCTGATGAAGGGTCTCAGCTCGAAACAAGGACACCCCCACCCCTGGTGAATGCAGGCCCTATATCCGAGTACTGTACTAAAGACCAGAATTCACAGCCATGTTTGGGAATTAGTGCCAAGCGCATTATCCATCTGGGTTTCACCCAAGACCCCTATTAAAGAAGGCAATCTTCAGTCAGCTTGATTCACTATATGTAATATCTTGGAACACTGGATACGACTGTTCAGAAGCATTGTGTAGTTACATGAATATCACTGATATTAATTCAAAGCCAGTCTTCAGTTTTTATTGTAAATTGCGAACAGTAAATTAAAGTTTAAAGTACAAGCTGTTCCACAGACTTGGAAAATGATGAATGTGAGATGTTTGCACGTGCATCAGCCAAACCAGGCAACTATGGGTTTAAGTAAACACAAAGTATACTGCAGATGCTGTGGTCAAATCAAGATGTACAAAAAAGCTGGATGAACTCGGGCAGCATCCATTGAAAGAAGCAGTCAACGCTTCGGGTCGAGACCCTTCGTCAGGACTAAAGAAGGAGGGGGCAGGGGCCCTATAAAGAAGGTGGGGGGAGGGTGGAAACCAGTCAGAGGAAAGATCAAGGGGTGGGGGAGGGGAAACGGAGGGGATAGGCAGGAGAGGTGAAGAAGGAATCTAAGAGGAAAGCACTATGGGTAGTAGAAGAAGGCAGAGTCATGAGAGGTGATAGGCAGCTAGAAGAGGAGGCAGTGAAGGTGGGATGGGGGAAGGGAGAGGGAGGGAATTACCTGAAGTTGGAGAATTCGATGTTCATACCAAGGGGATGGAGGCTACCCATACGGTACATGAGGTGTTGCTCTTCCAACCTGAGTTTGGCCTCATCATGGCAGTAGAGGAGGCCATGTATGGACATATCCGAATGGGAATGTGAAGCAGAGTTGAAGTGTGTGGCAACCGGGAGATCCTGTCTGTTGTGGTGGACAACAGTCTGTTGTAGGTGCTCGACGAAGCGGTCCCCCAATCTGCATCGGGCTTCACCGATGTAGGGGAGGCCGCACTGAGAGCACTGGATGCAAAAGATTACCCCAACAGACTCACAAGTGAAGTGTTGCCTCACCTGGAAGGACTGTTTGGGGCCCTGAATGGTGGTAAGAGAGGAGGTATAGGGACAGGTGTAGCACTTACGCTTGCAGGGAAAAGTGCCAGGTGGGAGATCTGTGGGGAGGGACATGTGGACCAGGCAGTCGCGGAGGGAACAATCCCTGCGAAAAGCAGAGAGGGGTAGAGAGGGAAAGATGTGCTTAGTGGTGGGGTCCTGTTGAAGGTGGCGGAAGTTGCAGAGGATAATATGCTGGATCCAGAGGCTGGTGGGGTGGTAGGTGAGGACAAGGGGAACACGGTCCCTGTTGTGGTGACAGGAGGATGGGGTGAGGGCCGAAGTGCGGGAAACGGAGGAGATGCAGGTGAGGGCATCATTGATGACGGCAGAAGGGAAGCCACGATTCTTAAAGAAAGAGGACATTTAGGAAGTCCTGGAATGGAAAGTCTCATTCTTGGAGCAGATGCGGCGGAGACGGAGGAACTGGGAATAGGGAATAGCATTTTTGCATTTGGCAGGGTGGGAAGAGGTATAATCAAGGTAGTTATGGGAGTCAGTGGGTTTATAGAAGATGTCAGTGGACAGTCTATCTCCAGAGATGGAGACCGAGAAAGGGGAGAAAAGTGTCCGAGATGGACCAAGTGAATTTGAGGGCTGGGTGAAAGTTAGAGGCAAAGTCGATGAAATTGACGAGCTCAGCATGGGTGCAGGAAGCAGCACCAATGTAGTCGTCAATGTAGCGAAGGAAAAGTTGAGGAGCAGTACCAGTATAGATTTGGAGCATTGACTGTTCCACATAACCAACGATGAGGCAGGCATAGTTGGGGCCCATGCGAGTGCCCATAGCTACACCTTTGGTCTGAAGAAAGTGGGAAGAGCCAAAAGAGAAGTTATTAAGTGTGAGTACCAGTTCCGCCAACCTGAGGAGTGTGGTGCTGTTGTGGAATTGGTGAGGTCTATTGTCCAGAAAGTAGCGGAGGGCTTTGAGGCCTTCTTGATGGGGAATTGAAGTGTATAAGGATTGGACATCCATGGTGAAAATGAAGCGGTCGGGACTGGGGAACTGGAAGTTATTGAAGAGGTGGAGGGCATGGGATGTATCCTGGATGTAGGTAGGGAGGGACTGAACTATGGGTGACAAAATGGAGTCAAGGTAGGCAGATACAAGTTTGGTGGGACAGGAGCAGGCCGAAACTATGGGTCTACCAGGACAGTCAGGCTTGTGGATCTTGGGGAGGAGGTAAAAGCGAGCAGTGCGTGGTGTGGGAATTATTTTTGGCTGAGGATGGAAGGTCTCCGGAGTTGATAAGGGCACTGATGGTACGGGAAACCTTCCATCCCCTGCCATTTCCAGCTTCTAAATGAACTATCTTTCTTCTAGGGATACTTACACGACATTGCATTCCAGTTACATCTCTTCAGTAAATGAAACAGTCCAAGCCCACATTCAATAAGAACGTGCATAAGTGGCTAACAAGTAGCAAATAACATCCACGCTACTCATGTGCAAGGCAATGGCCATCTCCAAGAGAGCCTAACCACCTATCAGGTACAATGCTGATACCACATCCCATCCCACCAATATTCTGTCCAACACTTAACAGGATCCATCACACAGATACTGTCATTACAAGAGTAGATCATGTGATGATTATTCTACACTTTCAAACTCCCCAAAACCAATCACCTCCATCACACAATTAATAGTGTGTCTGAATATTCTCTAACTGCTAAATCCCACAACAATTCAACATGGCACTACCTCAACACAGCAGCCTGCTCGACAGGTAATACCATCACTCACTCCCTGATCCATGCAGTGATGGCTGACCGCCAACAAAAGCACTCACCGTCCTTCGTACAAGGTGTGACTCCAACCATTTGTGTGCTTTTCCCCTTGCTGCCATTGACCAATGACTGCAGCATACAATGACCTTCCAGGATTTTAACAGTATCTCTCAAAGCCTTGCTATTCAATCACCAAAATAATAAGAGCTGCTGGCTCATGAAAATAGTGAGATTGCAACTTCCCATCAAGTCACACGTCATTTGTACTTGGGTGTATATTACCATTCTGTCACAATCACCGAGCCCAAATCCTGGAACCCCAAACCTGTCAACGTCTGCTGTGCAGCAGCTCATCACCTGAAGAACAGTTAGGGATGGAAATCCTGGTCCGTAACTCTTTTTCAAAATAACATCGGGTGAATTATAAACACTCAGTGGCTAAAGCAGCATTTAAGGAATTATGCATTTATATTCCTGGGATAGTATTACTCCAGGTCTTTACACTGAAGTTACTTTTCTATTTATTCCTCTCTCCAGACATTTTACTTTCTCCCTCTCAAAATGGACTTCCTCAACGCAAGCTTTCTTTTCCCCACACACAGAGGCTGGTGCTTATATAGAACAATCTGCCAGGGGAAGCAGTAGAGGTAGGTACAATTACAAAGATATTTGTGGAGAGAGATGTGGGCTAAGCATGGGCAAATGGGACTAGCTCAGGTTGGCACTTTGGTTGGCATCGACCATTTGGGTGAAGGACTTACTTCCATGCTGAATGACTCTATTATAAATGTCAACACCGTGGCTCCCTCTAAGCAGCTCTCAGATACAAAAATAAAGATGAACTCTAAGTTCAAAGTTCAAAATAAATTTACTATCAAAGTACATATACTGTACATCACTATATACAACCCTGAGATTCATTTTCTTGCAGGCAATTCCAGTAAATACAAAAACACGATACAATCAGTGCAAGATCGCAATCAACAGGACAGCAAAAGTACGTTGCTAAAGGGAAATTACAGGCAGAGAACACCTGTCGCCATGGTTCACCAGCGCCATCTTGCCTCTCTGCTGACCTATTCCATATTTTCAGACCTTACATAACTAAGCTTTTGTGCCATTGCTATTACCAGTTTTCTACCCACACCATTATAATTTGTCACAATATAGCCCAGGTTTTCTAATAGCCTCCTATTGGCTACTTTCTGAAAAATCAATTTACTGCATTCTACTCATTTAATTAGTCATTTCAAAATGCCAAGCTTGACTTAATACTTTTGTAATCATCCCTGACTGCCCTTGAGTAACTCCTACATTTAGAAATGCTTAGTTTGATCAAGAATTATGGGTTCTGAAACACTGCTCCAAACTGATATTAAATGAACTGGTTTTCTAGTTTGAGTTTATTCTTTGCTCCCTCCTTGAATTGACCTGTTAAACAGACAACCTCTACGCAAGGCCTTTTAAATGTTTCTGCTAACATGAGTTAGTTCTAACAAAACAAATTTAAAAAGCACAAACTGCACTGCAGACAGATTGCCATTGAATGAGCTGCCCTCATTCAAAGTCTTTTGAAGGGAGAAGGGATGATTGAATGAGGAAGAAAAGCTGTGTCACCTACAGCTAAAGGCAGATTAAAATCAGTCTGTAACATTCAAACCCAAGACAATGTCAAGAGGACTGGTTTAAAAAGGCAAAAGCAATGTTAGGACCAATCAGGAACTTGTTTATTCATGCAAGAACAATCAGCACTTGGAATATAGAAGGGAAACTCCAAATTCTTTTAAGAACCAGTTTGATTGTGAAACTCAGTGGAAAGGTTAGGGATGTAGTCAGGTGCAGAATACACTGGTGTAAAATTGAACATGCTTATGCTATTAAGCAATGGATAAACCTCTCCCCCCTCACAGCAAACAACTGGGAAATGGGCCTTTACTTATGTACAGACATTAAAGCAGCTAGTGATCACTTCCAAGATAATGAGTGGCCATTAGGAAACTGGTCCAGGACATCTGGCACAATCACTTGAGCTGCCATTGCCTGGGTCACATACTCTACCGCTGTCAGAAACTGGGGCTTCCTGGAAAACCTACGCCTTTCAACAGAAACAAACAGGAACAGAGGTACTGAAACACTGATGCCCCAGGTAATGCTGGCAAAGGCAGGAAAATGCAGATGTTAAATAATTCACTGCAACTCTCTTCACCAGCAGCAGTCTTTGGAAACACTTGTAAAGGCAGGCAATGGTTTGGGAAAATGTTAAAACTAGGTAGGTTTAAGAGCCAGCAAGTGCACAACACCTGAACAATTGAAGAAATCCTAACTGGAATTGTGGTACAGAGGCTGAAGCTTAAAACACAAGATATTCCCCCATCTACTTTTTTTTAAAAAACTTAAGAGTTGGAAATTATATTTTAAATGATGCTTCTGTACAATTAGACCACCATCAAATTATGGCACATCTCAATACATTACCTTAAATAGCAGGAAGTCCTACCTGGTTAGGGTTTGCCAAGTGGCATATTCCAGGAATCATTCTGGGACCCCAGGGTGTATGTTACATAATGTATATAACTTTGGTCTGACCCTACAGTACCTGACTCAGTTTTGAGCAGGAAGGATAAATTGGAGGAGATACAATGACAATTCATCAGAATGGTACCAGGACTTAAGGGGTTAAATCACAAAAGAAGGTTCTATAGACATGACTAGCATTCCCTTAATTTTTTTAGGAATGATCTGTCAAGCCTTTTAAAAGAATTTAGATGGAAAAGAAAAAGAGGAAGATAAAACTAATTCTGGTGTAGGATGAACCAGGAACACAAACTTAGAACAACTAAAGCTAGAATGTCCAAGAATACACTCAGGGAATACACCTGCATACAAGGCAGCAGAAATTAATAGCTCTCTCAAGGTTTGTGATAACTGGTACTTTCAGAACAGAGAGAAGTAAACCTATAGCAGTTAATACAACAGACACAACCATGACAGCACCTCCTCCCTCACCACCATTCACAGCTCTCATTCCAGGTTGGATGACACTTCACTCGATCTCAAGGTGGAAACCCATTCTCACAGCCGCATGTCTGTCTAAGGCCTACTCCACTGCCATGATGAGCAACAACTCACACTGTCTGTCAGCTTACTCTCCAACCTAATGGTATAAAATTCAATTTCTCTAACCTCTGGTAACCAATTTCCTCTTTTTGTCCCCAGCCCCTTTTGTGATTTTATAACCCATTTTGATGACCTTCTCACCTCCTCTCTTTTTCCCATCCTCATGACCTGCCATCACTTTCCTCCAGTTCCCTATCTCTGCCTCTTTACTCCTTTCCTATCAAATTCCTTCTTCCTCAGTTCTTTATCTCTTTCACCTATCACTTCCCAGTTTTTTACTCTGTCACTCTTCTCCCACCCACCCACCCACCTTTCCCCTCACTCCACCCTCTTCCTGATTCTGGCTTCTGCTCCCTTCCTCTCCAGTCCTAATGAAGGTGTTGCTCTCAGACTTCAGCTGTTTATTCCCCTCCATGGATGCTGTCGGACTTACTGAGTTTCTCCAGCAATTTGTATGTTGACCTGTAAAAGTTCTATCAGGGTTACAAAGAAAAGGGTGGGGAAAAATAAGGCGCTGTTTGGCATGATCTAATTATAAGGCAAAGTTGCTAATAGAGCAGAACTGTGTTCTTGGGAGACAGACAGAGAGAGGACCGATTTGTTAAAACTCAGAGACCACGCAATTGAAACAACACAAATTCTCAAAAAATGACTTCACTGTAGTTCAGCTTCTGTAACACTACCATTCTCCTTTGGTCTGCACAACCAAAGTCATTTGATCCGGATCTTCTGACACAATCCCTTCCGACTGAAGTATAAATTCTCATGTGTTTGGTAAATATTAAGATTTATGTGTCAGATTGCAGAATTCCATTTTTATCAGTCTTCAACAGGGTTTAAAAATACCTGGAAGGGGTGTATTATTAGATGAAGCGCTCTGTGTACTTTCTAAACATGAATAGATGTTGCCCTCAGTACACAGCAGAAAGCAAAATCAGGTTTAATATCACTGGAATATATTACGAAATTTATTGTTATGCATCAGCAGTACATAATAATAACTGAGAAATTACAGTGAAAAAATATACAAGTTAAATCAGTAGTGTTATTGTGTTCAATGTTTGTTCAGGAATTGGATGGCAGAGGGGAAGACACTGTTCCTGAATTGTTGTGTGTGTGCCTTCAGGCTCCTGTACATCTTCCCTGATGGTAGCAATGAGAAGAGCGCATGCCCTGGGTGATGGGGTCCTTAATAATGGATGCCACCTTTTTGAGGCATCGCTCCTTAAAGATGTCCTGGATGCTGGGGGGAGGGGGGGGGGCTAGTGGCCATGATGTAGCTAACAGAGTTTGCAGCTTTCTTTGATCCTGTGCGGTGCCTCCCCCCAAAATCAGACGGTGATGGAGCTACTGAGAATGCTCTCTACAGTTCGCTTGTAGAAATTTGTGACAAACCATATCTCCTCAAGCTCTGAATCTTGTTAATCTGGACAAAATTAGGATTGCACACATTCAGAATAATCTGTTCCTTGAATTTCTTCAATATACCCATCAGTTTAGAAAGCTATTTTACTGGTGACGTTCCTAAAACTATTACCAAAAGAGGCCTGAGAGAGAACACTTTCAAACTTGCTCACTTACCAAGAAGATCCTGTAGGCATCGATGCGTTTAATTGATCCCCAGCACGGGTCTGTATCGTTGGGCTTCACCTTGCTGGCAGCGCTGCACGACATATTACCACTGAGAAGACAGACAAGCAGTGAGTTGTTACTCCATCATTAGCATAGAGTCAAAACACATTCCATTTCTCATTCAATATACAGAAGAATACAAATTAAAATATCATCTTCATGCCAACTCTGTCTGGTTGAAATTCATATACTCCAGTGTCACATGGCAGCCTAGCTTCAAAGTATTGGAGCAATTATGCTCAAGTTTTAAGCAATGCGGCTGTTCATAACGTTGCAAACTGAGTTGTAAAGTGACAGCATTTAGCCCCACCTTGCAGCAATGATGGGGTCCAGGACACTCTGAACATTTGGGCCTATCTCCAACGACAACAGGGCATTGCTACTTGTTACTTGGCTCCTGGATGAGTAAGTTCACAGTGAGGAGCTGCTGATTGTTTGAGAAACTGACATCTACCCACTTTGTTTCTAACTGGGGTACTTCAAGCTGGCTCCACTTAAACCTTGTAATTACCTACAGGGGCAGAACCTCATAAAGGAGAAGGTTCACAGCAGAGTTAGAAAGGGGATAAGGATGGGGAGGGGGTGGTGGGAGTGCAGAAACTTCAAAACACAGTGCACCAAAAAATGCAGCAACATCCAAATTAAATCACAGATGATTTGGATTTTAAGCCTACACCACCATAAAACCCAGCTACTCATCCTTGGCTGATAATAACTTGCCCTCTAATTCTAATATGAAGTTAACAACAGGCCAAAACTTCACAACAGCCATAGGTAGTCACCAGAAAAATGAATAAATTGCACTTCCTCAAGATACAATGGTGGGAAGATACTCCTTACATTACTGATTTTCCAAGTAACGGAACTGGAATTGGTCTTATTGTCACATGTACTGAGATCAGTGAAAATCTGGTTTTGCATGCCACACATACAGATCAACTTGTCACATCCTGGTAACAGAAGGGAAATCAATACAAGAATGCCAGGGCGGGTGGGAGCTTTGATTACACTGGCAGCTCTGTGAGTTGTGAACACAGAGTCCATGGAGGTGAGGCTGAATTGTGTCTACAACTCTCTGCAGTTTCATACAATCAAGCGCAAAGTGGTTCCCTTAGCAAACAGCGATGTTTTTGATGGAGCATCAATAAAAACTGGCAGGGACTGATCAAAGGACATGCTAAATTTCTTTATCCTCCTGAGGAAGTAGGTGCACTGGAGACCTTTCATGGTAATGGTGCTCACAAGTTTGGATCAGGGCAGCCTGCTGGTGATGTTCACTCCTTAGAACTTGAAGCTTTCAACCTCCAGCTCAGCACCGCTGAAATAGATACTGCCATTTTTCCTTTGTTCAATAACCAGCTTAATTAATTTACTGACACTCAGGGAAAGGTTGTTGTAATGATACCATGTCCTTCCTGTACCAGCTTACACCTACAGAACATAGATGATAAAGTACAGAACAATGTCAGTGTAAACTCAAAAGCAGTCACTGTACATGACCAGGGTTATCCCACTCACTAAACAGACAGCTCTAGGGGCAACAGGTCCAGTTCAAAATGTATTCATTGATATTGTTGAATTAATGGTGGGACCAACAGAAAGTCTTATGAGAAGAACGAGAACACCTCCAAGCTCTTCAGATTGCGCTCTTTCATCTTAAAAACTGAGCAGGCTTCAATTATGGTGAAAAGCCAGGACAAGTATTGGAAGAGAAAAGCTGGAAGAATCCAGCAGTGTACTGATATAGACAACACAGATGTTCCTTGATACGCTCAGAACAACCTGATACCCAAATCTGGGCCACAAGTGACTGTAGTTGCAGTTGACTGATGCTGGAGAAACTCAGCAGGTCAGGCAGTGTCCATGGACTGAAACAGCTAACAGTTTGGATCAACTGTTCATCAGGACTGAAAGACAGAGGGGATGTAGCTGTATGAAGAAGTGGAAGAGCTGGTAGGATCCAGATACGTAGATGAAGGAGAGAAGAGTGGACAGAAGAGCAACAGAAGCTGGGAGGTGACAAGAGGAGATGAGAAAGGACTGCAGATAGTGGAATCTGATATGAGAAGGTGCAGTGTGAGACCAAATAAGGGAGGTGGAGAAGGCAGATGGGAACAGTGGGGGGAGTGGACCCAGTTAATGGAGTGGACCCAGTTAATGTGTGGGAGAGCAGAAAGAAATAGGGTGATTGGTGCTTGGGTGAACGTAGGAAGAACTGGCTCTATTAAGAGAGAAAGAACAGTGTACTGGAGGTTGGAGAATTCAAGCAGCACTCAGCAGGCCAGGCATTCTCTTGATGGAGAATTCAATATGGATTGCAGGCTACTCAGGCAGAACATGAGGTGATGTTCCTCTAATTTGCCTCTTCTTGACAGTGGAGGAAGTTGATAACAGAAAGCTCAGTGTAGAGGTGGCAAGATGACTTAAAACAGTTGAGAATCAGGAGCCGCAGACACCCAAGGCTGATGGACTGCAGGTGGTTAGTGAATGGACACCTAGTTCGTGCCTGGTCTCATCGATGTACAGCAGGAGCACCGGATGCAAAAAAATATGAAAATTCTCCAGCCTCATTTATTACTAAGCAACTACGCTCCATCTGCTTTGGTTGACAGAAATCTTCAGCGCCTTTGTTTGCTCTGTACTGCAGCAAAACATTACATTGTATCCTACTGCACAATGCATTTAAGGACATTTTTTTCAAAAAAGTTTTATGGTGCTGCTCCATCACAGGACCATGCGTTAGACTTGACACTGGGCAGCTAAAGGGAAATATTTTAGAGCAAACCATGGACCAGTGTGTAGACTTCAGTTATTGACCAGTACAGTCAGAGGGGGTTGTGGATGATATTTCATAAATCTGGCTGCCCAAGAAAGTTCACACATGATCAGACTGTTCAATGACTGGTGACATGGACATACATAGTGATCCTCTGAATCCTCATTTATTGTCCTGTTTGTTCTTCAGAGAAAACATTTCATTGTTTTCACAGGGCAAACGATTGGAGACAATTAAATGTGGAAAGTTTCATAGCTCCATATTTCAGGTTTACAAACTGAAGAAGAGACTTGGACTGTGAGTCTGAGAGTTCTGTGTCCAGTGTAATGACAAAGCTGGCAATACATCTGTAGCTGAGATTGAATAACTAAATGTTTTTTAATTGGTGTGTTCATTTACATTTTTCTAGTATGCAAGAGCATAAGCTCCAACTGGGAGGTTTATAAATACTGTAGAAATTATCCAAATCTGTAGACCAAAAAGAACTGTTCCTTCCAACTGAAAATGATCAAAGTCTTCCTTCCCACTTGTTTCACTTACACTATAAATCATAACTCTACAATTTAATTTGGTCAAGCTACTGCTTTTTTAAGATACAGGTAAGATATTGCTTTCTAGTTATATTTAAAAACAACTTTTAATTAATGTCATTGGATGAATGACAATCTTACAGATCTGCCAAGATCATACTTGGGTTCAAGCTGTCTGATGTGAATAGGTGTTGCATGTTGATAGGTAATGCTATGACCAATTTCAAAACAGTCTCCTCTCAGGCCAGGCATGAAAGGACTGTACAAAGCAAAATGTGAGTTTTCACAAGTGCTGCTCTTTACCCTCAAGTGTAACTTCCACACTTTCAGCCAGAACTCCTGATAATCAAAATCTTAGTTAAAAGCTTTACAACAGCATTCATGAGATGACCTTTTCAGTTTCTTGCCTAGGCAAAAACCAATTCTTATAAACTTCCAATTCTAGGGTGTATAGTGTATCCTCTATCTGTCAGCAATTTGCTGCCATTCAGCCACAGGTGTGTCCTGTTTTTCAAACATGCGCTTTACGTCAACTCACTGTTACGAAAGACCTACATTAGTTACCTGTTTTTGCTAACAGAAGGTGTTTTCACAGTTATGAAAAAAGGCAGCGTGCGCGTCGAGCAGCCAAGCTCCTCCCCCCGACTGCATTCTAGCCGCCATTGCTTAAACACGTGCCTGTGAGCATCTGTGCTTTATGTCAATTTATTTTGTGCATCCGTTAGCAAGGTGAGTTCTAAGGTTTCGGAAAAGCCTAAAAGAGCGCGTAAGGGTGTTACACTTAGCGTAAAACTAGACATAATAAAGCGTTTCGATCGTGGTGAATGAAGTAAGGACATAGTGAGTTTGGCTAAGGGTTTGTGGAAGCTGACGAAGATGATATTGAAGAGGTTTTGGCATCCCATGACCAAGAACTAACAGATGAAGAGCTGATGAAGAGGAAAGGATAACAATTGAAACCGAACTCAGTAGCAAACAGCCCAAAATTGAAGACGTCCAGGAACTGAATGGGAAGCAACTGCGTGAGATTTTCACTGCGATTGACAATGCTGCAATGATTGCAGAAAAGTATGACTTTAATCTTGAAAGGGTACGTAGGTTTAGGGCAGGTTTGCAGGATGGTTTGAGTGTTTACAAAGAACTGTATGATAGAAAAATGCGCGAGGCTAAGCCGTCAAGCATACTGTTGTTTTTCAAGCCTTCCACATCAGCCACAGCAGACGATGAAATGACCTTCGACATCGAGGCAGGCAGACAAAGAAGGTGGTGACCTGCCTGCCCTGATGGAAACAGACAACGATGAGATGACACCCCAGTCTCCCAGCACCCCAACCTCCAACGACTCAGCCTAACACACCATCATCAGCGTCCTCACTATCTTCCCAATTCCAGTAAGTGAAACTACACCGGGCGTACATTATTTCTACTTTATATTGGCTGTGTATTTTTACGTGTTATTTGGTAGCTTCATAGCTTAATGGTTACTGGAAAAAGTGTTTCTGCCGGGAGCCTTTGTGCCGCGTGTTTCTGCCTGGAGCCCTTGTGCCGAGAGATTCTGCTGGGACCCCTTGTGCCGTGTGTTTCTGCCGGGACCCCTTGTGCCGAGTGTTTCTGCCGGGAGCCCGTGTGCCGAGTGTTTCTGCCGGGACCCCTTGTGCCGAGTGTTTCTGCCGGGACCCCTTGTGCCGAGTGTTTCTGCCGGGACCCCTTGTGCCGAGTGTTTCTGCCGGGAGCCCTTGTGCCGAGAGTTTCTGCCGGGACCCCTTGTGCCGAGTGTTTCTGCCGGGACCCCTTGTGCCGAGTGTTTCTGCCGGGACCCCTTGTGCCGAGTGTTTCTGCCGGGAGCCCTTGTGCCGAGTGTTTCTGCCGGCAGCCCTTGTGCCGAGTGTTTCTGCCGGGACCCCTTGTGCCGAGTGTTTCTGCCGGGAGCCCGTGTGCCGAGTGTTTCTGCCGGGACCCCTTGTGCCGAGTGTTTCTGCCGGGACCCCTTGTGCCGAGTGTTTCTGCCGGGAGCCCGTGTGCCGAGTGTTTCTGCCGGGACCCCTTGTGCCGAGTGTTTCTGCCGGGAGCCCTTGTGCCGAGAGTTTCTGCCGGGACCCCTTGTGCCGAGTGTTTCTGCCGGGAGCCCGTGTGCCGAGTGTTTCTGCTGGGACCCCTTGTGCCGAGTGTTTCTGCCGGGACCCCTTGTGCCGAGTGTTTCTGCCGGGACCCCTTGTGCCGAGTGTTTCTGCCGGGAGCCCTTGTGCCGAGAGTTTCTGCCGGGACCCCTTGTGCTGAGTGTTTCTGCCGGGAGCCCGTGTGCCGAGTGTTTCTGCCGGGAGCCCGTGTGCCGAGTGTTTCTGCCGGGACCCCTTGTGCCGAGTGTTTCTGCCGGGAGCCCGTGTGCCGAGTGTTTCTGCCGGGACCCCTTGTGCCGAGTGTTTCTGCCGGGACCCCTTGTGCCGAGTGTTTCTGCCGGGACCCCTTGTGCCGAGTGTTTCTGCCGGGAGCCCTTGTGCCGAGAGTTTCTGCCGGGACCCCTTGTGCCGAGTGTTTCTGCCGGGAGCCCGTGTGCCGAGTGTTTCTGCCGGGACCCCTTGTGCCGAGGGTTTCTGCTGGGACCCCTTGTGCTGAGTGTTTCTGCTGGGACCCCTTGTGCCGAGGGTTTCTGCTGGGACCCCTTGTGCTGAGGGTTTCTGCTGGGACCCCTTGTGCCGAGGGTTTCTGCCGGGACCCCTTGTGCCGAGTGTTTCTGCCGGGAGCCCTCGCACCGATTGTTTCTGCCTGGAGCCCTTGTGCCGAGTGTTTCTGCCGGGAGCCCTCGCACCGATTGTTTCTGCCTGGAGCCCTTGTGCTAAGTGTTTCTGCTGCGAGTGCTGCTGAGAGCGCTTGTGTGAGGTTTTCGCTACGGTGGACAGTGCTGCAACAATTGCAGAAAAGTATTCTTACATTATACAGGCTGTGTATTTATCAGATCATTCCTGCTTTTACTATATGTTACTGTTATTTTAGGTTTTATGTGTTATTTGGCATGATTTGGTAGATTTTTCTTTGGGTCTGCGAACAGTCACAATTTTTTCCCATATAAATAAATGGTAATTGCTTCTTCACTTTACAACATTCCAGCTTATGAAACGTTTCATAGGAACGCCCTACCTTCGAATAGCGGGGGAAACCTGCATTTGATTGACACGCTCAGTTACAGCCTCCTCATCAATGTTGACAGCACCCAGCTCCATCTCCGTGCACCAAATTATCAGATTGTATTTTACTGACACATACTGTAACGGTTTCCTCAGATTGATCAAGGCCAAAGCCACCCTTTTCATTAACACTACCGCCAAAATTCCTCTGCTCACACTGACAGAACTTCAAACCCAACATCCTCTTCACTACCAAGACCAGATACTATTGTCTCACCCATCTCCACTGCAGGCAGATGTTTTGTTCATATTTAATTCACTGTACATCACCCTCCATTTCCATTACATAAAATAAATTTCATTTGCCTACTGCTGCTGTTGTCACAGACCCACACTTGCCCCACATCTCATGGGAAACCACATTAAATTCTCAAAGTTCAATTTACACTTTTACATAATCTCAACCCAATGTATTCATTGCCCAGCTTTAAGTCTTTCAACTTTCAGACAACAGTGAGAGTAGTTAGTCTGACCCTATGTTCCTTGCATAAAATTATGTATGTCAAAGCAACAAGATTTTGATCATGCATACCAACTCCTAGCATTCATTTCCTTTGTTAAGGACATTTAAATATTTTTCAGTGTTACGAAGTGCAAATAAAAGTTGGAACTGTACTTGCTGCTTATATTTGGTTCAGTGCAATCAAAACTCAAATGCTTTTTTTTGCATTTGCTTGACATCCTTGTATTCACAGGATGTAGGGCTGGGACGGGACCATAGGAAACAAGACTCCTGCCAATACACTGTGTAGCAAGGCAAAAGCTCACATCGAAGCTTAGTTGATCAAGTTATTCTGCAGTTCTATAATTGCACGGGTTAATGAAGCATATCTATATTATGAAAAATATTTCTTTACTGTGATAAATATCACAAAGTACAATGAATACAAATAACTTCTCTGCAGAACAGATCAGTACTCATTGCTTGTGGTATTGTAAAGAGGCTGATTGAAAAGTACTATTCTGCTTTTACTCCATAATCAATTTTCTTTTGTTGCACTTTTAAAATACCTGCAAAAATCTTTCACCAATCTTATGATGAACAGTCAAGAGGGTCAGAAACAGTCTCATTGACATTGAAGCTGAGTGAAAGGCAAGAGCATCAAATACTTACCAGACAACTTCTGTGAGGGAATATGGGACAGCAGCTGCGTAGATAGCCAGGTCCCCATAGAGGTAGATTATGATGCAGATGTAGAACATGTTGACTCCCACTGTGCAAGAAGAAACAAAACACATTAAAATTCCTGCAAACCATATGCGTTTGTAAATCTTAGGGCAAAAACAGATGCTCTTCTCTGCTACCAACTTTATTTCCAGTCACTGGCATTTGATATTTGAGAGGGGTCTGCCAAGTCCAACCCGAGCACCAATATGTCTTTTGCCTTTACGCTCATTTAAAAGATTAGTTACCATGGCAACTGTGAGAAATGAATCAGTTACTTCCCTCCAATGGTACCTACATTTTATAGTAAATTACTAAAATACTTCTCAGAATGTGATATATCTGAAATACTGTTTTTCAAAGATACGAAACAGCCCCCCGTCTGAACAATTACTAAAGTGGGAACATTACTGTAGTAGATTATTAGAAGCCACGAGTCCCAGGTTCAGCCACCGATCTGCGCAAAATAACTGATCTCAGCTAGCAGACTGGTTCTGCACAAGAGGGCTTCAGCATCCTGGAGTGAGAAAAAAATAGAACTAGTGTTCCTACTCGCCTGCTTGTTGAAACACTGCTAGTGATACAGTCACTGCAAGTTGCATACATATTTGCTTGGGATAGAATCAAACTCAGTGGGAAATAGCATTCAAATTCTAGGCCATGTGAATGAAGCAGTGAAAAATTTGCCAGGATCCTTAAAATGGGACCCAGTAAATATTTCTTTGGTATTGAATAATGCAAATCAAACACCCAATTAGCAAGCCAACACTGTTGTCTAAAATTCCCAAGCATCCTTCTCCCCCTCTCTAACAAGGTGCGTGTCACCCCACTTCACTTTCTGCCTTGCACCCATGTTGGGTGTAACTCCTCACTGACACTCATGGACACGGGCGTGTTGGAGCAAACGCAGCTTCTGTTCCCTGTTACAGGGAAGGATGGATGCAGACAAGCTCTGCAACTGGGAGCACAGAACAAGGTAGGGATATGTCACAAGCTTTATCCAGCTATCAGGATCACTTCACATCTTAGCCCGATGATAAGATATTTGGAATTCAATAGAATTGCTACAGTCAGCATAAATTCCAGTAGGCAACTTGTGTGGTCACAGTGAGACAGCTGAAGACCCAATTGCCCCAAGCTTCCTCTTGACATTGCTGCCAATACCCACAAGGATACAGAACAGGCATGGCTGGGAGCCTTTGCCATTGGCAAACAACTGTGTAGGTCCTAAACTACTTCCACACACAAGACAATGGCTCAAAAAGCAACACAGAGAAGGATGTACTTGGGCAGACCACGAGTGTGACACGAGGTGGCTCTGCTCAGGGACAGTTTGACAGGCCGCAGGGAGCAGCTGGGCATTCCAGAAGAAGCCCTCCGCCAAACACAATAAACAGCTGCTGTCAGAGGTCTGTAGCGAGTAATGACATCCAGAGCAGCACTCGCAAATGCGATGAAAGAGAAAAACTGGACCAACATTTCTCTCTCATAAGTCTTCAAATTATACCCACTGCTCACTTACTCAAGACCTCTCACCTCACAGGTCAGTTACCCCGAGTTCTCAAACCTCACTGCTCATTTACCCCGAGATCTCTCATCCCACTGCTGATTTACCCCGAGATCTCTCACCTCACCGCTCAGTTACCCCGCGATCGCTCACCTCACTGCTCAGTTACCCCGCGATCGCTCACCTCACTGCTCAGTTACCCCGCGATCGCTCACCCCACCGCTCAGTTACCCCGCGATCGCTCACCTCACCGCTCAGTTACCCCGCGATCGCTCACCTCACCGCTCAGTTACCCCGCGATCGCTCACCCCACCGCTCAGTTACCCCGCGATCGCTCACCTCACCGCTCAGTTACCCCGCGATCGCTCACCCCACCGCTCAGTTTCCCCGCGATCGCTCACCCCACCGCTCAGTTTCCCCGCGATCGCTCACCCCACCGCTCAGTTACCCCGCGATCGCTCACCCCACCGCTCAGTTACCCCGCGATCGCTCACCCCACCGCTCAGTTACCCCGCGATCGCTCACCCCACCGCTCAGTTTCCCCGCGATCGCTCACCCCACCGCTCAGTTTCCCCGCGATCGCTCACCCCACCGCTCAGTTTCCCCGCGATCGCTCACCCCACCGCTCAGTTTCCCCGCGATCGCTCACCCCACCGCTCAGTTTCCCCGCGATCGCTCACCCCACCGCTCAGTTTCCCCGCGATCGCTCACCCCACCGCTCAGTTTCCCCGCGATCGCTCACCCCACCGCTCAGTTTCCCCGCGATCGCTCACCTCACCGCTCAGTTACCCCGCGATCGCTCACCCCACCGCTCAGTTACCCCGCGATCGCTCACCCCACCGCTCAGTTACCCCGCGATCGCTCACCCCACCGCTCAGTTACCCCGCGATCGCTCACCCCACCGCTCAGTTACCCCGCGATCGCTCACCTCACCGCTCAGTTACCCCGCGATCGCTCACCCCACCGCTCAGTTTCCCCGCGATCGCTCACCCCACCGCTCAGTTTCCCCGCGATCGCTCACCCCACCGCTCAGTTTCCCCGCGATCGCTCACCCCACCGCTCAGTTTCCCCGCGATCGCTCACCCCACCGCTCAGTTACCCCGCGATCGCTCACCCCACCGCTCAGTTACCCCGCGATCGCTCACCCCACCGCTCAGTTACCCCGCGATCGCTCACCTCACCGCTCAGTTACCCCGCGATCGCTCACCTCACCGCTCAGTTACCCCGCGATCGCTCACCCCACCGCTCAGTTACCCCGCGATCGCTCACCCCACCGCTCAGTTACCCCGCGATCGCTCACCCCACCGCTCAGTTACCCCGCGATCGCTCACCTCACCGCTCAGTTACCTCGCGATCGCTCACCTCACCGCTCCGTTACCCCGCGATCGCTCACCCCACCGCTCAGTTACCCAGCGATCGCTCACCTCACTGCTCAGTTACCCCGCGATCGCTCATCCCACTGCTCAGTTACCCCGCGATCGCTCACCCCGCCGCTCACTCCCTCCGAAATCTCTCAATCTACTGCAAGCAGTCCAGTCAAGACCGTTCTAACTTGCATTCTCTCTAGTCCAGGGATTTGCGAAGCAAATATCGTGAATATTATTACACTAGATAGTGGATTAACATGTATATATTGAAAATCCAACCAGGATGATATGTCAGCATTTCAGACTGAAGACAACTTATCTGATACGATTGAGACTGGAAGTTTCGGATTTTGGAATATTTGCTTCAAAGTAATGAAATCCATTCATATTAAATATACGGCTCATATATATACCCTGAAGATAGCTTATGTATATTTTTTGTTTTATATACTATTTTTAATAATTTTGTGCACGAAACACTATGTACAATATACGATCAGAAAGGTGGGCTGAGTGCTGAAAACTACTCAGCTTATGTGGGGCTCCTGTCAGAGCTTTCTATTGTGTGCAGAGACCAGTGCAGCATCTGGGAACCTTCACAGTGCCTCGTGGAATTTCACCATTCATGGCACCGTGTCAGAGCTCAAAATAATTTTGGATTTCTGATGTTTCCGGATTTTGGATTGCAAGGGTGCACAGCCTGTTGTACCAAATGTTTAGAGGGTGGCAAATGTTATTCCTTTGTTCAAGAAAGGGCAAAGGGATATCGCTAAGAATTAAATGGCAGTGAGATTTACTTCAGTGGTGGGGTTTGTGGGTAAACTATTGAAGATTCTTAGAGACAGGATTTATAGGCATCTGGAGAAGAGTAGTCTGATTAGTGGTAGTGAAAGCCTGTGTGATGCCTCAAGAGCCTGAGTGAATTCTCTGAGGATGTGAGAAAGCACATTGATGACGGTAGAGCAGCGGGTGTGGTCTATACTGATTTTATTAAGGTGTTTTCCTAGGGTAGGTTTATTCAGAGAGCCAGATGGCATGGGATTCAGTAAACTTGGCTGTATGGATATAGAACTGGCTTGCCCACAGAAGGCAGAAGCTGGTTGCAGTTGGAGCACTTTCTGCCTGGAGGTTGGTGACCAGTGGTGCTCTGCAGGGAGCCCTGCTCTTTCTGATGTTTATAAATCACTTGGATGAGGAAATGGAGGGGTGGGTTAGTAAGTCTGCAGAAGATATGAAGGTTGGTAGAGTTGTGGATTGTGCAGAAGGCTGTTATAGGTTACAACGGGACACTGACAGGATGGAGTACTAGTCTGAGAAGAGGTAGATGGGGGTTCAAACTAGAAAAGTGTTAAGTGATTCACTTTGGAAACCAGAATGGCAGGACTGTTAGCAGTATGGAGGAATACAGGGACCCCTTATAGTTGCCAAGCAAGTTGATAAGGTTGTTAAGGAGTACAGTGTATTTGCTTTCCTTAGTCAGGGGACTGAGTTCCAGAGCTATATAGTTTGTAGCTCTATAAAACCCTTGTTAGACTACACTGGAAATATCATGTTCAGTTCTGTTTGTCTCATTATAGGAAGGACGTGGAAGCTTTAGAGAGGGTTTAGAGAGTTACCAGGAAGCTGCCTGGATTAGAGACCATGTCTTATGAGGATGCGGTGAGTGAGCTAAGAGCTTTCTCTATGGAGTGAAGGAGAATGAGAGGTGACTTGATAGAGATGTACAAGACGATAAGAAGCATAAATCAAGTGAACAGCCAGGAAGTGTTTCCCTGATGTGGAAATTGATAACATAAGGGGGCATAATTTTATGGTGATTGCAGGGAAGTATAGGGGGTAGGTCTCAGGTATACACAGTGCTGGGTGCATGGAACGTACTGCCAGGGGTGGAGGTAGAGGCAGATGCGTTAGGTAAATTTAAGAGACTTAGGTAGGCTCATAGATGATACAAGAATGGAGGGCTATGTGGGAGAGAAGGGTTAGATTCATCTTAGGAATAGGTTAAAAGGTCAGCATAACATTATGGGGTGAAGGGCCTGTACTGTGCTGTAGTGCACCATGTTCTTTCCTACTTTGGCTCCACAGAACTTATCCCTGAAATGGAGGTAGTTTTGAAAACTAATGGGGAACTATACATCCTATGGCAAAAACATTACAGCTCTAAGGCCATCCCCATCTCAGTGACTGAGCTGAGATGCTGCTCCATTCCAATGCACTCTAAGGTCAAGCTCTTGGCTATCAACAACTTGTTCACCAGGTAGAGCAGGGTGGGCCTTACATTCAAAGGTCAAAAAAAATTTATTATCAAACTACATATGTCACTATATACAACCCTGAGATTCACTTTCTTATGGGCATACTCAACAATCCATAATAGAATAATAACCATAATGGAATGAATGAAAGACCGCACCAAATTGGGTGTTTAACCAGTGTGCAAAAGACTAATTATGTAAATACAAAAAGAAAAATAATAATAACAACAACAAAAAATATCAGGAACATGAGATGAAGTGAGTCCACAGGTTGTGGGATTATTTCAGTGATGGGGTAAGTGAAGTTGAGTTAAGTAATCTCCATTGGTTCAAGAACCTGATGGTTGAGGGGTAATAACTGTTCCTGAACCTAGTGGTGTGAGTTCTGAGGGTCCTGAACCTTTTTCCTACAGTGAGAAGACAGCATACCCTGGATGATGCAAGACAAATGCCCTCTACTTACACATTCACTTCCCAACAATGGCATGACCTTGGAAAATAGGCCCAGCTGGACACACCTCACTGAAGGCAGACATTGATGATGAAATTCACACCATCTTCAATGTGGCAATGTAGCCTTGGTCAATTGACAAAAAAGGGTATTCGAAGATCATTGCCTTAAACCTGGCACAAAACAAGACTACCAGGCAAAAGTCTGTTAACATGAGAACTTCTGAAGATGCTGGAAATCCAAAGTAAAACATACAAAATGTTGGAGGAACTCAGCAAGTCAGGCAGCATCTATGGAAATGAATATACAGTTGGTGTTCTGGGCCGAGAACCTTCTTCAGGGGAAAGTGACTGATGCCTCAAACTGCTGAAGACCCAGACTACCTATAGCAACCTCAAGATATTTGAATAATACCACCACCATTGTATCATAAAATCCTCCAAACCCATTGGGACAATTAGAAAAACAATGTCACCACGCTCACTTAGGTCAACTTTTACATTATTGAGGCCCCAATTACCGTATGTCAGCAAGAATAAGGAATCGATTGTGGACTTCAGGAGGAGGAAGTTGGGAGAACACACTTCAATCTTCATTGACAGATCAGCGTCAGAAAAGGTAAACAGCTTTAAGTTTCTGGCTGTCAACATCTTCAAGGGGTTGTCCTGGGTCCAACATATCATGAAGAAGGTATGCCTGTGGCTTTACTTTGTTAGGAGTTTGAGGAGATTTATTGTGTCACCAAAGACATTTGCAAATATCTAGAGATATACAGTATAGAGCAGGGTTTCCCAACCTGGTCTCCACGAACCCCTTATGTAATGGCATTGGTCCACAGCATAAAAAAGGCTGGGATCACCTGGTGGACAGCATTCTGATTGATTGTACCACGGCCTGGTAGAGTGACTCAGGATAACAAAACGTTGCAGAGGCTCAGCCAGTTCCATCAAGGACACAACCCACCCAGACACCTGCAAGAGGCAATGCCTCAAGAAGGCATCATTTATTGAGTGATAGGATGCCATTTAAAGTTGTTACTGATAACTTTATCTATTTAGGTATAAAAATCACCAAGAAATATAAAGATTTATTTGGACTGAATTTTTTACCTATGCTTCATCAAATTCAGCAACTTACTACTAGATGGTCTCCCTTATTTTTATCATTAGTTGGTCGGATTAATGCTATTAAAATGATGATTTTACCGAAATTTTTATATTTATTCCAAGCTTTACCAATTTTTATTCCTAAATCTTTTTTTGATAATATTGATTCAAAGATTTCCTCATTTGTTTGGCAAAATAAAAATCCTAGGTTAAGCAAAAGGCAATTACAAAAGTCTAAAAAAGATGGTGGTCTAGCTTTACCTAACTTTAGATTTTATTATTGGGCGAATAATATTCGTAACCTAATGTACTGGAAACTAGATTTGGATTCACCTGTGTGCCCACAGTGGGTAAATTTGGAATGTAGTGAGGTTAAGGGATATTCTATATTTTCCGTTCTTGGTTCTTTTCTTCCTATTGATTTAGCCAAATTCAATAAACAGATATCTAACCCTGTTGTTAAACATACACTACGAATTTGGTTTCAATTTCGCAAATTCTTTAATCTGAAAAACTTTGCTTTGGACAGCCCTATTTTATGTAATTTTTTTTTTAAACCTTCATTGACAGATCAAGCTTTTAGTATATGGAAAAGGAAAGGTATAAAATGTTTTCGTGATCTTTTTTTTGAAGGTACTTTGATGTCTTTTGATCAACTATCCAACAAATTTGAATTACCTAAATCTAATTTTTTTAGATACTTACAAATTAGAAATTTCTTACATAAAATTCTTCCATCTTTTCCTAATTCAACTCCATCGGATTTTTCAGATTTGATTTTTACTTTTAATCCTTGTCAGAAGGGATTAGTAGCTTTTATTTATAACATGATTATGAAGATACAGCCAGAAATATCGGATAGAATTAGACAAGAATGGGAAAAAGAACTTCGATGTAATATATCAACAGATAAATGGGAAAAAATTTTACAAATGGTTAATTCCTCCTCTATTTGTGCTAAACATGCTTTAATACAATTTAAAATTGTACATAGAGCTTATATGTCTAAAGATAAACTTGCCCGATTTTATTCGCATATCAATCCTCAATGTGACAGATGTCACTTAGAAGTGGCTTCATTGACTCACATGTTTTGGACATGTCCCACTTTACATAACTATTGGAAGGACATTTTTGATGTCATTTCCTCAGTATGGAATATCGATTTACAACCCCATTTTATTACTGCAATTTTCGGTATACCAAATGAAGATGGCAATCAACTTTCCCCTTCAATCAGACGAATGATTGCCTTTGTAACATTAATTGCCAGAAGGTCTATATTACAAAACTGGAAAGAAGTAAATCCTCCTACTACATTTCAGTGGTTCTCCCAAACTATTTCTTATTTGAGTTTGGAAAAAATCAGAAGCACTATCTTTGATTCTTCAATTAAATTTGAAGAAACCTGGGGACCATTTATTCGACACTTTCATATGAATTAATTTGGCTTATTTCAGATCCTTTTCTCTACTTATACTTGTTCAGGTATAGAGTTCTGGAGTTCTTTTCTTGACACCTTTATATATTTATAAAGTGTTATTATTGCCCATGTTAGTGTTAGTTTAGTATTTTTTTTCATTATATATTTTTTCTCATATATAATTTCAATTTTTTTTTTCTTTTTTCGACGATTATTTTTGTTTTTCATATATATTTACATAGACTTGATTGATTTATGCACCTTTTGTTGATGGATGTTTTGATAGGATATTATTATCCTATTACTAATGTAATCTCAAGTTTATTGAATCTGTAATCTATTCATTATTTTGTGTTGTTTTTTTTTATATATGAAATTTAATAAAAAGATTGAAAAAGAAAGAAAGAAGGCATCATTAAGGACCCTTCCTACCTGGGACATGGTCTCTTCTCATTAGTACCATAAGGGAGGAGGTAAGACTCACACTCAATTTAGAAAACGCCCCTTCCATCAGATGCCTGAGTGCCCCATGAACACCACTTTAGTGTTCTATTTTTTGCATCACTTTGTAATTTATTGTAATTCTAAAGTTAGAGAAATTTTTAAAGGGTCTTTGCACTGTATTGCTCCCACAAAATAAATTTCACAATGGTGAAAATAAACCTGATGCTCTTTCTACACTCAGGTTTGCAATTCAAAACAGGAAGAGATGAACAAGTGAACAGAGCAAAGAATATAAGATCTGCTTAAAACCAAAAGATGTAATATCTACAACCCCAGGGAACCTTGTCCCATTAACGCTAAAAATGCTAAAAACAAGACTATATAACAGTTTCTTCCCCCAAGCTATCAGACTCCTCAATACCCAGAGCCTGGACTGATGCCTTGCCCTACTGTCCTGTTTATTATTTATTGTAATGCCTGCAAAGTTCTTGTGCAATTTATGCAGTCTGTAGTCTAGTGTAGCTTTCTCTGTGCTTTTTTTATTACATAGTTCATTCTAGTTTTGGTACTGTGTCATGTAAACCATGGTCCTGAAAAACGTTGTCTCATTTTTACTATGCACTGCACCAGCAGTTATGGTCGAAATGACAATAAAAGTTGACTTGACTTGACTTGAAATGGGGAATGCCTTATTGTCATGTGTACAGAGACAGCGATAATGAAAGGTTGGGCAAATTTGGATTGTTTTCTGTGGAATACTGAAGGCTGAGGGTCAACCTGATGTAACTACATTAAATTGTGAAAGACATACAGTGGGTAGATCATCCACTGTAATACCGATTTTACTGTATTAAATCGGATGTGCTGCCTATCAATCGTGCAGTGAATTGATTACGTGCAGAGAACTCTCTTTTGCAAAAAGGTTTTGAAAAGACATGTGTGGTGTCTTTACAGCAGAAGAGGATCACAGGGTGATGTGTTTCACTTACCTGTGCATGTGGTCAGGGCAGGTCAATGGTCTAATGTTCTGGGCAGAAATTGGATAAAAACAATGACATCAGTACTGTCCTGTATCAACCATATGGTTGGCGGGGGGAGGGGACAGAGATCCCTGCTACAAAATCTCCAAGCTGATGATTCAGGACAATACTATGGTAAAATAGTTAAGTTCATGTTTAAGGAGAACCACCCAGTATTGTATGAGATAGGCCGAAAGGTAGAATAACTTTATTGGCTGTACTGAACAATCTACAACTGGCGGAATTTGCGGCAAGCAAGAGCCCACAAATTAAATATATGTTATACAGCTATTGTAATAGACTGATTCCATCAAAAGGGAGAGGGATTTACTGTATTAGACAGATTCTATTTACAGGGAGAGGGATATACTGTATTAGACTGATTCCATCTACAGGGAGAGGGATATACTGTATTAGAGATTCCATCTACTGGGAGAGGGATATACTGTATTAGAGATTCCATCAACAGGGAGAGGGATATACGGTATTAGAGATTCCATCTACTGGGAGAGGGATAAACTGTATTAGAGATTCCATCTAATGGGAGAGGGATACACTGTATTAGACTGATTCCATCTACGGGGAGAGGGATATACTGTACCAGACTGATTCCATCTACAGGGAGAGGGATATACTGTATTAGACTGATTCCATCTACGGGGAGAGGGATATACTGTACTAGACTGATTCCATCTACAGGGATATACTGTATTAGACTGATTCCCTCTACAGGGAGAGGGATATACTGTATTAGACTGATTCCGTCAACAGGGAGAGGGATATACTGTATTAGACTGATTCCATCTACAGGGAGAGGGATATACTGTATTAGAGATTCAATCTACAGGGAGAGGGATATACTGTATTAGAGATTCCATCTACAGGGAGAGGGATATACTGTATTAGACTGATTCCATCTACAGGGAGAGGGATATACTGTATTAGAGATTCAATCTACAGGGAGAGGGATATACTGTATTAGAGATTCCATCTACAGGGAGAGGGATATACTGTATCAGACTGATTCCATCTACAGGGAGAGGGATATACTGTATTAGACTGATTCCATCTACAGGGAGAGGGATATACTGTATTAGACTGATTCCATCTACAGGGAGAGGGATATACTGTATTAGACTGATTCCATCTACAGGGAGAGTGATATACTGTATTAGAGGTTCCATCTACAGGGAGAGGGATATACTGTATTAGAGATTCCATCTACAGGGAGAGGGATACACTGTATTAGACTGATTCCCTCTACAGGGAGGGGGATATACTGTATTAGACTGATTCCCTCTACAGTGAGAGGGATATACTGTATTAGACTGATTCCATCTACAGCGAGAGGGATATACTGTATTAGAATGATTCCATCTACAGGGAGAGGGATATACTGTACTAGACTGATTCCATCTACAGGGAGAGGGATACACTGTATTAGACTGATTCCATCTACGGGGAGAGGGATATACTGTATTAGACTGATTCCATCTACAGGGAGAGGAATATACTGTATTAGACTGATTCCATCTACGGGGAGAGGGATATACTGTATTAGACTGATTCCCTCTACAGGGAGAGTGATATACTGTATTAGACTGATTCCAACTACAGGGAGAGGGATATACTGTATTAGAGATTCCACCTACAGGGAGAGGGATATACTGTATTAGACTGATTCCATCTACAGGGAGAGGGATATACTGTATCAGACTGATTCCCTCTACAGGGAGAGTGATATACTGTATTAGACTGATTCCAACTACAGGGAGAGGGATATACTGTATTAGAGATTCCACCTACAGGGAGAGGGATATACTGTATTAGACATTCCACCTACAGGGAGAGGGATATACTGTATTAGACTGATTCCATCTACAGGGAGAGGGATATACTGTATCAGACTGATTCCCTCTACAGGGAGAGGGATATACTGTATTAGACTGATTCCACCTACAGGGAGAGGGATATACTGTATTAGACTGATTCCATCTACAGGGAGAGGGATATACTGTATCAGACTGATTCCCTCTACAGGGAGAGGGATATACTGTATTAGACTGATTCCATCTACAGGGAGAGGGATATACTGTATTAGAGATTCCACCTGCAGGGAGAGGGATATACTGTATTAGACTGATTCCATCTACAGGGAGAGGGATATACTGTATTAGAGATTCCATCTACAGGGAGAGGGATATACTGTATTAGACTGATTCCAACTACAGGGAGAGGGATATACTGTATTAGAGATTCCACCTGTAGGGAGAGGGATATACTGCATTAGACTGATTCCATCAACAGGGAGAGGGATATAATGTATTAGAGATTCCACCTGCAGGGAGAGGGATATACTGTATTAGACTGATTCCATCTACAGGGAGAGGGATATACTGTATTAGACTGATTCCAACTACAGGGAGAGGGAAATACTGTATTAGAGATTCCACCTGCAGGGAGAGGGATATACTGTATTAGACTGATTCTATCTACAGGGAGAGGGATATACTGTATTAGAGGTTCCACCTACAGGGAGAGGGATATACTGTTTTAGACTGATTCCATCTACAGGGAGAGCGATATACTGTATTAGACTGATTCCAACTACAGGGAGAGGGATATACTGTATTAGAGATTCCACCTACAGCGAGAGGGATATACTGTATTAGAATGATTCCATCTACAGGGAGAGGGATATACTGTACTAGACTGATTCCATCTACAGGGAGAGGGATATACTGTACTTGACTGATTCCATCTACAGGGTGAGGGATATACTGTATTAGACTGATTCCATCTACAGGGAGAGGGATATACTGTATCAGACTGATGCCATCTACAGGGAGAGGGATATACTGTATTAGACTAATTCCATCTACAGGGAGACGGATATACTGTATTAGACTGATTCCATCTACAGGGAGAGGGATATACTGTATTAGAGGTTCCACCTACAGGGAGAGGGATATACTATATTAGACTGATTTCATCTACAGGGAGAGGGATATACTGTATTAGACTGATTCCATCTACAGGGAGAGGGATATACTGTATTAGACTGATTCCATCTACAGGGAGAGGGATATACTGTTTTAGACTGATTCCATCTACAGGGAGAGCGATATACTGTATTAGACTGATTCCAACTACAGGGAGAGGGATATACTGTATTAGAGATTCCACCTACAGCGAGAGGGATATACTGTATTAGAATGATTCCATCTACAGGGAGAGGGATATACTGTACTAGACTGATTCCATCTACAGGGAGAGGGATATACTGTATTAGACTGATTCCCTCTACAGGGAGAGTGATATACTGTATTAGACTGATTCCATCTACAGGGAGAGGGATATACTGTATTAGAGATTCCATTTACAGGGAGAGGGATATACTGTATTAGACATTCCAGTTACAGGGAGAGGGATATACTGTATTAGACTGATTCCATCTACAGGGAAAGGGATATACTGTATTAGACTGATTCCATCTACAGGGAGAGGGATATACTGTATTAGACATTCCACCTACAGGGAGAGGGATATACTGTATTAGACTGATTCCATCTACAGGGAGAGGGATATACTGTATTAGACTGATTCCATCTACAGGGAGAGGGATATACTGTATAGGACTGATTCCATCTACAGGGAGAGGGATATACTGTATAAGACATTATATCTATGGGGAGAGGGATATACTGTACTTGACTGATTCCATCTACAGGGTGAGGGATATACTGTATTAGACTGATTCCATCTACAGGGAGAGGGATATACTGTATCAGACTGATGCCATCTACAGGGAGAGGGATATACTGTATTAGACTAATTCCATCTACAGGGAGAGGGATATACTGTATTAGACTGATTCCATCTACAGGGAGAGGGATATACTGTATTAGAGGTTCCACCTACAGGGAGAGGGATATACTATCTTAGACTGATTTCATCTACAGGGAGAGGGATATACTGTATTAGACTGATTCCATCTACAGGGAGAGGGATATACTGTATTAGACTGATTCCATCTACAGGGAGAGGGATATACTGTTTTAGACTGATTCCATCTACAGGGAGATGGATATACTGTATTAGACATTCCAGTTACAGGGAGAGGGATATACTGTATTAGACTGATTCCATCTACAGGGAAAGGGATATACTGTATTAGACTGATTCCATCTACAGGGAGAGGGATATACTGTATAACACATTATATCTACGGGGAGAGGGATATACTGTACTTGACTGATTCCATCTACAGGGTGAGGGATATACTGTATTAGACTGATTCCATCTACAGGGAGAGGGATATACTGTATCAGACTGATGCCATCTACAGGGAGAGGGATATACAGTATTAGACTAATTCCATCTACAGGGAGAGGGATATACTGTATTAGACTGATTCCATCTACAGGGAGAGGGATATACTGTATTAGAGGTTCCACCTACAGGGAGAGGGATATACTATATTAGACTGATTTCATCTACAGGGAGAGGGATATACTGTATTAGACTGATTCCATCTACAGGGAGAGGGATATACTGTATTAGACTGATTCCATCTACAGGGAGAGGGATATACTGTTTTAGACTGATTCCATCTACAGGGAGAGCGATATACTGTATTAGACTGATTCCTACTACAGGGAGAGGGATATACTGTATTAGAGATTCCACCTACAGCGAGAGGGATATACTGTATTAGAATGATTCCATCTACAGGGAGAGGGATATACTGTATTAGAGATTCCATTTACAGGGAGAGGGATATACTGTATTAGACATTCCAGTTACAGGGAGAGGGATATACTGTATTAGACTGATTCCATCTACAGGGAAAGGGATATACTGTATTAGACTGATTCCATCTACAGGGAGAGGGATATACTGTATTAGACATTCCACCTACAGGGAGAGGGATATACTGTATTAGACTGATTCCATCTACAGGGAGAGGGATATACGGAATTAGACTGATTCCATCTACAGGGAGAGGGATATACTGTATAGGACTGATTCCATCTACAGGGAGAGGGATATACTGTATAAGACATTATATCTACGGGGAGAGGGATATACTGTACTTGACTGATTCCATCTACAGGGTGAGGGATATACTGTATTAGACTGATTCCATCTACAGGGAGAGGGATATACTGTATCAGACTGATGCCATCTACAGGGAGAGGGATATACTGTATTAGACTGATTCCATCTACAGGGAGAGGGATATACTGTATTAGAGGTTCCACCTACAGGGAGAGGGATATACTATATTAGACTGATTTCATCTACAGGGAGAGGGATATACTGTATTAGACTGATTCCATCTACAGGGAGAGGGATATACTGTATTAGACTGATTCCATCTACAGGGAGAGGGATATACTGTTTTAGACTGATTCCATCTACAGGGAGAGCGATATACTGTATTAGACTGATTCCAACTACAGGGAGAGGGATATACTGTATTAGAGATTCCACCTACAGCGAGAGGGATATACTGTATTAGAATGATTCCATCTACAGGGAGAGGGATATACTGTACTAGACTGATTCCATCTACAGGGAGAGGGATATACTGTATTAGACTGATTCCATCTACGGGGAGAGGGATATACTGTATTAGACTGATTCCATCAACAGGGAGAGGGATATACTGTATTAGACTGATTCCATCTACGGGGAGAGGGATATACTGTACTAGACTGATTCCATCTACAGGGAGAGGGATATACTGTATTAGACTGATTCCATCTATAGGGAGAGGGATATACTGTAATAGACTGATTCCATCTACAGGGAGAGGGATATACTGTATAAGACTGATTCCATCTACAGGGAGAGGGATATACTGTATAAGACATTATATCTACGGGGAGAGGGATATACTGTACTTGACTGATTCCATCTACAGGGTGAGGGATATACTGTATTAGACTGATTCCATCTACAGGGAGAGGGATATACTGTATCAGACTGATGCCATCTACAGGGAGAGGGATATACTGTATTAGACTAATTCCATCTACAGGGAGAGGGATATACTGTATTAGACTGATTCCATCTACAGGGAGAGGGATATACTGTATTAGAGGTTCCACCTACAGGGAGAGGGATATACTATATTAGACTGATTTCATCTACAGGGAGAGGGATATACTGTATTAGACTGATTCCATCTACAGGGAGAGGGATATACTGTATTAGACTGATTCCATCTACAGGGAGAGGGATATACTGTTTTAGACTGATTCCATCTACAGGGAGAGCGATATACTGTATTAGACTGATTCCAACTACAGGGAGAGGGATATACTGTATTAGAGATTCCACCTACAGCGAGAGGGATATACTGTATTAGAATGATTCCATCTACAGGGAGAGGGATATACTGTACTAGACTGATTCCATCTACAGGGAGAGGGATATACTGTATTAGACTGATTCCCTCTACAGGGAGAGTGATATACTGTATTAGACTGATTCCATCTACAGGGAGAGCGATATACTGTATTAGACTGATTCCAACTACAGGGAGAGGAATATACTGTATTAGAGATTCCACCTACAGGGAGAGGGATATACTGTATTAGACATTCCACCTACAGGGAGAGGGATATACTGTATTAGACTGATTCCCTCTACAGGGAGAGTGATATACTGTATTAGACTGATTCCAACTACAGGGAGAGGGATATACTGTATTAGAGATTCCACCTACAGGGAGAGGGATATACTGTATTAGACTGATTCCATCTACAGGGAGAGGGATATACTGTATCAGACTGATTCCCTCTACAGGGAGAGTGATATACTGTATTAGACTGATTCCAACTACAGGGAGAGGGATATACTGTATTAGAGATTCCACCTACAGGGAGAGGGATATACTGTATTAGACATTCCACCTACAGGGAGAGGGATATACTGTATTAGTCTGATTCCATCTACAGGGAGAGGGATATACTGTATCAGACTGATTTCATCTACAGGGAGAGGGATATACTGTATTAGACATTCCACCTACAGGGAGAGGGATATACTGTATTAGAGATTCCATTTACAGGGAGAGGGATATACTGTATTAGACATTCCACCTACAGGGAGAGGGATATACTGTATTAGACTGATTCCATCTACAGGGAAAGGGATATACTGTATTAGACATTCCACCTACAGGGAGAGGGATATACTGTATTAGACTGATTCCATCTACAGGGAGAGGGATATACTGTATTAGACTGATCCCATCTACAGGGAGAGGGATATACTGTATAAGACTGATTCCATCTACAGGGAGAGGGATATACTGTATAAGACATTATATCTACGGGGAGAGGGATATACTGTACTTGACTCATTCCATCTACAGGGTGAGGGATATACTGTATTAGACTGATTCCATCTACAGGGAGAGGGATATACTGTATCAGACTGATGCCATCTACAGGGAGAGGGATATACTGTATTAGACTAATTCCATCTACAGGGAGAGGGATATACTGTATTAGACTGATTCCATCTACAGGGAGAGGGATATACTGTATTAGAGGTTCCACCTACAGGGAGAGGGATATACTATATTAGACTGAATTCATCTACAGGGAGAGGGATATACTGTATTAGACTGATTCCATCTACAGGGAGAGGGATATACTGTATTAGACTGATTCCATCTACAGGGAGAGGGATATACTGTTTTAGACTGATTCCATCTACAGGGAGAGCGATATACTGTTTTAGACTGATTCCAACTACAGGGAGAGGGATATACTGTATTAGAGATTCCACCTACAGCGAGAGGGATATACTGTATTAGAATGATTCCATCTACAGGGAGAGGGATATACTGTACTAGACTGATTCCATCTACAGGGAGAGGGATATACTGTATTAGACTGATTCCATCTACGGGGAGAGGGATATACTGTATTAGACTGATTCCATCTACAGGGAAAGGGATATACTGTATTAGACTGATTCCATCTACGGGGAGAGGGATATACTGTATTAGAGATTCCACCTACAGGGAGAGGGATATACTGTATTAGACTGATTCCATCTACAGGGAGAGGGATATACTGTATCAGACTGATTCCCTCTACAGGGAGAGTGATATACTGTATTAGACTGATTCCAACTACAGGGAGAGGGATATACTGTATTAGAGATTCCACCTACAGGGAGAGGGATATACTGTATTAGAGATTCCACCTACAGGGAGAGGGATATACTGTATTAGACTGATTCCATCTACAGGGAGAGGGATATACTGTATCAGACTGATTCCCTCTACAGGGAGAGTGATATACTGTATTAGACTGATTCCAACTACAGGGAGAGGGATATACTGTATTAGAGATTCCACCTACAGGGAGAGGGATATACTGTATTAGACATTCCACCTACAGGGAGAGGGATATACTGTATTAGACTGATTACATCTACAGGGAGAGGGATATACTGTATCAGACTGATTCCCTCTACAGGGAGAGGGATATACTGTATTAGACTGATTCCATCTACAGGGAGAGGGATATACTGTATTAGAGATTCCACCTGCAGGGAGAGGGATATACTGTATTAGACTGATTCCATCTACAGGGAGAGGGATATACTGTATTAGACTGATTCCAACTACAGGGAGAGGGATATACTGTATTAGAGATTCCACCTGCAGGGAGAGGGATATACTGTATTAGACTGATTCCATCTACAGGGAGAGGGATATACTGTATTAGAGATTCCATTTACAGGGAGAGGGATATACTGTATTAGACATTCCAGTTACAGGGAGAGGGATATACTGTATTAGACTGATTCCATCTACAGGGAAAGGGATATACTGTATTAGACTGATTCCATCTACAGGGAGAGGGATATACTGTATTAGACATTCCACCTACAGGGAGAGGGATATACTGTATTAGACTGATTCCATCTACAGGGAGAGGGATATACTGTATTAGACTGATTCCATCTACAGGGAGAGGGATATACTGTATAGGACAGATTCCACCTACAGGGAGAGGGATATACTGTATTAGACATTCCACCTACAGGGAGAGGGATATACTGTATTAGACTGATTCCATCTACAGGGAGAGGGATATACTGTATTAGACTGATTCCATCTACAGGGAGAGGGATATACTGTATAGGACAGATTCCATCTACAGGGAGAGGGATATACTGTATAAGACTGATTCCATCTACAGGGAGAGGGATATACTGTATAAGACATTATATCTACGGGGAGAGGGATATACTGTACTTGACTGATTCCATCTACAGGGTGAGGGATATACTGTATTAGACTGATTCCATCTACAGGGAGAGGGATATACTGTATCAGACTGATGCCATCTACAGGGAAAGGGATATACTGTATTAGACTAATTCCATCTACAGGGAGAGGGATATACTGTATTAGACTGATTCCATCTACAGGGAGAGGGATATACTGTATTAGAGGTTCCACCTACAGGGAGAGGGATATACTATATTAGACTGATTTCATCTACAGGGAGAGGGATATACTGTATTAGACTGATTCCATCTACAGGGAGAGGGATATACTGTTTTAGACTGATTCCATCTACAGGGAGAGCGATATACTGTATTAGACTGATTCCAACTACAGGGAGAGGGATATACTGTATTAGAGATTCCACCTACAGCGAGAGGGATATACTGTATTAGAATGATTCCATCTACAGGTAGAGGGATATACTGTACTAGACTGATTCCATCTACAGGGAGAGGGATATACTGTATTAGACTGATTCCATCTACGGGGAGAGGGATATACTGTATTAGACTGATTCCATCTACAGGGAGAGGGATATACTGTATTAGACTGATTCCATCTACGGGGAGAGGGATATACTGTACTAGACTGATTCCATCTACAGGGAGAGGGATATACTGTATTAGACTGATTCCATCTACAGGGAGAGGGATATACTGTAATAGACTGATTCCATCTACAGGGAGAGGGATATACTGTATAAGACTGATTCCATCTACAGGGAGTGGGATATACTGTATAAGACATTATATCTACGGGGAGAGGGATATACTGTACTTGACTGATTCCATCTACAGGGTGAGGGATATACTGTATTAGAGTGATTCCATCTACAGGGAGAGGGATATACTGTATTAGACTGATGCCATCTACAGGGAGAGGGATATACTGTATTAGAGTGATTCCATCTACAGGGAGAGGGATATACTGTATCAGACTGATGCCATCTACAGGGAGAGGGATATACTGTATTAGACTAATTCCATCTACAGGGAGAGGGATATACTGTATTAGACTGATTCCATCTACAGGGAGAGGGATATACTGTATTAGAGGTTCCACCTACAGGGAGAGGGATATACTATATTAGACTGATTTCATCTACAGTGAGAGGGATATACTGTATTAGACTGATTCCATCTACAGGGAGAGGGATATACTGTATTAGACTGATTCCATCTACAGGGAGAGTGATATACTGTATTAGACTGATTCCATCTACAGGGAGAGCGATATACTGTATTAGACTGATTCCAACTACAGGGAGAGGAATATACTGTATTAGAGATTCCACCTACAGCGAGAGGGATATACTGTATTAGAATGATCCCATCTACAGGGAGAGGGATATACTGTATTAGAGATTCCACCTACAGGGAGAGGGATATACTGTATTAGACTGATTCCCTCTACAGGGAGAGTGATATACTGTATTAGACTGATTCCATCTACAGGGAGAGCGATATACTGTATTAGACTGATTCCAACTACAGGGAGAGGAATATACTGTATTAGAGATTCCACCTACAGGGAGAGGGATATACTGTATTAGACATTCCACCTACAGGGAGAGGGATATACTGTATTAGACTGATTCCCTCTACAGGGAGAGTGATATACTGTATTAGACTGATTCCAACTACAGGGAGAGGGATATACTGTATTAGAGATTCCACCTACAGGGAGAGGGATATACTGTATTAGACTGATTCCATCTACAGGGAGAGGGATATACTGTATCAGACTGATTCCCTCTACAGGGAGAGTGATATACTGTATTAGACTGATTCCAACTACAGGGAGAGGGATATACTGTATTAGAGATTCCACCTACAGGGAGAGGGATATACTGTATTAGACATTCCACCTACAGGGAGAGGGATATACTGTATTAGACTGATTCCATCTACAGGGAGAGGGATATACTGTATCAGACTGATTTCATCTACAGGGAGAGGGATATACTGTATTAGACATTCCACCTACAGGGAGAGGGATATACTGTATTAGAGATTCCATTTACAGGGAGAGGGATATACTGTATTAGACATTCCACCTACAGGGAGAGGGATATACTGTATTAGACTGATTCCATCTACAGGGAAAGGGATATACTGTATTAGACTGATTCCATCTACAGGGAGAGGGATATACTGTATTAGACATTCCACCTACAGGGAGAGGGATATACTGTATTAGACTGATTCCATCTACAGGGAGAGGGATATACTGTATTAGACTGATTCCATCTACAGGGAGAGGGATATACTGTATTAGAGGTTCCACCTACAGGGAGAGGGATATACTATATTAGACTGATTTCATCCACAGGGAGAGGGATATACTGTATCAGACTGATTCCCTCTACAGGGAGAGTGATATACTGTATTAGACTGATTCCAACTACAGGGAGAGGGATATACTGTATTAGAGATTCCACCTACAGGGAGAGGGATATACTGTATTAGACATTCCACCTACAGGGAGAGGGATATACTGTATTAGACTGATTCCATCTACAGGGAGAGGGATATACTGTATCAGACTGATTTCATCTACAGGGAGAGGGATATACTGTATTAGACATTCCACCTACAGGGAGAGGGATATACTGTATTAGAGATTCCATTTACAGGGAGAGGGATATACTGTATTAGACATTCCACCTACAGGGAGAGGGATATACTGTATTAGACTGATTCCATCTACAGGGAAAGGGATATACTGTATTAGACTGATTCCATCTACAGGGAGAGGGATATACTGTATTAGACATTCCACCTACAGGGAGAGGGATATACTGTATTAGACTGATTCCATCTACAGGGAGAGGGATATACTGTATTAGACTGATTCCATCTACAGGGAGAGGGATATACTGTATTAGAGGTTCCACCTACAGGGAGAGGGATATACTATATTAGACTGATTTCATCCACAGGGAGAGGGATATACTGTATTAGACTGATTCCATCTACAGGGAGATGGATATACTGTATTAGACTGATTCCATCTACAGGGAGAGGGATATACTGTATTAGAGATTCCACCTACAGCGAGAGGGATATACTGTATTAGAATGATTCCATCTACAGGGAGAGGGATATACTGTACTAGACTGATTCCATCTACAGGGAGAGGGATATACTGTATTAGACTGATTCCATCTACGGGGAGAGGGATATACTGTATTAGACTGATTCCATCTACAGGGAGAGGGATATACTGTATTAGACTGATTCCATCTACGGGGAGAGGGATATACTGTACTAGACTGATTCCATCTACAGGGAAAGGGATATACTGTATTAGACTGATTCCATCTACAGGGAGAGGGATATACTGTAATAGACTGATTCCATCTACAGGGAGAGGTCTATACTGTATAAGACTGATTCCATCTACAGGGAGAGGGATATACTGTATAAGACATTATATCTACGGGGAGAGGGATATACTGTACTTGACTGATTCCATCTACAGGGTGAGGGATATACTGTATTAGACTGATTCCATCTACAGGGAGAGTTATATACTGTATCAGACTGATGCCATCTACAGGGAGAGGGATATACTGTATTAGACTAATTCCATCTACAGGGAGAGGGATATACTGTATTAGACTGATTCCATCTACAGGGAGAGGGATATACTGTATTAGAGGTTCCACCTACAGGGAGAGGGATATACTATATTAGACTGATTTCATCTACAGGGAGAGGGATATACTGTATTAGACTGATTCCATCTACAGGGAGAGGGATATACTGTATTAGACTGATTCCATCTACAGGGAGAGTGATATACTGTATTAGACTGATTCCATCTACAGGGAGAGCGATATACTGTATTAGACTGATTCCAACTACAGGGAGAGGAATATACTGTATTAGAGATTCCACCTACAGCGAGAGGGATATACTGTATTAGAATGATTCCATCTACAGGGAGAGGGATATACTGTATTAGAGATTCCACCTACAGGGAGAGGGATATACTGTATTAGACTGATTCCCTCTACAGGGAGAGTGATATACTGTATTAGACTGATTCCATCTACAGGGAGAGCGATATACTGTATTAGACTGATTCCAACTACAGGGAGAGGAATATACTGTATTAGAGATTCCACCTACAGGGAGAGGGATATACTGTATTAGACATTCCACCTACAGGGAGAGGGATATACTGTATTAGACTGATTCCCTCTACAGGGAGAGTGATATACTGTATTAGACTGATTCCAACTACAGGGAGAGGGATATACTGTATTAGACATTCCACCTACAGGGAGAGGGATATACTGTATTAGACTGATTCCATCTACAGGGAGAGGGATATACTGTATCAGACTGATTTCATCTACAGGGAGAGGGATATACTGTATTAGACTGATTCCATCTACAGGGAGAGGGATATACTGTATTAGACTGATTCCATCTACAGGGAGAGTGATATACTGTATTAGACTGATTCCATCTACAGGGAGAGCGATATACTGTATTAGACTGATTCCAACTACAGGGAGAGGAATATACTGTATTAAACTGATTCCCTCTACAGGGAGAGTGATATACTGTATTAGACTGATTCCAACTACAGGGAGAGGGATATACTGTATTAGAGATTCCACCTACAGGGAGAGGGATATACTGTATTAGACTGATTCCATCTACAGGGAGAGGGATATACTGTATTAGAGGTTCCACCTACAGGGAGAGGGATATACTATATTAGACTGATTTCATCTACAGGGAGAGGGATATACTGTATTAGACTGATTCCATCTACAGGGAGAGGGATATACTGTATTAGACTGATTCCATCTACAGGGAGAGTGATATACTGTATTAGACTGATTCCATCTACAGGGAGAGCGATATACTGTATTAGACTGATTCCAACTACAGGGAGAGGAATATACTGTATTAGAGATTCCACCTACAGCGAGAGGGATATACTGTATTAGAATGATTCCATCTACAGGGAGTGGGATATACTGTATTAGAGATTCCACCTACAGGGAGAGGGATATACTGTATTAGACATTCCACCTACAGGGAGAGGGATATACTGTATTAGACTGATTCCCTCTACAGGGAGAGTGATATACTGTATTAGACTGATTCCAACTACAGGGAGAGGGATATACTGTATTAGAGATTCCACCTACAGGGAGTGGGATATACTGTATTAGACTGATTCCATCTACAGGGAGAGGGATATACTGTATCAGACTGATTCCCTCTACAGGGAGAGTGATATGCTGTATTAGACTGATTCCAACTACAGGGAGAGGGATATACTGTATTAGAGATTCCACCTACAGGGAGAGGGATATACTGTATTAGACATTTCACCTACAGGGAGAGGGATATACTGTATTAGACTGATTCCATCTACAGGGAGAGGGATATACTGTATCAGACTGATTCCCTCTACAGGGAGAGTGATATACTGTATAAGACTGATTCCAACTACAGGGAGAGGGATATACTGTATTAGAGATTCCACCTACAGGGAGAGGGATATACTGTATTAGACTGATTCCATCTACAGGGAGAGGGATATACTGTATCAGACTGATTCCCTCTACAGGGAGAGGGATATACTGTATTAGACTGATTCCACCTACAGGGAGAGGGATATACTGTATTAGACTGATTCCATCTACAGGGAGAGGGATATACTGTATCAGACTGATTCCCTCTACAGGGAGAGGGATATACTGTATTAGACTGATTCCATCTACAGGGAGAGGGATATACTGTATTAGAGATTCCACCTGCAGGGAGAGGGATATACTGTATTGGACTGATTCCATCTACAGGGACAGGGATATACTGTATTAGAGATTCCATCTACAGGGAGAGGGATATACTGTATTAGACTGATTCCATCTACAGGGAGAGGGATATACTGTATCAGACTGATTTCATCTACAGGGAGAGGGATATACTGTATTAGACATTCCACCTACAGGGAGAGGGATATACTGTATTAGAGATTCCATTTACAGGGAGAGGGATATACTGTATTAGACATTCCACCTACAGGGAGAGGGATATACTGTATTAGACTGATTCCATCTACAGGGAAAGGGATATACTGTATTAGACTGATTCCATCTACAGGGAGAGGGATATACTGTATTAGACATTCCACCTACAGGGAGAGGGATATACTGTATTAGACTGATTCCATCTACAGGGAGAGGGATATACTGTATTAGACTGATTCCATCTACAGGGAGAGGGATATACTGTATTAGAGGTTCCACCTACAGGGAGAGGGATATACTATATTAGACTGATTTCATCCACAGGGAGAGGGATATACTGTATTAGACTGATTCCATCTACAGGGAGATGGATATACTGTATTAGACTGATTCCATCTACAGGGAGAGGGATATACTGTATTAGAGATTCCACCTACAGCGAGAGGGATATACTGTATTAGAATGATTCCATCTACAGGGAGAGGGATATACTGTACTAGACTGATTCCATCTACAGGGAGAGGGATATACTGTATTAGACTGATTCCATCTACGGGGAGAGGGATATACTGTATTAGACTGATTCCATCTACAGGGAGAGGGATATACTGTATTAGACTGATTCCATCTACGGGGAGAGGGATATACTGTACTAGACTGATTCCATCTACAGGGAAAGGGATATACTGTATTAGACTGATTCCATCTACAGGGAGAGGGATATACTGTAATAGACTGATTCCATCTACAGGGAGAGGTCTATACTGTATAAGACTGATTCCATCTACAGGGAGAGGGATATACTGTATAAGACATTATATCTACGGGGAGAGGGATATACTGTACTTGACTGATTCCATCTACAGGGTGAGGGATATACTGTATTAGACTGATTCCATCTACAGGGAGAGTTATATACTGTATCAGACTGATGCCATCTACAGGGAGAGGGATATACTGTATTAGACTAATTCCATCTACAGGGAGAGGGATATACTGTATTAGACTGATTCCATCTACAGGGAGAGGGATATACTGTATTAGAGGTTCCACCTACAGGGAGAGGGATATACTATATTAGACTGATTTCATCTACAGGGAGAGGGATATACTGTATTAGACTGATTCCATCTACAGGGAGAGGGATATACTGTATTAGACTGATTCCATCTACAGGGAGAGTGATATACTGTATTAGACTGATTCCATCTACAGGGAGAGCGATATACTGTATTAGACTGATTCCAACTACAGGGAGAGGAATATACTGTATTAGAGATTCCACCTACAGCGAGAGGGATATACTGTATTAGAATGATTCCATCTACAGGGAGAGGGATATACTGTATTAGAGATTCCACCTACAGGGAGAGGGATATACTGTATTAGACTGATTCCCTCTACAGGGAGAGTGATATACTGTATTAGACTGATTCCATCTACAGGGAGAGCGATATACTGTATTAGACTGATTCCAACTACAGGGAGAGGAATATACTGTATTAGAGATTCCACCTACAGGGAGAGGGATATACTGTATTAGACATTCCACCTACAGGGAGAGGGATATACTGTATTAGACTGATTCCCTCTACAGGGAGAGTGATATACTGTATTAGACTGATTCCAACTACAGGGAGAGGGATATACTGTATTAGACATTCCACCTACAGGGAGAGGGATATACTGTATTAGACTGATTCCATCTACAGGGAGAGGGATATACTGTATCAGACTGATTTCATCTACAGGGAGAGGGATATACTGTATTAGACTGATTCCATCTACAGGGAGAGGGATATACTGTATTAGACTGATTCCATCTACAGGGAGAGTGATATACTGTATTAGACTGATTCCATCTACAGGGAGAGCGATATACTGTATTAGACTGATTCCAACTACAGGGAGAGGAATATACTGTATTAAACTGATTCCCTCTACAGGGAGAGTGATATACTGTATTAGACTGATTCCAACTACAGGGAGAGGGATATACTGTATTAGAGATTCCACCTACAGGGAGAGGGATATACTGTATTAGACTGATTCCATCTACAGGGAGAGGGATATACTGTATTAGAGGTTCCACCTACAGGGAGAGGGATATACTATATTAGACTGATTTCATCTACAGGGAGAGGGATATACTGTATTAGACTGATTCCATCTACAGGGAGAGGGATATACTGTATTAGACTGATTCCATCTACAGGGAGAGTGATATACTGTATTAGACTGATTCCATCTACAGGGAGAGCGATATACTGTATTAGACTGATTCCAACTACAGGGAGAGGAATATACTGTATTAGAGATTCCACCTACAGCGAGAGGGATATACTGTATTAGAATGATTCCATCTACAGGGAGTGGGATATACTGTATTAGAGATTCCACCTACAGGGAGAGGGATATACTGTATTAGACATTCCACCTACAGGGAGAGGGATATACTGTATTAGACTGATTCCCTCTACAGGGAGAGTGATATACTGTATTAGACTGATTCCAACTACAGGGAGAGGGATATACTGTATTAGAGATTCCACCTACAGGGAGTGGGATATACTGTATTAGACTGATTCCATCTACAGGGAGAGGGATATACTGTATCAGACTGATTCCCTCTACAGGGAGAGTGATATGCTGTATTAGACTGATTCCAACTACAGGGAGAGGGATATACTGTATTAGAGATTCCACCTACAGGGAGAGGGATATACTGTATTAGACATTTCACCTACAGGGAGAGGGATATACTGTATTAGACTGATTCCATCTACAGGGAGAGGGATATACTGTATCAGACTGATTCCCTCTACAGGGAGAGTGATATACTGTATAAGACTGATTCCAACTACAGGGAGAGGGATATACTGTATTAGAGATTCCACCTACAGGGAGAGGGATATACTGTATTAGACTGATTCCATCTACAGGGAGAGGGATATACTGTATCAGACTGATTCCCTCTACAGGGAGAGGGATATACTGTATTAGACTGATTCCACCTACAGGGAGAGGGATATACTGTATTAGACTGATTCCATCTACAGGGAGAGGGATATACTGTATCAGACTGATTCCCTCTACAGGGAGAGGGATATACTGTATTAGACTGATTCCATCTACAGGGAGAGGGATATACTGTATTAGAGATTCCACCTGCAGGGAGAGGGATATACTGTATTGGACTGATTCCATCTACAGGGACAGGGATATACTGTATTAGAGATTCCATCTACAGGGAGAGGGATATACTGTATTAGACTGATTCCACCTGCAGGGAGAGGGATATACTGTATTAGACTGATTCCATCTACAGGGAGAGGGATATACTGTATTAGACTGATTCCATCTACAGGGAGAGGGATATACTGTACTTGACTGATTCCATCTACAGGGTGAGGGATATACTGTATTAGACTGATTCCATCTACAGGGAGAGTTATATACTGTATCAGACTGATGCCATCTACAGGTAGAGGGATATACTGTATTAGACTAATTCCATCTACAGGGAGAGGGATATACTGTATTAGACTGATTCCATCTACAGGGAGAGGGATATACTGTATTAGAGGTTCCACCTACAGGGAGAGGGATATACTATATTAGACTGATTTCATCTACAGGGAGAGGGATATACTGTATTAGACTGATTCCATCTACAGGGAGAGGGATATACTGTATTAGACTGATTCCATCTACAGGGAGAGTGATATACTGTATTAGACTGATTCCATCTACAGGGAGAGCGATATACTGTATTAGACTGATTCCAACTACAGGGAGAGGAATATACTGTATTAGAGATTCCACCTACAGCGAGAGGGATATACTGTATTAGAATGATTCCATCTACAGGGAGAGGGATATACTGTATTAGAGATTCCACCTACAGGGAGAGGGATATACTGTATTAGACTGATTCCCTCTACAGGGAGAGTGATATACTGTATTAGACTGATTCCATCTACAGGGAGAGCGATATACTGTATTAGACTGATTCCAACTACAGGGAGAGGAATATACTGTATTAGAGATTCCACCTACAGGGAGAGGGATATACTGTATTAGACATTCCACCTACAGGGAGAGGGATATACTGTATTAGACTGATTCCCTCTACAGGGAGAGTGATATACTGTATTAGACTGATTCCAACTACAGGGAGAGGGATATACTGTATTAGAGATTCCACCTACAGGGAGAGGGATATACTGTATTAGACTGATTCCATCTACAGGGAGAGGGATATACTGTATCAGACTGATTCCCTCTACAGGGAGAGTGATATACTGTATTAGACTGATTCCAACTACAGGGAGAGGGATATACTGTATTAGAGATTCCACCTACAGGGAGAGGGATATACTGTATTAGACATTCCACCTACAGGGAGAGGGATATACTGTATTAGACTGATTCCATCTACAGGGAGAGGGATATACTGTATCAGACTGATTTCATCTACAGGGAGAGGGATATACTGTATTAGACTGATTCCATCTACAGGGAGAGGGATATACTGTATTAGACTGATTCCATCTACAGGGAGAGTGATATACTGTATTAGACTGATTCCATCTACAGGGAGAGCGATATACTGTATTAGACTGATTCCAACTACAGGGAGAGGAATATACTGTATTAAACTGATTCCCTCTACAGGGAGAGTGATATACTGTATTAGACTGATTCCAACTACAGGGAGAGGGATATACTGTATTAGAGATTCCACCTACAGGGAGAGGGATATACTGTATTAGACTGATTCCATCTACAGGGAGAGGGATATACTGTATTAGAGGTTCCACCTACAGGGAGAGGGATATACTATATTAGACTGATTTCATCTACAGGGAGAGGGATATACTGTATTAGACTGATTCCATCTACAGGGAGAGGGATATACTGTATTAGACTGATTCCATCTACAGGGAGAGTGATATACTGTATTAGACTGATTCCATCTACAGGGAGAGCGATATACTGTATTAGACTGATTCCAACTACAGGGAGAGGAATATACTGTATTAGAGATTCCACCTACAGCGAGAGGGATATACTGTATTAGAATGATTCCATCTACAGGGAGAGGGATATACTGTATTAGAGATTCCACCTACAGGGAGAGGGATATACTGTATTAGACATTCCACCTACAGGGAGAGGGATATACTGTATTAGACTGATTCCCTCTACAGGGAGAGTGATATACTGTATTAGACTGATTCCAACTACAGGGAGAGGGATATACTGTATTAGAGATTCCACCTACAGGGAGTGGGATATACTGTATTAGACTGATTCCATCTACAGGGAGAGGGATATACTGTATCAGACTGATTCCCTCTACAGGGAGAGTGATATGCTGTATTAGACTGATTCCAACTACAGGGAGAGGGATATACTGTATTAGAGATTCCACCTACAGGGAGAGGGATATACTGTATTAGACATTTCACCTACAGGGAGAGGGATATACTGTATTAGACTGATTCCATCTACAGGGAGAGGGATATACTGTATCAGACTGATTCCCTCTACAGGGAGAGTGATATACTGTATAAGACTGATTCCAACTACAGGGAGAGGGATATACTGTATTAGAGATTCCACCTACAGGGAGAGGGATATACTGTATTAGACTGATTCCATCTACAGGGAGAGGGATATACTGTATCAGACTGATTCCCTCTACAGGGAGAGGGATATACTGTATTAGACTGATTCCACCTACAGGGAGAGGGATATACTGTATTAGACTGATTCCATCTACAGGGAGAGGGATATACTGTATCAGACTGATTCCCTCTACAGGGAGAGGGATATACTGTATTAGACTGATTCCATCTACAGGGAGAGGGATATACTGTATTAGAGATTCCACCTGCAGGGAGAGGGATATACTGTATTAGACTGATTCCATCTACAGGGACAGGGATATACTGTATTAGAGATTCCATCTACAGGGAGAGGGATATACTGTATTAGACTGATTCCACCTGCAGGGAGAGGGATATACTGTATTAGACTGATTCCATCTACAGGGAGAGGGATATACTGTATTAGACTGATTCCATCTACAGGGAGAGGGATATACTGTATTAGACATTCCACCTACAGGGAGAGGGATATACTGTATTAGACTGATTCCATCTACAGGGAGAGGGATATACTGTATTAGACTGATTCCATCTACAGGGAGAGGGATATACTGTATAAGACTGATTCCATCTACAGGGAGAGGGATATACTGTATTAGACTAATTCCATCTACAGGGAGAGGGATATACTGTATTAGACTGATTCCATCTACAGGGAGAGGGATATACTGTATTAGAAGTTCCACCTACAGGGAGAGGGATATACTATATTAGACTGATTTCATCTACAGGGAGAGGGATATACGGTATTAGACTGATTCCATCTACAGGGAGAGGGATATACTGTATTAGACTGATTCCATCTACAGGGAGAGGGATATACTGTATCAGACTGATTCCCTCTACAGGGAGAGGGATATACTGTATTAGACTGATTCCACCTACAGGGAGAGGGATATACTGTATTAGACTGATTCCATCTACAGGGAGAGGGATATACTGTATCAGACTGATTCCCTCTACAGGGAGAGGGATATACTGTATTAGACTGATTCCATCTACAGGGAGAGGGATATACTGTATTAGAGATTCCACCTGCAGGGAGAGGGATATACTGTATTAGACTGATTCCATCTACAGGGACAGGGATATACTGTATTAGAGATTCCATCTACAGGGAGAGGGATATACTGTATTAGACTGATTCCACCTGCAGGGAGAGGGATATACTGTATTAGACTGATTCCATCTACAGGGAGAGGGATATACTGTATTAGACTGATTCCATCTACAGGGAGAGGGATATACTGTATTAGACATTCCACCTACAGGGAGAGGGATATACTGTATTAGACTGATTCCATCTACAGGGAGAGGGATATACTGTATTAGACTGATTCCATCTACAGGGAGAGGGATATACTGTATAAGACTGATTCCATCTACAGGGAGAGGGATATACTGTATTAGACTAATTCCATCTACAGGGAGAGGGATATACTGTATTAGACTGATTCCATCTACAGGGAGAGGGATATACTGTATTAGAGGTTCCACCTACAGGGAGAGGGATATACTATATTAGACTGATTTCATCTACAGGGAGAGGGATATACGGTATTAGACTGATTCCATCTACAGGGAGAGGGATATACTGTATTAGACTGATTCCATCTACAGGGAGAGGGATATACTGTATTAGACTGATTCCATCTACAGGGAGAGGGATATACTGTATCAGACTGATTCCCTCTACAGGGAGAGTGATATACTGTATAAGACTGATTCCAACTACAGGGAGAGGGATATACTGTATTAGAGATTCCACCTACAGGGAGAGGGATATACTGTATTAGACTGATTCCATCTACAGGGAGAGGGATATACTGTATCAGACTGATTCCCTCTACAGTGAGAGGGATATACTGTATTAGACTGATTCCACCTACAGGGAGAGGGATATACTGTATTAGACTGATTCCATCTACAGGGAGAGGGATATACTGTATCAGACTGATTCCCTCTACAGGGAGAGGGATATACTGTATTAGACTGATTCCATCTACAGGGAGAGGGATATACTGTATTAGAGATTCCACCTGCAGGGAGAGGGATATACTGTATTAGACTGATTCCATCTACAGGGACAGGGATATACTGTATTAGAGATTCCATCTACAGGGAGAGGGATATACTGTATTAGACTGATTCCACCTGCAGGGAGAGGGATATACTGTATTAGACTGATTCCATCTACAGGGAGAGGGATATACTGTATTAGACTGATTCCATCTACAGGGAGAGGGATATACTGTATTAGACATTCCACCTACAGGGAGAGGGATATACTGTATTAGACTGATTCCATCTACAGGGAGAGGGATATACTGTATTAGACTGATTCCATCTACAGGGAGAGGGATATACTGTATAAGACTGATTCCATCTACAGGGAGAGGGATATACTGTATTAGACTAATTCCATCTACAGGGAGAGGGATATACTGTATTAGACTGATTCCATCTACAGGGAGAGGGATATACTGTATTAGAGGTTCCACCTACAGGGAGAGGGATATACTATATTAGACTGATTTCATCTACAGGGAGAGGGATATACGGTATTAGACTGATTCCATCTACAGGGAGAGAGATATACTGTATTAGAGTGATTCCATCTACAGGGAGAGGGATATACTGTATTAGAGTGATTCCATCTACAGGGAGAGGGATATACTGTATCAGACTGATTCCCTCTACAGGGAGAGGGATATACTGTATTAGACTGATTCCACCTACAGGGAGAGGGATATACTGTATTAGACTGATTCCATCTACAGGGAGAGGGATATACTGTATCAGACTGATTCCCTCTACAGGGAGAGGGATATACTGTATTAGACTGATTCCATCTACAGGGAGAGGGATATACTGTATTAGAGATTCCACCTGCAGGGAGAGGGATATACTGTATTAGACTGATTCCATCTACAGGGACAGGGATATACTGTATTAGAGATTCCATCTACAGGGAGAGGGATATACTGTATTAGACTGATTCCACCTGCAGGGAGAGGGATATACTGTATTAGACTGATTCCATCTACAGGGAGAGGGATATACTGTATTAGACTGATTCCATCTACAGGGAGAGGGATATACTGTATTAGACATTCCACCTACAGGGAGAGGGATATACTGTATTAGACTGATTCCATCTACAGGGAGAGGGATATACTGTATTAGACTGATTCCATCTACAGGGAGAGGGATATACTGTATAAGACTGATTCCATCTACAGGGAGAGGGATATACTGTATTAGACTAATTCCATCTACAGGGAGAGGGATATACTGTATTAGACTGATTCCATCTACAGGGAGAGGGATATACTGTATTAGAGGTTCCACCTACAGGGAGAGGGATATACTATATTAGACTGATTTCATCTACAGGGAGAGGGATATACTGTATAAGACTGATTCCTACTACAGGGAGAGGGATATACTGTATTAGAGATTCCACCTACAGGGAGAGGGATATACTGTATTAGACTGATTCCATCTACAGGGAGAGGGATATACTGTATCAGACTGATTCCCTCTACAGGGAGAGGGATATACTGTATTAGACTGATTCCACCTACAGGGAGAGGGATATACTGTATTAGACTGATTCCATCTACAGGGAGAGGGATATACTGTATCAGACTGATTCCCTCTACAGGGAGAGGGATATACTGTATTAGACTGATTCCATCTACAGGGAGAGGGATATACTGTATTAGAGATTCCACCTGCAGGGAGAGGGATATACTGTATTAGACTGATTCCATCTACAGGGACAGGGATATACTGTATTAGAGATTCCATCTACAGGGAGAGGGATATACTGTATTAGACTGATTCCACCTGCAGGGAGAGGGATATACTGTATTAGACAGATTCCATCTACAGGGAGAGGGATATACTGTATTAGACTGATTCCATCTACAGGGAGAGGGATATACTGTATTAGACATTCCACCTACAGGGAGAGGGATATACTGTATTAGACTGATTCCATCTACAGGGAGAGGGATATACTGTATTAGACTGATTCCATCTACAGGGAGAGGGATATACTGTATAAGACTGATTCCATCTACAGGGAGAGGGATATACTGTATTAGACTAATTCCATCTACAGGGAGAGGGATATACTGTATTAGACTGATTCCATCTACAGGGAGAGGGATATACTGTATTAGAGGTTCCACCTACAGGGAGAGGGATATACTATATTAGACTGATTTCATCTACAGGGAGAGGGATATACGGTATTAGACTGATTCCATCTACAGGGAGAGGGATATACTGTATTAGACTGATTCCATCTACAGGGAGAGGGATATACTGTATCAGGCTGATTCCCTCTACAGGGAGAGGGATATACTGTATTAGACTGATTCCACCTACAGGGAGAGGGATATACTGTATTAGACTGATTCCATCTACAGGGAGAGGGATATACTGTATAAGACTGATGCCACCTACAGGGAGAGGGATATACTGTATTAGACTGATTCCATCTACAGGGAGAGGGATATACTGTATTAGACTGATTCCATCTACGGGGAGAGGGATATACTGTACTAGACTGATTCCATCTACAGGGAAAGGGATATACTGTATTAGACTGATTCCATCTACAGGGAGAGGGATATACTGTAATAGACTGATTCCATCTACAGGGAGAGGTCTATACTGTATAAGACTGATTCCATCTACAGGGAGAGGGATATACTGTATAAGACATTATATCTACGGGGAGAGGGATATACTGTACTTGACTGATTCCATCTACAGGGTGAGGGATATACTGTATTAGACTGATTCCATCTACAGGGAGAGTTATATACTGTATCAGACTGATGCCATCTACAGGGAGAGGGATATACTGTATTAGACTAATTCCATCTACAGGGAGAGGGATATACTGTATTAGACTGATTCCATCTACAGGGAGAGGGATATACTGTATTAGAGGTTCCACCTACAGGGAGAGGGATATACTATATTAGACTGATTTCATCTACAGGGAGAGGGATATACTGTATTAGACTGATTCCATCTACAGGGAGAGGGATATACTGTATTAGACTGATTCCATCTACAGGGAGAGTGATATACTGTATTAGACTGATTCCATCTACAGGGAGAGCGATATACTGTATTAGACTGATTCCAACTACAGGGAGAGGAATATACTGTATTAGAGATTCCACCTACAGCGAGAGGGATATACTGTATTAGAATGATTCCATCTACAGGGAGAGGGATATACTGTATTAGAGATTCCACCTACAGGGAGAGGGATATACTGTATTAGACTGATTCCCTCTACAGGGAGAGTGATATACTGTATTAGACTGATTCCATCTACAGGGAGAGCGATATACTGTATTAGACTGATTCCAACTACAGGGAGAGGAATATACTGTATTAGAGATTCCACCTACAGGGAGAGGGATATACTGTATTAGACATTCCACCTACAGGGAGAGGGATATACTGTATTAGACTGATTCCCTCTACAGGGAGAGTGATATACTGTATTAGACTGATTCCAACTACAGGGAGAGGGATATACTGTATTAGACATTCCACCTACAGGGAGAGGGATATACTGTATTAGACTGATTCCATCTACAGGGAGAGGGATATACTGTATCAGACTGATTTCATCTACAGGGAGAGGGATATACTGTATTAGACTGATTCCATCTACAGGGAGAGGGATATACTGTATTAGACTGATTCCATCTACAGGGAGAGTGATATACTGTATTAGACTGATTCCATCTACAGGGAGAGCGATATACTGTATTAGACTGATTCCAACTACAGGGAGAGGAATATACTGTATTAAACTGATTCCCTCTACAGGGAGAGTGATATACTGTATTAGACTGATTCCAACTACAGGGAGAGGGATATACTGTATTAGAGATTCCACCTACAGGGAGAGGGATATACTGTATTAGACTGATTCCATCTACAGGGAGAGGGATATACTGTATTAGAGGTTCCACCTACAGGGAGAGGGATATACTATATTAGACTGATTTCATCTACAGGGAGAGGGATATACTGTATTAGACTGATTCCATCTACAGGGAGAGGGATATACTGTATTAGACTGATTCCAACTACAGGGAGAGGAATATACTGTATTAGAGATTCCACCTACAGCGAGAGGGATATACTGTATTAGAATGATTCCATCTACAGGGAGTGGGATATACTGTATTAGAGATTCCACCTACAGGGAGAGGGATATACTGTATTAGACATTCCACCTACAGGGAGAGGGATATACTGTATTAGACTGATTCCCTCTACAGGGAGAGTGATATACTGTATTAGACTGATTCCAACTACAGGGAGAGGGATATACTGTATTAGAGATTCCACCTACAGGGAGTGGGATATACTGTATTAGACTGATTCCATCTACAGGGAGAGGGATATACTGTATCAGACTGATTCCCTCTACAGGGAGAGTGATATGCTGTATTAGACTGATTCCAACTACAGGGAGAGGGATATACTGTATTAGAGATTCCACCTACAGGGAGAGGGATATACTGTATTAGACATTTCACCTACAGGGAGAGGGATATACTGTATTAGACTGATTCCATCTACAGGGAGAGGGATATACTGTATCAGACTGATTCCCTCTACAGGGAGAGTGATATACTGTATAAGACTGATTCCAACTACAGGGAGAGGGATATACTGTATTAGAGATTCCACCTACAGGGAGAGGGATATACTGTATTAGACTGATTCCATCTACAGGGAGAGGGATATACTGTATCAGACTGATTCCCTCTACAGGGAGAGGGATATACTGTATTAGACTGATTCCACCTACAGGGAGAGGGATATACTGTATTAGACTGATTCCATCTACAGGGAGAGGGATATACTGTATCAGACTGATTCCCTCTACAGGGAGAGGGATATACTGTATTAGACTGATTCCATCTACAGGGAGAGGGATATACTGTATTAGAGATTCCACCTGCAGGGAGAGGGATATACTGTATTGGACTGATTCCATCTACAGGGACAGGGATATACTGTATTAGAGATTCCATCTACAGGGAGAGGGATATACTGTATTAGACTGATTCCACCTGCAGGGAGAGGGATATACTGTATTAGACTGATTCCATCTACAGGGAGAGGGATATACTGTATTAGACTGATTCCATCTACAGGGAGAGGGATATACTGTACTTGACTGATTCCATCTACAGGGTGAGGGATATACTGTATTAGACTGATTCCATCTACAGGGAGAGTTATATACTGTATCAGACTGATGCCATCTACAGGTAGAGGGATATACTGTATTAGACTAATTCCATCTACAGGGAGAGGGATATACTGTATTAGACTGATTCCATCTACAGGGAGAGGGATATACTGTATTAGAGGTTCCACCTACAGGGAGAGGGATATACTATATTAGACTGATTTCATCTACAGGGAGAGGGATATACTGTATTAGACTGATTCCATCTACAGGGAGAGGGATATACTGTATTAGACTGATTCCATCTACAGGGAGAGTGATATACTGTATTAGACTGATTCCATCTACAGGGAGAGCGATATACTGTATTAGACTGATTCCAACTACAGGGAGAGGAATATACTGTATTAGAGATTCCACCTACAGCGAGAGGGATATACTGTATTAGAATGATTCCATCTACAGGGAGAGGGATATACTGTATTAGAGATTCCACCTACAGGGAGAGGGATATACTGTATTAGACTGATTCCCTCTACAGGGAGAGTGATATACTGTATTAGACTGATTCCATCTACAGGGAGAGCGATATACTGTATTAGACTGATTCCAACTACAGGGAGAGGAATATACTGTATTAGAGATTCCACCTACAGGGAGAGGGATATACTGTATTAGACATTCCACCTACAGGGAGAGGGATATACTGTATTAGACTGATTCCCTCTACAGGGAGAGTGATATACTGTATTAGACTGATTCCAACTACAGGGAGAGGGATATACTGTATTAGAGATTCCACCTACAGGGAGAGGGATATACTGTATTAGACTGATTCCATCTACAGGGAGAGGGATATACTGTATCAGACTGATTCCCTCTACAGGGAGAGTGATATACTGTATTAGACTGATTCCAACTACAGGGAGAGGGATATACTGTATTAGAGATTCCACCTACAGGGAGAGGGATATACTGTATTAGACATTCCACCTACAGGGAGAGGGATATACTGTATTAGACTGATTCCATCTACAGGGAGAGGGATATACTGTATCAGACTGATTTCATCTACAGGGAGAGGGATATACTGTATTAGACTGATTCCATCTACAGGGAGAGGGATATACTGTATTAGACTGATTCCATCTACAGGGAGAGTGATATACTGTATTAGACTGATTCCATCTACAGGGAGAGCGATATACTGTATTAGACTGATTCCAACTACAGGGAGAGGAATATACTGTATTAAACTGATTCCCTCTACAGGGAGAGTGATATACTGTATTAGACTGATTCCAACTACAGGGAGAGGGATATACTGTATTAGAGATTCCACCTACAGGGAGAGGGATATACTGTATTAGACTGATTCCATCTACAGGGAGAGGGATATACTGTATTAGAGGTTCCACCTACAGGGAGAGGGATATACTATATTAGACTGATTTCATCTACAGGGAGAGGGATATACTGTATTAGACTGATTCCATCTACAGGGAGAGGGATATACTGTATTAGACTGATTCCATCTACAGGGAGAGTGATATACTGTATTAGACTGATTCCATCTACAGGGAGAGCGATATACTGTATTAGACTGATTCCAACTACAGGGAGAGGAATATACTGTATTAGAGATTCCACCTACAGCGAGAGGGATATACTGTATTAGAATGATTCCATCTACAGGGAGAGGGATATACTGTATTAGAGATTCCACCTACAGGGAGAGGGATATACTGTATTAGACATTCCACCTACAGGGAGAGGGATATACTGTATTAGACTGATTCCCTCTACAGGGAGAGTGATATACTGTATTAGACTGATTCCAACTACAGGGAGAGGGATATACTGTATTAGAGATTCCACCTACAGGGAGTGGGATATACTGTATTAGACTGATTCCATCTACAGGGAGAGGGATATACTGTATCAGACTGATTCCCTCTACAGGGAGAGTGATATGCTGTATTAGACTGATTCCAACTACAGGGAGAGGGATATACTGTATTAGAGATTCCACCTACAGGGAGAGGGATATACTGTATTAGACATTTCACCTACAGGGAGAGGGATATACTGTATTAGACTGATTCCATCTACAGGGAGAGGGATATACTGTATCAGACTGATTCCCTCTACAGGGAGAGTGATATACTGTATAAGACTGATTCCAACTACAGGGAGAGGGATATACTGTATTAGAGATTCCACCTACAGGGAGAGGGATATACTGTATTAGACTGATTCCATCTACAGGGAGAGGGATATACTGTATCAGACTGATTCCCTCTACAGGGAGAGGGATATACTGTATTAGACTGATTCCACCTACAGGGAGAGGGATATACTGTATTAGACTGATTCCATCTACAGGGAGAGGGATATACTGTATCAGACTGATTCCCTCTACAGGGAGAGGGATATACTGTATTAGACTGATTCCATCTACAGGGAGAGGGATATACTGTATTAGAGATTCCACCTGCAGGGAGAGGGATATACTGTATTAGACTGATTCCATCTACAGGGACAGGGAAATACTGTATTAGAGATTCCATCTACAGGGAGAGGGATATACTGTATTAGACTGATTCCACCTGCAGGGAGAGGGATATACTGTATTAGACTGATTCCATCTACAGGGAGAGGGATATACTGTATTAGACTGATTCCATCTACAGGGAGAGGGATATACTGTATTAGACATTCCACCTACAGGGAGAGGGATATACTGTATTAGACTGATTCCATCTACAGGGAGAGGGATATACTGTATTAGACTGATTCCATCTACAGGGAGAGGGATATACTGTATAAGACTGATTCCATCTACAGGGAGAGGGATATACTGTATTAGACTAATTCCATCTACAGGGAGAGGGATATACTGTATTAGACTGATTCCATCTACAGGGAGAGGGATATACTGTATTAGAGGTTCCACCTACAGGGAGAGGGATATACTATATTAGACTGATTTCATCTACAGGGAGAGGGATATACGGTATTAGACTGATTCCATCTACAGGGAGAGGGATATACTGTATTAGACTGATTCCATCTACAGGGAGAGGGATATACTGTATCAGACTGATTCCCTCTACAGGGAGAGGGATATACTGTATTAGACTGATTCCACCTACAGGGAGAGGGATATACTGTATTAGACTGATTCCATCTACAGGGAGAGGGATATACTGTATCAGACTGATTCCCTCTACAGGGAGAGGGATATACTGTATTAGACTGATTCCATCTACAGGGAGAGGGATATACTGTATTAGAGATTCCACCTGCAGGGAGAGGGATATACTGTATTAGACTGATTCCATCTACAGGGACAGGGATATACTGTATTAGAGATTCCATCTACAGGGAGAGGGATATACTGTATTAGACTGATTCCACCTGCAGGGAGAGGGATATACTGTATTAGACTGATTCCATCTACAGGGAGAGGGATATACTGTATTAGACTGATTCCATCTACAGGGAGAGGGATATACTGTATTAGACATTCCACCTACAGGGAGAGGGATATACTGTATTAGACTGATTCCATCTACAGGGAGAGGGATATACTGTATTAGACTGATTCCATCTACAGGGAGAGGGATATACTGTATAAGACTGATTCCATCTACAGGGAGAGGGATATACTGTATTAGACTAATTCCATCTACAGGGAGAGGGATATACTGTATTAGACTGATTCCATCTACAGGGAGAGGGATATACTGTATTAGAGGTTCCACCTACAGGGAGAGGGATATACTATATTAGACTGATTTCATCTACAGGGAGAGGGATATACGGTATTAGACTGATTCCATCTACAGGGAGAGGGATATACTGTATTAGACTGATTCCATCTACAGGGAGAGGGATATACTGTATTAGACTGATTCCATCTACAGGGAGAGGGATATACTGTATCAGACTGATTCCCTCTACAGGGAGAGTGATATACTGTATAAGACTGATTCCAACTACAGGGAGAGGGATATACTGTATTAGAGATTCCACCTACAGGGAGAGGGATATACTGTATTAGACTGATTCCATCTACAGGGAGAGGGATATACTGTATCAGACTGATTCCCTCTACAGTGAGAGGGATATACTGTATTAGACTGATTCCACCTACAGGGAGAGGGATATACTGTATTAGACTGATTCCATCTACAGGGAGAGGGATATACTGTATCAGACTGATTCCCTCTACAGGGAGAGGGATATACTGTATTAGACTGATTCCATCTACAGGGAGAGGGATATACTGTATTAGAGATTCCACCTGCAGGGAGAGGGATATACTGTATTAGACTGATTCCATCTACAGGGACAGGGATATACTGTATTAGAGATTCCATCTACAGGGAGAGGGATATACTGTATTAGACTGATTCCACCTGCAGGGAGAGGGATATACTGTATTAGACTGATTCCATCTACAGGGAGAGGGATATACTGTATTAGACATTCCACCTACAGGGAGAGGGATATACTGTATTAGACTGATTCCATCTACAGGGAGAGGGATATACTGTATTAGACTGATTCCATCTACAGGGAGAGGGATATACTGTATAAGACTGATTCCATCTACAGGGAGAGGGATATACTGTATTAGACTAATTCCATCTACAGGGAGAGGGATATACTGTATTAGACTGATTCCATCTACAGGGAGAGGGATATACTGTATTAGAGGTTCCACCTACAGGGAGAGGGATATACTATATTAGACTGATTTCATCTACAGGGAGAGGGATATACGGTATTAGACTGATTCCATCTACAGGGAGAGGGATATACTGTATTAGACTGATTCCATCTACAGGGAGAGGGATATACTGTATCAGACTGATTCCCTCTACAGGGAGAGGGATATACTGTATTAGACTGATTCCACCTACAGGGAGAGGGATATACTGTATTAGACTGATTCCATCTACAGGGAGAGGGATATACTGTATCAGACTGATTCCCTCTACAGGGAGAGGGATATACTGTATTAGACTGATTCCATCTACAGGGAGAGGGATATACTGTATTAGAGATTCCACCTGCAGGGAGAGGGATATACTGTATTAGACTGATTCCATCTACAGGGACAGGGATATACTGTATTAGAGATTCCATCTACAGGGAGAGGGATATACTGTATTAGACTGATTCCACCTGCAGGGAGAGGGATATACTGTATTAGACTGATTCCATCTACAGGGAGAGGGATATACTGTATTAGACTGATTCCATCTACAGGGAGAGGGATATACTGTATTAGACATTCCACCTACAGGGAGAGGGATATACTGTATTAGACTGATTCCATCTACAGGGAGAGGGATATACTGTATTAGACTGATTCCATCTACAGGGAGAGGGATATACTGTATAAGACTGATTCCATCTACAGGGAGAGGGATATACTGTATTAGACTAATTCCATCTACAGGGAGAGGGATATACTGTATTAGACTGATTCCATCTACAGGGAGAGGGATATACTGTATTAGAGGTTCCACCTACAGGGAGAGGGATATACTATATTAGACTGATTTCATCTACAGGGAGAGGGATATACTGTATAAGACTGATTCCAACTACAGGGAGAGGGATATACTGTATTAGAGATTCCACCTACAGGGAGAGGGATATACTGTATTAGACTGATTCCATCTACAGGGAGAGGGATATACTGTATCAGACTGATTCCCTCTACAGGGAGAGGGATATACTGTATTAGACTGATTCCACCTACAGGGAGAGGGATATACTGTATTAGACTGATTCCATCTACAGGGAGAGGGATATACTGTATCAGACTGATTCCCTCTACAGGGAGAGGGATATACTGTATTAGACTGATTCCATCTACAGGGAGAGGGATATACTGTATTAGAGATTCCACCTGCAGGGAGAGGGATATACTGTATTAGACTGATTCCATCTACAGGGACAGGGATATACTGTATTAGAGATTCCATCTACAGGGAGAGGGATATACTGTATTAGACTGATTCCACCTGCAGGGAGAGGGATATACTGTATTAGACAGATTCCATCTACAGGGAGAGGGATATACTGTATTAGACTGATTCCATCTGCAGGGAGAGGGATATACTGTATTAGACATTCCACCTACAGGGAGAGGGATATACTGTATTAGACTGATTCCATCTACAGGGAGAGGGATATACTGTATTAGACTGATTCCATCTACAGGGAGAGGGATATACTGTATAAGACTGATTCCATCTACAGGGAGAGGGATATACTGTATTAGACTAATTCCATCTACAGGGAGAGGGATATACTGTATTAGACTGATTCCATCTACAGGGAGAGGGATATACTGTATTAGAGGTTCCACCTACAGGGAGAGGGATATACTATATTAGACTGATTTCATCTACAGGGAGAGGGATATACGGTATTAGACTGATTCCATCTACAGGGAGAGGGATATACTGTATTAGACTGATTCCATCTACAGGGAGAGGGATATACTGTATCAGACTGATTCCCTCTACAGGGAGAGGGATATACTGTATTAGACTGATTCCACCTACAGGGAGAGGGATATACTGTATTAGACTGATTCCATCTACAGGGAGAGGGATATACTGTATCAGACTGATTCCCTCTACAGGGAGAGGGATATACTGTATTAGACTGATTCCATCTACAGGGAGAGGGATATACTGTATTAGAGATTCCACCTGCAGGGAGAGGGATATACTGTATTAGACTGATTCCATCTACAGGGACAGGGATATACTGTATTAGAGATTCCATCTACAGGGAGAGGGATATACTGTATTAGACTGATTCCACCTGCAGGGAGAGGGATATACTGTATTAGACTGATTCCATCTACAGGGAGAGGGATATACTGTATTAGACTGATTCCATCTACAGGGAGAGGGATATACTGTATTAGACATTCCACCTACAGGGAGAGGGATATACTGTATTAGACTGATTCCATCTACAGGGAGAGGGATATACTGTATTAGACTGATTCCATCTACAGGGAGAGGGATATACTGTATAAGACTGATTCCATCTACAGGGAGAGGGATATACTGTATTAGACTAATTCCATCTACAGGGAGAGGGATATACTGTATTAGACTGATTCCATCTACAGGGAGAGGGATATACTGTATTAGAGGTTCCACCTACAGGGAGAGGGATATACTATATTAGACTGATTTCATCTACAGGGAGAGGGATATACGGTATTAGACTGATTCCATCTACAGGGAGAGGGATATACTGTATTAGACTGATTCCATCTACAGGGAGAGGGATATACTGTATTAGACTGATTCCATCTACAGGGAGAGGGATATACTGTATCAGACTGATTCCCTCTACAGGGAGAGTGATATACTGTATAAGACTGATTCCAACTACAGGGAGAGGGATATACTGTATTAGAGATTCCACCTACAGGGAGAGGGATATACTGTATTAGACTGATTCCATCTACAGGGAGAGGGATATACTGTATCAGACTGATTCCCTCTACAGGGAGAGGGATATACTGTATTAGACTGATTCCACCTACAGGGAGAGGGATATACTGTATTAGACTGATTCCATCTACAGGGAGAGGGATATACTGTATCAGACTGATTCCCTCTACAGGGAGAGGGATATACTGTATTAGACTGATTCCATCTACAGGGAGAGGGATATACTGTATTAGAGATTCCACCTGCAGGGAGAGGGATATACTGTATTAGACTGATTACATCTACAGGGACAGGGATATACTGTATTAGAGATTCCATCTACAGGGAGAGGGATATACTGTATTAGACTGATTCCACCTGCAGGGAGAGGGATATACTGTATTAGACTGATTCCATCTACAGGGAGAGGGATATACTGTATTAGAGATTCCACCTGCAGGGAGAGGGATATACTGTATTAGACTGATTCCATCTACAGGGACAGGGATATACTGTATTAGACTGATTCCATCTACAGGGAGAGGGATATACTGTATTAGAGATTCCACCTGCAGGGAGAGGGATATACTGTATTAGACTGATTCCATCTACAGGGACAGGGATATACTGTATTAGACTGATTCCATCTACAGGGAGAGGGATATACTGTATTAGAGATTCCACCTGCAGGGAGAGGGATATACTGTATTAGACTGATTCCATCTACAGGGACAGGGATATACTGTATTAGAGATTCCATCTACAGGGAGAGGGATATACTGTATTAGACTGATTCCACCTGCAGGGAGAGGGATATACTGTATTAGACTGATTCCATCTACAGGGAGAGGGATATACTGTATTAGACTGATTCCATCTACAGGGAGAGGGATATACTGTACTTGACTGATTCCATCTACAGGGTGAGGGATATACTGTATTAGACTGATTCCATCTACAGGGAGAGTTATATACTGTATCAGACTGATGCCATCTACAGGGAGAGGGATATACTGTATTAGACTAATTCCATCTACAGGGAGAGGGATATACTGTATTAGACTGATTCCATCTACAGGGAGAGGGATATACTGTATTAGAGGTTCCACCTACAGGGAGAGGGATATACTATATTAGACTGATTTCATCTACAGGGAGAGGGATATACTGTATTAGACTGATTCCATCTACAGGGAGAGGGATATACTGTATTAGACTGATTCCATCTACAGGGAGAGTGATATACTGTATTAGACTGATTCCATCTACAGGGAGAGCGATATACTGTATTAGACTGATTCCAACTACAGGGAGAGGAATATACTGTATTAGAGATTCCACCTACAGCGAGAGGGATATACTGTATTAGAATGATTCCATCTACAGGGAGAGGGATATACTGTATTAGAGATTCCACCTACAGGGAGAGGGATATACTGTATTAGACTGATTCCCTCTACAGGGAGAGTGATATACTGTATTAGACTGATTCCATCTACAGGGAGAGCGATATACTGTATTAGACTGATTCCAACTACAGGGATAGGAATATACTGTATTAGAGATTCCACCTACAGGGAGAGGGATATACTGTATTAGACATTCCACCTACAGGGAGAGGGATATACTGTATTAGACTGATTCCCTCTACAGGGAGAGTGATATACTGTATTAGACTGATTCCAACTACAGGGAGAGGGATATACTGTATTAGAGATTCCACCTACAGGGAGAGGGATATACTGTATTAGACTGATTCCATCTACAGGGAGAGGGATATACTGTATCAGACTGATTCCCTCTACAGGGAGAGTGATATACTGTATTAGACTGATTCCAACTACAGGGAGAGGGATATACTGTATTAGAGATTCCACCTACAGGGAGAGGGATATACTGTATTAGACATTCCACCTACAGGGAGAGGGATATACTGTATTAGACTGATTCCATCTACAGGGAGAGGGATATACTGTATCAGACTGATTTCATCTACAGGGAGAGGGATATACTGTATTAGACTGATTCCATCTACAGGGAGAGGGATATACTGTATTAGACTGATTCCATCTACAGGGAGAGTGATATACTGTATTAGACTGATTCCATCTACAGGGAGAGCGATATACTGTATTAGACTGATTCCAACTACAGGGAGAGGAATATACTGTATTAAACTGATTCCCTCTACAGGGAGAGTGATATACTGTATTAGACTGATTCCAACTACAGGGAGAGGGATATACTGTATTAGAGATTCCACCTACAGGGAGAGGGATATACTGTATTAGACTGATTCCATCTACAGGGAGAGGGATATACTGTATTAGAGGTTCCACCTACAGGGAGAGGGATATACTATATTAGACTGATTTCATCTACAGGGAGAGGGATATACTGTATTAGACTGATTCCATCTACAGGGAGAGGGATATACTGTATTAGACTGATTCCATCTACAGGGAGAGTGATATACTGTATTAGACTGATTCCATCTACAGGGAGAGCGATATACTGTATTAGACTGATTCCAACTACAGGGAGAGGAATATACTGTATTAGAGATTCCACCTACAGCGAGAGGGATATACTGTATTAGAATGATTCCATCTACAGGGAGAGGGATATACTGTATTAGAGATTCCACCTACAGGGAGAGGGATATACTGTATTAGACATTCCACCTACAGGGAGAGGGATATACTGTATTAGACTGATTCCCTCTACAGGGAGAGTGATATACTGTATTAGACTGATTCCAACTACAGGGAGAGGGATATACTGTATTAGAGATTCCACCTACAGGGAGTGGGATATACTGTATTAGACTGATTCCATCTACAGGGAGAGGGATATACTGTATCAGACTGATTCCCTCTACAGGGAGAGTGATATGCTGTATTAGACTGATTCCAACTACAGGGAGAGGGATATACTGTATTAGAGATTCCACCTACAGGGAGAGGGATATACTGTATTAGACATTTCACCTACAGGGAGAGGGATATACTGTATTAGACTGATTCCATCTACAGGGAGAGGGATATACTGTATCAGACTGATTCCCTCTACAGGGAGAGTGATATACTGTATAAGACTGATTCCAACTACAGGGAGAGGGATATACTGTATTAGAGATTCCACCTACAGGGAGAGGGATATACTGTATTAGACTGATTCCATCTACAGGGAGAGGGATATACTGTATCAGACTGATTCCCTCTACAGGGAGAGGGATATACTGTATTAGACTGATTCCACCTACAGGGAGAGGGATATACTGTATTAGACTGATTCCATCTACAGGGAGAGGGATATACTGTATCAGACTGATTCCCTCTACAGGGAGAGGGATATACTGTATTAGACTGATTCCATCTACAGGGAGAGGGATATACTGTATTAGAGATTCCACCTGCAGGGAGAGGGATATACTGTATTAGACTGATTCCATCTACAGGGACAGGGATATACTGTATTAGAGATTCCATCTACAGGGAGAGGGATATACTGTATTAGACTGATTCCACCTGCAGGGAGAGGGATATACTGTATTAGACTGATTCCATCTACAGGGAGAGGGATATACTGTATTAGACTGATTCCATCTACAGGGAGAGGGATATACTGTATTAGACATTCCACCTACAGGGAGAGGGATATACTGTATTAGACTGATTCCATCTACAGGGAGAGGGATATACTGTATTAGACTGATTCCATCTACAGGGAGAGGGATATACTGTATAAGACTGATTCCATCTACAGGGAGAGGGATATACTGTATTAGACTAATTCCATCTACAGGGAGAGGGATATACTGTATTAGACTGATTCCATCTACAGGGAGAGGGATATACTGTATTAGAGGTTCCACCTACAGGGAGAGGGATATACTATATTAGACTGATTTCATCTACAGGGAGAGGGATATACGGTATTAGACTGATTCCATCTACAGGGAGAGGGATATACTGTATTAGACTGATTCCATCTACAGGGAGAGGGATATACTGTATCAGACTGATTCCCTCTACAGGGAGAGGGATATACTGTATTAGACTGATTCCACCTACAGGGAGAGGGATATACTGTATTAGACTGATTCCATCTACAGGGAGAGGGATATACTGTATCAGACTGATTCCCTCTACAGGGAGAGGGATATACTGTATTAGACTGATTCCATCTACAGGGAGAGGGATATACTGTATTAGAGATTCCACCTGCAGGGAGAGGGATATACTGTATTAGACTGATTCCATCTACAGGGACAGGGATATACTGTATTAGAGATTCCATCTACAGGGAGAGGGATATACTGTATTAGACTGATTCCACCTGCAGGGAGAGGGATATACTGTATTAGACTGATTCCATCTACAGGGAGAGGGATATACTGTATTAGACTGATTCCATCTACAGGGAGAGGGATATACTGTATTAGACATTCCACCTACAGGGAGAGGGATATACTGTATTAGACTGATTCCATCTACAGGGAGAGGGATATACTGTATTAGACTGATTCCATCTACAGGGAGAGGGATATACTGTATAAGACTGATTCCATCTACAGGGAGAGGGATATACTGTATTAGACTAATTCCATCTACAGGGAGAGGGATATACTGTATTAGACTGATTCCATCTACAGGGAGAGGGATATACTGTATTAGAGGTTCCACCTACAGGGAGAGGGATATACTATATTAGACTGATTTCATCTACAGGGAGAGGGATATACGGTATTAGACTGATTCCATCTACAGGGAGAGGGATATACTGTATTAGACTGATTCCATCTACAGGGAGAGGGATATACTGTATTAGACTGATTCCATCTACAGGGAGAGGGATATACTGTATCAGACTGATTCCCTCTACAGGGAGAGTGATATACTGTATAAGACTGATTCCAACTACAGGGAGAGGGATATACTGTATTAGAGATTCCACCTACAGGGAGAGGGATATACTGTATTAGACTGATTCCATCTACAGGGAGAGGGATATACTGTATCAGACTGATTCCCTCTACAGGGAGAGGGATATACTGTATTAGACTGATTCCACCTACAGGGAGAGGGATATACTGTATTAGACTGATTCCATCTACAGGGAGAGGGATATACTGTATCAGACTGATTCCCTCTACAGGGAGAGGGATATACTGTATTAGACTGATTCCATCTACAGGGAGAGGGATATACTGTATTAGAGATTCCACCTGCAGGGAGAGGGATATACTGTATTAGACTGATTCCATCTACAGGGACAGGGATATACTGTATTAGAGATTCCATCTACAGGGAGAGGGATATACTGTATTAGACTGATTCCACCTGCAGGGAGAGGGATATACTGTATTAGACTGATTCCATCTACAGGGAGAGGGATATACTGTATTAGACTGATTCCATCTACAGGGAGAGGGATATACTGTATTAGACATTCCACCTACAGGGAGAGGGATATACTGTATTAGACTGATTCCATCTACAGGGAGAGGGATATACTGTATTAGACTGATTCCATCTACAGGGAGAGGGATATACTGTATAAGACTGATTCCATCTACAGGGAGAGGGATATACTGTATTAGACTAATTCCATCTACAGGGAGAGGGATATACTGTATTAGACTGATTCCATCTACAGGGAGAGGGATATACTGTATTAGAGGTTCCACCTACAGGGAGAGGGATATACTATATTAGACTGATTTCATCTACAGGGAGAGGGATATACGGTATTAGACTGATTCCATCTACAGGGAGAGGGATATACTGTATTAGACTGATTCCATCTACAGGGAGAGGGATATACTGTATCAGACTGATTCCCTCTACAGGGAGAGGGATATACTGTATTAGACTGATTCCACCTACAGGGAGAGGGATATACTGTATTAGACTGATTCCATCTACAGGGAGAGGGATATACTGTATCAGACTGATTCCCTCTACAGGGAGAGGGATATACTGTATTAGACTGATTCCATCTACAGGGAGAGGGATATACTGTATTAGAGATTCCACCTGCAGGGAGAGGGATATACTGTATTAGACTGATTCCATCTACAGGGACAGGGATATACTGTATTAGAGATTCCATCTACAGGGAGAGGGATATACTGTATTAGACTGATTCCACCTGCAGGGAGAGGGATATACTGTATTAGACTGATACCATCTACAGGGAGAGGGATATACTGTATTAGACTGATTCCATCTACAGGGAGAGGGATATACTGTATTAGACATTCCACCTACAGGGAGAGGGATATACTGTATTAGACTGATTCCATCTACAGGGAGAGGGATATACTGTATTAGACTGATTCCATCTACAGGGAGAGGGATATACTGTATAAGACTGATTCCATCTACAGGGAGAGGGATATACTGTATTAGACTAATTCCATCTACAGGGAGAGGGATATACTGTATTAGACTGATTCCATCTACAGGGAGAGGGATATACTGTATTAGAGGTTCCACCTACAGGGAGAGGGATATACTATATTAGACTGATTTCATCTACAGGGAGAGGGATATACGGTATTAGACTGATTCCATCTACAGGGAGAGGGATATACTGTATTAGACTGATTCCATCTACAGGGAGAGGGATATACTGTATTAGACTGATTCCATCTACAGGGAGAGCGATTTACTGTATCAGACTGATTCCAACTACAGGGAGAGGGATATACTGTATTAGAGATTCCACCTACAGCGAGAGGGATATACTGTATTAGAATGATTCCATCTACAGGGAGAGGGATATACTGTACTAGACTGATTCCATCTACAGGGAGAGGGATATACTGTATTAGACTGATTCCATCTACGGGGAGAGGGATATACTGTATTAGACTGATTCCATCTACAGGGAGAGAGATATACTGTATTAGACTGATTCCATCTACGGGGAGAGGGATATACTGTACTAGACTGATTCCATCTACAGGGAGAGGGATATACTGTATTAGACTGATTCCATCTACAGGGAGAGGGATATACTGTAATAGACTGATTCCATCTACAGGGAGAGGGATATACTGTATAAGACTGATTCCATCTACAGGGAGAGGGATATACTGTATAAGACATTATATCTACGGGGAGAGGGATATACTGTATTAGACTGATTCCATCTACAGGGAGAGGGATATACTGTATCAGACTGATTCCCTCTACAGGGAGAGGGATATACTGTATTAGACTGATTCCACCTACAGGGAGAGGGATATACTGTATTAGACTGATTCCATCTACAGGGAGAGGGATATACTGTATCAGACTGATTCCCTCTACAGGGAGAGGGATATACTGTATTAGACTGATTCCATCTACAGGGAGAGGGATATACTGTATTAGAGATTCCACCTGCAGGGAGAGGGATATACTGTATTAGACTGATTCCATCTACAGGGAGAGGGATATACTGTATCAGACTGATTCCCTCTACAGGGAGAGGGATATACTGTATTAGACTGATTCCATCTACAGGGAGAGGGATATACTGTATTAGAGATTCCACCTGCAGGGAGAGGGATATACTGTATTAGACTGATTCCAACTACAGGGAGAGGGATATACTGTATTAGAGATTCCACCTGCAGGGAGAGGGATATACTGTATTAGACTGATTCCATCTACAGGGAGAGGGATATACTGTATTAGAGATTCCATTTACAGGGAGAGGGATATACTGTATTTGGCTGATTCCATCTACCGGGAGAGGGATATACTGTATTAGACTGATTCCATCTACAGGGAGAGGGATATACTGTATTAGACTGATTCCATCTACAGGGAGAGGGATATACTGTATTAGACTGATTCCCTCTACAGGGAGAGTGATATACTGTATTAGACTGATTCCAACTACAGGGAGAGGGATATACTGTATTAGAGATTCCACCTACAGGGAGAGGGATATACTGTATTAGACTGATTCCATCTACAGGGAGAGGGATATACTGTATCAGACTGATTCCCTCTACAGGGAGAGTGATATACTGTATTAGACTGATTCCAACTACAGGGAGAGGGATATACTGTATTAGAGATTCCGCCTACAGGGAGAGGGATATACTGTATTAGACATTCCACCTACAGGGAGAGGGATATACTGTATCAGACTGATTCCCTCTACAGGGAGAGTGATATACTGTATCAGACTGATTCCCTCTACAGGGAGAGTGATATACTGTATTAGACTGATTCAAACTACAGGGAGAGGGATATACTGTATTAGAGATTCCACCTACAGGGAGAGGGATATACTGTATTAGACTGATTCCATCTACAGGGAGAGGGATATACTGTATCAGACTGATTCCCTCTACAGGGAGAGGGATATACTGTATTAGACTGATTCCACCTACAGGGAGAGGGATATACTGTATTAGACTGATTCCATCTACAGGGAGAGGGATATACTGTATCAGACTGATTCCCTCTACAGGGAGAGGGATATACTGTATTAGACTGATTCCATCTACAGGGAGAGGGATATACTGTATTAGAGATTCCACCTGCAGGGAGAGGGATATACTGTATTAGACTGATTCCATCTACAGGGAGAGGGATATACTGTATCAGACTGATTCCCTCTACAGGGAGAGGGATATACTGTATTAGACTGATTCCATCTACAGGGAGAGGGATATACTGTATTAGAGATTCCACCTGCAGGGAGAGGGATATACTGTATTAGACTGATTCCATCTACGGGGAGAGGGATATACTGTATTAGACTGATTCCATCTACAGGGAGAGGGATATACTGTATTAGACTGATTCCAACTACAGGGAGAGGGATATACTGTATTAGAGATTCCACCTGCAGGGAGAGGGATATACTGTATTAGACTGATTCCATCTACAGGGAGAGGGATATACTGTATTAGAGATTCCATTTACAGGGAGAGGGATATACTGTATTTGGCTGATTCCATCTACCGGGAGAGGGATATACTGTATTAGACTGATTCCATCTACAGGGAGAGGGATATACTGTATTAGAGATTCCACCTACAGGGAGAGGGATATACTGTATTAGACTGATTCCACCTACAGAGAGAGGGATATACTGTATTAGACTGATTCCATCGACAGGGAGAGGGATCTACTGTATTAGACTGATTCCATCTACCGGGAGAGGGATATACTGTATCAGACTGATTCCATCTACAGGGGGAGGGATATACTGTATCAGACTGATTCCATCTACAGGGAGAGGGATATACTGTATTAGAGATTCCATCTACAGGGAGAGGGATATACTGTATTAGACTGATTCCATCTACAGGGAGAGGGATATACTGTATTAGAGATTCCATCTACAGGGAGAGGGATATACTGTATTAGACTGATTCCATCTACCGGGAGAGGGATATACTGTATTAGAGATTCCATCTACAGGGAGAGGGATATACTGTATTAGACTGATTCCATCTACAGGGAGTGGGATATACCCTATCAGACTGATTACATCTACAGGGAGAGTGATATACTGTATTAGACTGATTCCATCTACCGGGAGAGGGATATACTGTATTAGACTGATTCCATCTGCAGGGAGAGGGATATACTGTATTAGAGATTCCACCTACAGGGAGAGGGATATACTGCATTAGACTGATTTTAAGAATGTTATCAGCAGACATGCAGATTATCAGTTGTTGGATGAATTTACTGTGTTGCTGATGTGCAAAGGACTCTCTTTTGGGCGTGGTTTTTGAGGTTGCATGTTTTTCGTCTCAGCCCTGTTTCGTATCTCCAACACTGTAAGATGCCCAGTTAATCGCAATATGTCTCAGGAAAAGCATTCAGTCATGTACTACTCTGGTGTCATTCTTGCCCTGTGGATACTTAACAGTCGTCTGTCTTTTCTCCCCCTAGAGTGGAAATCTGAAATCCTACAGGGCATCATTGTAAGGAGAGGGATATGTTTTAAAAACATTAATACAGAGAATGGTAGGTGTCTGGAATGTGTTAGTCGGGAAGAAGGTAGTATTGCAATGCTCCTCTTTTATGTTCTAACGGCATTGAGAACCCTGAATCCACATGCCAGGAAGACACCACAAAGCCAGGGTCAACTCTCAAACAAACCCACCCAAATGTTCCAGTAGATATGTTCAGTCCCATCCAGAGTGTTGTTTCCACTGTGGCTTCATCAATTACCTCAGAAATGGAGTGACAACTAGGTATCCTTGATTCCATGGGCGGTCTGGCACCCTGACCGCCAACTCTTTCTTAGGCCAGATTGCCAGCAATATTTGAGATCTGTATCCCGGTACCAAAACTGTTTTTTTTCTTCACTTTTCTAATTTATCTCCCCCCACTTACACCTCAAGACAGATGAAGTGCAATTAACAAGCTCTCACTATGCTGTCACAGTCAGAATGAGAACCATCTGTGTTACTCACTCTCTTGGTCTCAACTTTATCACAGACTGTCCCTTTCCTCTTTCCACACCTCCCCTTCTCTGCTCATTTTCTAAGTTACTAGTTCTTATGAAAGGTCACCAATTTAAAATATTAACTGTTGTTTTCCCTGAATGGTGCCAGAGTACTTCCAATATTTGCTTTTTTCTGATTTCCAACAAATCTAGTTTTTATGTTTTTGAAACCTGGGCAAATGCAGGGAGTCAGCCATTAACAAACTAACAGCCTTCTCAGTAGAGCAGGCCTGTCTGATCCTTTGAGCCATGCTGCCCCCAATTATCCCCAAGCTAATCATGGGCAATTTACAATGACCAATTAACCTACTCAATCCATCAGAAAACCAGAGCAACTGGGGAAAAGCCGCCCATTCCACAGGGAGGATGTACAGAAATTCCCTGCAGAACGGTGATGGAGTTGGGCACTGATTTCTGTAACGCCCCACGCTGTAACAGCTTTGCACTAACCACTACCCTACTGTGGCGCCATCAACCCCTGGACATTACATTGACCTGAAGGAACAATGCCATTCTGCAATATGGCTCCAAGGCAAAGGATACCACAGGAGGTTGTTATAATCATCAAGACTTGGATCTTGCAGACAGCATCAGCGCTGTTTATTAGACTTACAGCTTAAAGATTTATTGCATTGATCAATGGTCAGCATGAAGATGATGATCTGAAGGGCCTATTTCTGTATTATATGGCCCATCAGTTATCGTTCTTCATATGGCACCTTCTGTTGGGAATGTCTGCAGCCAGCAGGGCAAGCAACATCTTTTCCAACCTATCAATCAGACTGCAGAATACTCACCAACATTTAGCCCTTAAAACCTTCCTCAGTTATCCGGCACAAAGAGTAGGGATTAAAGGTCCCTGTCGGAATGGCAGCCTGTGACCAGTGGGGTACTGCAAGGTTCGGTGCTGGGACCGCAGCTGTTTACAATATACATTAATGATTTAGATGAAGGGATTAAAAGGAACATTAGCAAATTTGCCGATGACACAAAGCTGGGTGGCAGTGTGAAATGTCAGGAGGATGTTATGAGAATGCAGGGTGACTTGGACAGGCTAGGTGAGTGGGCAAATATAAGGCAGATGCAGTTTAATGTGGATAAATATGAGGTTATCCACTTTGGTGGCAGGAACTGGTGGCAGATTACTATCTAAATGGAGTCAAGTTAGGAAAAGGGGAAGTACAATAAGATCTAGGTGTTCTTGTACATCAGTCAATGAAAGCAAGCATGCAGGTACAGCAGGCAGTGAAGAAAGCTAATGGCGTGCTGGCTTTTATAACAAGAGGAATTGAGTATAGGAGTAAAGAGGTCCTTCTACAGCTGTACAGGGCCCTGGTGAGACCCCACCTGGAGTATTGTGTGCAGTTTTGGTCTCCAAATTTGAGGATGGACATTCTTGCTATTGAGGGAGTGCAGCATAGGTTCACAAGGTTAATTCCTGGAATGGCGGGACTGTCATATGTTGAAAGATTGGAGCGACTGGGCTTGCATACACTGGAATTTAGAAGGATGCAAGGGGATCTGGTTGAAACATATAAGATTACTAAGGGATTGGACATGCTGGAGGCAGGAAGCATGTTCTCGCTGATGGGTGAGTCCAGAACTAGAGGCCACAGTTTAAGAATAAGGGGTAGGCCATTTAGAACAGAGTTGCAGAAAAGTTTTTTCACCCAGAGAGTGGTGGATATGTGGAATGCTCTGCCCCAGAAGGCAGTGGAGGCCAAGTCTCTGGATGCATTCAAGAGAGAGTTAGATAGAGCTCTTATAGATAGCGGGGTCAAGGGATACGGGGAGAGGGCAGGAACGGGGTACTGATTGTGTATGATCAGCCATGATCACAGTGAATGGCGGTGCTGGCTAGAAGGGCCGAATGGCCTACTCCTGCACCTACTGACTATTGTCTATTGGCACTGATGAAGGAACATTGATGGGCACTACTCAATCTATGGGTTCATCCAACATTTTCACATTTCTTTCAGAACTTTAGCATCTTAGTTTTCTTCTAACTTGCAGAAGGTGGTGGCAACAATGGTGGTGAACTGCCACCTTGAATCTGCAATTAGCCTGGTGGAGAGACTCTCAAAGCGCAAGAAAGTTCCAAAATATTTCCCAGCAGTGAAAATGAAATGCGTGTGTGTACTTGGGGAAAGGAGCTTGGAGATTCAATATGCTGCTATTCTCTTTTGTCAGATAAGAGATCTCAGAGGTATTCACCCATGCTTCCAAAATGAACAAGTTCCACAACCCATGACTTTGAGAAAGGTAGTTTTCTTTCTTTCCTTTTCTTAACTCATCATGTGATTGAGCACACAACCTCCTACAACACCTCTCCAAACCCATGCATTCACCTCTACCATGTCCTGGCAAAGAATGGCCAATGACCTCACCACAGCCACAGTTACCTCTGCTTTCTCTCCCAGGACATTTCCATTCTCTCATCATACTGCCCATCCAGAAACACAATGCCAGTTTTCATACATTAAAAACATGCTGGTTCTACCTCACCACCCCCTTCCTTGACCTCACACCATCTCTGATTTGTTGCCCCCCCCCCCCCATCTGATGCCCTTGTGTTGCCACCACAGAAGGTTTGGGTGCCACACCACCAGGTTCAGGGCAGTTATTGCCCAACAGCCATCAGGTCTTGAAACAGCAGCGCAAATTCTACCACCCCTCCTCTGCACTGATTCTATCATCTACAGACGTAACATTTTACATACTTTGATACTAAATTTACTTTGAATTTTGATTCTGCACAAGCGGGATGTTCCCCTGATCAAACAACACCTTCAATCTATTTTCCCTTATCTCCTCCATTCCAACAACTAAACTGAAATGAATCACGAACCATAATTGAAAAGGGACACCCTGCCAGTTGTTTTGGTGAGATCTGGTTCCACTGTGGCTTTCAAGAGGAATTTAGATAAATAAATGGCAAGGAAAATTTTGCAAAACAATAAAGGGGTGGTGTAACTAGTAAGTTAGCTTGGTACAGAGCTAGAGAGGGCAGAATGGGTATGATACTCAATATATCCTATCATAATACTTTGCTGGATGGTGTTAAATCACTTATCTAGGCAAGTGGAACACATTCTATCTAACTCCTCACTTGTACCCTTTGGGGAGCTGTGGATAATGGCATTTTAGAACACAAAGCTCTGAGCATCTTTTGTAAGCTCAGGATTTAAATAGTTGTACAGCTAATTTCCTGGTCAACAGCTATTCTGAAGACTTAGTTGTTTAAATATTTGGTGGTAACCATACCTTTGAATGTTAACCAAGGACAGTTAGCTTATTTGCTAGAGATATTCACTGTCTGGCAGTTGCATGCTATAAATTCTATTTGCCAATTATCACCAAAGCCTGAATATTATCCAGATCTTAAACACAAGAGATTCTGCAGATGCTGGAAGTCCAGAGCGCACACACAAAATGTTGGAGGAACTTTGCATGTCAGGCAGCATTAATGGAAATGAATAAACAGTTGACTACATAAACCTCTGCAACTTTTGCCATCTTCAATGGGACAATACCACTAAACACATCTTTACGTCCCCACCCCCACCCCCCACCAACTCTCCACTTTCTGCAGGGATCGTTCCCTCTGTGATTCCCTTGTCCATTCATCCCTCCCCACTAATCTCCCTGACACTTATCCCTGCACTTGCCCATTCACCTCCATTCAGGGCCCCAAACAATCCAACGCATCACATTGGAGTCATTTATTATGTCCAATCCTCTCAATGCAGCTTCCTCTATATTGGAGATCCAAAGTAGATTGGAGAACCACTTTGTTGAGCACCTTCAAACCCTCCACAAAAAGCAGAATTTAGACCATTATACCATAAAACAGAGGAGCAGAATTAGGCCATTCAGCCCATCAAATCTGCTCCACCAGACTGATTTATTATCCATCTTGACCCCATTCTCCTGTCTATCCCCGTAACTTTTAACGACCTGATTAACCAAGAATTTATCAATCTCAGCTTTAAATATACTCAATCACTTGGCCTCCACAGACATCCGTGCTAATAAATTCCACAAATTCAACACCCTCTTCCTGAAGGAATTCCTTTTCATCGCTGTTCTAAATGGACGTCCCTCTATCGAGGCTGTGCCCATTTCTCGACTCACCCACTAGAGGAAACATCTTCTCCACATCCACACGGTCTAGACCTTTTAATATTCAATACGTTTCAATGAGATTTCCCCCTTCCCCCCATTCTTCTAAACTCCAGCAAGTACAGGCCCAGAGCCATCAGATGCTATGATGCTTTCATACCAGGCTGTGATAGAGTCAGTCAATATACTCTTCCCTAAACATCTAGAGAAGGTTGTCAAAGTAGAGGCGCTGCCATGCTTTCTTTGTAAAAGTGCCCGGGACAGATCCTTCAAAATAAAAACAACCAGGAGTTTTCTCCAACTCTGGTCCTCCAATCAGGACTGACTCATGGGCCTCTGGTTTTCTTCTGAAATCTATAATAAGTTCCTTGGTCTTGCTGACATTGAGTAAGAGGTTGTTGTTATGACACCACTCAGCCAGATTAACCCAATTTAAAAAATAAACTTTGCCTTAATTCCTTCTAAGCAGCTGCCCCAATGCTTTTAAACTATGTAATTATATCACCCTCTGCCAACTCATTACAGGTAAGCACTACCCTCTGTGTGGAAACACTTTCCTTCAGATCTTCTTTAAACTTCTTTCCTCACAACACAAAACTACTCACCAAGTGAACCACACCAGGAAAATGACTTAGTTATACCCTAAATATGCCCCACATAATTTTAAAAATAGCCATAAGGACCCCTCAGCTGCTATGCTCCAGTGAGAATAAATGCAGCTGATACAATTCCTTCTTATAATTGCAGCCCACTGTTCCAGACAATATCCTGGTGAATCTCTTCTACACTACTTCTAATACCATCCTTTCTGTTGTTTCAATACCCCAAGTTGTAGCCTCGTACAGCTGCAATGAGACATCTCAATCTTTAATACTCTCAACATACTCTGCAGATGCTGGGATCAAAGCAACCCGCACAACACGCTGGAGGGACTCAGCAGGTCGGGCAGCATCCGTGGAAGCCAACAATCAACATCTTGGGCTGAGACCCTTCGTCAGGACTGAAGAGGGAGGGGGCCAGGAGCCCTGTAAAGGTGGGGGTAGGGTGGGAAGGAGAAGGCTGGTGGATGTCAGGATAAAAACCAGTAAGGGGAAAGATCAAGGGGATAGGTAGGAAAGGTGAAGAAGGAATATAAGGGGAAAGCACTGTGGGTATTAGAAGGAGGCGGAACCATGAGGGAGGTGATAGGCAGCAGGAGGAGGAGGCAGAGTGAAACTGGGATGGGGGAAGGAGAGGGAGGAAATTACCGGAAGTTGGAGAATTCAATGTTCATACCAAGCGGCTGGAGACTACCATATGAGATGTTGCTCCTCCAACCTGAGTTTGGCCTCATCATGGCAGTAGAGGAGGCCATGTATGGACATATCTGAATGGGAATGTGAAGCAGAGTTGAAGTGGGTGGCAACCGGGAGATCCTGTCTGTTGTGGCGGAAGGAGCGGAGGTGCTCTACGAAGTGGTCCCCCAATCTGCGTCGGGTCTCACCAATGTAGAGGAGGCCGTTAATGCCTCTCCTCCCCTTCTTACCCCATCCCTTATTTATTTATTATTTTCCCCCACCCCTTTTTTTTCTCTCTCTGTCCCTCTCACAATCACTCCTTGCCTGCTCTCCATCTCCCTCTGGTGCTCACCTCCCCCTTTCTTTCTCCCTAGGCCTCCCATCCCATGATCCTTTCCCTTCTCCAGCTCTGTATCCCTTTTGCCAATCAATTTTCCAGCTCTTAATTTCATCCTTCCTCGTCCTGTCATTTCAGATCTCCCACTTTCAAATCTCTTAAACTGTCTCTGCTTTCAGTTAGTCCTGACGAAGGGTCTCGGCCCAAAACGTTGACTGTACTTCTCCCTATAGATGCTGCCTGGCCTGCTGCGTTCCACCAGCATTTTGTGTGTGTTGCTTGAATTTCCAGCATCTGCAGATTTCCTCATGTTTGAGCCACGTTCTCTAACTGAGTTAGTCTCATCTGTCCAAGTTTGGCCCACTTACTTCCTCAGTCCCACCCTCTGCCTTACTAGATTAAACCCAGCCAGATACACTAGCAAACCTCTCCCAAGAACGGAGACAGGAGACCATCCTTGTGCAGGGTTTCAATTCAAAACATTAACAGATTCAGCTCAATCACTGTCAGAGGCTCCCTCCAAGGATATTGCACCCTGTCCTGTTTATGGTTGCCTAGTATGGAGCTAAACAATTCATGGGGATCATTCAGCAAAACAGAATGAAAAATACCCTCATATGTCAGTCGCCACTTGGATTGTGCAATACCATCATGGAGAATGAAATGAATTTCTGATTGCCACTGCAATTCAACAAACTCGATAGAGTGGATACAGATTTCCTTCTCTATGAAGTGGAACTCACAAATCCGGGTTGAAGTGACTTGGTTTGTATGCAACAGATGTGCTGCTCTGATTACACAGCAAGAGATGATTTCCTAAGAATACACAACCACTGCCTACAAATACAATGCACATTAATGTTATTTATTAATTTACCAAAAATAATGCTTTGAAACCTTTCTAATTATAACACTTCAGTAAACATTCCTTCTTAATTTGTCCATTTAAATAATGTATGCAAATTTGGCAATTACATAACATTGATGGGAATCAAGCTTACCCACCAGCAACAGCGATAGAGATCAACCTTGTAGGTCATCAATTATGACAAAAATTGCAAACCTTAACCAGGTGTTTTTTGGTTGGAATCTTCACTTTGATAAAGAACAGGCTCAAGGTTCCATGTTGTCTAAATGTATTATGCAATGCTAAATTTCTGAACTATCTTTTATTATGCTGGTTACATCTTAACAACAATTACTCATGTCTTAGAGTAGTTTACATTCCAGCTCACTCACAGGCATCTAAATTACTTTTATTTCAATGGGATTTTCAATGAGCATTTAAATCTTATTAGGTTCGTCTCTTAGAGGACACACAGACGTAAAAGCAGCAGCAGGTAGGTCATTATAAAAAAAAAGGCTGTTGTTTAGTCTTACAGTTGATTAATCTCTCATTAGTACAAATTCCCCATACACTCTGTAACGTTGTTAACACAATTGAGTTGACAAGCTCTGCAAAATGAAAGTCAAATTCTTACATTCAAGGACAAGTTACAAACCTTTCAAATTAAAGAATTTTAAACAAAATCTCCTTATGCAATGCAAGGTTCAAATTAATTCATTTGTGCAATAAGTCACAGGTTCAATAACAGGGTTGGGAAGGACACAAAATGGAGTGATGTAAAGGTCAAATCAATCAACGCAAAGGAACAGAGGCACAAAGTTAATGTGCATCAAGAACAAACTCTCTCAAAAGTTTGACTGGTCTGGATATTGAGTACAGGAGTTGGGACAGCTGTACTAGAAATTGATAAGGCTACATCTGGATTACTGTATAAAGTCCTCATTGCCCAACTACAGGAAAGATGTCATTAGACTGGAGAGGGTGCAAAAAAGATCTACAAGGATGTTACCGGGACTAGAGAGCGTGAGTAATAACAAAGGGCTGGACAAGTGAAGAGTGATTCCCCTGGAGCGCACGAGGCCGAGGTGACTTATAAATATGAGGGACATGGAGCCACAGAGGAATACAGCATGGATATAGGCCCTTCATACCATCTAGTCTGTACTGACGCAGATAACGTGACTGGTCAGTCTACATCCCAGAGTAGGGGAGTCTAAAAAGAGAAGCCGTAGATCTCAAGTGAGAGGGAAAAGATTTTAAAAGGAACCTAATGGGCAACTTTTGCCACACAGAGGGTGGCGAAAATATGTAACAAATTACTAGTGTAAGTAGTAGGGGCGGGTACAATTATGACATTTAAAATACATTTGGAAAGTTACATAAATAGGAAACGTTTAGGATGAAAGTCTCACCTTTATTGAAGAACATGGAAGCCATCTGACCCATTTCTATTCTCTCCGCAATGTCAAAAGCATTGTAAGTGTTGGCTCTTTCTACGCATAAAAAAGTTATATGATGGTTAATGCATTGATTCATTGTTGGAACGGACTATTAGGAATGAGTTGCAATGTTTAAAACAAGTTATATAATCCACAAATTAATAGAATCAGGAAGAACCAGGTTTAATATCACTGGCATATGTTGTGGAATTTATTGTCTTTGCAGCAGCAGTACAATGCAATACATAATAATGGGAAAAATCTGTGAATTACAGTAATATATACACACACTACATATATAAATGAAAAATTAAATAAGTAGTGCAAAAATAAAAAATAGCAGTAATCATGGATTCAGTGTCCATTCAGAAATTGGATGGACGAGTGGAAGAATTACTTAGTCTAATTAGCTGGATATTGAAACTTCTAAACATGACCTACATGGAGAAATTTAACCAGCTTAAGCTTAAATACAGTGAACAAAGTCTTGTAATGTGTTACAGCAGGAACTGTGTTGAGAGAACAGGATCCAAAAGCTAAAAAAACAAAAAGATGTACAAGCCTTGACTAATGAGTCAAAAGCAACAGTCACATTGATTGCAAATGGAGAGAGGTGATGGGGAGCTACCTGTTTTAACTGGTTAGCCTTTTATTTTAGACTGACTCTTGGTTCTACATATTCCAGCAAGGAAAATATCACTCCTATATCAACTGTCAAAACTCAACAAGAATGCATCTCTTGCAATTAGATTTCTTGTTCCACTAAATAAGAGCATTTCAACATCCTTCAAGTGTTAGACTAATCAGTCTTTCCCTCTTTCTCCTACTTTACGTTTGTGATCACTTTGTGAGTTGTGATTATTGATGCAATCACAAAGAAGATCTTTTTCATTAGGAGCTTGGGATCTGGAATGTCACTAAAAGAGTCTGGAGAATTTCTACAGATGAACAGTGGAGAGCATTCTGATTGCTTGCATCACTGTCTGATACGGAGGTTCCAGTGTAGAGAGTTACTGGCTTTGTCAGCTCCATTATGGGCATCCCCCTCTCCACCACTGAGGGCATCTTCAAAAGGCAGCACCCACAACTAAGGACCCTCGTCAGCCTGGACATGCCCTCTCGGCATTTCTACCATCAGTAAGGTGCAGGAGCGGGAAGATCTACACTCCATGTTTTAGGAAAAGTTTCTTTTTCCCTCACCATCAAAATTTTGAACAGTCCATGAATCCATGAACACTACTTCACCTACTGTTTTACACTATTTATATTTTTGCAAATTATTTTAATTTTTATATTTTGCTGTGAAGCAAGTTTCACAACATGTTAATGATAATAAATGCGATTCTGATGTGACCCTTTCTGGAAACTAGAGAGCCTGAAAGGTCAAAACGAAAGCATCCATTCTCTGCAGTCATATTCCACCACCAAAGGGTACAGGTCATCAGGTCGAGGGAATCTGTCAACCTTTGATCCCTTTAGATTACTTTGCAGTTTTTCCTCTGGCAATATTAACTATTTTAAGTTTCACTTTTTTTCTTAAACTCCCTTGTTTCCCACTATTCTTGATATGCTGTAGGTGACTTCCACAATCAAAGTGCATCACTTCCTCACTCCTGGTTACCTTCTGTCTCCCCATTTATAAGGAACCAACAATTATCAACAATACTCTACTGTTTTGCATCTTTGTAGATTTTCCAACTGGCATTTACTTTCCTCAGCAGTTTATTCTCATTGTATTTTCACACTCCATCAAATTTTTAAACCATCCCCAGCTGGTCTCTAAAATTCTCCCCATCTTCAGGCCTACCATCTCTCTTCCTGTTTTTTTTTCAGGTCACTTATTGTTCCACAACATCTGGTCATTTAAATAACTTGCAATATTTCCCTTTACATGAAAATGATCTTTATTTAGATTGAAGTCAGAACTACAAACCTAGTTAGCCAAATTACCTGGACATTTGCTGACCCTGCTCAATCATATTACCATATAAATGCCCTGTTCTTGTATGCACTCCCAACACTATCACTGTTAACCTTACTGCCCTGCAATTCCTCATTTTACTCTCCTTCCTTGAGTAGCCCACTTAGGTTTGCCTCCTTCCTACCTGCAGGGACCCTTCTAAAATCCAAAGAATCAAATCCTCTAGACCCCTGCGGTGGAAGACGGCAGCACTAGCCTCTTGTGTTCAGTAAGAAATTAGATAGCTGAACAAGTAATGACGTCTCAGCTTTACAATGTGCCACAGGCTACCCTTTTCAAGGTTAGGCAATATACCTGATAGACTCAACAAAGATGATATAACACAACACTGATGGATGTAAACTCAGCCAGTCCCAGTATGGGCACTCGCCTCCTCACCAGAGGACATATTTAAAAAATGGCCCATCATTAAGGGCCCTCACCACCTAGGACATGCCTTCTTTTCATTACTGTCATCAAAGAGGAGGTATTTACTTATTTATTTTTTACATTTCTTGTCGTAACTTGATTGTAACTTCTTATGTACTGCACTGCATAGTCCTGCAAAACACCCCATTTCATGAAATAAGTTAGTGATAATAAATCTGATCCTGATTCTGACTTCTCAAGTGAAGCGCAAATACTTAACAGATATGCTGGGAACTGCCATTCCTGTGGAAACATATATAAGGATAAACAGGTCAGCAATATCACACCTTTGGTTACCGTATCTGAACTAGTCACCATCATCCAACGTATTAGTATTCCTCTAAACAAAATGGACTACATCATGGGTTTGGACAACACCAGAGCAAAACCCAATGCTCCATAGGCCACTAATCCCTGCTATGTACATTAGTGACTCTAACTATCACCAAGCCACTTGGTGCTAGGACACAAACAGTAAGACGACGTCGGAGTGGATATCATTTGAAAAACCTGAACAGGGTTCTAGTTCACAAAATGCCCACAGCACACAGCAGAAGTTTATTGTTGCCATGACAGCATCCACAATCTTGGGAATCATGTGAAAGCAAATTCCATTGTTAATCCAATGAAATGCTGGACGCAGGGAGGTGGTCAAGGCCTTTCTGCACAATGACACTAATACTGGTTTGTCAGCATTCTTACTCTGCCATTGCCAGAAACAGCACATCATGTTAGACAAAAGAAACCCAAGAACTACTTCAACTATAGTCAGTGACATAGTGGCAAGGTAGCAAATTCCCTGCAGGTTCTCCAGATCTAGCAAGCCAACATCAGTGTAGCGGGAGCTTGAAGATTTGGACTTCACTCACATGCTGGGATCGTCCTGCAATTTGGATATAACCTCCAGAGCCCAACAAAAATCAACAGTCTGTTAAATGGAAGACAACAAGGTCATTCAACACCACTGATAAATTGAAGAAACACCACCAAATCATCAGACACTGACCACTGGGGTCCGCACCGGTCAAATCAAGAGGAGCTGAAAGTGGGCTGGCATGTAAAGGTAGAACCCTCCGAGGAAATGAAAAAAGCTCCACTGGTTCATAAATTGTCCAAACTATTCCCTCAGGCATCTTTCTGGAGAAGCTTTAACAATTTTAATATTGCTAGTTTACACCTGATTCTGATTGTAAGGGAAATTGAAAAAAGCAGAAATTTGAGTGTTTTTGTTTATAAATCAATGACTGTTATGTGTGGATACAGTAAGGATGCAAGAAGACAATTGACTGATTACCTTTAACGCATGAGGCTTTGAATACAGGAGACATAGAGAGCTCTGGTGAGACCACATGTAGAGCAGAGTCTCACCAGCAATGGTTCACCAGAATGATGATGGGGAGAAATTGCTCCACAAGGAGAGATGAAGCAGATGGGGCCTATTCCCTTGAGTGTAGAAGAGGTGATCATGTCAAAGCACCTTAAAAATTTTTTACAGGATGCAGGGACATTTTCTTTTGCTAGGGTGTTTAGGACCAGGAGTTAGCTATTCAAGACTGAAATGAGACATTTTCACCAAGAATACTGTATTATTGGAATTCTCTATTCTGGACAAAAGTGGACACTCGTCACTGAGTACAGGAATGGGTGCAGATGAGGTTTATCAAGATTTTCCCTGGATTAGAGAGCTGTTACTATAAGGGGAGGTTGGACAAACTAGGGTTTTCTTCACTGGAGTAGAAAAGGCTGAGAAGACATATGCTAGAAGTTAATAAAATTACCATAGGTAAAGATGGGAGAGTCAGTCAGAATATTTTATGCCCCCAGAGTTGAAATGTCTAATACTAGAGGCATGCCTTAAAGGTGAGAGGGTGCAAGTTCAAAGGGGATGTGCAGCCAAGTTTTATTTTATACAGAGAGGACTCCGCCTGGAATACAGTGCAAAGATTAATAGTGGAGGCAGATGCAATGGTGGTGTTTAAATGCTCTTGGATATCCAAATGAATATGCAAAGAATGGGAGGAGGGGTGAGATACAGACATTGTGTAGGTAAAAGAGATTAGTTTAATTGGGCATCATGATCTTAATTAGTTTGGCTGAAGGGCAGTTCCTGTGTTGTACTGCTTCATGTAAAGTCAAAACATGAAGGAAATCTAGGGAGTTGGAGTTTGCGCAAGAAAAAGACACTGGATGGTGCAGATGACATGAGAAGCCAAATGATCTACTACTACAGCTTTGACTATTTTCCCTTTGTCCTTATGTAAACTCCAAGTACATCGTTGATTTACAGAACAAACCTACCAGTAGGGGTGTTGCAATGTCACACCAGGTAGGAGGGAGTAGCCTTGGGACTCCTCAATGTTGACCAGACTCCAAGTCTCACCAAGCACCATTCTTCACCAGCTGACACATCAGCACTCCTCCTGCTGAGCAGCGCTTGGAATACAGCAGAAAAGGAATGTATTCTAGCTTGGGGACCTGTACCTCAAGTAAAGTATTGCCTAGACTTGCCATGGAAAAAGGAAGAGGTGCTCAGATAAAGGATCTGCCACAAATGGTAGTGTCTAGTGACTGGCATACTCGTGGCACCTGTCTGCTTGTCATGTTCTTTAAAAATAAAATTGTAAAATATTAAAGACCAATTTTTAATTTTTAATAGTGAGATGAATTTTTAATAGCTTTTCATTGTTTTGATTGCTCCTGAATGTCAAGAGATTCTGGCAGTTGCTAACTTGGATTTTGTGGCAGTTGTCAAAGCATTTTGACAGCATTTTTGACTAGAAAGACTCTGCACCAATCAGAAGATGGCTTCAGGACCAAGCAGCCACCCCTGGTAAAAGGAGGGCAGCTTGGAGGTTGAGTAAACAGCAGTGGGTTTTACACCATAGAGGAAATAGTTACATTGCAGCAGAATTAGGCCATTGAGTCTGCTCCACTGTTCCTTCTTGGCTGATTTATTTTCCCTCTCAGCCCCAGTCTCCTCCCTTCTCCCCGTTAACTTTGTTGCCCTGACTAATCCTGAAGCTCTCAACCTCTGTTTTAAATATACTCAATAGGTTGGCTTCCATTCACCTGTGCAATGAATTCCAGAGGGCTATAGGTAACCCTAGGTAATTTCTAAAGGAAGTACGTGTTCGGTACAGCATTGTGGGCTGAAGGGCTTATATTGTGCTGTAGGTTTTCTATGTTTCTATTACCCTCTGGCTAAATAAATTCTTCCTCATCTCAGTTCTTAATGGATATCCCTCTAACCTGAGGGTGTACGCTCTGGTCATAGACTCACCCATTATTGGAAACATTCTTCCTACATTCACTCGATCCAGACCTTGCAATATTCAATAGGTTTCAATGAGGTTCCCCCACTCATTCTTCTAAACTTCCAGCGAGTACACAGACTCAGAGCTGTCAAACACAACTCATACATCAACCTTTTCACTCCCAGAATCATTCTCATGAACCTCCTCTGTACATTCTATAATGCTAGCACATCTTAGATGAGGGGCCCAAAACTGTTCATAATACTCCAAATGAGGCCTCACACGTGCCTTAGAAAGAATCAGCATTACATCCCTGCTTTTATATGCTAGTCCTCTCAAAATGAATGCTAACATTGCACTTGCCTTCCTTACTACAGTCTCAACCTGGAAATCCTGCACAAAGACGCCCAAATGCCATTGTACCTCTGATTTTTGAATTCCCTCAGTTTAGAAAATAGTCTATGCCTTTATTCCTTCTTCAAAAGAGCATGACCATACACTCTACACTGTATTCCATCTGCCACTTTGCCCATTCTCTAAATCTGTCTAAGTCCTTCTGCAGACCCTGCTTCCTCAATACTACCTGCCCCTCCACCTATCTTCGCATTGCAAAATTGGCCACAAAACCATCAATTCTGTCATCTAAATCATGTGAAAAATGGTCCCAATACTGATAACTGCAGAACACCACTAGTCAGCTCTATCTATGCTAGTATCTTTCCTGTAATACCATGGGCCCTTATCTTGTTTAGCAACCTCAAGTGCAGTACCTTGTCAAAGGCCTTCTGAAAATCCAAATACACAGCATCCACTGACTCTCCTTTGTCTATTCTGCCTGTTATTTCCTCAAAGAAATCCAATAGATTTGTCAGGCAAGATTTCCCTCAAGGAAACCATGCTGACTTTGACTTACTGTACCATGTGCCTCCAAGTACCCCAAAACCTTATCCTTATTAACGGACTCCAATATCTTCCCAACCATTCAGGTCAGGCTAACTGCTTTATAATTCCCTTTCTTCTGTCTCCCTCCCTTCGTAAAGAGTAAAGTCGCATTTACAATTTTCCAGTCATCCAGAACCAGTCCAGAGTCCAGTGATTCTTGAAAGATCACTGCTAATGCCTCCAAAATCTCTTCACTTGCCTCTTTCAAAACCCTCGGGTGTATTCTATCTGGTTCAGGTGATTTATCTACCTTCAGACCTTTCATCTTCCCAAACATCTTCTCCTTAGTAATAGCAATTACACTCACTTCTGCCAACCCTCACCCCCCACTGAAGTTCTGGAACATCCTGCATTACTGCTGGTGTCTTTCATAGTGAAGACTGATGTAAAACACTTGTTATGTTCCTCTGCCATTCCTTTGTCCCCATTACTGTCTGGCCAGTGCCATTTACCAGCAATCTCAGTTCTCCTTTACTCTTTATTTGAAAAACCTTGGTATCCTCCTTTATATTACTGGCTAGCTTCCCTTCATATTTCATCTTTTCTCTCCTTATTGCTTATTTTTAGTTTCCTTCTATTCATTTTTAAAAGTTTCCCAACCCTTTTAACTTCCCACTAATTTTAGCTGCATTGTATGCCCTCTCCTTTGCTTTCATGCTGTCTTTGACTTCCCTTTCTCAGCCATGGTTGCCTCAACTTCTCATTAGAATACTTCTTCGTCTTTGTGTTGGACCTATCCTGTGCCTTCCAACTCGTCCCCAGAAACTCCAGCCATTGTTGCTCTGCGCCACCTCTGATAGTAACCTGTTCCAATCAACTTTGGCCAGCTGCTTCCTCATGCCTCTGTAATTCTCTTTACTCCACTGTAATACACTTACATATCTCCTCCCTCTCAAACTGCAGGGTGAATTCTATCAAATTATGATCACTGCCTCCTAAAGTTCCTATACCTTAAGATCATTAATCAAATTTAGTTTATTACACAATACCCAATCCAGAATTGCCTTTCCTTTGGCACCCTTTTGACATGCCATATCTATCTCCCTTTGTTATTTGAATGTCACATTGTGGATATTATGTAGAGGCCTGTATATAACTCCATCACAGCCTTCTTACTCTTGCACCCTTCTTAAACCTACCCACAAGGATTCTACTCCTTCTGATCCTATGTCTCCTCTTTCTAAGGATTTGGTTTTAGCAACAGAGCCACCCTATCCCCTCTGCTTACCTGCCGTATCCTTGACTCTGGAGTACACGGTTGGATATATTCTGTGACATATCCTCATATACAGTACATCTTCCCAAGTTAGAACATTTAGCTTTCCTATTCTATGCAAGATTAAATCTCCATGGATTATTGTATTATCCTCATTGCCCGTATGTCTTACTTTCCGACTGTTCTGCATTGTGCCCAAGTCCTCACCAGAAACCGGTGGGGAAACGGGTCTCAACACCTCCCTCTGTAATTGGATCCTGGACTTATTAACAGAAAGGCCACCGTCAGTCTGTGTGGACAGCAACGTCTCTGGTGCTGTTACACTTTACTGGCATTCCCCAAAGCTGTGTGCTCAGCCTGCTCCTGACAAACGGCTGCACCACAGGACTCAGCTCAACCCAGGTCATCAAATTTGTGGATGACACAACAGTGGTTGGCCAGCAACGCGATGAGTCCGAGTACAGAGAGGAAGTAGAGTGGATTGGTGTGAAAGGAGCAACCCAAGTGGAGTAGACCAAGGAAACCACTGGGGACTTCAGGAAGGTGCAAATGTAGAGAGTCAAGTGCACCAAGTTCCTGGTAGCTCACATCACGGATGACCTCTCCTGGTCCCTCAGTATCACCTCCCTGAATAACACCTTTGCTTCCTAAGGAATTGAGGGAAGTGAGGATCCTCCCTCCCCACCGGAACTGAATTTTACAGGAGCACCATTGAGAGCGTCCTGACAAGTTACATCTCCATCTGGCTTGGGAGCAGCTGAGCAAGAGACCAGAACTCCCTACAAAGGACTGTGAGGATCATAGGGGCTTGCCTACCATCCATTGGAGATACTTATCAGGAGTGCTGCGTACACAGGGCCCTTAGTATTATTAAGAAACCCACCCATCCAGAATCCAGCATCCTCTTTGACTTTCTACCGTCAGGCAGGAGACTACGATCATAAAAACAAGAATTTTCTTCCCCCAGGCCATTAAGCTTCTGAACTCCCTGCTGCATCGTATTCGAAGTGTCACCGGTTAATCTGTTCTTTACCATACAATATTTAATTTAAGCATGTTAGTTTGTTATTTATGCATGATTCATTTGTAGATTTTATCCTTAGCTTCTTAAGTTATTGTGTGTTATGTGTATCACTGCTTTATACCCTGGTCCGGGAAACATCCGGGTTTAATGGTATAAATGCATATAGTTAAATGACAATAAACTTGACCTGACTTACTGACTTCGGTTAAACACACAGTTCTTTGCTGTCTCACACTGTTCACTTCCTGAAAGTTTCCTTTAAAGATTTTGAACTTAACCTTTCAGAAGCCCTCTATTTGTCCCACCAGTTTAGTGCACCACCATTATCAATGTAACATATTGACTGCTCGAGTTATTCATCGGAAGAGTGGTACACCCCCTCCACTCCCATTGGTATGTGGTGACAGTCCAACTCGCTTCAAATGGAATGGAACCTGCTGGCTTTCACACTACTTTCCCAGTCTTCAATAATCTGTGGATCACATTAACGAATAGTAGCATCAGACCATTGCTACCACACTTAAAACCCTGTGTCTGGTGTAAAGAGCCTGATAGAGGAGTTCAAATCCTATCAGTGGAAAAAGGGAACTTAAACAGGCCTAATTAAATAATGAATGGTGATTAAACTGCTGAGAGCTGTAAAACCCTATTTGTGTCAGGAAGGCCCCAAACCCTCGGTAACATGGATTGTTGCTGCCCTGATTGTCAAACCACTAAAAAATAATGTTAAATAAAGCAATCAAGCAAGAAGCAGATTTGTAAGGGTCAGAGAGACACACTGTTCACAAACCTCACAGATTTGTATGGGACAGAGAGACACACTGTTCACAAACCTCACAAGCATCTGGGGACTTGTGGCTACATCTGGGGCACTCTTGCCCCAACTAGGAAAGCAACATTTAGAGTGATACTGCTTGGCTGAGGCAGCAGAGCCTGTCATCATCCCAGGGCAAGTTCTACCCACCAGCTGGAAAGATCAACCAGATGCCTTGGAAGTGGTACACCCTTTGCAATGTTCCCCTGACAGTAATAAGCAACTCCACATTATTATCTGCTGCCCTCTCTTCAGTTGAGCATCTTGAGAGAAGCTCTGAAAGGGCTCAGAATGTACTCTAGGTAGGAAGTAGAATCCACCACCAGCAATGACTTGACAGCATCACCAATGACCAGGCTCTGAAGGACAAAGCTATTATATTGGGTCTGTGGCATGGACAAACAGGGACGAACTTCCAAACACATTCTTCCCATCAGTTAAAGATATATTTTTTCATGACAGCAGTGACCACAGCTTTAGAGGAGACACAGTCCCTCCCTCACATTGGAACTACAACTGGGCCACAAGACACCGACAAAACTAACCTAGCACCCTAATATTGGGTATCAGCGAGGTTCTCTGGACTATCAGTAGAAATCTATACCATCAGAATCTGTGAACTAATGACATAGTACAATACTCAACTCTACCATTACAACTAAACCATGTTCAATAGAAAGGATGTCCTAGGAACAGTGTAATGATGTCTTGATGTGATGAAGCTGCACTGGGTTCCTCATATCCACAGGAGCAAAATTAGCAGCTAGTAGACAGGAACAAGTGATCCCAAGCAAACATATCAGATCATAAAAAGGATCTAGTGCTTTCCCAATATGATCCATAAACTCTTCTTTAAGTGTGCACTTAAGAACAGTTTATGCATATCAGATCATAGTTCTGTGGTCCTGTCAGTCATGAGCGGCACTGGATACTTAAGCAGCCAACAGGAGGCAGCTTTAAGAACATCCCCATTGGTGGAACTCAGCATGAGAATTCACAACATGCTAACCAAATGAACAAGCAGATCATTTACAGTATCTTGGCTTCCATCATCACAGAAGCCCAATCATTCGCCAAACTTAGCTCAACAGGTTGAGAAGGTGGTTTGTAAAAAGTAAGTTAATACAGATTTCCTAAGTTACAAGCAGAGGCACAGAGTGTTAGAGCATGCAAGTCACGAATCACCTATATAGAACACTAGTTTAACTATGACTTCAGTTAGTGGGTCCAGTTGTGGGTGCCACATTTCTCTGAAATTGCAAGGGAATCAAAGAGCCTGGAGAAGAGATAAACTAAAATAATTCCAGGAAAAAGGGACTTCAGGTCAGGCAGCATCTATGGAAATGAAAAGATAGTCGGGATTTCAGGCCAAGACCCTTCTTCAGGACTTCAGTTATGTGAAAAGGCTGTAGGTTTTCTCTTTGGATGAATGGAGAGGGTTGTCAGAGGATCTGATGGAGATATTTAAAATCATGAAGCATATAGGCAATAACAGAGAGAAACTTCTCATTGGCAGAGAGGTTAGGAATGACATGGAATAAGGTCACTGGATCAAAACCAATTTTTAAAAATATAATATGGTTGGGTCTGCCTCGCTTTTTCTCGGAAAGAACATGTTGTAGCTGCCACTGAGATCCATCGGCCTGGGGTACAGGCAGGAGAAAACCCACCTGGACATTGTACTGAGTGAGTCCACTGGTGAGGAATGGCAATACCCCAATCCATTCCGGCCATACACGAAATGTTCAAGCTCAGGACCAGGCCATCAGCAGGCTGCAGAACCAAGAGGCTGTCAACAGAGTCCAGGCTGACATGCAGGACTTGGCTGGGATAAGGCAACACATTTCTGGTCAAAGGCCTTGAAGAAAGAGAAGAAAGCCATAGTACTGAAGGAGGTGAGAAGGACAGCGCAGGAGAGCTACAGGGTGAAGGAAGTGGCATAGAGCTGCCAGCAAAGCTGGACAACATGGGAAGGCAACAACAATAGATCATTCAATTGGTCTGACCGATGAAAGATCCCACAAGCCAGACTCAGCTTCCTCATCAGGGCCGCCTATTAGCCTGCTCCCGAAATCTTCACAAGTCTTTCAGCAGTGAGGATAGCTGCCCCCTATGTGATATCACCAATGCCAACATCCAACACATCCTGACAGGATGCAAGACTGCGTTGTCCCAAAGGGGTTACAGATGGCAGCATGACTAGGTCCTAAAGAAGCTGGCAAGATCCCTAGAGACCTGCAGGTGCGATGCGAGAAGCAGCTTTTCCCCAGTGGGACGACAAATCATCGCAGTTGTTGAGGCTGCTAAGAGCACTGAATGCACTTGCCCAAAGCTCCTTCAGGAATCCTCTCTCTAGTCAAGGAGTGGAACATGAGCGCCAGTCTCGGCAGACAGCTACAGTTCCCCACAGAAATCATCACCACATCTCTCTGCCCAGACATTGTACTGTACTATCCCCTAGGAGAAAGGAGCAGAGGCTGCTCACAAGTGGAAGAGCTTAAGTACTCAGACCTGGCAGCTGAGCCTAAGAAGCTGGCTGGAGGACCATCATCTACCCTGCCGGGGCTTCATCAGCACATTGATGACAAGGTTAATGTGGCAGTGACTGGAGTGAGGCTCAAGAGGGGTACCAGAGAGTTGGCTGAAAAGGCAGAAAAGGGCATCTTTTGGCTATGGTTGAGGAGAAAGACAGAAATTGGGGGAATGACTAACTCCAGTGGAAGCTGCAAGGGGTGGCACAGAGACATCCTGCCACCAGGGCTAAGGGAGCAAACCATCACTGAGCGTTGGTCCCTGGCCGCTGACTCTGCTGCTGACCTAAGGACACTGTTGGAGGTGCGGCAAGCAGCAAATTTGGTCTGTCGTCAGGGACAAGAGGTGCAATTGTGAGTGAGGCAGTAGGGAGATCAAAGAAATAGTGCTGAGCTTGCCCACCAGGTCTGAGATTGCTGCGCTCTGTGAGGATGAGAGTGGGGCGAAATGAGCAACTGAATAGTTCGGGGAGCCATTCCAGAGTGGGCAAAGAAGAGAAATGTAGTTCTAACTGGGGATAGACACAATTCTCCGTCACAAAGATCTTGAGTCCCAAAGGCTGGTGCCCAGATTCTGGACATCTGACCTGCAGAGGAATTTGGAGTGTTAGGAGATCCAGCTGTTGTGGTCCATGTGAATACCAACGATGTTGGAAAAACAAAGAGATTCTGCTGAAGGAATTGCAGCAGCTAGGGATTAAATTAAAAAGCAGAACCAAAAAGGTTCTTGAGATTGTCACCTAAGCCACATGCAAATAGGCACAGGGTTAATAAGATCAAAAAACAAAATGCATTCCCAAAGATTGACAGAGTGAGGGTGAATTTGCGAGCCATCGACACTAGTATTGGGGAAGGAGAAAGATGCCCCACCTGAACCAAGCTGGGACCAGGGTCCTGATGAATCACGTAATTAGAACTGTGAGTAGGGCTTTAAACTAAATCACAGGGGGTGGGTTCAACAGCTTGGAAAAGAGGATAAAGTGGAAGGGAAGGAGAGTGCAGCAGAGGCTACTGAAGTCTCCAGATTAAAGGAAAAGACAGGAAGTTTAGAAATGGATAAGAATTTAACTTACAGTAACAGAATCAAAATTGAAAAAAGGTGATGAGTACAGGATTAATGGTGTTAAATTTGAATGCACGTAGTATACAAATTAAGGGAGATACCTCATAATGCATTTAGCAGTTGGCAGGTATGACGTGGGCATCACAAGAGCTGTGGTTGGAAAAAGATCAGTTGTGAACTTAACATCCAAGGATACACATCATATCAAAAGAACAGGCAGGTGGGTGGGCAGCTCTGTTGATAAAAAAAATGAAATCAAATCCTTAGAAAGTGACCTAAGATCAGAAGATGTAGAGTTAAGAAACTGCAAGGATAACAAGACCCTGATGGGAGTTGTATACAGGCCTCTAAACAGTAGCCAGAATGTGGTATACAAATTACAACGGGAGATAGAAAAGGCATATAAAAAGAGCAATGTTACTGGGAATTTCAAGATGCAGGTAGACCTAGAAAATCGGGCTGGTGCTGGATCCCAAGAGGAGGAATCAGTAGAATGCCGACGAGGTGGATTTTTAGAGTAACTTGTGGTTGAACCCACTAGGGAAAAGGCAATTCTGGATTGGGTGTGGTGTAATGAACTAAGTTTGATTAGGGAGCTTAAAGTAAAGGACCCTATTGATCATAATATGCAGTTTGAGAGGGAGAGACTCGTCAGATGTGGAGTAAAGGAACTCCAGTGTAATGAGAGAGAAGCTGGCCAAAAGAATTGGAAGGGGACACTAGCAGGGGTGGTGGCAGAGCAGCAATGGCTGGAGTTTCTGGGAGTAATTTGAAAATCACAGGATCAGTTCATCCAAAAAAATTAGTATTCTAAAGGAAGGATGAGGCAACCATGGTTGACAAGTGAAGTCAAAGACAGTAGGAAAGCAAAAGACAGGGCATATAATATAGCAAAAATTAGTGGGAAGCTAGAGGGTGAGGGATGTTTTAAAAACCAGCAGATTGCAACTAAAATTGTAAAAGGAGAGAAAAGATGTAACAAGAAGGTAAGCTACCCAATAATATAAAAGAGGATACCAAAGAAGTTTTTCAGATATATAAAGAGTCAAAGAGAGGCAACAGTAGATATCAGACTGCTAGAAAATGACACTGGAGAGGTAGTAATTGGGGACGCAAATAACAGACAAACTCAGTAAGAATTTTCAAAGTTCAATGTACATTTTTTTTTAATCAAAGTATGCATAAATTATATAGCTTTGAAATTGATTTCCATTGGTCTTCATTGCAGAAGACACTATTAGCATGCCAGAAATTCGAGAATGGAGGTGCTTAGGAAGCTGAAAGGTCTGGAGGCAGTTAATTCACCTGGACTACATGGACAACACTCAGGGTGGTGGCCGAAGACATTACTAGTGGTCATCTTTCAAGTATCACTAGATTCTGAAATGGTTCTGGAAGAATGGAAAATTACAAATGTTACTCCACTCTTCAAGATGGGAGGGAGGCAAAAGACAGGAAATTATAGGCAGTTAGCCTGACTTCAGTAGTTGGCAAGATGTTAGAATCCCTTATTACGGTTGAGGTTTTGAAGTACTTGGAAACACATGATGTAGTCGGTGTGGATTTCATAAGGGGAAATATTACCTGCCAAATCTTTCGGAAATCTTTGAAGAAATAACAGGCAGGATAGACAAAGGTGAGTCAATGAACATTGATTACTTGGATTTTCAGAAGGCCTTTGACAAGATGCCGCACATGAGGCTGGTAGATAAAATAACAGCAGCAATATTTCTTTAGGAGTTTGAGGAGATTTGGGGATGTCAACTTGAATATTTGAAAACTTCTACAAACGTACTGCAGAGATCATTCTGGTAGGCTGCATCGCTGTCTGCTAATGGGGGAGCTACTGCACAGGAACTGAAGAAAGATGCAAAATTTTGTAAGTTTAGTCAGCTCTATCATGGGTACCTGCCTCCATGGTATCCAAGGTATCCTCAAGGAGCGGTCTTAGGAAGGCGGTCTCCATCATTTAGAATACTCACTACCCATTACATGCCCCCTTCTCACTGTTACCATCAGGAAGGAGGTACAGAAGCCTGAAGCCACACACTCAGCAATGCAGGAACAGCTTCTTTCCTTCTGCCATCTGATTTCTAAATGGACGTTGAACCCAAGAACACTATCGCATACATTTTTGTTTTTTTCTTGCACTACTTATTTTAACTTGACTATTTAATAGACATATATATACTTCCTGTAATTATCTTTTCTCTATATTTATCATGAATTCCATTGTATGGCTGCCGTAAAGTTAACAAATTTCATGATATATGCCGGTGATTTTAAACCTGATTCTAATACTACAGGAAAGATACGAGCATGGACAGAAGAATGGTTGACTGGCAGGAGGCAGAGTGGGAATAAAGGAAGTCTTTTGTGGTTGTCTACCAGTGACTACAGTGTTCTGCAGGGCTGTACTTTTGGACCGTTTCTTTTCACAATATATGTCAGTGATCTGGATGGCAGAATTGATGGCTTAATGGCCACGTTTGCAGATGACACAAAGATAGATGGACGGAAGTGATATTAGTTTCTTCCAGAAAATTACTAATATTGTGGTAACAGAAATAGAAGATCTCTTGATGTGTGGGGGAGACTTAAATTTACAATTACAACCAAAGTTAGACTCCTCCAATAGAAAAACCTACGAAACAAAATCCTTACATAAGAAAGTTAATACACTTTTGAGGATGTTGGTCTAATATATATTTTCCCTGACAGAAGGGATTACACTCATTATACTACCCCCATTCTGTATATACAAGAATAGACTATTTCATAACATTTGGAAAAGATAAAGACAAAATAATCACCTGTGGAATTGGTACAACAGATGTAAGTGACCATGTACCTGTATATTTATCTGTTGATTTTGACCTACAACCAAAGAATACTATATGGAAACTAAATTCAAGTCTACTCAATGATCCCCATTTTAAGGAACAAATTAAAATAGAAATTGGTCTTTACTTAGAATTCAATGATAATGGAGAGGTTTCACTTCCCATTCTATGGAACACTCTGAAGGCTGTCTTAAGAGGGAAAATTATAGCAATATCTTCATATAAGAAAAAAATAAGGAATAAGACATTAGCAGAATTACAAAATAAGCTGAAGGAACTAGGAAAAAAAAACAAATTGAGTTTGGGAGTTTGGCACAGGATACACTAGAGGAAATTTATAAAATCAGGAATGAAATTAATAGTTTGGCTACACAAGAAATTAGAAAAAATTTATTGTTTCTGAAACAGAGACACTATGAAAGTGGATATAAATCTATGAAAATGATGGTGGAAACTGAAAAAGAAGATAGCAGAAAATACAATTCATAGAATTAAGGATCTAAGAACAAAAGTGATAAAAATAAGCTAAGTGAAATTCAAGAAGCATTCGAAATGTTTTACAAAACTCTATATTCCAAAGTTCCAGGGGGAAGCATAACCCAAATCAACACCTTCCTGAATTCTCTAGAGATACCCACTTTAAACAAAGAAAGAAACAGAACGATGACTGCTGACATAACTGAAGCTGAACTAAAAGCTGCAATTAGTAGGCTTAAATTAAGCAAGTCACCAGGATCAGATGGATATACAGTAGAGTGGTATAAAGAATTTAGAAATGAGTTAATTCCTGTTTTACTCCCCACACTGAACTGGGCTCTAAGCAAGGCACAAATGTCACCCAGCTGGAAGGAAGCGATAATCTCAGCTATACCGAAAGAAAGCAAGGATAAAATGGAATGTGGGTCATTTAGAGCAATATCTGTTCTTAATGTGGATTATAGAATATTTACCTCCATCATGGCCAAACAACTAGAAGAGTTTCTACCCACACTGATACGTAATGATCAGACAAGTTTTATACCTCATCGCCAAACACAAGACAATATATGAAGGACACTTCACATTATGGATCATGTAAAAAAAATGAAATCGAAGCAATAGTGATAAGCATGGATGCTGAAAAGGCATTTGATTTGGTTAATTGGAATTTTCTTTACAGAGTTTTACACAGATTTGGATTACATGACACAAATATTAAAACTATACAGGCACTATATGACAACCCTACTGCTAGGATTAAAATCAATGGATATTTATTGAATAGTCTTACCCTAGAAAGGGGCACGAGACAGGGTTGTTCATGGTCACCACTACTCTTCACATTATATCTGGAACCATTAGCTCAATACATCAGACAAAATGAAGATATCAGGGGAATTACTATTAAAGGGACAGAGCATAATTGGCCTGTTACATGGATGACATTTTGATCTATCTAGGGCAACCAACATACTCTTTACCTAAATTGATGCAGTCCTTTGAACAATATGGCCAATTATCAGGATACAAGATCAACACAGATAAAACCCAATTACTTTCATATAACTATAGCCCACCAAGAGAAGCTGAAAGTATATATCCTTGGGCATGGCAAACAGAGTTGGTCAAATATTTTGGCATCATTATGCCAAAATATTTGGCAAAATTATTAGAATGTAATTATCAGTGTAAAGGGTTTCTTATGTTACTGTGTATGTTAATCAAAATGGTTTCTTTGTTTGTTAAAAGTAAAAATGCTTCTTTGTTATGCTAACTGGTGAGAGAGTGCTTTCTCTCGCAGCTTGTTTGGGTTATGATAACTGATAATGGGGATTGTATTCATTTGTTAACCAATTGGGATAGTTGTTATTCTCTCTTGTGGGTCCGCGAGCTGTGGTTTCGTGGGTTTTTGGGGAGTTGGAGAGGAGATAAGCGAGGAAGGTGGACGGTGCTGGAGGCACTGCTGGTCGATCACTGAGGGTGGTCCCAGGTACGCGGGTCGTGGAGGTCGGAGAAGATCGAATAGTGGACCGAAGATTTTGATGGTTGAGCTCCAACGGTTGTGCACTAATGGACTGAACCCTGATAGGTTCTGGCGCCTTTTCTTTCATATATATTGTATTGCTATTAATCACTTAGTTCTTGTAAGATTTATAAAGTGTATTCTGTAAACGTACATGGTGTGCGGTTTGATACTGTGTGTGCGAGTTTGTACCAGTGTGCATTTCACAGCATCCACATATACAGGAGGCGCAGTTTGGCAGGTGAACGAATTTTCCCCTAGATATACACCAGCCGATTGCATGAGCGTTACATTTGTGGGGTGCTCGTCCCGGATTGAATCTTCAATAAGCTGTGTAAGTAGTACGGAGGTGGATCAAGATAAGATTGTAAACTGGTGCGAGTTAGAGGACGTACCGGTGAGTTATGCGTGTGTGGTGAGCGGGGTGAATTTCTGTATTTCAGAAGGTGTGTTAGTGTGGGGATTGAGTTTGGTCAAAGGTATGGGGCAGATAGAACTGGTGGCTGGAAGGTGTGGTAAAGAGGTGGAGACTAGCTGGGTGTTGGTTCGTACGAGTGCTGATGTCATGACGTTGGAACTGCCAGTGACGGTCAGTGTCCTGGGGGAGGCGGGGCCGTGGGGAGACACCGGAGGAGGAGCTAGAGGTGACCCCAGGGGAGGTGCCAGTAACCAGTAAGGGGGGGGGGGTCGGAGTGGGAAGGCTTGGCCAGGCCCCGCCCCCCAGCTAGAGGAGAGGCCTCTGAGCTGGCAGCCGCCCTTAACTCCCTGATGGGAGTGGCCGATAGGCCACGGCCTAAGTTGGGGGTTTTCTCAGAAGCCGCTCCTACTCCAAACGGGGAGGTTGGCTATGATACCTGGAATGAAAACACGTCCCTGTTGTTAGAGGCATGGCCAGGCTCGGATGAGGAGACGAGACAGCGATTGATGACAAGTTTGAGGGGTGCAGCGGCCAAAGTAGTCCAGGAGCTAAGAGCTGAACAGCCCTTGGCTTCATTGGAGGAGCATTTAGAAGCTTTGGAGGGAGTGTCTGGAATGTTAGGGGATCCCTAGGAGCTTTTAGCGGAGTTTCAACACTTGGAGCAGGGGAGGGGGGAAAGCTCTCAGAATACATATTTCGGCTGGAGAGAATGCTTACTGGATTGCGGCGCGGGGGGGTAGTGAAGGCGGACGAGGTGGCGAGGGTGAGGATGAGTCAGATATTTAGTGGATCCCTGGAGGAGGACAAGGTGGCGTGGAGTCTCCAGCAGTCCTTTAAAAAGAGCCCCCCTCCATCAATCGGGCAGCTGATTAGAGAGGTGCAGGAGGAAGAGAGCACGTTGGGCCGAAAAAGGGGCTCGGGCCACTAGGAGCGATCCTCAGCGGTACAGAAAGTGGTGGCCAAGTTGAGGACCGAGAAACCCAAGGGGTCCCAGGGGAGTAGGGACTCCCCCCCCCCCCCCCCCCATTTGAGGGGATGGACAGGGAGACTACCCCTTTCGGGGGACAACCTGCATAGTAGGCTGGGAGTGGTGGGCATCCCGGGAGAGGAGGGGCAGTGGGGAGCGTGTGCTACAGCTGTGGGAAAGAGGGACACTTTCAGAAGGATTATGAGAGACAAGGCGTCCCTTGGAGGGCAAGCACCCGGGCGACTAAGAAGGGAGAGGTGTTGGGAAACATAGAAGAGACTCAGTGAGGGAATGGACTGGAGTCTCAGGAGGAACACGTTCCCAGAAATCAGCCAGGGGACCACCGAAAGCCAAAGCCTTTATTCCGGCTGGGCTAGTGGGACCTTGTTCCAGCGTGTTCCTATGCCATTCTCGACACAGTATCGCAGGTTACCTTATTGTACCGGTCGTTCTACAACAAATAGCTAAAGCACTTACCAGTAACCACATTTGATGCACTGGAGATTTGGGGTGTAAGTGAGGGTGATTATCCGTACAATGGGTACCTGTCAGTGCGACTGGAATTCTTGGAGGGCGATGTGGGAGTGTCTGAAGCTCTTGAGGTGTTGGTATGCCCAGACCCGGTGGAAACCGGTGGCGCTGCCCTTCTGGTGGGAACTAACTCCCCTCTTGTGCGATGGCTCCAGGGAGCGTGTAACGAGAAGGCGGGGGAGAACTTTTTGGAGACCCTCTCGGTACACCCAGTGTTTCGAGCAGTGTTCGAAGAAGTGGGTGACCCCCAAGGGCTGGATCCTGAGTACAAACGAGGGACGGTGTGGTGTACGCAGGCGAGGCCTAAAGTGATACGGCCAAGGGAGGTGGCACTAGTGATGGAGACCCCCAGGTTCCCCGGAGTGCCGGTGGGCGAAGCCCTATTAGTAGATCTCAAGGGGCAGACACGATTTCCAGCGGGGGTGCTGGTGAGGCCTGAAGTGCAGATGCCAGCGGTGGTACATGTGAGGTGGATTAGCCGTGAGTGTTAGGAACACTACGGAGAGAGAAATCACCTTTAAGAGATGGATGCCACTGGTGTATTTGTTCCCGATGACGGTAATGTCTAGCGCCCCTGTGAGGCCCGCTAAGGGGGAAGGATTGGAAAACAGAGGAAAGCCGACCACTGACGCCTTTAACTTTGGGGACTCTCCTATACCGCCGACGTGGAAACGCAGGCTGGTGGAGAAGATGTTGAAGCTGAAAGATGTCTTTTCTCTTGGCGAGATTGATGTGGGTTGTTCCAAGAGCACTCGCCATACCATCCAAGTGACTGAGGACACCGCATTTAGAGAGAGGTCACGGCGACTGGCCCCTGCAGGTGTGGAAGACGTGCAGCAGCACTTGTGCAAGTTGAAGGAAACTGGAATCATCACTGAGTCCCGAAGCCCCTATGCATCCCCGATAGTAGTGGCCCGGAAGAAGAACGGAAAGGTACGCATGTGTGTGGACTATAGGGCCTTGAACCGGCACACTGTCCCTGACCGGTGTACAATCCCGAGGGTCAAAGACGTGCTGGTCTGTCTGAGCGGACCGAAGTGGTTTAGTGTGCTGGACTTAAAGAGTGGATATTACCAGATCCTGATGAGTGAGGCTGATAAAGAGAAGACGGCCTTTTTGAACGAATGCCCCAAGGCATATGGGGGGCCCCAGCCACCTTTCAGAGGCTCAAGGAGAGAACTGTGGGGGATATGAATCTGCTCGAGGTGCTGGTGTATCTGGACGATTTGATAGTGTTTGGATCTACTTTGGAGGAACATGAGGAGAGGCTGCTGAAGGTGTTAAGCCGGCTTAAGGAGGAATGGTTGAAACTTTCCCTAGTCACATGCCAGTTCTGTCAGCCGTCGGTCAGCTATGTTGGCCACATCATTTCGCAAGAGGAAGTGGCTAATAATCCGGCTAAGATAGACGCAATGACCACCTGGCCGAGACTCCAGAAGGTGAACGCCCTGCGCTCGTTTTTGGGGTTCTGTGGGTATTACCGGTGATTTGTGAAAGAGTTTGCTAAAATGAGTCACCCGTTGAACCCGTTGTGTGGCTATCCACCTGTAGGGAAGAAAAGAAAGGGGGACCGAGGGCAAGGAGCGGGAGGATACTGGAACCTGGCCGAGCCTTTTGGATCAAGATGGGATGATCAATGCAAGGAAGCGTTCCGATTTCTGAAAAGTGCGCTGACCCAGGCCCCGGGGTTGGCTTTTGCCAATCCCCAGAAGCCGTATGTGCTGCACACGGATGCCAGCTGAGAGGATCTAGGGGCTGTCCTGTACCAGGAGCAGGACAACGCATTGAGACCAGTGGTGTTTGTCAGTCGAAGTTTGTCACCATCTGAGAGAAACTATCCCACTCACAAATTGGAGTTCCTGGTGCAGAAATGGGCAGTGGTGGACAAGTTGAGCGACTATCTATATGGGGCCAAGTTTGAGGTGAGAACAGATAACAATCCTCTCACTTATATCCTGACTTCAGCGAAACTGGATGCCACAGGTCATTGGTGGTTGGCAGCTTTGTCGGTACATGATTTCAGCCTGAAGTACCGGCCGGGAAGCAGGAATGTCAATGTGGATGCTTTGTAACATCGGGAGCCGGGGGAACCGGAGACGGACAAGGAGTGGGAGAGCATTCCTGCTCCTGGAGTGAAAACCATGTATCAGTTTGCTATCACCGTGAAGGCCAAGGAAAAGGGGAGGCCGGAATGAGCAGTGGACCCATTGGGGGCTTCTGATGACGCCCTGCCCCAGGTTTACTGTGACCTGACTGTGCTGAAGACTAAACAGTTGCCGGAACTAAGTCCGGGGGTAGTGGCAGCTGCTCAGCGAAATGACCCGGGCCTTGGCACTGTGTGGAGGGCGGTGGAGAAGGGGGATACGGCGTGGACAGAGAAGGCAAAACACGTTTCTGTGCCTCTGTTATTGAAGGAATGGCCTCGGCTAAAGTTGAAGAACCAAGTTTTGTACCGAATCACGTCATCCCCGGACCAACTCCAGCACTGGCAGCTGGTCATGCCTGAGAAGTATTGGCAGACTGTGCTTCAGGCACTGCATGATGATTCTGGGTACTTGGGGAAAGGCCTATGGATTACTCAAGGACCAGTTCCACTGGCCCCAGATGAGGGGAAGGTTGAAGAATGCTGTAAGAAATGCAGTCATTGCATTAGGAGAAAGACCCTGCCTGCGCAGGCGGCTCCTTTGTCACTCTTGCAGAGTGCGGGACCCCTGGACCTGGTGCGATTTCCTGTCTATTGAGCCAGATACCAGCAACACCACGAATGTCTTAGTCATCACGGATCACTACACTCGATATGCTCAGGCGTTTCCCACTAAGGATCAAAAAGTGACTACAGCGGTGAAGGTGTTATGGGAGAAGTACTTTGTTCATTATGGCCTCCCCAGGCGGATCCATAGTGATCAGGGCTGGGACTTCGAGAGCCAGCTTATCCATGAATTACTGGGTATGCTTGGGGTTGAGAAATATCACCTGCAGAGTGATCTCCAGCTCGAGAGGTTTAATCAGACCCTGTTGGATATGCTTGGGACGCTGGAGATTGGTCAGAAAAGTAAGTGGCGTTTCACATCAGATATTTGGTTCACTGTTACAATTGTACTCGCAATGATGCTACAGGGTACTTACCTTATTATCTGATGTTCAGGCGGGAAGCAAGGTTGCCCATTGACTTGTGTTTTGGGGCTGAGGCCAGTGAATTAACTGTGAAGCCCTATCTGAAGTATGTGTTGGATATGAGGAGAGAGTTGAAAAGGGCGTACGAGTTGGCTGAGGCGGCGGCCACCAAGCAGAATCAGAGGAGTAAGAGGAGATATGATTAGAAAGTGAAGCTCGCTCAATTATTGCTGGGAGACTGGGTCCCTATAAGGAATTTAGGACTCCCCGGTAAGCACAAGTTGGTAGATCGCTGGTGCCACCCCCTATGTGGTAGAGAGCCAGATGCAGAATCTACCTGCTTACTGGGTGAGACCAGAGGATGGGAAGGGATCTGTCAAGGTACTCCATCGGAACCACCTGCTGCCCTGGGTCAAGCAGTGCGGGTGGATGAAGAGCCCAAGTGGGAGGTTACACCTAGTACGAGGACTCTGCGAGGGCGCGGGGCGGGGGAAGAGCCCACTGCGGAAGAGACGGGACTGGTCCGCACCAGGGAAAGGGATACCAATTCGGAAGATGACGATTTAGATGTGTGGCCCCATTCGCTAATTCCCCAGTACCAGAAGAAGAGGCTCCTGGCCCTTCCCCCACTGAGTTAGGTGAGAGGAGGGAGGGTGTTGAGGGGCAGAATGAGATGCAGCCAGCATTGGGGGTAGAGAGGGTGGAACCCGAACACGAGACAGAGGGCTCTCAGGTGACAAGGGATCCCAGCGAGGGAGAAGGTGAGGGTCCGACAGGTAGATCCGGGGTGTCCCAGTGGTGTCGGAGCCGGAAGGGTTGGCAGAGGAGGTACGGAGGTCTCAGAGAAGTAGGCACCCCCCCGGAATAATTGACATATGCAGCACCGGGAGAACCCAGTGTGATCTCTACCGCCCTGGGAAATTATGTCACCGCTTTCTGCATCTGGGTTGGGTTTTGTGTTTTACAAGAAGCATTGGGGAACTCTGTTAATGTTATGAGGGCATGATTTTTGTTAGTGGGGGCGGAGTGTAAAGAATTTCTTATGTTACTGCATATGTTAATCAAAATGGTTTCTTTGTTTGCTAAAAGCAAAAATGCTTCTTTGTTATGCTAACTGGTGAGAGAGTGCTTTCTCTCGCAGCTTGTTTGGGTTATGATAACTGATAATGGGGATTGTATTCATTTGTTAACCAATTGGGATAGTTGTTATTCTCACTTGTGGGTCCATGAGCTGTGGTTTCATGGGTTTTTGGGGAGTTGGAGAGGAGATAGCGAGGAAGGTGGACGGTGCTGGAGGTGCTGCTGGTCGATCACCAAGGATGGTCCCAGGCGCACGGGTCGTGGAGGTCGGAGAAGATCGAATAGTGGACCGAAGACTTTGATGGTTGAGCTCCAACGATTGTGCACTAATGGACCGAACCCTGATAAGTTCTGGCGCCTTTTCTTTCATATATATTGTATCACTATTAATCACTTAGTTCTAGTAAGATTTATAAAGTGTATTCTGTAAATGTACATGGTGTGCGGTTTGATATTGTGTGTGTGAGTTTGTACCAGCGTGCATTTCACAACATCCACATATATGGGAGGCGCGGTTTGGCGGGTGGATGAATTTTCCCCTAGATATACACCAGCTGATCGCATAGCGTTACATCAGCTTATATATTAAAAATTAAGGAAGATATAACAAGATGGAACCTAATTCCTTTGGAACCTAATCTATTAAAATGAATATACTGCCCAGACTATTACATCTCTTTCAGAGCCTACCAATAGAGATTAACCAAAATCAATTTAATGAACGGATCAAGATGCTATCAAGATATATATGGCAAGGAAAAAGGCCAAGAGTTCCTCTCAAAACTTCGCAATTAGCCAAGGAAAGGGGGGATAGGGCCTACCTTCTTTTAGAGATTATTATTTTGTAGCACAGTTGAGAGCTATGATATGCTGGTATAACCTATCGTATGACACTCAATGAAAAAACATTGAGGAGGGGATACTTTTCATCCCCATACAGGCAATTTTGGCTGATAACAACCTACAAAGTTACTTAAATACTAGTGATAACCCATGGGTGAAATGGACTCTTAAAATATGGAAAACTATTATAAAAGAATATAAACTAGAGAGAGTTCAATTCTTAAATGGTGTGCATAGGACTCAGATTTTACGCTGAATAAACTGGATGCTAGATTTAAGGATTGGACAGCTAAAGGAATAACAGCTATTTACAATATAATGAAAGAAGGAACACTGTTCAGTTTTGAAGTGCTCAAAGAGAAACACATATTAGAAAAACAAGACCTTTATCAGTATTTACACAAGCATATAATTCAGATAATAGTAGTAGAATCACTTTAAGCGTGTACTGTATAAGGGTTTGTCAAATCTTAAGACACAGTCAACTTCATACATTAAAACAAAATGGGAGAAGGAAGGAGGGATAATAATATCTGAGGAAGAATGCACAATAGTATAGAGGTATCAATGGAAGTGTACCAGTTCACAGAAATGGAGGGAGTTTGGGTTGAAAAACTTGATAAGATATTTTATTACATCCTCTCAGAACTCCCATTATGATAGTAATTTCCCTGTTTGCTGGAGAAGTTGTGGAAGTCAAAATGAAAACCATTATCATTTTTTCTGGGAATGCCCTGTTATCAAAAACTATTGGGAGTGGGCTACATAATGCCCTACAAGACATCTTTAAATCTGAAATACCCTTAGAGAGCAAGACCATATATTTTGAGTATATACCTCAAGAATGTTTGAAAAGAGATAAATATTTAATGAATATACTGCTGGTGGCTGGTAAAAAAGACCTTTACCAGGAAATGGTTATCACAGGAGATCCCAACTTTAAATATATGGATGGAAATTACAATGGACATTTACAAAATGGAAAAGATAACAGCATCTGTTAATCATAAGTTAGAACAATTGGATTCATATTGGGAAAAATGGTTTAACTACATAACACCTCATAGGCCTGATTTTATTCTCACAAGTCAATGAATATGTTGTAAAAAAAAAGATCACTCCCTACTTTGTATGTAGTTTTCTTACTTCGCTTGTTCTTTCTCTCCTCTCCTTTCTCTAAGTGTGTACCTCAGATAATTATTATGTGGAGATTTGTGGCATATATGACTATATGATATATATGTACAGTATCTGAAATACATCTTATGGAAATGTTTGTTTGATGATAAACTTAAATAAAAAATAAATTACAAAAAAAAAGATAGATGGACAGACAGCTAGTGTTGAAGAAGAAGGGAAATGGTGTGTATTTAATATTTCTATAATATTTGAGTAATATTGAAAATACATCATTTGATTAAGTATTCTTTATGCATAATTATCAGTTATTTGTAAAAGTATGTGAATGGCATCTGTCATTATGGCATCCCATCATAAGTGCACAACTCAAAGTAAAGAACAAAGTAGACACACATCTTCTGGCTCCCTAGCTTTTCCTTTTAACTAGTTTTGTGTTTTGCAGTTACAAGGCGTAACAGTAGCGATGAGGAAGTTTTAAATGAACCTAAGATGATTACCTATCTATTGAGCTCAATCAACAAGATGTTTGAATTTTAAAAGAAAGCACAACACATGCTTCTTCAGAAAGGGACAGAGATAGTATATTTTCTTTTTAAAAAGCAGAAAATGGTCAAAATTCACATTTGTTCCCACCACTGCCTGTAAGGAGTTTGTATGTTCTCCCCCTGACTGCGTGGGTTCCTCTGCATGCTGCAGTTTCCTCCCACAGTCCAAAGACATACCAGTTGGTAGGTTCATTGATCATTTAAACCATCTTGTGATTAGGCTAGGGTTAAATCGGGGGATTGCTGGGCAGCACGGTTCGAAGGACTGGAAGGACCTGTGCTATATCTCAATAAAGTGAGCACCGGTTGATTAATAACAAAAAAAGCAGAAATGGATGGTTACATCAGAAAGATAGATGCATTCGATTGTTCAAGAGGTGTATATTGAATGGGTTGAGCAATATTTTGAAGTAAATTAAATAGCCACTGCAAATCTAGTGGCAGTTTTGCTGAGTGTAATAGATGGAAGAGCATACAGTTTACGTAAAAGTTTAATTGCTTCAATTAAACTGGTCGAAAAGAGCTTTGTTGATATTGTGAAAGTAATGCAGGCACATTTAGAATCAAAACCATTGTTGATTGCAAAATGCTTTGGGTTTCATAAGCATTGTCAAAAAAGAAGGGGAGTGTATGTGGCTGAATTGAAATAATTGAGCATTGCCATTTCAGTGACAGGGTTAATGATGCACTGAGAGATAATTTTGTTTATGGAATCTTACAAGAAAGCATTTTAAAAAGGCTCCTAGCTGAAGCACAACTTCAGCAGTTGAAATTGCTGTATCAATGGAAACAGCAGAAAGCGATGCGATTGAGTTGCAGTTAGTGAGTGTGAACAAAACTGCAGTATCTAAACAGATCAATGCCTCTTATCATCTTATACACCTCTATCAGGTCACCTCTCATCCCCAATCGCTCCGAGAAAGGGCTGAATTCACTCAACCTATTCTCATAAGGCCTGCTCCCCAATACAGGCAACATCCTTGTAAATCTCCTTTGCACCCTTTCTATGACTTCCACATCCTTCCTGTAGTGAGGCGACCAGAACTGAGCACAGTATTCCAAATGGGGTCTGATCAGGGTCCTATATAGCTGAAACATTACCTTTCGGCTCCTAAACTCAATCCCACAATTGACGAAGGCCAATGCACCAAATGCTTTCTTAACCAGAGTCAACTTGCGCAGCTGCTTTGAGTGTCCTGTGGACTCGGACCCTAAGATCCCTCTGATCCTCCACACTGCCAAGTGTCTTACCATTAATACTATATTCTGCCATCATATTCTACCAAAATGAACCACTTCACACTTATCTGGGTTGAACTCCATCTGCCACTTCTCAGCCCAGTTTTCCATCCTATCAATGTGCTGCTGTAACCTCTGACAGCCTCCACACTATCCACAACACCTCCAACCTTTGTGTCATCAGCAAATTTACTAACCCATCCCTCCACTTCTTCATCCAGGTCATTTATAAAAACCACAAAGAGTAAGGGTCCCAGAACAGATCCCTGAGGCACTCCACTGCTGACTGACCTCCATGCAGAACATGACCTGTCTACAACCACTTTTTGTCTTCTGAGGGCAAGCCAGTTCTGGATCTGCAAAGCAATGTCCCCTGGGATCCCATGCCTCCTTACTTTCTCAATAAGCCTTGCATGGGGTACCTTGTCAAAGGTCTTGCTAAAATCCATATACACTACATCTACTGCTCTACCTTCATCAATGTGTTTAGTCACACCCTCAAGGAATTCAATCAGGCTCGTAAGGCAAGGCCTTTGACTAAGCCATGCTGACTATTCCTAATCATAATATGCCTTTCCAAATGTTCATAAATCCTGCCTCTCAGGATCTTGTCCATCAACTTACCAACTACTGAGGTAAGACTCACTGGTCTATGATTTCCTGGGCTATCTCTACTTCCTTTCTTGAATAATGGAACAATACCCGCATCTCTCCAATCCTCTGGAATCTCTCTTGTCCCCACTGGTGATGCAAAGATTATTGTCAGAGGCTCAGCAATCTCTTCCTCGTTTCCCACAGTAGCCTGGGGTACATCTCATCCTGTCCTGGTACCTTATCCAACTTGATGATTTCTTAGAGCTTCAGCACATCCTCAATATCTACATGCTCGAGCTTTTCAGTCCACTATAAGTCATCCCTACAATCGCTAAGATCCTTTCTCGTAGTGAATACTGAAGCAAAGTACCTCTGCTATCTCCTCTGGTTCCATACACACTTTTCCACTGTCACACTTAATGGGTCCTATTCTCTCACGCCTTATCCTCTTGCTCTTCACATACTTGTAGAATGCCTTGGGGTTTTCCTTAATCCTGTCCGCCAAGGCCTTCTCATGGCCCCTTCTGGCTCTCCTAACTTCTTTCTTAAGCTCCTTCATGCTGGCCTTATAATCTTCTAGATCTCTATCATTACCTAGTTTTTTTGAACCTTTCATAGGCTCTTTTTTACTTGACTAGATTTACAACAGCCTTTCTACACCACGGTTCCTGTACCCTATCATCCTTTCCCTGTCCCACTGGAACGTACCTGTGCAGAACTCCACGCCAATATCCCCTAAACATTTGCCATATTTCCTCTGTACATTTCCCTGAGAACATCTGTTCCCAATTTTTGCTTCCAAGTTCTTGCCTGATAGCTTCATATTTCCCCTTACTCCAATTAAATGCTTTCCTAATTTGTCTGTTCCTATCCCTCTCCAATGCTATGGTAAAGGAGATAGTGGTTATAATTCTATCTTCAAAATGCTCTTCCACTGAGAGATCTGACACCCGACCAGGTTCATTTTCCAATACCAGATCAAGTACAGCCTCTCCTCTTGTAGGCTTATCTACATATTGTGTCAAGAAACCTTTCTGAACACACTCCACCCCATCTAAACCCCTTGCTCTAGGAGCATGTCAATCGATATTTGGGAAATTTAAATCTCCCATCACGACAACACTTATTATTACATCTTTTCAGAATCTGTCTCCCTATCTGCTCCTCGATGTCCCTGTTACTATTGGGTGGTCTATAAAAAATACCCAGTAGAGTTATTGACCCCTTCCTATTCCTGACTTCCACCCACAGAGACTCCGTAGGCAATCTCTCCATGGCATCCACCTTTTCTTCAGCCGTGACACTATCTCTGATCTACAGTGCCATACTCCCAGCTCTTTTGCCTCCTTCCCTGTCCTTTCTGAAACATCTAAAGCCTGGTACTCGAAGTAACCATTCCTGCCCCTGAGCCATCCAAGTCAGAATGGCCATGACATCATAACTCCAAGTACTGATCCATGCTCTAAGCTCATCTGCTTTGTTCATAATACTCCTTGCATTAAAATAGACTCATCTCAAACCATCAGTGTGAGCGCGTCCCTTCTCTATCACCTGCCTATCCTCCCACTTGCACTGTCCCCAAGCTTTCTCTATTTGTGAGATAACTGTCCCTTCCTCCGTCTCTTCAATTTGGTTCCCACCCTCTAGCAATCGTAGTTTAAATTCACCCCAATAGCCTTAGCAAACCTCCCCGCCAGAATATTGGCCCACTAGGATTCAAGTACAACCCGTCCTTTTTGTACAGGTCACTGCTGCCCCAAAAGAGGTCCCAATGATCCAGAAATCTGAATCTCTGCCCCCTGCTCCAAACCCTCAGCCACACATTTATCCTCCACCTCACTCTATTCCTATACTCACTGTTGTGGCACAGGCAGTAATCCCGAGATTACTACCTTTGTGTTTCTGCTTCTCAACTTCCTTCCTCCCTGTAGTCTGCTTTCAGGACCTCCTCCCTTTTCCTGCCTATGCCGTTGGTACCAATATGTACCACAATCTGTGACTGTTCTCCTTCCCACTTCACGATATTTTGGATGCGATCTGAAACATCCCAGACCCTGGCACCTGGGGGGCAAACTACCATCCACGTTTCTTTCCTGCGTCCACAGAATCGCCTGTCTGACCCCCTAACTATAGAGTCACCTATCACTGCTGCCATTCTCTTCCTTTCCCTGCCCTCCTGAGCCACAGGGCCAGACTCTGTGCCACACGTATGACCACTGTTGCTTCCCCCAGGTAGGCAATCTCCCCCAACAGTACTCAAGCAGGAGTACTTATTGTTAAGGAGTACAGCCACGGGTGCTCTCTAGCATCTGACTCCTGCCCTTCCCTCTCCTGACTGTTTCCCACTTTTCTGTCTCCCCAGGCCCCGGTGTGACTACCTGCCTATAACTCCTCTCTATCACCTCTTCACTCTCCCTGACCAGACAAAGGTCACGGAGCTGCATCTGCAGTTCCTTAACACTGTCTCTAACGAGCAGCAGCTCAATGCACCTGGCGCAGATGTGGCCATCCGGGAGGCTGGGAGTGTCCCGGACTTCCCACATCTGACACCAAGTACAGAACACTGGCCTCACACACATACTTCCTGTCTGTAATCCACACAGATAACCTACCTCCCCTCAACCCATTATCGCTGAAGCCCTGTTGAGCCAAAGCCTTCCTACTCTGTCTCCCTCTACTCCGGCGCCCACTCTATAAAGCTGCTTCTTTTTAAAACTTCTTGCTGTACTCACTGGCTGATGTTCATGCACTTCTGCAGTCGTGCTCCGATCAAACCGCTGAAGAAATAACCGTCTCTTTTTAAACTATCCTCCCTACTCTCACTAGCTGACATCCACGCACTTGCGCAGTTGTGCCCAGTTCCAATTGCTGATGAAATAACCCCACTTTTACCAGCACTGAGATGAACTTGCCCTTGACAGGGGTTGCCTCATGTGGGGATTGAGAGTTGTTGTACCATCCAAGCTGAAAGCTAAAGTGTTGGAAGAGCTACATGCTGGTCATCTAGGTGTGATCAAAATGGAAGCATTGGCTTGAAGCTTTGTCTGGTTGCCTGGGATAGAATAGCAGATCGAACAGCAAACCATGCACTGTCCAGGAGGCCAAGTCCAAAAGATCCCAAGATCAGCACCTCTCCATCCCTGGCACTGTCCTGGCAGAGGATTTGTGTGGATTCTGTCGAACCATTCATGGGCACAAATTTCTTGATAGTAGTAGATGCAGCTACAAAGAGGCCAGAAGTGGTCCCAATAGCCTCCACTACAATCTTGCACACTGCTGACGTGTTGAGAAGCCTTCTTTCGAGGGCTGGTGATCCAGAACACTCAGTCAGTGACAGTGAACCACAGAACAGTTTCAGTCATTCTTGAAAATGAATGGAATAAGACATATTGCATCAGCACCATGCTGCCCAGCTTGGTGGAAAGGTTTGTCCAGAGTCTATCGAACGCACTGCGAGCAACATCAGCAGAACACACCACACTGACACTGAGTCAGAAGCTTGCCAATTTCTTCCTTGCATGTCGCAGTGCAGCACACTCCACAACCAACAACTCACCAGCTTTGCTGTTCCTGGGACAGGCCTTGTGTTCACACTTGGATCTTCTTAATTCCAATCACAGAAGACAATGCAGGACAGACAGCCGAGAGAAATTGAGGGCTCCTCAAACAAAGAGATTCGATGATTCGCTCCTGAACAAGCAGCCCTGGCAAGGGACTACAGAGGTGATCAAAAGTGGGTACCTAGGATGATTAAGGACAGAACTGGACCACTCTCCTTCACAGTAGAGATTGCGTCTGATGTCATCGGAGGTGACAAATTATATTGATCACTTGAGGAGAGCAGAGTCAACTGTTAAAGAAGAAAGGTGCCCACACTGTCAGAACCTGAGGTCCCAAAATCAACTCCTAACAATCACCACAGAGGAGGCCCCAGAATCTGAGGTTGTGAATTCTATATTGAGTTGGAGTTTTATAGTTAAGCAGGGAGGAGTATTTCTGTAATATTTGAGTAATACTGTAAATATGTTATTGGATTAAGTACTTTTTGTTATTTACAAAATTATTATGGATTATATGTAAAAGTATGTGAATGGCATAAGTCATTACACCACCATGAATTAAGTGCGTGCCTCATTAAAGACTGAAGCAGACGAAAATCTCCATGTTCACTATGTTTTTCTTTTGATCAGTTTTATGTTTTGGAGTTACAAAACATAACATAGACTATTTTCTATGGCAAGAAAATTCAGAAAGCAGAGGTGCAAAGGGTCTTGGAAGTGCTTGTGCAGGATTCCCTAAAGGTTAACCTGCAGGTCGAATTGGCAGTAAGGAAGGCAAATGCAATCATAACACCACGGGAAAGGTTTCACTGCTTATTGCATACTGAAAGGCCTGGATAGAGCGGACATGCAGCGGGTTTTTCATTAATGTAGGGGGTCTAAGACTGAAGGGCACAGCCTCAGAATATAAGTATGACCTTTTAGAACAGAAATGAGGAAGAATTTCTTTCACTTGAGGGTGGTGAATCTGTGAAATTCATTGCTAAAGAAAGCTGTGAATGTAGTTAAAGCAGAGGTTAATTGGTTCTTGACTAGTCAGGGTGTCAGGGGTAGAAGGCAGGAGAATGGGACTGAGAAGGATAATAAATCAGGCAAGATCAAATGTTGAAGCAGACCTGATGGGCTGAATGGCCTAATTCTGATCCTATATCTTACGCTATTCTCATTTCTCCTCAATCCCTGCCAATGATTCTACAAATTAATTCAGGACCAAGGCATTGCAATTAACTTTTGCAATGGGAATTTTGTTTTATTTTACTCTCTCTAGGCTCACTGCATCCTAAAGTAGCCAATATCTGTAATGCAGTGCCAGAGGTGGTGTTAGGATCAGATACAACCAAAAGGGAATTAGACATTAAAATAGGAAAGGCACAGAAGAATATGGTCCTAGAGTGCAAGTGGGATAGGTGAAGATGAGAAAAAAAAGGTTGGCATTGGCACAGTGGGCTGAAGGACTCATTTCTGTGTTGTATAACTCTGACTCTAATCTCTGCCTGTAACCACTTTCTGATCCAGGCAAAATCTCAAACTTGCAGTGTTTCCAACACTTTCAGTACCAAGTACAGCATACAATTCTGATTAGCACATTTTAGCAAGGATGAGAAAGTCCTTGAAAGGGAGTAGAAAAGGTTCACTCAAATGGTTCCAGAGAAGAGGATTTCAGCTGAAGGTTAGTTAGGATGCTGGTTTGGGCAAGGAATCCTTATTTGCAGGCAGTTCAAAGAGCAGAGCCACAGGTTCAAAATGATGTGCTGAAGGTACAAGGGGAATATGAGCAAAAGCTATTTATGCAGAAAATTATTATGATCAGCGCCTCACTGTCTTTAAAGGTGGTGGAAACAGATAACTTGGAGCTTTCAAAAGAGAATTGAATGAGCTCAAAAGAAGATAATTTGAAAAAGGGATGGTCAGGATTTTGTTTAATTTGTATACAAGCTGTGAACATCACCAACATCCCCACAGTTACAAACTACCCCATATAAGGGAGAATCCAGGGCTCGTCTAAAGAAGGGTATCTCTACAGCAAGAGCTAATGCATTGATGAAGGAATCTTATTACAAGCAACCTCATTATTTCTTGACCACTGCAACTTATGTAATTTGGGCGAAGTTGCCGTAACGATTAATTTGCAGATTTTAGTTAACATTTCTGTACAAGAGGGTTAATGCAGATCACAAAAGTCATTTCCCTGAATACTCACGCACTGAGAGAATAGGCCTTGTCTCTGACCGTTCAGGACCATCCAGCAGCCCAACCTCACTCCTAGCATCCTCATCACAGGAATCTGAAGAGGCATCACTATCATCCACCTTTAATGCAAAAACAATAGTGATTGCAACTTACAGCATATGTAGTTTTGTTTTGATGTTCACATGAATCTTACAGCTCCAAAACAACCGATTGGTATTTACCATGTGTTTGAGACTAGCACTTTGCTCCACTCACTAAAATAGGTGGCAGCCATGTGTGGTGGGAGTCAGAGATGCAGATATTGCAATCCTCCCTGTCTTCCTTTCCTGACATGCACAATATGCCCAGGGGCATCTTGCTAGAGGAAACCTGCACTTAGAACAAGAAGCTTTGGCCAGTTGAGCTGAGGCCTATTTACTGTCCCAGCACCCACAAATCTCCCAGCTAGAAAATTCTTAAGATTGACAACCCTCAGAAACAGCTTTTGCTCGTCGCAGTCTTACGAGAACAATCCTACAACATTTCTCTCCTGGCTCCAGACTTGCTCCTCATGACCCACTTAATAACAACATTTGAAAGGCATTTGCATGGATACATGGAGAGTTCAAGTTCAAAGGAAATTTATTCTCAAAGTACCTATACTGCACATTACCATATACAACCTAGTGGGCGTACCCAATAAAGCCAAAATCCATAATGGAGTCAATAAAAGACTGCAGCAACTGGTCATACAATCAGTGTACAGAAGCCATTAAACTGCACAAAGAAATAATAATAAATAAACAATAAATGTGAGGACATTAGAGGAAGAGTACTTGAAAGTGAGTGCATAGGTCGTGGGTACAGTTCAGTGAGGGGTAAGCGACCCTTTGGTTCAAGAGCCTGATGGATAATAACTGTTCCTAAACCTAGTGGTGAGAGACCTGAGCCTCCTGTACGTCTGAAGAGATAACACTGAGTAATTAAAGTTGCTGACCCTCTCCACCTCTGATTCCCCAATGAATACTGGCTCATGGATATCTGGTTTCCTCCTCTTGGAGTCAATAATCCACCTCCTGATCTTGCTGACATTGGGTAAAAGGTTGTTGTTGTGGCGCCACTCAGCCAGTTTTTCAAACTCCCTCCTATATTCTGATTTGTCACTACCACCTTTGATTCGTTCAATGACAGTGGTGTCATCAGCAAACTTGAACACGGGATCCTGAAAAATGCACCTTTTGTTTCCGGATGTTCCAGGGTTGAGTGATGGGGGACAAGGAAATAGCAGAATAACTGAATGAGTATTTTGCATCTGTCTTCACCATGGAAGGCACAGAATGTTAGGGGTCAGAAGTGTGTGAAGTTACCATTACTACTGAGAAGGTTCTTGGGAAGCTGGAAGGTCTGAAGGTAGATAAGTCACCTGGATCAGATGGTCTACATCTTGGGGTTCTGAAAGAGGTGGCTGAAGAGATGGATTCCGGTATGATATTTATTATAAATATTAATATTTATTATATATATATATTTATTATAAATGTCTTATTGTAATATTTATTATGAATTACTATAAATGCACATTTGAACGGAGATGTAACGTAAAGATTTTTACTCCTCATGTATGTGAAGGATGTAAGAAATAAAGTCAATTCAATTCAATTCAATTTTGGAAGACTGCAAAATTATAAATGTCACTCAACTCTTCAAGAAGGGAGAGAGGAAGAAGAAAGGAAACTATTGGCCAGTTTGTCTGACCTCAACATTTGGGAAAATGTTGCAGTCGATTATTAAGGATGTGGTTCAGGATACTTGGAGGCACATGATAAAATAAGCTGTAGCCAGCACTGTTTCCTCAAAGGTTTTGTTAACATTTTTGGACTACTTTTACTGTGCCCATGGTCTGTTTTTTTTTAATCCATTATGCTATTGTTTGCATTGTTGTAACTATGTGGTTTTGTGCAAGTCTTGTAGCTTTAGTTTTTGGTTTGTTGGGTGTTAGGGTTGGTCCCCTGACTTAATGTGTCTGGGTAGTCTTGTTTTGTCTGGTGGGTTTGGAGCTCCTTTCCAGGGAACGCACTAAGACGGTAGCGCGATATTAATACGCAGCAGCCTTTCCGGACTCTGGATTGCCAAACGTTATGTGGATTTTCTGGTGTAGTCTGTTTTGTCATGTATTTTTGTGATATCATTCTGGAGGAACATTGTTTCATAGTTAAACTGCATTGCATTTGTGGTTTCTAAATGATAATAAACTGAAACTGAACTGAACTGAACTGAAAATCTGGCCTGACAAATCTGTCCGAATTCTTTGAATAACAAGCAGGATAGACAAAGGAGAATTGGTTGATGTGTACTTAGATTTTCAGAAGGCCTTTCGCAAGGTGCCACACGAGGCTACTTAACAAGTTAAAGAATCCATGGTATTACAGGAAAGATACTGGTGTGGATAAAGCTGTACTGACTGTTAGAGGGCAGAGAGTGGGAGTAAAGGGAGACTTTTCTGGTTGGCTGCCAGTGACTAGTGGTGTTCCACAGGGGTCTGCATAGGAACTGCTTCTATTTATGTTATATATCACCTTCAACACATCACTAAGGAATTAGTGAGTTTCGGAGATAGGTACAGACAAAAGGCTGGGGAGTCTTTTGCCTGATGATAATTGAGGATATGTGGGGGGGGGGGGGGGGAAATACCAGAGTGATCCTACCTAACAGAGAGGTGGGTGTCTTAGGAAGCCTATTGTCCCAACACACAATCAATAACTCCCTGCTTGCTTCCCCTGAGCATGGTTCCAGGTAACAGCAGCAGTTAGGTATCCCACTCTGACAGAATGAAATTTCGAACCCCAAGTAGAATGGAGCACAGTAGAGCTGGGTACTCAAGCTCTATGCCAGTGGGTTCTTATCACAGAAATATACCCACCAGAGAATGTTGAATTAACTCTGGAATGGTGGGACACATAATTAGTTCGGCTATTTTTTCCATAAAAGGTGCAGTGCTGTCTTTAATAGCAGCAGCTGTTGGTCATTCTATAAGTGCAGTGATTCAATTATTACAAGGTTTAGAGTATGTAGAAAAGGGTGCCTGTGCCAGGTATGGAAGTTAGATAAGCAGACAGGGAGGGCGGATCCTGCATTTCTTTGTGGGATATGTTTTTAGTGTTGCTTAAAGCTGAGTTTCAGGAGGAGCAGGTAAATAGGGTTCCTACCCCAAACCTCTATGCAATGTGGAGGAAGTACTCTATGGAAAAGCAAAAAAGTGGAAGGATCATTCTTCAAGTCCTCGGCAGATAAAGGCTCCTTTTGTCCTCTGCCAGATTCCTGCCATTCCATTCAGGATTCCTTACAAAGGATATCAGCTAACATTCACCAGCAATGAGAATCTGGGGGGTGGGGTTAGCACATACATGCTTCGTTGTTATAGAAAGGGGGTCACTCAACCTGCATCTCCCCTCTTCCCTGTAAATAGAGTGAGAATGATTTGAATGTGGAGAAACGGGAGAAGAGAGTGGGGAGTGCGGGAGAGAGTGGGGTGTGTGAGAGTGGGTTGAGTGTTGGGTCCAGCCCAGTTGCTTTTTCCTTATCACCAACAAGAAAAAAGTGGCAGATGCTAGAAATCCAAGCAACACACACAAAATGCTGGAAGAACTCAACTGGCCAGGCAACATCTATGGAAACCAGTACAGATGATGTTTTGAGCTGACACCCTTCGGCAGGACTGGAGGTAAAAAGCTGAGTAGATTAAAAGGTGGGGGGTGAGGGGGAATGGAGAGCGAAACACAAAGTGATAGGTGAAAGCTGAAGAACAGTCCATGTTGCAAGCCTACACCAGTGACCTCTCCTACACTACATCGACAACTGCATTGGAGCTGCTTCCTGCACCCATGCTGAACTCGTCGACTTCATCCACTTTGCCACCTGGTCCATTTCCAACACTTGCTTCCCCTTTCTCGATCTCATTGTCTCTATTTCTGCAAACAGTTATCTATTGATGCCTATTACAAAGCCACAGACTCACCGCTACCTGGACCTCCGTCTCCGCCGCATCTGCTTTCAGGATGAGGCTTTTCACTCCAGAACGAAGGAGATCTCCTCCTCCTTCAAAGAAAGAGGCTTCCCTTTCTCCACCATCAGCGCTCATCTCAACCGCATCTCTGCCATTTCACACACATCTACTCTTACTCCATCCTCCCGCAACCCTACCAGGAATAGGGTTCCTATTGTCCTCACCTACCAGCCTCCGCACCCAGCACATAACACTTTGCAACTTCCGCCATCTCCAATGGCACCACCAAGCCCATCTCCCCCCCCTCACTTGCTGCCCTCCACAGGGGTCGCTCCCTAAGTGGCTCCCTTGTCCATTCATCCCTCCCCACTGATCCCCTCCTGGCACTTATCCTTGCAAGTGGAACAAGTGCTACACCCGCCCCTACACCTCCTCCCTCACTACCATTCAGGGCCCCAATAAGTTCTTCCAGGTGAGGTGACACTTCACCTGCGAGTCTGTTGGGGTCATCTACTGTGTCCGGTGATCCTGTTGTGGCCTCCTGTATATCTGTGAGACCTGATTAGATTGGGAGACAGCTTCACTGAGCACCTATGCTCTGCCCACCAGAAAAAGCAGGATCTCCCAGTGGCCACCCAGCTTAATTCCACTTCCCATTCTGATACGTCTATCCATGGCCTCCTCTACTGACATGATGAGGCCACACTTAGGTTGGAGGAACACCACCATATATTCCATCTGGATAGCTTCCAACCTGATGGCATAATCGTCAATTTCTTGAACTTCCAGGAATGCCCCCCCACCTCACCATTCCCCATCCCCTTTCCCTCCCTCTCACCTAATCTCCTTGCTGCTCTCTGGTGCTCCTACCCCCTTTTCTTTCTTCCACGGCTTTCTGTCCTCTTCTCTCAGACTTCCCCTTCTCCAGCCCTGTATCTTTTTCACCAATCAACTTACCCAGCCCTTCCCTTCATCCCTTCCCCTTCAGCTTTCACCTTGTGTTTCTTTCTCCCCTCTCCTCACCTTTTAAACCTACTCCTCAGATTCTTTGTCTCCAGTCCTACCGAAGTGTCTCGGCCCTAAACATAGACCTTTTTCCATAGATACTGTCCAGTCAGCTGAGTTCCTCCAGTATTTTGTGCATGTTGCTTTTTCCCCTATCAGTTGTTCTCTGATAAGTGCTTTTTGTCTGTGAGAAATTAACAGATTGTTTTCCCCTTGGGAAAGAGTGACCATAATATGGTGGAATTCTTCATTTAGATGGAGAGTGACATAGTTAATTCAGAAACAAAGGTTCTGAACTTAAAGAAGGGTAACTTTGAAGGTATTAAACGTGAATTAGCTAAGATAGACTGGCAAATGATGCTTAAAGGGTTGATGGTGAATATGCAATGGCAAGCATTTAAAGATCGCACGGATAAACTACAACAATTGTTCACCCCAGTTTGGCAAAAGAATAAACCAGGGAAGGTAGTGCACCCGTGGCTGACAAGGGAAATTAGGAATAGTATCAAGTCCAAAGAAGAAACATATAAATTAGCAAAAAAAAGTGGCACACCTGAGGACTGGGAGAAATTCAGAGACCAGCAGAGGAGGAGAAAGGGCTTAATTAGGAAAAGGAAAAAAAATTATGAGAGAAAGCTGGCAGGGAACATAAAAACTGACTGCAAAAGCTTTTATAGATACGTGAAAAGAAAAAGATTGGTCAAGACAAATGTAGGTCCTTTACAGTCAGATACAGGTGAATTGATCATAGGGAACAAAGACATGGCAGACCAATTGAATAACTACTTTGGTTCTGTCTTCACTAAGGAGGACATAAATAATCTTCCGGAAATAGTAAGGGACCGAGGGTCTAGTGAGATGGAAGAACTGAGGAAAATACATGTTAGTAGGGAAGTGGTGTTAGGTAAATTGAAGGGATTAAAGGCAGATAAATCCCCAGGGCCAGATGGTCTGCACCCCAGAGTGCTTAAGGAAGTAGCCCAAGAAATAGTGGATGCATTAGTGATAATTTTTCAAAACTCCTTAGATTCTGGATTAGTTCCTGAGGATTGGAGGGTGGCTAATGTAACCCCACTTTTTAAAAAAAGGAGGGAGAGAGAAACTGGGGAATTATAGACCGGTTAGTCTGACATCGGTGGTGGGGAAAATGCTAGAGTTGGTTATCAAAGATGTGATAACAGCACATTTGGAAAGAGGTGAAATCATTGGACAAAGTCAGCATGGATTTGTGAAAGGAAAATGATGTCTGATGAATCTTATAGAATTTTTTGAAGATGTAACTAGTAGGGTGGATAGGGGAGAGCCAGTGGATGTGGTATATTTAGATTTTCAAAAGGCTTTTGACAAGGTCCCACACCGGAGATTAGTGTGCAAACTTAAAGCACACGGTACTGGGGATATGATATTGATGTGGATAGAGAATTGGTTGGCAGACAGGAAGCAAAGAGTGGGAGTAAATGGGACCTTTTCAGAATGGCAGACAGTGACTAGTGGGGTACCGCAAGGCTCAGTGCTGGAACCCCAAGTTGTTTACAATATATATTAATGATTTAGACGAGGGAATTAAATGCAGCATCTCCAAGTTTACGGATGACACGAAGCTGGGCGGCGGTGTTAACTGTGAGGAGGATGCTAAGAGGATGCAGGGTGACTTGGATAGGTTAGGTGAGTGGGCAAATTCATGGCAGATGCAATTTAATGTGGATAAATGTGAGGTTATCCACTTTGGTTGCAAGAACAGGAAAACAGATTATTATCTGAACGGTGGCCAATTAGGAAAAGGGGAGATGCAACGAGACCTGAGTGTCATTGTACACCAGTCATTGAAGGTGGGCATGCAGGTACAGCAGGTGGTGAAAAAGGCAAATGGTATGTTGGCATTCATAGCAAAAGGATTTGAGTACAGGAGCAGGGAGGTTCTACTGCAGTTGTGCAAGGCCTTGGTGAGACCGCACCTACAATATTGTGTGCAGTTTTGGTCCCCTAATCTGAGGAAAGACATTCTTGCCATAGAGGGAGTACAGAGAAGGTTCACCAGATTGATTCCTGGGATGGCAGGACTTTCATATGAAGAAAGACTGGATCGATTAGGCTTATACTCACTGGAATTTAGAAGATCGAGGGGGGATCTTATTGAAACGTATAAAATTCTAAAGGGATTGGACAGGCTAGATACAGGAAGATTGTTTCCGATGTTGGGGAAGTCCAGAACGAGGGGTCACAGTTTAAGGATAAAGGGGAAGCCTTTTAGGACCGAGATGAGGAAAAACTTCTTCACACAGAGATTGGTGAATCTGTGGAATTCTCTGCCACAGGAAACAGTTGAGGTTGGTTCATTGGCTATATTTAAGAGGAAGTTAGATATGGCCCTTGTGGCTAAAGGGATCAGGGGGTATGGAGAGAAAGCAGGCACAGAGTTCTGAGTTGGATGATCAGCCATGACCATACTGAATGGTGGTGCAGGCTTGAAGGGCCAAATGCCTACTCCTGCACCTATTTTCTATGTTTCCATGTTTCTATGAAAGCATGATCACACTTTCTGAGTAAGTCCGTCTCAGGTTTATGAGGTGTCCAACCACATTCTGTGGAGTTAGTAGTCTTGTCTCTGGGATCCTACCAGATGCCATAATGGGGAGTACTGAGTAGTCTCCTCTTCTCAGAATCCAGAACAGCTTACGCCTGCTGCTGTTTTGTGGGTTCAGAATGGTGAGCACACATTGCTTTACAATGCCAGTGATCACCATTAGGGTTCAAGTCCTATCGCTGCCTGCAAGGAATTTATATGTTCTTCCCATGACTGTGTGGGTTTCCTCCAGGTGCTCTGGTTTTTCTCCCACATCCCAAAGAAGTATGATTAGGGTTAGTGAGCTGTGGCCATGCTATGTTGACGCTGGAAGTAGGGTGACACTCACGATCATTGCTGAGTTGATTTGATGCAAATGGCGCATTTTACTGTATATTTTGATATGTGAAATCTTTATCTCCCACTTGTGGCTAAAGGGATCGGGGGTATGGAGAGAAGGCAGGTACAGGGTTCTGAGTTGGATGATCAGCCACCTTCAACCCAGAGTACGGTAACAGTCTTAAGGGACTGCCTTAATAGCCCTGGTGGAGTGAGTGCTTTAAGTGCTGGTATTTCCTTGCATACAATTTATACATTTGGAATGTCCTGACTCAAAGTGATTTCCTCACAGTGCTGGTGTAGGTGGTATAAGGTGCAAGGTGGATGGCAAGTAGGAGCAGAAACAGTATCCTGGGATGACCATGTCCACACCAAATGGTGTCGTAAAGCTGGGTGCTTGTTGGAAGCTGAATAGCACTTACTGGATATGCAGTTCCTTGGCCTACCTGTTGTTCCCACAGGGTGGTGTGGTTGAAATGTGGTACTGTATGTATGCCAGCCCAGTGCCCTGGATGAGCACCTTGGGAGAGGGCTATTACAAAGGAAGGGTGCTTTGAATGATAGCCTTTCTCAGCACGGTACAGCCTGCCTGTCCCAGCAACTGATGCCTTTGATTACCTGCTCATAAAGGAAGGTGCCACTTGTACTCATTGGTTAGAGATTCTGCACCTACATTCCTGATGGGTTAGTGAACATGATGGGTTGATACGAGGAAATCTGCAGATGCTGGAAATTCAAACAACACACACAAAATGCTGGTGAAACGCAGCAGGCCAGGCAGAATCTATAAGGAGCAGCACTGTCGACGTCTCAGTCCTGACGAAGGGTCTCAGCCCAAAACGTCGACAGTGCTTCTCCTATAGATGATGGGTTTATCATTTCTCAGAGTCAGTATGTAAAATTAAGTGAGGGACCAGCTCATTGGCTATTACACTCTGGGGTTGGGCTGGTGGCTTTTGGGGCACAGGAAGGCTGATGGACTACTATAGTATACTGTGAAGTGACTGTTGGGTTTACAATACTGGGTATTGTACTCGTGACACATGTAGAAAGTTGGGAATTTGTGAGAGTCTTACTAGTCTGAGGTTTGGATGATCGCGTTCTCAACTTTCGAGGGGTGGTGTGCCTTATTTTGATTGTCAAAAGTTGTTTCCATTGTGATTGGTTAGTCTAGAAACCGCAGCTGCTTTTCCCGTTGGAAAATGGTGTTCAGTTTCAAGTATCCTGGGTATGTAAAATAAGACATCTTCCTTTGTTTAAGGCAACATGATTGGGAAGGTGTGCTCTGCATGCACTTTTAACTAAGTATGTTTGTTGAGTATTCAGCTTTGTGGTGTCTGTAACGGGGAACATAAACGCTTAGTCAAATTTTTAATGATTAATATACCTTTTTGAAGTCAGCGCATTTCCTGTCTCAATTACTGGACTTGTGAACCTGATTCAACATTACATGGGCATATAACATAAAATGAAGTGGTCTCAACACTGTGAGACACCACTAGTCACCAGCAGCCAACCAGAAAAGGCTCCCTTTTTCCCCTAATCTTTGTCTCCTGCCAATCAGCCAATGCTCTATCCATGAGCTCTTAATTTGCTAAGCACAGTGGTAGAAATGGTTAAAATTAGTATAGGATGACCATTCTGGAGCAGCTGGACTTAAAAGATTGCTGATGCGAGTAGAGAATAACCTTGGATAAGTCCAAAACCAGGAACTCCAGTTAATAAGATACTAGACCCCTGGGACCAGGAGGGAGGGTGCATCTGGGGGTAAATTATGAGTCCTGATAACAGGGAGCAGGGAGAACTCTCAGACTTGCATTCAGAGGTAAATCATGAGTTCTGATAAAGGGAACAAAGAGGATTGCTGGACTCGTGTTGAGAGACAATTGACATGTCTTTTAAACGACTGATCATGTACTGACCGTGGAATGCTAAACAAAGCTGTGTGAAGTTGTTTGTCTTGCTGCATATATATGAACTTGGTACAACCTAAAAATCAGAGTTCTGGTGGTGGTGGAGACTGCTGCAGACTCTCCATGATATCATGTTAATAAGCTCTTAAAATGGAACTCAAAATCACTCTGGTGATCTCAGTTAGTGTTTCCATGACAGGCACCTTGTCAAAGGCCTTCTGAAAATCCAAGTGCACAACATTCACCAATTCTCCTTTGTCTATCCTGTTTGATATTTCTTCAAATAATTCCAACTGATTTGTCAGACAATTAAGGAAACCATGCTGACTATGGTCTATTTTATCATGTGCCTCCAAGCACTCCAAAACCACATCACTGACAATGGACTCCAACATCTTCCCAACCACTGAGGTCAGACTAAGCGGTCTATAATTTCCTTTCTTCTGCTTCTGTTTCTTCTTGAAAACTGGAGTGACATTTACAATTTCCATTCCTCAGGAACCATGCCAGAATAAATTAATTCTTGAAAGACCATTACTGATGCCTCCACAATCTCTTCCAGCCACCTCTTTCAGAAACCTGGGGAGTACACCATCTGGTCCAGGTAACTTACCTCCCTTCAGACCTTTCAGTTTCCCAAGAATATTCTCCCTAGTAATGACAACTTCAAACACTTCTGCTCCCTGACACTCTCAAATGACTGGCATACTGCTTGTGCTCCATTATTTTTTCTCCAGCATCATTTTCCTGTAGTTCGATATCTACCCTTGCCTCTCTTTCACACTGTATGTATCTGAAGAAACTTTTGGTATCCTCTTAATATTATTGGTTAGCTCACTGGAGTATTCCATCTTTTCTTCCTTTATTACTTTTTTGGTACCTTCTGTTGGTTTTTAAAACCTTCCCAATCCTCTATTAACTTTGGCCAGCTCCCCTCTGTAATTCCCTTTGCTCCACTGTAATACTGCTACATTTGACTTGAACTTCTCCTTCTCAAATTGCAGGGTGTACTCTATCATATAATGATCACTTGCTCCTACAGGTTCTTCTACCTTAAGCTCGCTAAACAACTTCAGTTCGGTGCATAACACCCCATCTCAGAATAGCTGAGCCCCTACAAAGCTATCTCGCAGATATTCTAGAAACTCCCCCTCTTGGGATCCAGCACCAACCTGATTTTCCAATCTACCTGCATATTGAAATCCCCCATGACTATCGTATCACTGCCCTTTCAACATTCACTTTCTATCTCCTGTTGTAATTTGTAGACCACAGTTAAGGAGTCTATATATAACTCCCATCAGGGTCCTTTTACCCTTGCAATTCCTTAGCTCTATCCACAATGATTCCACAGCTCCCAACCCTATGTCACCTCCTTCTACTGATTTGATTTCATATTTGTATCAAAAGAGCCATGCCACCACGTCTAACTGCCTGCCCTTTCGATATGTTAAGCTCCCAGCTATAATCTTCTTTCAGCCATGATTCACTGATGCCCACAACACCATACGTGGCAATCTGTAACTGTGCTACAAACTCATTTACCTTATTCAACAAACTGCACAAATACAAACCTTTAAAATTTTGTCTGCATTTTACATTGCAACTTACCCTGTTAGCTGCAATTTTGCCCTATCATCAGCCTCTCCTTGCTAGCAGTATCACTACACATGCCTCTCTGTGTAAACCAACAGCCTCATCGTCAGCACTATCACTCTGTTTACAATGCCCCTGTCAAATTAGTTTAAGTTTTCCTGGTACTTTTCTCCTAATGACAGAAACTAGTTTATGTTCCTCCTGATATCAGGCTCCTTGATAAACTATTATTTTCTGAAGATCAATCCAAGGTAATTATTCAGAACTCTGAAAATTTTTCCTATTAATTCCTGCCTGATCCATTTAATATTCAACTTTTATTTTGACACTCTCTTCCTATGAATCTACAAAACTGAGTTGTCCATTTTTGTATTTGCTAACCAGTCTTGTGCTCCAGCTTCTCCCTCTACAAATTACGTCCTTTTTATTTTTTGCCCTTTCATCTGTTATTATTTTTTGCAATAATTTACACCTTTTTTCTTCTCCAAGGTCTCTTAGTTATGATTAAAGACCCCACTGATGCTGCCAAACCTGCTGGATATTTCAAGCAGTCTCTGTTTCAGATTTCCAACAAATGTTGGTTAAAGCCTGGTGGAATACAGAGAGGATATAACTTAGCACATCTTCTTACGTAGACTTGTGAGGAACATGAAACAATTGCTAGGAAAGTTGGTGAGACAGTTGTATCAATACCTTTGAAAAGGCTTTAGCTGGGCAGTCCAGAGAAAGCAACTGCAGGTTTCCTGGGGAGCAACCTGGGGATTCCTTGAAAGGGATGGAGCATGGGGACTCGCAATTCTATTCTTCCAGGAATCTGTATGACCTGAATGGCCAACCAGCCTGTTCCTATGCTCAGACCATGTTTTATGAAAGATAATTTAGCTATAATAATCATCTAAATTTAAAAAGGCAGACCAACCAACATCAGCTTAGGCAATGGATACGGATATCAATGGTATGCAAGTCACACTGGATACGGATATCAATGGTGGGCAAGTCACACTGGATACGGGCATCAATAGTACGCAAGTCACACTGGATACGGGCATCAATGGTAAGCAAGTCACACTGGATACGGGCATCAATGGTAAGCAAGTCACACTGGATACGGGCATCAATGGTAAACAAGTCACACTGGATACGGGCATCAATTGTGGACAAGTCACACTGGATACGGGCATCAATTGTGGACAAGTCACACTGGATACGGGCATCGATTGTGGGCAAGTCAACTGGATACAGGCATCAATTGTGGACAAGTCAACTGGATACGGGCATCAATTGTGGACAAGTCACATTGGATATGGGCATCAATGATATTCAAGTCAACTGGATACGGGCATCAATTGTGGACAAGTCACATTGGATATGGGCATCAATGGTACGCAAGTCACTACACATCTTTAGCAGCTGGGGTTTAAACAGGCATAGCAAGAGCCTGAGATAATCCTCAATGTATATTGTGCAAGCTGTTCTAGATCAACTAGAACCAGCAAAGGGAATTGCTATTGGCCACAGGGCAGAGTTGTGTTGTACCATAAAGCCTTCGAATGAGATCTGGGAGAAAGCATGGGTACCCCACAAAATCACTTCAACCCACTAAGGAACAAAACCATTGACTTCTACTGCTTTATTTGCAATCAGGAACAAGGAGGACATTTAGTTGTGCTCTTTAGAGCCAACACTATTTTGTAGATAATGCAAGATTTCCTGAGATCTGGTTGCATGCACGTTTTGGGCAAGAGCTGCTATGTGGAACAGACTTAATTCTGAGAATGTTCAAAGCTGCCAAGTTCTGGAAAACTTGGGCAGAACCTTTAGATGGACTAGAATGGGAGCTACATGGGATGACACACAAGACACAAAGTAGAGCTGGAGAAGTACTGACAAGGCAGCTCAGTAGCTGCAAGTACTGTGAATGGCAAAAACAGCACATGGAAAAGAAACGCCCTGCATGTGTGCACAAGGTGGTTGGACAACCACTTGTCCACAGTGCACAATGAAAAGGACATCAGACATCAATGGAAGGACTAGATCAGTCATGCAAGAACAGCCATATCCAGAGCAGCAGATAACAAGTGGGGTTAGTTCTGTGGAATGAACAGCCATCGTGTTTGTCTACCCCAAAGTGACAGCACATTGGCAACAACAGTGTCAATTAGAGTTGGAGCTGCCCAGTCCAACTCATGCATGCCAATCAGGTTGTCTACCTGAACTAGTTCCTCTTGCCTGTGTTTGAACCACATACCTCTAAACCTTTCCTGTCCATGCAGTTGCCAAGTTATTGGGTATATTTAAACCAGAAGTTGACAGGTTCTCAATTAGTAAGGGTGTCAAAGATTACGGGGAAAAGGCAGGAGAATGGACAAATAAATCAGGCAAGATTGAATGGTGAAGCAAATTCAATGGGCTGAATGACCTAATTCAGCTCCTATGACGTTCTATGGCGTCTACCGCTTCCTCAATTGACTTAGAGCAGTGGGCAACGTCCTCCTGAGCAAGCCACCAGTCTTGTAAGGGATCCCCTCCACTGTCTCCATTGCTTAGCCAGTTTACTGGTCTGGAAATCGAGTAGCTTGGGCATTTTTTTGTTCCCTGGTGTAATATATCATTTGAATGTTTCAGCTTGGACTCTCTCCCCACACATTTTCATATTTACCTTCAGGTAGAGTCTAAATTTCAGTTTCATTATCCAGCATCACCTGAATACTAGTAAAGTGCTTTTATTTAAATGAAACAACTGTATGTGCGAATTAAGAAGTGAATAAAGAATCTTTTCAAGGTCTAAGCAGGACAGAATATCTCTAAGCCATTCAGCATGAGTGGCTGGGGCAACATCTCTCCACCTAAGAGGGGCCTGGCCAAAAGAGAGGCAAAAGACAGTGTACGACATTTAGTCGGACTCAGAGGCGTGTCAACCTCTCCTGAGGTGCCAAAAAGAGCAATCAGAGGGTCAGGTTCCAAATAGTAATTGAGTATATGGAATAATGTTAGAAAGACATTTCCCCAGTATTTCTCCAAGCCAGGGCAAGTCCAATACATATGAATAAGGGAAGCCTCGTCCCCTTTATAGTTGTCGCAACAGAGACTAATGTCTGGATAGATATGTGATAATTTAGTTTTAGACATGTGAGCCCTGTGTATGACCTTAAACTGTAACAGGCAGTGGCAAGCACATAAAGAAGTTGAATTAACTGACTTGAGAATTGAATCCCATACATCATCGGACAAAGGAAAATTTAAATCTTTTTCTCAGGCAGTTTTAATTTTGCCAAGGGAGGGTGCTCGCCTCAAAGTTGCTAACTGATCTTGAATAGTAGATATTAAACCTTTACACAATGGATTCGTGTGAAGAAACAAGTCCACAACAGTTTACTGGGTACCTCAGGGAAGTCTGAGATTAAAGGATTGATAAAATGTCTAATTTGGAGATATCTAAAGAAGTGAGTGTTGGGTAGGTCGAACTTTACAGCTAGTTATTCAAAAGATGCAAAATGATCATCTACAAAAAGATCTTCAAAGCACCTAAAGCCCTTTCTGTGCCAGACTTGAGATGTTAAATGGTGCATAGAAGGCTGAGAGATGATTATGTAAAATAGGACTAGAGAGAGAGAAACCATGAAGACTATTATACTTTCTAAACTGAGTCCATATTCTCAAAGTGTGCCTGATGACAGGGTTAACAGTTGGTTTAGGTGGATGGCAAGAAGTGCGGATCCAAGAAGTGCAGAGATAGAGAAATTCTTATCAGAGTATGGGGAGCTTCTCTTGAATATTTTCATAATTCCGGCTTAGATTAAAGGTCCAGCCCTTTGTTTTTCCTTCTGAATATAAATCCCTTACTTCCAGCTGCTTTCAGTTAAGATTTACAGTTTTTGATGTGTTGTGGTGGCCCGCACATGCGGGACTCGAACCGCCATCAGGAGCCGCGGGCAGACATGCGGTAGCGCGTTTGGAACTACCCACTCAGCGCGAACCTTCTGGGGACAGTCTAACCTCACGTCCGCCCCACGGGTCGCAGGGGCCCATGGGACAGGAGATTTAATTGCGTGATTTTGAATCAGTAAAGGCATTCTGAGTTCAGCTCTCTCTGCCTCCGTGTGTTTCTTTAGTAGCGCGTTGCGTGCGACTACAGCGTAAACATATTATAGTCCAGGTAGTAGGCAACATACCTTCATTTTATAAATACAGCTCTGTGGAGATAAAAGTTTTGGTTAATTTTTTTTTACTTTGTAAGGTTGGCTTGGAGTCAGGCAATGGGAGGGTGGGGTGGTAACTATTTATATATGATTCTACCGTGGGTTCTTTTTTAAAAAAAAACCTGTTATATACATTCCATACCTTTGTTTTGCACTGTACAAACTTCTTGACTAGTTTTATTTTCATTGTAAAAACTAGTTAAAAAAAAATAAAAAGAAACCTGAAAAAAGAATTTAGAAAGGCATGCACCGTCAATGTGGATGTTTAGTAAAGACCTTGAATCAAGGGAAATATATGGTGCATTTTACCATAAAGATGCCTTTACCATAGAATCAAATAATAGGATTGGTGAAGCTTCACCATGGCAGGATTCTGGAGACAGCCAATATAAACACACAACTCCAGAAGAGCCAGAGATGTGGCACCATTTAGAGTAAACTGGAGTAGACAGGATACAGAGTGACATGCCTTATAAATTGTTTTTTACATTTTCCAATTGTTCAGCTGGGAGAAGATGAACCATAATCTTCAGGATTTGTGCTGTAGGCACAAAGAGGGTCGGTGGGGCGGGTGGGTCGTGGGGCCAGAGGGGGATAGATGAATATTTTGCACCATTAAATCAAATTTCAGATGATATTTATGTTCCAACTTTTCTGACTGTGATGGGTGCAAAATAATTTTATTTATTGTTCAGACAAGTGCAACCTGCTAAGCCTGGCAATAAGCCTTATTGGAGATAGTTAAAGTCTGATAGAGCCACCACTCACCTAAACCTTTGATTGTTGCTGAGAGGTTTATATTTCATAAAAGGAATTATGAGGAAGGGGAGTCTATTTCACAGTTTGTGGCGGTGCTGAAGAAATTGTCTGAATACTGTGATTTTGGGGAGTCACATTATGTGATAGACTCATATATGGTCTGTGTAGTGAGCCAATTCAAAAATGTTTGCTTACAGAAGACAGACTAATATTACAGAAGGCAATTGAAATCAGTACACCTATGCAGATGGCAGCTAGACAAGGACAACTAGTAAACACTCTCCCCAAGTTCATAAAGTTTCTACTGACTTTAAGAATAAGACATCTATTGGCAAAACTGGGCATTTGGCAAAAGAATGCTGGCATCAGGATTTAGATTTCCAAAGTTGTGGCTAAAAGGAATATATTAAATGTGTCTGTAAAAGTAAAACGACACTGTCAACCAAAGATAAAGAAAGAAGACCTTTGGAAAAACAAAAAGAAACATGTGACTAAGATGGAGCACACTGAGGACAGACTGAGTGGCTCTCACTCCGTGGTTGAAGAAGCTTTGTATGTTTACTCTGTTTTAGAACACTAAGACGGCTACTGGGTGACCCCATGATTGGCTGGAGCCACCGTGAGGATTCAGGTGGGCACGGGTGCTGCAGTATCACTGGTATCAGATGGTTTACAAAGAGATATTGCAGCATGCCACTCCAGAAGGGGCAAGGTTGACTTTAAAGACCAACACTGGTGAGGTTGTTCCAGTGAGAAGAGTCGTACATGTTACAGTGGAGATTGATGAACAGAGAAAGAAACTTCCATTGCACATTGTTAAAGGTGGTGATCCAGCACTCTTAGGCTGCTTGTGTTTGGAGCAGCTCAGACTCATTGGCACATAGTATACTTGACTTGTGGGAGGTATTAAAGAAACACACTAACTGGGCAATTCTTCTTTGGTCAACAGTTTTACACTACTGATACATCGTTGCCCCTTCATGTCAATTTTTGGGCCATGTACAGCCATTCCTTCCCTGGCTACAGGTCAAATGCAACACTGGGCTCTGTTACTATGATTTAAAGTACAGGAGGTCTGAGCACCATTCGAATGCTGATGGGCTATGCAGACTTCCCTTCGCTCTTACAGCTCCACAGCCATCCCTGAAAGAGATCTCTTACAGCTCCGGTAAATACACATGTACTGATTGTTCAATCTCCACACAGATTGAACCTCTAGTCTAGTGGCACCTGAGGCAGAGTAATTCCCAGGGTTATGTCCAGGAATAGAGGCAGTCTACCCTCTTTCCCTAGTTTAGAAAAATAATATTTTGTTATTGACTGAATTTGATGATTACTCCATTGAAAGTGAACAGTTCAGCAGCTGGTCTGTGTATGTATTCATGTACATTTTGACCCTTATGGGTTGTTGTCGAGCTTCCCTGTGTGTTGTGTACTGAAAGTAATGAAGAGGGCATTCTGGTAGATGACTTACAAGTAAGATAAACTGCAGCCCATTTGTTCCTCATCTCTCCATCTCTCGTGTGTGTTATTCACGACCACCCAGCTTCCCATGACCACAGACATAACAATCCCTGTAGCAGTCACTTGAAAACAAACCAAAGCCACTCAGAGACTGAGTACGGGGGGGGGGGGGTGACACTGCGTGACACGCTTCGAAAACAACACATTCTCAAATTGATAAGAATATGCTCACTCCTATATTAAGAAACCAGCAAAGATGAACATTCTTGTGAAAGAAACTAACAAAACTAAAACTAACGACATAATGAAATAAGCAATCTAAGCATAATGGAACGGTCTAATTTCTATATTATAATTTCTAATTTCTATATCCTGAGAAATCAGCAGTCAACAAAAAAATATCAGCCCAGTTGCCTCTAACTCTCAACTAAACTGGCCTAAGACAAAGTGTGAATACGTAACTATACACAATTGCTTCTACCGTACCCCAACCCATGTGACAAATTACCCATAATAAACACAACACAAAATATACAGACATTCAGATGGCTCCTACAATTCCTTTAAACATTTTTTATCTGTGGAACACACACAAATTGCTGGAGAAACTTAGAGGATCAGGCAGCATCTATGGAGGGGAACAAATAGTCAACGTTTTGGGCTGTGACCCTTCTTCAGGACTGTAAAGGAAGAGGAAAGATGCCAGAATAAGAAGGTGGGGAGGGGGAACAAGGTGATAGATGAAGCCAGGTGGATGGGGGAGGGGTGATGAAGGAAGAAGCTGATAGGTGGAAAAGGTAAAGGACATTGGAAGAAGGAATCTGATAGGAGAGGAGAGTGAACCATGGGAGAGGGGGAAGGAGGAGGGGCACCAAGGGAGGTGATGCAGGTGAGAAGAGGTAAGAGACCAGAGTGAAGAAGTGGGAAGGGAGAGGGGAAAAATTATTGGAGGTTAGAGAAATCATTGTTCTTGCCATCAGGTTGGAGGCTAACTAGAAGAGGAGACCATGAGAATAGGAATTAAAATAGCTAGCCACTGGGAAATTCTGTTTTTTTGTGAATGGAGTAGAGGTACTTGACAAAGCAGTTCCCCAATCTATGCTGGGTCTCACTAATGAAGAGGCCGCTTGGGGAGGGACAAATGGACAGGGAATCACCCTCACAGGGAATCACAGGGAATCCCTGTGGAAAGCCAAGAGTGGGGAGGTGGCGGGGGGGGGGGGGGGGGGAAGGGGAGGTAAAGAAGTGTTTGGTAGCAGGGTCCTGTTGAAGATGGCGGAAGTTGCGGAGAATGACGTTGAATGTGGAGGCTCATTGGGTAGTAGGCAAGGAAAAGAGGAACTCTATTCCTGTTAAGGTGGCAGGAAGATGGACGAGTGCAGGTGTTCAGGAAATGGAGGAGATGCAGTTGAGAGCAGTAGCAATTTGTAGGAAGGGAAACCCCATTCTTTGAAGAAAGACATCTTTGATGTTGAAAGGAAAGCCTGAGAAGAGATGTGGTGGATATGAAGGAACTAAGAAAAAAGGAATGGCATTTTTACAGGAGACAGGGTGGGAAGAGATGCAGTCAAGAGAATCAGTAGGTTTATTAAAGATGCTGGTTGATAGCTTGTTTCCAGGGAGGGAGACAGGGAGACTGAGAAAGGAGATAGAGGTGTCAGATATGGACCAAATGAATTTAAGAGTAGGGTGGAGGTTGGAGGCAAAGTTGGTGAAAATGATGAGCTCAGCATGGGTGGGTGAAACAACAATGCAGATGTCAATGTAGCAGAGGAAGAGTTGGGGAGCATTATCAGGGAAGGCTTGGAACATGACCAACGAAAAGGCATGCATAGCTGAGGCCCATGTGGGTGCCCGTGGCTACCCCTCAAGTCTGAAGAAAGTAGGAGGAGCCAAAGGAGAAACTGCTGAGTGGGAGGACGAGTTCTGTTAGACGGAGGAGGGTAGTGGTGGAGGCTAACTGGTCCAAGTCTATTGTCGCAGAAGATGCAGAGAGCTTTAGGCATTCAGGACGAGGGTATTGAAAGTTGTTGAGATCAGGAGCATGTGAAGTGTGACAGACGGAGGTGGGAAGGGATTGAACCAAGAGCGATAAAATGGAGTTGAGGTATGCAGGCACGTGTTCAGAGGGGCAAGGTACGAGCAGAAACAATGGATTTTGAGTAGGAGGTGAGGGGACTAAGAGGATGGGGCAGTGGATGGGAGATCTCCCAAGTTGATGGCACTGCCTAAATGTTTTTTAAATTTCATTGAATCCATTTGGTGAAGACTGACTGAATTAAAGGTGACCCCTCAATGACCATCACTTACTATTTGTTGTCTCTCCCTCTTCTTCCAACGTAAACGTGCATTTGCTGCTGCCATGGCCTCAATGACAAAAGTTGTGGTCATATAGCTGCAGGAAGAAAGAATGTTAAACGGTCCGCTGGGCTAAATGGAAAGGGCTTCTAATGAACCCTAAACTACACAAGCACACACATTTATTCCTCAATAAATCAGGTGGTAACATCAGCAAGCTGAACTGATTTAAATAAACAAACCTGAAATTATCTAGGGAAATCAACTTCTAAGGAGAGAGAAACAGTTAAAGTTGTTAAGTCATTAACCATGAGGACATCTTCAAGGAACAATACCTAAAAAAGGCAGCATCCATCATTAATCAAATCAAGTTTAATTATCATTGAACTATACATGGATACAGCTGAATGAAACAGTGTTCCTCTGGGGCCAAGGTGCAAAACATACTCAGCACATTCAAAACAGCGAGCAAAAATAAAATTCACATATATAGTCCAAGACCCTGAGCAACGTGTCCCACAGACTGATGGTACAGCTCCTTGCAACCCAGCCTGTCACTCCACCGATCGAATACTAGAGGGCAGCACTGACAAGAGGCCAACCCACAACTGACTGTGGAGGCCAAGCTTCACTGCCTCATACGTCTCCTCACCTGGACTACAGCAGCAGGAAAACCAGCAGCTTGAGGCCTAGACCTCACTACAACCGAGGCTACTCAGCCCGACTCCTGTCTCGTCACCAAACAAGGGCAACTGGCCTGCAACATCTTACATTATCAATGTTCAACACGGCTTCTGCGATTACAAAAGAAACATTCAAGGCAATCATCCGCGGTTACACTGTACGCCACCTTCGCGCACCAACTCCAAAGCCTTTAAATAACTGGCATCAACAGCATCTGTACCCAGGTCAGCTTCTTCAAACCCAATCCGGCTCCTCCTCCAACATCCAATTAGCAAACACGTCACTGATGAGGTTGACCTGCAAAACCTGAAGTTCTTGGGGTCCAGTATAGTCTTGCAATCATAAAAAATGTTTTTAACAAAGAAAAAAAACACCTTTGGTTGTCCCCCCCAAGAGACCGCAGCATCCAAATGTACCATCATATTACCAGAAAAAAGCACAAGAACTTGCATCACCCAAGTCAGAGCTTGATCTCGTTATTATTATCAGGAAGGAGGTACCGAAGCCTAAAGGCACACACTCAACAATTCAGGAACAGCTTCTTCCCCTCTGCCATCCGATTCCAGAATGGACATTGAAGCTATGAACAATACCTCAAAGAGAAAGCCGCTGTTGAAAAAACTCACCTGAAATCTCAGCTAGAGTTTGCCAGAAGGTATTTGGGAGACTCTGAAGTCACCTGGAAGAAGGTTCTATGGTCTGATGAAACCAAAATTGAGCTTTTGAGCCATCAAGCTAAACACTACGTTTGGTGTAAGCCAAATACCACACATCACCAAAAACACACCATCCCTACCGTGAAGTTTGGTGGTGGCTAGATCATACTGTGGAGATGCTTCACTGCAGCAGGCCCTGGAAGGCTTGTGAAGGTAAAGAGTAAAATGAATGCAGCAAAATACTGTACAGGGAAATCCTGATGTAGTCTGCAAGAGAACTACGACTTGGGAGGTGATCTGTTGTCCAGCAAGACAATGACCCCAAGCATAAAGGCAAAGCTAAACAGGAATGGGTTAAAACAACAAAGTTAATGCCCTGGAGTGGCCAAGTCAGAGTCCGGACTTCAATCCAACTGAAAATTTGTGGCTGGACCTGAAAAGGGCTGTTCACTCATGATCTCCATGCAATCTGACAGAGCCTGAGCATTAAAATGAATATACTACCCAGACTGTTACATCTCTTTCAGACCTTACCAAAAGAGATTAATCAAAATTAATTCAATGACTGGAACAAGATGCTATCAAGGTATATTTGGCAGGGTAAAAGGCCTAGAGTTCATCTCAAAACTTTGCAATTAGCAAAGGAAAAGAGGGGATGGGGATTGCCTTCTCTTAGAGATTATTATTTTGCAGCACAGTTGAGAGCTGTGATATGTTGGTGTAACCCATCATATGACGCTCAATGGAAAAACATTGAGGAGCGGGTACTTCCCATCCCCATACGAGCAATTTTGGCTGATAACAACCTGCAAAGAAATTGACTCTTAAAATATGGAAAACCGCTATAAAACCACTATAATCTAGAGGGAGATATTGCAATTCTTAAATGGTGTGCATATGACTCTGATTTTACACCAAATAAATTGGATGCTAGATTTAAGGACTGGACAGCTAAAGGAATAACAGTTTTTTGCAACATAATGAAAGAAGGAACACTGTTCAGTTTTGAAATGCTTAAAGAGAAATACTTATTAGAAAAACAAGATTTTTTAATCTGTATTTATAGATGCAACAATATGTTAATAAGATGCTTAAAAATGTAACCAAGGCAAATACATGCTTGATAGAGTTCTTTAGAAAAGCATATAATTCAGATAATGGTCATAGAATCATTTCAAGCATGTATAAGGGGTTGTTAAATCTTAAAACACATTTGACTTCATACATTAAAACAAAATGGGAGAAGGAAGGAGGGATAATTATATCTGAGGAAGAATGGACAACAATATGGAGATATCAATGGAAGTGTACCAATTCACAGAAATAGAGGGAGTTTGGATGGTAAAACTTGATAAGAAATGTTATTACACCCTCTCAGAAATCTCATTATGATAGTAACCTCCCTGTTTGCTGGAGGAATTGTGGAAATCAAAATGCAAATCATTATCATATTTTTTGGGTCTGCCCTGTTATCAAAAACTATTGGAGGGGGATACACAATGCCCTACAAGACATCTTTAAATGTGAAATACCCTTAGAGAGTAAGACCATATATCTTGGATATATACCTCAAGAATGGTTGAAAAGAGATAAATATTTAATGAATATACTGTTGGTGGCTGGTAAAAAGACTCTTACCAGGAAATGTTTATCACAGGAGAGCCCAACTTTAAATGCATGGATGAAAATTACAATGGACATTTACAAAATGGAGAATATAACAGCATCTGTTAATCATAAGCTGGAAAAATTTGATTCATACTGGGAAAAATGGTTTAACTACATAGTGCCTCATAGGCCTGATTTTATTCTCACAAATCAATCAAACTGTTGTAAAAAAAAAGATCACTCCCTACTTGTACATAGTTCTTTCCTTTTGCTTGTTTTTTCTTTCCACTCTTTTCTATAAGTGTATACCTCAGATAAATACTTTGTGGAGATTTGTGATATATATGATTATATGATGTATATGTACAATGTCTGAAATACATCTTATGGAAATGTTTGTTTGATGAAGTTGAATAAAAAAATAAATTACAAAAAGAAAGGTGAAGAAAAAATGCAGTGTCCAGATGTGCAAAGCTGGTGGAGTCCTGTCCACACGGACTCAAGGCTGCCAAAGTTGCATCTATTAAGTACTGACTTGCAGGGGGTGAAGGATGTTGCCTGGATTGGGGAGCATGCCTTTTGAGAATAGGTTGAGTGAGGTTGGCCTTTTCTCCTTGGAGCGACAGAGGATGAGAAGTGACCTGATAAGTATCAGATGAGAGGCATTGATCATGTGGATAGTCAGAGGCTTTTTCCCAGGGCTGAAATGGCTAAAACAAGAGGGCGTAGGTTTAAGGTGCTTGGAAGTACAGAGGAGATGTCAGAGGTAAGTTGTTTTTTTTTAAAACACAGAGCGGTGAGTATGTGGAATGTGCAGCCGGTGACGGTAGTGGAGATGAATACAATAGGGTCTTTTAAGAGACTCTTGGATAGATACACGGAGCTTAGAAAAATTGAGGGCTATGGGTAACCCTAGGTAATTTTTTATAATAAGTACATGTTCAGCACAGCATTGTGGGCAGAAGGGCCTGTATTGTGCTATAGGCTTTCTTTGTTTCTATGTAATTAATTTAGATCACTTTGTAGAGATCTGTTTTCACTTTGACATGGAGTCAAAAAAGAGTGTCAAGAAAAGCCAAATTAAATCCACTCTGATTTACTGTATACTGTGTCAAATTGACCCTTCTCTTCAGAAGCTGCCTGACTACCAGCAGTGTGTATTTCTATTTCAGATTTCCAGCCTCTGAGGGTGCAGTTTGTATAGCACTCTTTGTTTTCTACTCCAAGCATTCACAGGTTTACATCACCCCTTTATATTAGCTAAATCTGCTTTGCATTGTTGTTGCTTTTCCCTTTGTTCAACCTCAATGTACCCAGGTTTTGAAATGGTCTGCATCAGTGGCACGCAAAACAAAAGTTTTCAAAGTTGAAAGTAAGTTTATAATCAGATTACATACATGCCACACAACAAACAACTTGAAATTTTCCTTCCTGTGGGCATACAAAGCAAATCTATAGAACAGTAACTGTAAACATGATCAATGAACAACAAACTGTGCAAATGCAAATATAAATAAATAGCAATAAATAATGAGAACATGAAATAACTAGATAAAGAGTCCTCAAAGTGAGACCACTGGCTGTGGGACCACCAGCAATAGAATGAGTGTAGCTATGCCCTGTTGTTCAAGGCCCTGATGGTTGAGGGTTAGTAACTATTCTTGAACCTGGTGGTGCAATTCCTGAAGCACTTGCACTGGCTGCCCAAGCAGCGAGAAGAGAGCATGGCCTGGGTGGTGATGTTCTCCGAATGATGGGTGCTGCTTTGCTATGGCAACGTTTCATGTAGATGCGCCTAATGGCTGGGAGGGCTTTACCCGTGATGTGCTGAGTGAATCCACCATCTTTTGCAGGATTTTCCACTAAAGGCATTGGTATTTCCAGTGTATCACAGTAGAACAAACCAATTACCAACCGAGATCCTGTGGCGCCAGCAACCTGCTGTGAACCCCTGCACTCCACTGGTGCTCTTGAAGCAATGAATGACAACTCCATAGCTCAGTGTGGAGAAGCTGCCTGCAAAGTTTGGGCAGGCTAGACGACCAGTGTGGCCACGCTGGGGTTCAGATGGCACTGGCCAACACCGCAAGACCAACAATTCAAAATGATCATAAGAGGAGAAAAATGGCAGAGACTTGGAACCTGAAATAACTTTGACTCCCTGATTGGCTGAAGTTAAGATAATTGAAGAGAAGTACAAGTGTTGAATTAGGATTGTTCTAGGAAGCAGATGGCAGTCACATAATAACAAAAACAATCCGTGCAGTATAATATTTAATGGTCCCATCAACATCTGACACTTAAAAAAATAAATAATCAATACACAACATATAGACAAAGGCTCTCTATAGAAATTAAAGCAGCTACACGTTGGCTCTATAATGAGTGGATCAGTTGTACTTGGCTGTGTTTGAAGACCTAATTATTTTCCATAGCAATTCCTGCTCTATTCATTTCAGTCAGGTAAACTGTACAGTACATCAACTTACATAAACATCAGTTGGTGAAGTGTTTCCATTCGATTCCAAATGTTATGAGCATGAACTAATTTCTTTGGGAACAGAAACAGCATGCAACTTGCAACCTGTTGCTGAACTTAAAATGTAGAAAACATTGAAATGGTTAAACAAAGGCTGCAGCCAAACGAACAGATAACACACACTATGCTGCCATCTGCTGGCATATACCCATTTCTGCATCTGTAAAAAACACATCTTGAACAAACAGAATTGTAAACAAGATGCAATTTAAATGGAAAATAACTCTTCTTCAGAGGATTATTACAGTTCAGTTTTATTTTATGCAAATTAGGCATAGCCTCCACATAGTTTATCTCTGAAATTAAATTACTGACCAACAAGGCATCTAGGGCTCCCTTGGACTAGTTAGGGTACTGACAGAGGAAAGGACAAGGGGAAAAAGCATCGACTTTTGGATCAGTACCTGTTACTGATCTACATAACATGGCTATTCACGGCTGATGCTGAACAGAAGAGTGCAGCAGTCAGAGAACTACAGCAAGGGCAACCAGACAGAACCATCTCAAAGTTGATCTGGCTCGGATAACTGATTGGCATATTATTTAATTTACTCCTGGGATGCAACAGGTTGGAGCTGCAACAAGCTGCTCAACAAATCTCCTATCAGTGTCAAGAGATATTAGAGGTGTGGACTGCAGTTACACTGGTCAACCAAGGGGTGCCTCTTTATGATTTATTTTTTTAAACTTTTCCTGGTTTATTTTCGTCTCATGTCATACACAGCTATTAGCTTATTTCAGTTAATTTCCCCTCTATTTCTGCATTTTTCATCTCTTGCTACTTTTCTTTTTAAAAATATATTTGAATAGGAGACTACCATTGACCAATTTGTATAGTTGGTATACAGACAGAGGCAGTGTGTAGTGAAGCTGTCAGGAAGAACAGGCAGATAGGGCAAAATTACAGTCAGTGGAATGAGCTACAGTGTAGAAAAGGGGACAGAATCAAAAAGGATGATGAATACAGGACTGATGGCGTTATGTCTGAATGCACACAGTATATGAAATAAGTTAATGATCTTGTAGTGCTGTTAGTGATAAGCAGGTATGACATTTTGAGCATCAATGAGTTGCGGCTGAAAGAAGATTATAGTTGGGAGCTTAACGTCCAAGGGTACACATTGTATGGAAAGGACAGGCAGGTAGGCAGAGTGGGTAGTGTGGCTCTGTTGGTAAAAACTGAAATCAAATCCTTAGAAAGAGGTGACATAGGATCACAAGAGGTAGAATCATGGGTAGAGTTAAGGAACTACAAGGGTAAAAAGACCCTGATGGGAGTTACATACAGGCCTCTCAACAGTAACCTGGATGTAAACTATAAATTACAGCGGGAGATAGAAAAGGCATGTCATTACAATAGTCATGGGGGATTTCAAATTGCAGCTAGATTGGGAAAGTCAGATTGGTGCAGATTTTGGATCCCAAGAGATAGAATTTGTGGAATGCCTACAAGATGGCTTTTAGAGCAACTTGTGGTTGTGCCAACTGGGGACCAGCTATTCTGGATTGGGTGTCGTGTAATGAACCCAATTTGATTCAGGTGCTTAAGGTAAAAGAACCCTTAGGAGACAGTGATCACAATATGATAGAAACCACCCAGCAATTTGAGAGGGAGAAGCAGAAGTCAGATGTATCAGTATTACAATGGAGTAAAGGGAATTGTAGAGGAGCTGGCCAAAGTTGGTAAGAAGAGAACACCAGCAGGGATGACGCTGATTGTAGTTTCTGGGAGGAATTCAGAAGGTGCAGGTTTAGATATATCCCAAAGTAGTAGTAGTATACTAAAGGCATAAGGACACAACTATGGCTGACAAAGGAATGAAAGCCAACATAAAAGCAAAAGAGAGGGCATATAATAGAGCAAAAATTAGTGGGAAGCTAGAAGATTGCGAAGCTTTTAAAAACCAACAGATGGCAACTAAAAGAAAGGAGCAATAAGGTGAAATATCAGAATCAGGTTTATTATTACCAGCATGTGTCGTGAAATTTGTTAACTTAGCAGCAGCAGTACAATGCAATACATTATATTGAAGAAAAAACAATAATTACAGTGTATGTATATGGAATAGATTAAAAATAGTGTAAAAACAGAAATAATATTTAAAAAGTGAGGTAGTGTTCACGGGTTCAATGTCTATTCAGGAATCGGATGGCAGAGGGCAAGAAGCTGTTCCTGAATCGCTGAGTGTGTGCCTTCAGGTTTCTGTACTTCCCACAGGGATGGTAACAGTGAGAAAAGGGCATGCCCTGGGTCCTTAATAACGGCCTCTGCTTTTCTGAGACACCGCTCCTCAAAGATGGAATGAGCTTCCTGTAGAAGTAGTAGAGGCCAGTTCAGTTGTGTCATTTAAGGTAAAATTGGATAGGTGTATGGACAGGAAAGGAATGGAGAGTTATGGGCTGAGTGCGGGTAGGTGGGACTAGGTGAGATTAAGAGTTCGGCACGGACTAGGAGGGCCGAGATGGCCTGTTTCCATGCTGTGATTGTTATATGGTTATGTCCTGGGTACTTTGTAGGCTAGTACCCAAGATGGGGCTGACTAAATTTACGACCCTTTGTAGCTTCTTTTGGTCCAGTGCAGTAGTCCTCCCATACCAGACAATGATGCAGCCTGTCAGAATGCTCTCCATGGTACATCTATAGTAATTTTTGAGTGTTCTTGTTGACATACCAAATCTGTTCAAACTCCTAATGAAGCATAGTCGCTGTCTTGCCTTCTTTATAGCTGCATCAGTATGTTGGGACCAGGTTAGATCCTCAGAGATCTTCGCACCCAGGAACTTGAAACTGCTAACTCTTTCCACTTCTGATGAGGATTGGTTTGTGTTCCTTTGACTTACCCTTCCTGAAGTCCACAATCAGCTCTTTCCTTTTAATGACGTTGAGTGCCAGGTTGTTGCTGCAACACCACTCTACTAGTTGGTATATCTCACTCCTGTACTCCATCTGAGATTCTGCCAACAATGGTTGTATCATCAGCAAATTTATAGATGGAGCTTGAGCTATGCCTAGCCACACAGTCATGGGTATATGGCGAGTAGAGCAGTGGGCTAAGCACACACCTCTGAGGTGCGCCAGTGTTGATCATCAGTGAGGATGAGATATTATCACCAATCTGCACAGACTAACGACTTCTGGTGAGGAAGTCGAGAATCCAATTGCAGAGGGTGGTACAGGGGCCCAGATTCTGTAACTTCTCAATCAGGATTGTGGGAATGATGGTGTTAAACGCTGAGCTATAGTCGACGAACAGCATCCTAACGTAGGCGTTTGTATTGTCAAGGTGGTCTAAGCCCTTCTGAAGAGCCATTGAGATTGTGTCTGTCATTATGAAGGTAAGCTGGCCAACAATATCAAAGAAGATACCTAAAGTATTTCAGATATATAAAGAGTAAAAGAGAGGCAAGAGTAGATATCAGACCACTGGAAAATGATTCTGGAGAAATTGTAATAGTGGACTAGGAAATAGCAGACAAATTGAAGGTATTTTGCATAATTTTTCACAGTGGAAGACAATAGCAATATGCCAGAAGTTCAGAAGTGTCAGGGGGCAGATTGTACAGTTGCTAAAACTAGAGAGAAAGTGCTTTGGAAGTTGAAACATCTGAAGGCAGATATATCACCTGGACCAAATGGACTGCACCCCAGGGTTCTGAAAGAGGTGGCTGAAGAGACTGTGGAGGCATCAGTTATGATCTTTGAAGAGTCACTAGATTCTGGCATGGTTCTGGAGGATTGGAAAATGTCACTCCACACTTCAAGAAGGGAGGGAGGCAGAAGAAAGGAAATTATAGGCCAGTTCGCCTGACCTCAGTGATAAGGAAGATGTTGGAGTCGATTGTTAAGGATGAAGGTTTCAGAGTACTTGGAGGCACATGTTAAAATGTGCCAAAGTCAGCATGGTTTCCTTAAGGGAAAATCTTGCCTGACAAATCTGTTGGAATTCTTTGAGGAAATAACAAGCAGGATAGACAAAGGAGAATTGGTGGATGTGGTGTACTTGGATTTTCAGAAGGCATTTGACAAAGTGCCACAGGAGGCTACTTAGCAAGATAAGAGGAAAAATACTAGCATGGATAGAGCATTTGCTGTTTGGCAAGAGGCAAAGGGTGGGAATAAAGGGAGCCTTTTCTTATTGGCTGCCAGTGACTAGTGGTGTCCGGTGTTGGTATTGAGACTGATTCTTTTTACGTTGTATGTTAACAATTTGGATGATGAAATTGTTGGCTTTGTGGCCAAGTTTGCTGAAGATAGAGAGGTAGGTGGAGGTGCAGGTAGTGTTGAAGAAGCAGGGAGGCTGGAGAAGGATGTAGACAAGTTAGGAGAATGGGCAAAGGAGAGGCAGATGGAATATAGTGTAGGGATGTGCATGGTCATGCAGTTTAGTAGAAGGAATAAAAGCAGGCTATTTTCTAGCAGGGAGAAAATTCAAAACTCCAAGGTGCAAAGGAACTTGGGAGTCCTCGTGCAGGATCCCCTAAAGGTTAACTGGCAGGTTGAGTTGGTGGTGTGGACACAAAATGTCATGTTAGTATTCATTTCTAGAGGACTAGAACATTAAAGCAAGGATGTAGTGCTGAGGCTTTATGGGGCACTAGTGAGACCTCATTTTGAGTATTGTGACTGTTTTGGGCACTCATCTAAGAAAGCTTGTGCTGACATTGGACAGGGTTCAAAGGAGATTCACAAAAATTAAGCCAGCATTGAAAGGCTTGAAATATGAGAAGTATTTGATGCCTCTGGGAGTGTACTCGCTGGAATTCAGAAGAAGGAGGTGGAAAATCTCACTGAAACCGATTAATGATGGAAAGGAGTTGTGGATGGTTCGGGTTAAACCCCTGCATTAGGAACCTCAGCAGCAACTTTACGTGAAGGCATGGAGGAGAGGGCAGAATGCAAGGCATCCTTTTACTCGTGACATGAAAAAAGATGGAAGGGCACGCTGCAATGAAGACTGTCACCTTCATTAGGAATATAGAAAGATTGAGTGACTGGATGAAAGCTTGGCAAATGGTATTGAACACAAGGAAGTTAACCTTCCTCTAGCTGCTAATCCTTATACCCACCATTCTGTTTGGAAAATCCACCCCTTAGACTCCCTTTAAATCTTACTCCCCTCATCTTAAACCTGAGCTAGAAAGAGAAAGCCTACAGCACAATACATGCCCTTCGGCTGTGCTGAACCTGTCCTTACCTTAGAACTACCTAGGCTTACCCACAGCCCTCTATTTTTCTAAGCTCCATGTACCCATCCAGGAGTCTCTTAAAACACCCTTTAGTAACTGCCTCCACCGCCGCCAGCAGCAGCCCATTCCACGCCTCACCACTCTCTGCGTAAAAAACTTACCCCTGACATCTCCTCTGTACCTACTTCCACGCACCTTAAAACTATGCCCTCTCGTGCTAGCCACTTCACCCCTAGGAAAAAGCCTCTGACTATCCACACGATCAATGCTTCTCATTATCTTGTGCACCTCTATCAGGTCACCTCTCATCCTTCGTCGCTCCAAGGAGAAAAGGCCGAGTTCACTCAACCTATTCTCATAAGGCATGCTCCCCAATACAGGCAGCATCTTTGTAAATCTCCTCTGCACCCTTTCTATGGTTTCCACATCCTTTCTGTAGTGAGGCGACCAGAACCGAGCACAGTACTCCAAGTGGGGTCTGACCAGGGTCCTATATAGCTGCAACATTATCTCTTGGCTCTTAAACTCAATCCCACGATTGATGAAGGCCAATGCACCGTATGCCTTCTTAACTACAGAGTCAACCTGTGTAGCAACTTTGAATGTCCTATGGACTCGGACCCCAAGATCCCTCTGATCCTCCACACCACCATGAGTCTTGCCATTAATGTTATATTCTGCGATTATATTTGACCTAACAAAATGAACTACCTCACACTTATCTGGGTTGAACTCCATCTGCCACTTCTCAGCCCAGTTTAGCATCCTATCAACCTCCACTGTAACCTCCACACTATCCACAACACTCCCAACCTTTGTGTCATCAGCAAATTTACTAACCCATCCCACCACTTCCTCATCCAGGTCATATATAAAAATCACGAAGAGTAAGGGTCCTAGAACAGATCCCTGAGGTACACCGCTGGTCACCGGCTCTCCAGTTTTCAACCCACCTACCCTGGGAAAATCTTGACCATACATCTTATCTATGCCCCTCACAATTTTATATACCTCTAGCATTATAAGGTCACCTTCAGCCTCCTACACTCCAGGGAAAAGTGTCCCAGCCTATCCAACCTCTCCTTATAACTCAAGCCTGACAGTCTAGGTAACACCTGTGTATTTTATCTACACTTTCTCAGGTGTAATCACATCTGTCCGTCCCTCTAGCATGACAACTAGATGTACAGACACTACTGCAAATGCAACCTAACCAACATGACATCCCAACTCTTATACTCACTGCTTCAGGAGGTGAAGGCAAGGATACTAGTTGTGTTCTTCACTACTCTGTCTACCCTCGTCATTACATACAGAAAAATATGTACTTGAAGTCCAGGATCTTGCTGTTCTGCACCACTCCCAGGACCCAGCTATTCACTGTGTATGTCCTGACCTGGTTTAACTTCACATTTGTCAAAGTTAAATTCCATCTGCCATTCCTGGGCCCAATTTCCCCAGCTGATCTAGATCCTCTTCTAACCTTCTTCAACGTCCACTACACACAAATGTTGGTGTCAACTGCAAATTTACTAATCATGCAACTTACATTCTCTTCCAAATCATTAATATACAATTAGTAAAGGACAAGGCAGCACATCACTAATCATAGGTCTACAACCCAAAAAGTGGATCCATTTGATTTACTTCTCAGCACTGCACCCAAATTCACTGCTTTTTTTTGGTTGACTGGAAAAAGACATGATTGCATTGCCAGAAGTCTGGTTCCCTCAGCTTCTTTCTGCACTTTGGTTTATCTGGAGGTAGTTAAATTGTGTCCTGTGCTCATTTCATGTACCTGCACACATGGCTCTTCCCTCATCTCTTTTCCTGTATAAATGGTTTGTATTCTACCCTAGGCACAAAAGGTGACTCCATCACTTTACTTTTACCCTTCTCTCTCAAAAGTGCAGACACATATCACCCTCTTTTTTATCACATCAGGTTGTTACAACTTCCAGTAATTAGTGCCTTTTATGTCTAAGTACCAGTTATTCAAATCATATTTAGCTTTTTATTATAAAATAACTTCCAGTTCCCCATTTAATTCTGAACAGTACAGTCAGTTTAATTTGAAGCTAGCAAACGTCCTTCTATTTTTTGCACCTCATATTAATAACTTAAAAGATTACAAATTCTGTTAATCAAACATTAAGGATATAATTTTAAATATTAAATGTAACTACACTCAGTGGCCACTTTATTGGAGATGACACAAAGCTGGGTGGCAGTGTGAAATATGATGAGGATGTTAAGAGAATGCAGGGTGACTTGGACAGGTTGGGTGAGTGGGCAGATGCATGGCAGATGCGGTTCAATGTGGATAAACGTGAGGTTATCACTTTGGTGGCAAGAACAGGAAGGCAGATTACTATCTGAATGGTGTCAAGTTAGGAAAAGGGGAAGTACAACGAGATCTATAACCATATAACAATTACAGCAAGGAAACAGGCCATCTCAGCCCTTCTAGTCCGTGCTGAACGCTTACTAGTCCCACTGACCCACACTCAGCCCATAACCCTCCATTCCTTTCCTGTCCATATACCTATACAATATTTTAAAAAATCAGAATCAGAATTTAATCGCCAAGTACCTGTACACATACAAGGAATTTACTTCCGGCAGATGTTGTCTCTCTGCTCATAACAATAATAATGATAAATATAAATGACAACATCATTAAAAAATGACAACATCGAACCTGCCTCTACCAATTCTACTGGAAGCTCGTTCCACACAGCTACCACTCTCCGAGTAAAGAAGCTCCCCCCCTTGTTACCCCTAAACTTTTGCCCCCCAACTCTCAACTCACGTCCTCTTGTTTGAATCTCCCCTACTCTTAACGGAAAAAGCCTATCCACGTCAACTCTATCTATCCCCCTCATAATTTTAAATACCTCTATCAAGTCGCCCCTCAACCTTCTACGTTCCAAAGAATAAAGACCTAACTTGTTCAACCGTTCTCTGTAACTTAGGTACTGAAACCCAGGTAACATTCTAGGTAATCTCCTCTGTACTCTCTCTACTTTGTTAACATCGTTCCTATAATTCGGTGACCAGAACTGTACACAATATTCCAAATTTGACCTCACCAATGCCTTGTACAATTTTAACATTACATCCCAACTCCTATACTTAATGCTCTGATTTATAAAGGCCAGCATACCAAAAGCTTTCTTAACCACCCTATCCACATGAAATTCCACCTTCAGGGAACTATGCACCATTATTCCTAGATCACTCTGCTCTACTGCATTCCTCAATGCCTTACCATTTACCATGTATGTCCTATTTTGATTAGTCCTACCAAAATGTAGCACCTCACACTTATCAGCATTAAACTCCATTTGCCATCGTTCAGCCCACTCTTCTAACTGGCCTAAATCTCTCTGCAAGCTTTGAAAACCTACTTCATTATCCACAATGCCACCTACCTTATCTGCATACTTACTAATCCAATTTACCACCTCATAATCCAGATCATTAATGTATATGACAAACAACATTGGACCCAGTACAGATCCCTGAGGTACACCACTAGTCACTGGCCTCCAACCTGACAAACAGTTATCCACCACTACTCTCTGGCATCTCCCATCCAGCCACTGTTGAATCCATTTTATTACTTCAATATTAATACCTAACGATTGAACCTTCCTAACTAACCTTCTGTGCGGAACCTTGTCAAAGGCCTTACTGAGGTGTCTAGGTGTCCTTGTTCATCAGTCACTGAAAGTAAGCATGCAGGTACAGCAGGCAGTGAAGAAAGCTAATGGCATGTTGGCCTTCATAACAAAGGGAGCTGATTATAGGAGCAAAGAGGTCCTTCTGCAGTTGTACAGGGCCCTGGTGAGACCACACCTGGAGTATTGTGTGCAGTTTTGGTCTCCAAATCTGAGGAAGGACATTCTTGCTATTGAGGGAGTGCAGCGTAGGTTCACGAGGTTGATTCACAGGATGGTGGGACTATCATATGTTGAAAGATTGGGGCGACTGGGCTTCTATACACTGGAATTTAGAAGGATGAGAGGGGATCTGATTGAAACATATAAGATTATTAAGGGATTAGACACGCTAGAAACAGGAAATATGTTCCCGATGTTGGGGGAGTTCAGAACCAGAGGCCACAGTTTAAGAATAAGGGATAGGCCATTTAGAATGGAATTCAGGAAAAACTTTTTCACCCAGAGAGTTGTGGATCTATGGAATGCTCTGCCTCAGAAGGCAGTGGAGGCCAATTCTCTGGATGCTTTCAAGAAAGAGTTAGATAGAGCTCTTATAGATAGCGGGGTCAAGGAATATGGGGAGAAGGCAGGAACGGGGTACTGATTGTGGATGATCAGCCATGATCACATTGAGTGGCGGTGCTGGCTCAAAGGGCCAAATGGCCGACCCCTGCCCCTATTTATTCAATACCTCTTGTACCTAATGAAACCTTGCTGGTTTCTTTGGCTGGGAAGACACACACCAATCCCGCCAAACCCATGAGACTGAGACAGCTCTCCCAGCCCAAACCTCGGTTTGTGTGGATGCTGTGTAATTTGCTACCCTGTTACAACTTATTGCCTAGAAACAACAGACAGCACACTGCATATGACTAAAGGAATTATATTTATGAATCATAACTAAAGGGTCAGTAAAGAAAAGACAGAAAAAACGAAAAGGGCCCATTATAATTAAACAGTCAAACGTGCACAAGTTGGAGCTGAACTCTTCCCAAAATTCATACTCACTGATCTTCAGCCCATCTCGGTGCCTGTCTCCATCGAATCACAGTCCCCCACCAGGTTGAATCCTACAACCGTTTCCCCAACATCTTTTCTCCATCTCTCGCCAAACAACAAAAAACCCCAAGACCATCCTTCCTAATTGGTTTTCACACATTCCTCAGCATCCCTCATCATGAACAATAACCCAAACAATAGTTGCTCTCACAGAGCTGCTAAAATGAAATACCTACAGCATAAAAAATGTGAAGCAGGATGCTATACTAATAAAATGGCAACTGAGTGCATGTCCGTGGTCTTCTGCTGCTGCAGCCGGTCCACTTTAAGGTTCAAAGTGTTGTGCTTTCAGAGACGCTCTTCTGCACATCACTGTTGTAACGTGTAATTATTTGAGTTACTGTCACCTTCCTGACAGCTTGAACTGGTATGGCCATTCTTCTCTGACCTTTCTCATTTGCAAGGTGTTTTCATCCATAAAACTTCCACTCGCTAGATGGTCTTTTGTTTTTCTCTGTAAACACTAGAGACTGTTGTGCATGGAAATCCCAGAAGATCAGCAGCTTCTGAGATACTCAAACCACCCCGTCTGGTACCGATAATTCCATAGTCAAAGTCACTTATATCACATTTCTTCCCTTTCTGATGTTTGGTCTGAACAACTTAACCTCTTGACCATGACAGCATGCTTTGACGCATAAGGTACTGACACGTGATTGGTCAATTAGATATTTGTATTAACGAGATGTTCGTGTACCAAATAAAATGGTCACTAAGTCACCCTTAAACAATAGAAAACCATTAATTTTCCAAATTGAAATTAATTCATTGCTATAAATATGAAAATTCTTATTTAAAAACTTTAAGTTTTAGTTTTACTGCTTCTAAATTTGTGAAATGAGAAATACAGCACAATAATAGACGAGCCCATCCCACAAAATCAGAGTCTTCCCCAACCATAAGGCCTGGATGAACCATGAGATCTGCAATCTGCTGAGGGCCAAATCAGACATTCAAATCTGGTGACCAAAGTTACAAGAGGTCCACGCACGAGAAGGTCAGCTCATGGGTGAATTGTCAATTCCGGATTAAACTTCAATCAATGAAAGATGCTTGATAGTTGTGGCAGGGCTTGAATGCTATCACTCTTACAAAGTGAAATCAAGCGACATACTGACAACAGGGCTTCGCTTCCAGTTGAGCTCAATGCCTTCTATGTTTGCTTTGACTGCCATTATATAAGAGGAAATATCACAAATTCCCACAGACCCCAATGATCCTGTGATTTCAGTCTCTGTTGCTGAAGTGAACACATCCTTCAGGAAGGTGATTCTGCAAAAAGCACCTAGCCCAGTTGGGGAACCTGGCCAAGTACTAAAGACCTGTACATTGATCAACTGGATTGTTCACTGACGTCTTTAACCTCTTGCTTCAGCAGTCCGAGGTACCCATTTGCTTCAAGTAGGCTTCAATTATACCGGTGCCCAAGAAAAACATGATAGACTGCCTCAATGACTATTGTCCAGTGTCCTTTACATCGACAGTGATGAAGCTTTTGAGAGGTTGGTGATGCAAGACATCAACTCTTGCCTGAGAAGCAACTTGGACCAGCTCCAATCTGCCTACTAGAGTAGAGTAACAGGTCCACAGCAGATACCAGCTCGTTGGCTCTTCACTCAATCCTGGAACATCAGGACAACAAAGATTCATACATCAGGATGTTCTTTATCAACTACAGCTCGGCATTCAATACCATATTCCCCTCAAAACTAATCAATAAGCTTCAAGACCTTGGTCTCAATACCTCCTTGTGCAATTGGATCTTCAATTTCCTCACCTGCAGACCCCAGTCAGTTCAGATTGGCAGCAACCTCTCCTGCACTATCTCCATCAACACAGGTGCATCACAAGACTATGAGCTTAGTCCCCTGCTCTACTCACTTTACACTTATGACTGAGAGGTTAAGCACAGCTTCAATGCCAGTTTCCTGATGACTGTCGTGGGCTAAATCGGAGGTGGTGATGAATCAGCGTATAGGAGGGATATTGAAAATATGGCTGATTGGTGCCACAACAACAACTCAATGTCAGCAAGACCAAAGAGATGATTATTGACTTCAGGAGGTCGACATCAGAAGTCCACGAGCTAGTCCTCATCAGAGGATTAAATATGGATAGGGTCAGCAACTTCAAATTCTTTGGAGTTATCAATTCAGAGGACCTGTCCTGGGCCCAGTGCTATTATGAAGAAAACACCAGCTCTACTTCCTTAGGAGTTTGTGAAGATTCGGCATGACACCTAAAACTTTAACAAACTTCTATAGATGTGTGGTGAAGAGTATATTGACTGGCTGCATCACAGCCTGGTATGGAAACACTAATGCCCTTGAACAAAATATCCTACAAAAAGTAGTGGGTATGGCCCATCCATCATGGGTAAAGCCCTCCCCACCATTGACCAAATCTACAAAAAGCACTGATGCAAGAAAGCAGCATCCATCATCAGGCACCTCCACCACCCGGGATATGCTCTTTTCTTGCTGCTGCTGAAGATACACAGGAATCACATTACCAAGTTCAGGAACAGTTACTACCCGTCAACCATCAGGCTCTTGAACCAGGAGGGATAATTTCAGTCTCCCCATCACTGAGCTGTTCTAACAACCTGAGTACTCACTTGCAAGGACTCTTCATGTCATGTTCTCAATATTTATTGTTTACTTATTATTTATTTCAAATGGTTCCATTTTCATTTTTTCCTTTATTGTTGTCTTTTACACACTGGTTGAACGCCCAAGTAAGTGTGATCTTTCATTGATTCTGTTATGGTTATTATTCTATTAGGGATTTACTGAGTATGCCTGCAAGAAATTGAATCTCAGGGTTTATTATTGTGACATAATAAACTTTGATAATAAATTTACTTTGATTTTGAACAGCATGTACAACTTAAACCTAAGAAAGGTATTGAACATAAACTAAAGCATGCATGTTTTAAAAGCTGCTATCTGGACAGTGTTGTTCCTGAAAATGAAAATGCTGCCTTGAGTTATTGTGACACATCCTATGTATATCATTGCCAAGACAGTCAAGTAGAGATAACAACTGATCAACGTTCTCTCTGATGATCTTCAGTACCACTATTGCATAAATACCTCATAAATGCCAAGAAGGTAAGGAGGACAAGGCTCACAGCCCAGCCGGAAACTGCAAAGGCCTGCGGCATCGTCAGTGCTCCCGTCCCAACGATTAAATTAAACATGTAAACGAGCCCCACCTAAAAACAAAGCAGACAATACATCTCGTTAATGACACCCACCTATTACCTCTTCAATTTTCTGCTGAGAGTGTGGCAGTCCATCAGCACCACCGGAGCACAAGATTTTCAACGGCTGCTCAAGCTGCTAGAGTTGGACTTCTATCATCAAATGCCGAAGCTTAGAGCTTCCAACTGAACCACAACCAAAAATGATCTTGACACTTGTCCAGAAAAACTCTGGAACAGGAATAGGACATTTGGGACAGAGTGAATGTGTTCAGGTAAAGTGACATGCAGGCACGGGCTCAACAGGAAACACTAGTCAATGTCCTGGATGGACCCTTGCCACGGGACACGCCCTCTTCTTATCACTACCGTCACGGAGGGGTTACAGGAATCTGAAGATGCACACTCAATGCTTTAGGAATAACTTCTTACGCTCCACTATCAGATTTCTGAATGGTCCATGAACACTATTTTGTTCTATTTTTGCCCATATTTTTTATGTTGTTATTGTTGTTTATAATACTTTTGTTTATGGACTGCACTGTTGCTACAAAACAACAAATTTCACGACATTCCATGTTAATAAACCTGATTACAATTTTCAAAAATGGAACTTCTGATGGAAGGTAAATTAAGAAACTGTTGCTCACAGCTCCATGGATCTGGGCTTCATTGTGACCACAGGCACTCTTTCTTTGTTGCATTTTGCATATTTGTTCAGGTTTAATCGTCATTCAGCCAAATATGAATACTCATGAATACAGCCAAATGAAAGAACGTTACTCCAGGGCCAGGTATAAAACACAGTACCAACAGTCATACACAGCACAAAGCACATTGAAGAGATCAGTAAAACAGTCGCACCAGAAAATATAGTCTGAGACCCCAAGTTCATGAATGTTGCAGAAGTCTGCAGATTGCAAACAGGAGAAATTCTGCAGATGCTAGAAATCCAAGCAACACATATAAAATACTGCAGGAACTCAGCAGGCAAGGCAACAGATATGGAAAAGAGCACAGCTGACATTTTGGCCCAAGACCGTTCAGCAGGACTGGAATAAAAATTATGAGTAGAGTTAAAAAGTGGGGAGAGAGGAAGAAGAAACACAAGGTGAGAGGTGAAACCAAGAGGGAGGGGATGAAGTAAAGAGCTGGGAAGTTGATTAGTGAAAGAGATACAGGGCTGGAGAAGGGGGAATCTAATAGGAGAGGACCATGGAAGAAAGAAAAGGGGTGGAGCACCAAAGGGAGGCGATGAGCAGGCAGGGAGACAAAGTGATAGTGGGAAAAGTGGATGGGGAAGGGGGGGCAGAGGGTTGGAGGACATTACCAGAAGTTTGAGAAATTAATGTTCATGCCATCAGTTTGGAGGCTACCCAGACGGAATATATGGTGTTGTTCCTCCAACCTAAGTACAGATATCCCACCTCTCCTGGAAGTTCCGGGAGTCTCCCGGATAGCAGCTCCCTGATGCCCACAAATTATATACAATATCCCAGAAATCGATTTTTAAATTAGAGAGAGGGAAGAGGAGGGGGAGGGCGAAAGAGTGCAACATGGCAGGTTGTTCCAAAAAAACGAACTTCACTCCAAAGGTGTACCCCTGCCTAATAGGGATCAAAAATAATGACAGTGTTGCTCGCTGCACTGTTTGCAACAGTGACTTTTCTATTGCCCATGGAGGGTTAAAATGTAAAAGACATGTTGAGATGAGTTTAACAGGTGTCATTCGTTCATTAGCATAGCTAATGTTATATTAAACTAGCTGGCTCGCTGCCGCGGAGCCATTCTATTGCAGACATTCCACCTCTCCCGGGAGTCTCCTGCAAATTGATGGTGCTACCTCCCTGAAATGAGTTTTGGCAGGGTGGGATGTCTGTAAGTGTGGCCTCATCATGACAGCAGAGGAGGTCATGGATAGACATATCAGAATGAGAATGGGACGTGGAATTAAAATGGGTGGCCACTGGGAGTTCCCTCTTGTTTTGGCAGACCGAGCATAGATGCTTGGTGAAGCAGTCTCCCAATCTACATCGGGTCTCACCGATGTACAGGAGGCCACACCAGGAGCACCGAACTCAGTACATTATCCCAACAGACTCACAGGTGAAATGTGACCTCAACTGGAAGGACTGTTTGGGGCCCTGAATGGTAGTGAGGGAGGAGGTGTAGCACTTGGTCCGAATGCAAGGATAAGTGCCAGGAGGGAGATCAGTGGGGAGGGACAAATGGACAGGGAGCGATCCCTGCAGAGAGCAGAAAGTGATGGGGGGGTGAGGGGAGAGGGAAAGATATGCTAGATGGAGGCAAAGTGGATGATGTCAACAAGTTCAGCATGGCTGCAGGAAGCAGCACCAATGCAGTTGTGATGTAGTGTAGGAAAAGTGTGGGATGGTCACCAGTGTAGGCTTAGAACATAGACTGTTCCACGTAGCTGACAAACAAGCTGGCATAGCTGGGACCCATGCAAGTGCCCATGACTACACCTTTTGTTTGAAGGAAATGGGAGAAGCCAAAAGAGAAATTATTTAGAGTGAGGACAAGTTCCGCTAGGCGGAGGAAGTGGTGCTGGAAGGGAACTGGTTGGGTCTGATGTCCAGAAAGAAGTGGAGAACTTCAAGGCTTTCCTGGAAGGGGATGGAAGTGTATAGGGACTGGACATCCATATTAAAAATATGATGGGGGTCAAGGAACCTAAAATCATTGAAAAGATCCAGAGCACAAAGACCAGTCGAACACAATACGGCTTGTCGTCTGTCAAACAAAGACTAGAAGGCAGCACCAACTCCAACTTGATCTCCATAATACACTGACTGGTGGAGCGCACCAAATTTGATGCATTTCTCCAGGGCGGCTGTAAACAGATGACACTGCGGCCTGAGGCCTAATCCTGGTTACAACCGTCTACCAATAAATCAGTGAATTGGATGCAGAATTGCACATTAACTATGTCCAATAGGGTCTTGCAATCACAAGAAAAGCAACCTAGATGATCACTCGCTGTTAGCTTGCATACTGCCTTCACACAACGACTCCTCTCTGACAGAGACAGTGGAATAATCTGCACCAAGTCCAGCTCCTTCAGTTTCTCTGCCAATGAGAAACTCGCTGATGGTGTAGAACCTCCTACCTTGGGGTAGAAATGAAGGACATTTACCTTCTTAATGTTCAGCAGGGACTTGCAATCGTAAAACAATTTTAAAAAGGACAATAACACTTTTGGTTGAACCAGAAGTGCTGTGATTGAACATGCTGATACCTTACTGGAAGTTAAAATTCTCCCTGGGAATAAGCAATAAATAGTCAAACTGGGTCTACCATGATTTTTGTGGAGAGGATTAGGATAGGTGCCAATGTTGAACTCCAATATCATAACTTCTTCAGTATCACAACCATGGCTCTGTTAGTGGCTTCTTGTTATTACATAGGGTGAAACAAAATGGCCAAAGGCTGGCTTCAGTGATAGTGAGAATCTTAGGAGAAAGATCATAAGAGACAGGAGAAGGTTAAATCATTCAGTCCATTGAGTCCGCTCCACTATTTGATCATAACTGATCTACTTTTCCCTCCCAACCTCATTTTCCTACCTTCTCCCCATAATCTTTGATGTCCTGATTAATCAAGAACCTATCAACCTCCGCTTTAAATATACCCAATGGACTTGGACTCCATAGCTGTCTGTGACAATGACTTCCACCCTTTGGCTAAAGAAATTTCTCCTCATATCTGTACTAAAGAGACGCCCTTCTGTTCTGAGTCTGTGTCTTAGATGGTCCTACTATTGGAAATATCCTCTCCCCGTCCACTCTATCTAGGACTTTCAATATCTGGTAGGTTTCAATGAGATGCCCCTTCATTCTTATAAACTTCAGCGAGTACAGACCCAGATCCATCAAATGCTCATCATATGTTAACCTCTTCATTCCTGGGATCATTTTTGTAAACCTCCTCTGGATGCCCTGTAATGCCAGCACATTCTTTCTTAGATATAGAGTATTATCCACTCAGCAGTGCTAGCTGAAGAGTTGCAAATATTTCAGACCCTGTGACCAACACAACTTGCCAGGCACCAAAAACCAAGATGCCCATCTGTACACCATTCATGAGTCAGTTTGGAAGGAGGGACTTCCTCCCCCACCCACTCCACAACATCTCTCCTGACTCTTTCCCTTAACACTAAACTAATGACCTAGCTCACTGACTGTACAACACTTACACCAAACCCAGGATTCCTTCTGACCCCAAGTACAACCACATTGACCATTAGTCTGTTAACAGTGATTCTTTCTCATACAAAGGCACAAGACAATGGTCAGTTAATTCAGCAACACCAGTTAGGAGATAAACGTTGGCCTTTGCCTTTGACAAAACATGGCATGATATCCTACATCCACATGAACAGGCAGATGGGTCTTACTAGAAAGCCTTACAGTAAATGATATCTATATTTATCTTTATGACAAAGGAGGCTGGATCACAAAACAAACCCATTGCCCCACTAGTTAACCCTGTAACTACTATTCTGTAAGTGCTTTCTGTATAATAACTAGAAAAAACAAGCAGCAAGCACTGCAGTACATAATGGAAGAGAGCAGCAGGGATTTTTTTAAGCTAAAACCTTTTTAAAAAATCAGAAGTGAAGGGGGGAGGGTAGGAGGAATATTAAGCTAAGCCTTAATGAAGAATTGCTTTAAGCTCCTTTTCTCTGATGCTGGCCTTGGATGCGGTTTCAGAGTGATGTTGTCTTCAAGTGGAGGTTGGTCTCTTTAAATAGAGAAAAATAATGTAATGGAAAGAATCTTCTGAAATTAAAATGGGCACAGCTTCTTTAGATGGTCAAACATGAATATTCTTGGAATGATAATGGATGTGGTCATGAGCCAGTATCAGAGAAGAGAAGCTTAAAGCAATTCTCCTTTGAGATTGGTTTAGTATTTCTCCTACCCCCTTCTTCACTCCTGATTAAAAAAGGCTTCAGGATTAAAAAACCTTCCCTCATTGCAGTGCTTGCCTCTTACTTTTTTCTAGTTAGTGTATTGTACCCTGATACAACACTTTTACTCAAAATCCTTGAAACTACAACACACATACATTGTATAACAGTGGCTGCAAACTATCATTTTAAACATCATTCAATTAAAAAACTAAATAGCACAAAATACTGTAACTATGCAGCTATTATTGTTTATTCCAATTTCAAAGAATTTCAACAGCCCCCTTCACCCTGGCAGCTTTATCTATGCACAGTTCAATAGTTATGATCAGTTGTAACAATGCATTTGTAAATCACCCTTAGCCATGGCACCTCCATCGTTAAGCACCCAGCTTTTTGAGTGCACAATAAGCTCACCAACTCATCAGCCAATACTCACATATGGAGAGTACAACTCCCCCGTTTCTGTAATCCCACCCGGCATTTTCAGTTCCTAGAACAGCGACTTCCAAATGACCTGCATTAGAAAATATTCCAATTAAAAACAGAAACATTATGTAAACGCAAAATATTCTCAAATCAACAGAACGTCACAATAATCATCTTGAAAAATACAGTCCATTAGAAAACTGGAATTGCCCTGAATCTTTAGACCTACTGTACAGTATAACAATGAACAGCAGTAAAATTAGAGGTAGAGATTGCCAACAAGTCCACTGCGTGCACATGGAGCTTCCTCACCCACGATGCTTTGAGAATATTGCTCAGTTTAAAGAGCTGCATCTCTGCCCAAATGTACCTTGACATTCAGGAACTCGAAGCTGCTCACTCTCTCCACTTCTGATCCCTCTATAGGATTGGTGTGTGTTCCTTCGTCTTACCCTTCCCGAAGTCCACTATTAGCTCTTTTGTCCTACTGACGTTGTGCCAGACTGCTGCTATGACACCACTCCACCAGTTGAGATCTGAGTTGTCACAGCAACTTCTCTCTAGTGTGGCCATCAGAAATGTGCACAATACTCCCAGTGTGGTCTAAACCAGTCTTTTGTACAGTTGCAAAATGACATTCCAACTCTTATACTCAATGTGTTTGCTTATGAAGGCAAGCATACAAATACCTCTTTCACTACTCTAATCACTTTGCTTGTCTAGTTCAGGGAACTACGGACTTGTACCTTAAGGTTGTCTCAACGCACCGATGTTCCCAAGGTCCCTTCCATTTACTTTCTACATTCTGCCAGTATTCAACTTCCCAAAGTGCATTTATTCACACTTGTCCATCTGCCAGTGGTACTTTCAACTTTCCATCTGATTTCTGTCTCACTGTATCCTTACTAATTACCAATTAGCACTCCACCAATTTTGTGTGGTCTGTACACATACGACTCAGACCAAATCATTTGGTAGTCACATGCTCATCCAAGTCATTGATAAATGTTACAAACAACAATGTTCCTATTACTAATCCCAGCAGTTCACCACAAAAGACATCTGGTCAGAAAACCAACTCTCCACCATTACCCTTTGCTTCCCATTACCAAGCCATTTTGGATCTAGTTAGCCAATCACAAACTTTAATCTTCTGGGCCAGTCCACCTTGCAGGACCTTGGCAAAAGCCCTGCTAAAATCTATGTACATGGTCCTGCCTTCATCAGTTTTCTTAGTTACATGTAGCGTGAATGTGAATCGTCAACCTGATCAGTTGTTTCTGGGATTGTCTGACATCTCCTGCTCTCACTGCATCTTTGCTGTTTAGCTCATCAAGTTTAGATAGCCCTGATGGTATTTTTGGATGCTCTGCTATACTCCCCATTGCTCCTGGCCTGGACTTCTGAGATGACAATAATGGTACAGACAGAGCAGGATGAGGGAGATGATGGAGGAATACAATTCTGCTGCTGCTGATGGCTCTCAACACCATACCAGTGCTCAATCTGGAACTGCCAGATACTTTTTTAATGTATCTTATTTTGTACAATGACAGACACACAAAAGAAGGCCGCAGTGTGAATATTTGGCCCTCCCAATACCATCACTTACAGTGCTTATAAAAAGTATTCATGCTCCTTGAAAGTTTTCATGCTTTATTGTTTTACAACATTGAATCACAGTGAATTTGACTTGGCTTCTTTTGACACTGATCAACAGAAAAACTTTTTCGTGTCAAAGTGAAACCAGATCTCTACAAAGTTATCTAAATTAATTAAAAGTATAAAACACAAAATAATTGATTGCATAAGTATTCACCCCTTTCACGTCAGGATTTAGTAGATGCAACCTTGGCAGCAATTACAGCCTTGAGTCTATGTGATTAGGTTTCTATCAGCTTTGCACATCTGCACACCACAACTGTTCCTCAGTTTTCTTTACAAAACTGCTCAAGCTCTGTCAGATTGCATGGAGATCATGAGTGAACAGCCCCTTTCAAGTCCAGCCAAAAAATCTCAAATGGATTGAGGTCTGGACACTGACTTGGCCATCCAGGATATTAACTTTGTTGTTTTTAAGTCATTCCTGTGTAGCTTTGGCTTTATGCTTGGGTTCATTGTCTTTCTGGAAAACAAATCTTCTCCCAAGTCACAGTTTTCTTGCAGACTGCATCAGATTCCCCTCCATCTTGCATTTTGTTGCATCATTTTACCCTCTACTTTCACAAATCTTCCAGGGCCCATTGCAGTGACGCATCCCCACAGCATGATGCAACCACCACCATGCTAGGGATAGTGTGCTTTTGATTATGTGTGGCATTTGGTTTACACCAAATATAGCACTTAGTCCAATGGCCAAAATGGACCATAGAACTTTCTTCCAGCTGACTTCAGTCTCCCACATGCCTTCAGGCAAACTCTAGCCAAGATTTCATGTAGGTTTTTTTAAAAAAAAAACAGTGGGTTTCTCTTTGCCACTCTTCCATAAATCTGAGACTGGTGAAGCACCCTGGCAACAGTTGTTGAATGCACAGTCTCTCCCATCTCAGCCACTGAAGCTTGTAACTCCTCCAGAGTTGTCATAGGTCTCTTGACGGCCTCCCCCACTAGTCCCGTTCTTGCACGGTCACTCGGTTTTTGAGGACAGCTGCTCTACGCAGATTTCCATTTCTTGATGATTGACTTAACTGTACTCCCATTGATATTTAGTGACTTGGAAATTTTCTTGTATCCATCTCCCTACTTGTGTTTTTCACTAACCTTTTCATGGAGTTGCTTGGAATGTTCTTTTGTCTTCATGGTGTAGTTGTTGCCAGGATACTGACTCACCAGCAGTTGGACCTTCCAGATACAGGGGTATTTTTACTACAATCAATTGAAACACCTTGACTGCACATGGTGATCTCCATTTAACTAATTATCTGACTTCTCAAACCAATTGGCTGCACCAGTGATGATCTAGTGTGTCATATTACGGGGGGGGGGGGGTGAATACCTATACAATCAATTATTTTGTGTTTTATATTTGTAATTAATTTACATCACTTTGTAGAGATCTGTTTTCACTTTGACACTAAAGAATTTTTATCTGCTGATCTGTGTCAAAAAGCCAAATTAAATCCACGGTGATTCCAGTGTTGTAAAACAATAAAACATGAAAACTTCCAAGAGGGATGAATACTTGTTTTTATAGGCACTGTACCTATCCATTTGCAAATCAACCAAAACTTCACCGGTCTCATCATCTTTTTTGGGTGTTTCCCAAAAGAAATATTTTGCCATCCATCTTTCCCATCCCACTTTTATAACTCTCTTCTCCCCATTTCCTAAATGCTCCTCTATATTCCAGAAAACTTTTACAAACATGAGCTACTTTATCAACTTGTCTTTCAACTGTGGGAGAGCATGTGCAACAATCTGACAATCCAACAATCCAACAATCTGAGCTAGCCTCTCAAAGGGGTTCTTGATTAGAAAAGCTTCTTAGTCCAGTTTGTCACCAATCCAGTTGACCATGTGAATCACACCAAGTCCATGTTACATGATGATTACAGTAAAAAAAGGCCAAAGTTTTAATTTTATCTTGGCTTTATCTTTAATTTAGGTTGAAAGGAAAGGTAAAGGTTTGAAAGCACCATGGTTTTCAAGGGATATTAGAAATTTGGTTCAGAAAAAGAGGGATGTCTACAATAGATATAGGCAGCATGGAGTAAAGGAATTGCTCGAGGAATATAAAGAATGTAAAAGGAATCTTAAGAAAAAGATTAGAAAAGCTAAAAGAAGATACGAGGTTGGTTTGGCAAATAAGGTGTAAGTAAATCCGAAAGGTTTCTACAGTTATATTAAAAGCAAGACGATAGTGAGGGATAAAATTGGTCCCTTAGAGAATCAGGGTAGTCAGCTATGTGTGGAGCTGAGGGAGATGGGAGAGATTTTGAACGATTTCTTCTCTTCGGCATTCACTAAGGAGAAGGATATTGAATTGTGTGAGGTGTGGGAAACAAGTAATGAAGTTATGGAACCTATGACAATTAAAGAGGTGGAAGTACTGGCACTTTTAAGAAATTTAAAAGTGGATAAATCTCCGGGTCCTGACAGGATATTCCCCAGGACCTTGAGGGAAGTTTGTGTAGCAATAGCAGGAGCTCTGACGGAGATCTTTCAGATGTCATTAGAAACGGGGATTGTGCCGGAGGATTGGCGTATTGCTCATGTGGTTCCATTGTTTAAAAAGGGTTCTAGAAGGAAGCCTAGCAATTATAGACCTGTCAGTTTGACATCAGTGGTGGGTAAATTAATGGAAAGTATTCTTAGAGATAGGATTTATAATTATCTGGATAGACAGGATCTGATTAGGAGTAGCCAGCATGGATTTGTGCGTGGAAGGTCATGTTTGACAAATCTTATTGAATTTTTTGAATAAGTTACGAGGAATGTTGACGAGGGTAAGGCAGTGGATGTAGTCTATATGGACTTCAGCAAGGCCTTTGACAAAGTACCACATGGAAGGTTAGTTAAGAAGGTTCAGTCATTAGGTATTAATGCTGGAGTAATAAAATGGATTCAACAGTGGCTAGATGGGAGATGCCAGAGAGTAGTGGTGGATAATTGTTTATCGGGATGGAGGCCGGTGACTAGCGGGGTGCCTCAGGGATCTGTTTTGGGTCCAATGTTGTTTGTAATATACATAAATGATCTGGATGATGGGGTGGTAAATTGGATTAGTAAGTATGCCGATGATACTAAGGTAGGAGGTGTTGTGGATAATGAGGTGGGTTTTCAAAGCTTGCAGGGAGATTTATGCCGGTTAGAAGAATGGGCTGAATGTTGGCAGATGGAGTTTAATGCTGAGAAGTATGAGGTTCTAGATTTTGGCAGGAATAATCCAAATAGAACATACAGGGTAAATGGTAGGGCATTGAGGAATGCAGTGGAACACAGAGATCTAGGAATAACAGTGCACAGTTCCCTGAAGGTGGAGTCTCATGTAGATAGCGTGGTGAAGAAGGCTTTTGGAACGCTGGCCTTTATAAATCAGAGCATTGAGTACAGAAGTTGGGATATGATGTTAAAATTGTACAAGGCATTGCTAAGGCCAAATTTGGAATATTGTGTACAGTTCTGGTCACCAAATTATAGGAAAGATAGCAATAAATTAGAGAGAGTGCAGAGACGATTTACTAGGATGTTACCTGGGTTTCAGCACTTAAGTTACAGAGAAAGGTTGAACAAGTTAGGTCTCTATTCATTGGAGAGTAGAAGGTTGAGGGGGGATTTGATCGAGGTATTTAAAATTTTGAGAGGGATAGATAGAGTTGACGTGAATAGGCTGTTTCCATTGACAGTAGGGGAGATTCAAACGAGAGGACATGATTTGAGAGTTAGGGGGCAAAAGTTTAAGGGAAACACGAGGGGGTATTTCTTTACTCAGAGACTGATAGCTGTGTGGAATGAGCTTCCTGTAGAAGTAGTAGAGGCCAGTTCAGTTGTGTCATTTAAGGTAAAATTGGATAGGTATATGGACAGGAATGGTGTGGAGGGTTATGGGCTGAGTGCGGGTAGGTGGTACTAGGTGAGATTAAGAGTTCGGCACGGACTAGGAGGGCTGAGATGGCCTGTTTCCTCGGTAAGTAACAGAGGACAGAAGACACTGACTAACCAGAACACTATGCACCTTCACCATGGCTGTTACTCCATATTCTTCCAATTTGAAAAGACTGCACTAATTCAATAACCTAAAGTCCACAAACTACCAACCCAAGTACAAAATCCCAGTGCAAATGATTACAATCTTAGTTGCTCAGGTTCAGGGAGAAGAGAACAGGCACAACAGTCACTAGCAAATGTTAATGTTTCCAAAGGAGGGGATATTGACAAGTGCTGCTCCTGCTTTGGAAATGTCAGCTACAGCTTGTCAGTAAGCAGAAACAGAACTATAAACTTTGCTTCAGTGATCGTCAATTACCCAAACACATGAATTCACAGAGTCCTACCTAGCCAGAACCGCAGCCTTCACTTCGCTTTTCTGAGATGAACTAATCCTCCTCAGTCAAGCAGCAACTCTGCCCCAGCCCGACTCCCACTGAAGTCCTCCAGTAGATCACCCACCAACAAGCAAAATAAATCAAGCACTTTGTCCCCACAGACCACTCGAATAGGATGGCACAGACTTCGGTTAACAAAATGTGCCAGCATCTGACTTTCAAGGTGTTTAGAATTCATGATTCAGTGCACACACCCAAATGTCTCTTTCCTGCTGTCTGCAAGCAAGCACCAGTCCACCCAACCTACTTATTGAGGCAAGGTCACCAAGGTTGCAGAAATTTGAAAAAGCAACAAAACATCCCTCAATGTTCCGGATCAGTCACAGAAATAACAAAAACTTACATCCTTATACACTTGGGGGAAATGAACGCACACACTGGCTTTGAATGAAGTTATTCCCATCCAAAATGTCCAGCAGCATTGCCAAAGTCTCACGGCAAAAAGGCCAAAGTAAAACTCCTCTGCTTTGTAATTATTTTCCCTTGTTCTGCCTCAATGCACTGTGTAATGATCTGATCTGTATAAACAGTGTGCAGGGGAAATTTTTCACTACATCTCAGTACATGTGACAATAATAAAACGGTCCCAATTCCAGTCAAAAAGTTTACTGAAGCAAAGGTGGGGAAATATTACAAAAGGAAACACAACGTTGGGCAAAGTATAAAGCAGGTGTAATGAAACTTTTTAAGAGAGTGCACCCAAACTGGCAATAATCTTCTCAAAAAATTCTCCCACATGCCATGCTTATTTTTTCTTTTACTGGAAAACCAAACAGAAAAGCAGCAGACTCTAGCCACGACCCTTTATCATGTTTCTTATCATTGCTGCTTCATATTCGCTGCTTCATTCAGCAGTAAAAAAAATTTTTTTGGAGATACAGCACAGTTTCAAGCTCTTCTCACCCAACGAGCTGCACCATATAATTTCACCCATAATCAACCTACTAACCTGTATGCCTTTGGAATGTGGGAGGAAACCAGAGCCATTGTTTTATTTTAGGCAGGGTTTAGAGAACCAAAGGATGCCTCTACATGCTGAGTGTCAACAAAACTTTCACAAGTGCCATATTGGTCCTGCATGCCTGAACTGAAGCATCATTGAGGGTCTTCAGAGACAGGCAGGGTGCAGGATGAGAATTTCACAGCTTAAATTCTCTGACAACACTAGAGCCACTGGTAGGACAAAGTGGGATTGTACACTAGGCAGGATGGGAGCAGTGAATGAAGATGAATCAGAGCTGTTTGGAAAGTGTCAAGTTCTGGGCTTGTTGAGGGTTACACAAGTCCGGGATAACTGTAACTGTCAAATACAGATGTGACAGCAAGTGGGAAGGGGGCTAGACTGAAACAGCAACAGAGACACAAGACAACATGGAGGTAGAAGGCAGCTTACTGAATGGGGGAAGGTTTTTTATGCAACATATGGTAAAGATGTTCAAGGCACAGTTTGTTAGGAGGTGGATAAAGATATAGACCCAAAAGGAACTATATATAAAATTGAGAACCCATCCTTGCAATAAGACAATTTTTTTTCACCCTGTTTCCCTATGGGTTCAACAGCAACCAACATTTCTGCAGTATTCTGCAGTTCCACTATTCTACAACTGGGTTTGCTTCTCTGGAAAGTAGGAGGTGACCTGATAGAGCTATGTAAAAAATCAGAGGGATAGATAGGGTAGATGGTACAGTTCCTTCCCACCCCCCATCCCACAATGGTGAGGTGTCTAAGACAAGGGGACATAGATTTAAGGTGAGAGGTAAAAGTTAAGATGGAAACCTGGAGGGAATTCATTCACACAGAAGGTGGTTGGATTCTGGAATGTACTGACAAACAGATAGAGGCAGATACTCTAACAATATTTAAGATACATCTACATAAGTAGATGTATCACCAAAACACAGGATGAGCAGACCTAATGCAAGTAAATATAGATGTGTAGAAAGGTACAATGGATGCAATCTCACCCAGCCTAGGCTGCGGCTTATTGATTACAGCATACACTCAACACAATTATACCCTCAGTAGTAATCAACAAGCTCCAAATCCCGGACCTCTATACCTCCTCCTGTAACTGGATCCTTAGCATCCTCAGCGGAAGACCACTGTCGGTGCAGATCTGAAATAACATCTTCTCCTCGCTAACAACCAACACTGGCAAATCTCAAAGATGTGTGCTTAGCCCACTGCTCAACTTGCTCTCTACACCCACGATTGAGTGACTAGGTACAGCTCAAATGACATCCATAAATTTGCCGAAGACACAATTACTGTTGACAGAATTCAGATAGCGATGAGGTGTACAGGAGCGAGATAGATCAGCTGGTGGAGTGGTGTCACAGCAACAACCTTGCACTCAACATCAGTGAGATCAAGGAATTGATTGTGGGCTTCAGGAAAGCGAAGTCAAGAGAACCACACACTAGTTCTCACAAGTGAGCAGTTTCAAATTTCTGGGTTTCAACATCTCTGAAGATCTATCCTTGGCCCAACATATCGATGCAACTACGAAGATATGACAGTTGTTATATTTCATTTGGAATTTGAGGAGATTTGGTATGTCACCAAAGACACTTGCAATTTTCTACAGATGCACCGTGGAGAGAATTCTAACTGATGCATCACCATCTGGTATGGAGGGCCGCTGCACAGCGTCGGAAAGAAGCTGCAGAAAGTTGTAAACTCTGCCAGTTCCATCATGGGTACTAGTCTTCCCAGCATCCTGGACACTTTCAAAAGGTGATATGTCAAAAAGGCAGCATCCATCATTAGGGGGCTCCCAACACCCAGGACATACCCTGTTCTCATTGCTACCATCAAGGAGAAGGTGCACACTCAAGTTTTAGGAACAGCTTCTTCACCCCCACCATCAGATTTCATACTGGACAATGAGCTCATGAACACTACCTCACTATTTTTCCCTTTCTTTATGCACTACATGCTTAATATAATTTAAATATACCTGTATCTATTTATATATAAACACACTTATTGTAATTTATAGTGAGTTATATTGCTTTTTGCCACAAAATAACAAATTTCATGATATATGCCAATGATACTGCACCTGATTCCAGTTCTCAGAACCTGTTTCTGCACTGTAGAAAAGATGTGTAGAAAAAGTGTGAAATTAGGCCTACAAAGTCCAATGGAGATTTGACATGACATTTTAGATTTAGAACTATATAGCATCAGAACAGGCCCTTTGGCCCATAATTTCTGTACTGGCCATGATGCTAAATTAAAGCTCTCCTACCTGTCTATGATCCATATCCGTCCTTTCCCAGCAATATTTATGAGTCTGTTTAAAAGACTCTTAAACATCACTAGGATATCTGCTTCATAGCTTAGTCCAAGTACCTACCACTCTCTGTGGAAACTACTTTAAATGTTCCCCCTCACACGTTAAATGCATGGCCTCTAATACTTGAAATTAGAAATAATATTGGGAGGAGGAGGAGGAGGCAAATAATCAAGCCCATAAGCATTGCAGTAAAGATGACAGTTGAAATGGGAGATGATAGCACAATCGAGGCATGTATTCAGCAAAGGCAGCCTTGTGAGGGCATGGGTTTGACAGGAACAGGTAGGCCTTTAGGGGGAAAAAAGAAGAGGCTTTTTCCTAAAGTGGGGAGGTCCAAAAAGTAGAGGTAGAGGCAGTGGGCTTCCCCTTCTTAGGTAAGAAGGGAAATATTTTAAAGAGGATCTGAGGGTAAGTATTTCCCACAGACGATGGTAGAAACAGGGAACGAGGAAGTGGTAAGGACAGGTAAAGACCTGGGTCTCTATACCTGTCTTTGAAACTTCCAAACAGTATCTGTCAGTAATCTCTCTTCCTCACTAATCATTAACTCAAGTGCACCTCAAGGCTATGTGCTCTACTCAATTTATACTTACCACTGAGTGGCTCCAATACCATCTATAAATTAGCTGATGACACTACTATTGTTGGCTAAATCACGAGTGGTGATGAGTCAGCAAGCAGGAATCAGATAGAACACTGGGGGGGGGGGGGGGGCAGTAACAACTCACATATAACGTCAAGAAAACCAAAGTTAATTGCCGAGTTCAGAAGGGGAAGTCAGGAAACCATGTTTCAGTTCTCACTGGTTGGGTCATGCATGCAGAGTTAGTAACTACAAATTCCTGGATATTAACATTTCATATACGTGCCCTGGGCCATAACATAGACGTAGTCATGAAGGAGGAGTGACAGTGCTTCTACTTTCTTAAGGAGATCTGGCATGTGACCAAATATTCTAATAAACTTCCACAGAACAAAAAGAGGCTGCAGAGGACAATGGGCACAGCCCAGCCCATTCCTCCCCACCATTACCAGTGCCTCAGGAGAGGCTGCCTCAAGACTGCACCCTCTTCAAGCTGTCACAAATTCAGGCAGAAGCCTGGAATCCCACATGACCAGTTCAGGAACAGTACCTTTCTACAACTATCAGGCTCTTGAACTGCCTCAGCACTTTTTTCCTCTCTTTAATGTCTTGTAGAATTTGTTCTGAGTTACCTGTATCCCATTTGTCTGAGTTTTTCATTGTACCTGTACCTCATCATACTTCTGCAAGAGACAGTAAACTTGAATTGAACTTGAAATACAGTGTTTAAAAGAAATTTGAATTGTTTCATAGATAGGATACGAGCCATATGTAGGCACACAGGATGAGGTTGGGACACCTCAGTTCACATGGAAAAGTAGCACCAAAGGGCCCTGTATCTGTTCTATAAAAGCACCTATGAACCTCTCTCTCTCTGGGAGGTACCCAGAACTAAATCAGTACTTCAGAAAAAGGCTGACAAATACTTATACAAAGTCCTTTATTTTGTGAAAAATGTAAAATATTCCAAAAGCCTTCTGGATTTAGTTAGAGACATGACTTGGTCCTCATTTCTCAACTGCCTTTCGTAGATTCAAAGAGACCAATCTCACACTTCTTATATCCAACCTTTGCTGAGATTTAACACACTCAACCAACCTGCTGTACATACCATCTACCCACATTTCTGCTTGAATGACGGTACAAACTCGGTCTCTACCACTTTTTGAGGCAGATTATCCTAAATCACAAAAACTTGTAAATATGGAGGGGGTCTCTGGCTTTTTTACCAATCACCTTAAAACTAGGCAATGTAACCATTCATCTTATGCTATGGGAAAGAATTCATCTTGTTCAATCAAAAACTTCATGATTTGTAATGTTTATTAAATCTTAAATCTTCCCTTTTCTCTCTACCCTGCAAACACCAGCCTTGCTATTTTATGGGATTCCTCAGTCGTACTTGCTTCTGAGAAAGTCAGGTTGAACCAACTCCCTGAGCACTGGAAGAGTAACTTTAAAAAGGAAGTTATCTTTTTCATTCCCTGCAACTCTGCAATCCCTACTGAAAACGAAGAGGGCTCTGATCTGGTCCTCAATCTACCAGACACTAGATCTAAGAAAATTCCCTAGCAGGAATCTAGTCAGACTAACAAGACCACCAATGCATTTTTCTTCTTCCTTTCAGCATTTCAAAGGTATCTCTCCCTTGTGACTTCTTTGTCTATGTTTGATTGCATCAACTGCTCCCTAAAGACACTCTTCCCTTACAACACATGTTCCTTCTTCCCTTCCCATCATTCACGAACCCAAACACTCCTTCCAGATGAAGCAGCAATTCATTTCTACTTTTTTCAATATAGCGTACTGCATTCCAAGTTCAGAATGGGTTCTCCACACTGGAGAATCCAAAATTACATTGAGTGGTCACTTTGCGGAGTATCAGTGTTCAGACAGGTGTGAACATAGACACAGACATTTTAATTCTATCTAATCTGATCTGTCTGTGTCCTCCTGCACTCTTACAACAACGCCAAGGAACAACACCCCTTCTTCTGACTTGGCAGGTTACAGTCTCAAGATGCTTCTGAAGTAGACAAGGTATGTGGTAGAAAACCTTTCTTTATAGCAAGGGTGCTAAAAGTAGAGAATACAGGCTCAGGATAAGAGGTAAGAACAGAACTAAAGATGAGATCTTTCCATCCAGGAGTGATTGGAATCTGACTGGGTGCCTGGTGGAGGCAGAGCCCTTCACAGAGCCGTTACTCTATTTTCTATGACTCTATATAATACCGCCCTAGTCATCTTTTCCTTGCTGTCTCTGCTACTCAAAACAATTCCCCCCTTTTACCCAAGTTCTGACAATAGGTCTTTGAAACAAAAGTTTAACTATTTCCTTTTGCACCGATGCTACCAAACCTTCTATTTCTATTTAAAATTTAATTTCGTTATCAGGAAACCAAGTGCTTAAAAAGAATGAGCAAATTAAGGAAAGCATCAGCGCAAAACCAACAGCCATGACAGAAACTGCACGCAATTCCCCCAATCCTGATCATGTACAGACCTCGTATTCAAACACAGCAAGTACTCCACAGTCCAACCACTGGATAACTGCAGTCACTCACCCACCCACCCACCGCGTCTGACATTTACTGCCATACAATCCTTCACCTCTCCTCACTCACTGTGCTGGGTGGCCCCTTGCCACCTCCCCTCACTCACTGTGCTGGGTGGCCCCCTGCCACCTCCCCTCACTCACTGTGCTGGGTGGCCCCCTGCCACCTCCCCTCACTCACTGTGCTGGGTGGCCCCCTGCCACCTCCCCTCACTCACTGTGCTGGGTGGCCCCCTGCCACCTCCCCTCACTCACTGTGCCAAGTTGTCGCCTGCCACCTCCCCTCACTCACTGTGCTGGGTGGCCCCCTGCCACCTCCCCTCACTCACTGTGCTGGGTGGCCCCCTGCCACCTCCCCTCACTCACTGTGCCAAGTTGTCGCCTGCCACCTCCCCTCACTCACTGTGCTGGGTGGCCCCCTGCCACCTCCCCTCACTCACTGTGCTGGGTGGCACCCTGCCACCTCCCCTCACTCACTGTGCCAAGTTGTCGCCTGCCACCTCCCCTCACTCACTGTGCTGGGTGGCCCCCTGCCACCTCCCCTCACTCACTGTGCTGGGTGGCCCCCTGCCACCTCCCCTCACTCACTGTGCCAAGTTGTCGCCTGGCACCTCCCCTCACTCACTGTGCCAAGTTGTCGCCTGCCACCTCCCCTCACTCACTGTGCTGGGTGGCCCCCTGCCACCTCCCCTCACTCACTGTGCCAAGTTGTCGCCTGGCACCTCCCCTCACTCACTGTGCCAAGTTGTCGCCTGCCACCTCCCCTCACTCACTGTGCTGGGTGGCCCCCTGCCACCTCCCCTCACTCACTGTGCTGGGTGGCCCCCTGTCACCTCCCCTCACTCACTGTGCTGGGTGGCCCCCTGCCACCTCCCCTCACTCACTGTGCTGGGTGGCCCCCTGCCACCTCCCCTCACTCACTGTGCTGGGTGGCCCCCTGCCACCTCCCCTCACTCACTGTGCCAAGTTGTCGCCTGGCACCTCCCCTCACTCACTGTGCTGGGTGGCCCCCTGCCACCTCCCCTCACTCACTGTGCCAAGTTGTCGCCTGCCACCTCCCCTCACTCACTGTGCTGGGTGGCCCCCTGCCACCTCCCCTCACTCAGTGCCAAGTTGTCGCCTGCCACCTCCCCTCACTCACTGTGCAGGGTGGCCCCCTGCCACCTCCCCTCACTCACTGTGCTGGGTGGCCCCCTGCCACCTCCCCTCACTCACTGTGCCAAGTTGTCGCCTGCCACCTCCCCTCACTCACTGTGCTGGGTGGCCCCCTGCCACCTCCCCTCACTCACTGTGCTGGGTGGCCCCTTGCCACCTCCCCTCACTCACTGTGCTGGGTGGCCCCCTGCCACCTCCCCTCACTCACTGTGCTGGGTGGCCCCCTGCCACCTCCCCTCACTCACTGTGCTGGGTGGCCCCCTGCCACCTCCCCTCACTCACTGTGCTGGGTGGCCCCCTGCCACCTCCCCTCACTCACTGTGCTGGGTGGCCCCCTGCCACCTCCCCTCACTCACTGTGCTGGGTGGCCCCCTGCCACCTCCCCTCACTCACTGTGCTGGGTGGCCCCCTGCCACCTCCCCTCACTCACTGTGCCAAGTTGTCGCCTGCCACCTCCCCTCACTCACTGTGCTGGGTGGCCCCCTGCCACCTCCCCTCACTCACTGTGCTGGGTGGCCCCCTGCCACCTCCCCTCACTCACTGTGCCAAGTTGTCGCCTGCCACCTCCCCTCACTCACTGTGCTGGGTGGCCCCCTGCCACCTCCCCTCACTCACTGTGCTGGGTGGCCCCCTGCCACCTCCCCTCACTCACTGTGCCAAGTTGTCGCCTGCCACCTCCCCTCACTCACTGTGCTGGGTGGCCCCCTGCCACCTCCCCTCACTCACTGTGCTGGGTGGCCCCCTGCCACCTCCCCTCACTCACTGTGCCAAGTTGTCGCCTGCCACCTCCCCTCACTCACTGTGCTGGGTGGCCCCCTGCCACCTCCCCTCACTCACTGTGCTGGGTGGCCCCCTGCCACCTCCCCTCACTCAGTGTGCTGGGTGGCCCCCTGCCACCTCCCCTCACTCACTGTGCTGGGTGGCCCCCTGCCACCTCCCCTCACTCACTGTGCTGGGTGGCCCCCTGCCACCTCCCCTCACTCACTGTGCTGGGTGGCCCCCTGCCACCTCCCCTCACTCACTGTGCTGGGTGGCCCCCTGCCACCTCCCCTCACTCACTGTGCCAAGTTGTCGCCTGCCACCTCCCCTCACTCACTGTGCTGGGTGGCCCCCTGCCACCTCCCCTCACTCAGTGTGCTGGGTGGCCCCCTGCCACCTCCCCTCACTCACTGTGCTGGGTGGCCCCCTGCCACCTCCCCTCACTCACTGTGCCAAGTTGTCGCCTGCCACCTCCCCTCACTCACTGTGCTGGGTGGCCCCCTGCCACCTCCCCTCACTCAGTGTGCCAAGTTGTCGCCTGCCACCTCCCCTCACTCACTGTGCTGGGTGGCCCCCTGCCACCTCCCCTCACTCACTGTGCCAAGTTGTCGCCTGCCACCTCCCCTCACTCACTGTGCTGGGTGGCCCCCTGCCACCTCCCCTCACTCACTGTGCTGGGTGGCCCCCTGCCACCTCCCCTCACTCACTGTGCTGGGTGGCCCCCTGCCACCTCCCCTCACTCACTGTGCTGGGTGGCCCCCTGCCACCTCCCCTCACTCACTGTGCCAAGTTGTCGCCTGCCACCTCCCCTCACTCACTGTGCTGGGTGGCCCCCTGCCACCTCCCCTCACTCACTGTGCTGGGTGGCCCCCTGCCACCTCCCCTCACTCACTGTGCTGGGTGGCCCCCTGCCACCTCCCCTCACTCACTGTGCTGGGTGGCCCCCTGCCACCTCCCCTCACTCACTGTGCTGGGTGGCCCCCTGCCACCTCCCCTCACTCACTGTGCCAAGTTGTCGCCTGCCACCTCCCCTCACTCACTGTGCTGGGTGGCCCCCTGCCACCTCCCCTCACTCACTGTGCCAAGTTGTCGCCTGCCACCTCCCCTCACTCACTGTGCCAAGTTGTCGCCTGCCACCTCCCCTCACTCACTGTGCCAAGTTGTCGCCTGCCACCTCCCCTCACTCACTGTGCTGGGTGGCCCCCTGCCACCTCCCCTCACTCACTGTGCTGGGTGGCCCCCTGCCACCTCCCCTCACTCACTGTGCCAAGTTGTCGCCTGGCACCTCCCCTCACTCACTGTGCTGGGTGGCCCCCTGCCACCTCCCCTCACTCACTGTGCTGGGTGGCCCCCTGCCACCTATCACTTACCTGCCGCCCTCTCCGTTCCCCGCCTGCGCGCCCGGTGCTCGTGCTCGTGCTCGTGCCGGTGCCCGCGCCCGTCCCTTACCCCAGCTCCGCCGCCGTTCCTCCGGACCGGGCCGCCCGATGATTGGCTGTCCGCCTCAGGTCGCGTGTAAGGACGCGTGGCGGTGACGTCACGAAGAGCGACCGGCTGATAGCGAAGGCTTCCTTGCAACGGCGCGTCGGCGGTGAAACCAATGCGAGTCTGCAAAATCAACAGGGAGGTGCGGGGCCATGCAGAATCAAGTTTAATATCACCGTCTTGTTGTTTTGCAGCAGCAATACATAATAATAAAAACTATAAATTACAATGAGTACAAAAAAAGGGAAAATACCGAGAAAGTGTTCAAGAATTCGTTGTCCATTCAGAAATCTGATGGTGGAGGGGGAGAATCTGTTCCTGAAACATTGTCCTCAGCCTCGATGCTAGCAATAAGAGGGCATATCCTGGGCGATGGGGGTCCTCAATGATGGATGCCGCCTTGAAGGCGTCCTTGCTGCAAGGTAGGTTAGTGCATTGACAGAGATGAGTTTACAACTTCTTGCAGCTTATTCCGATCCTGTGCAGCGGCCCTTCCATGCAGCCAGTTAGAATGCTCTCCACGGTGCATCTGTCAAAATTTACTAGTGTCTTTGGTAACATAACAATTCTCTAACTCCTGGTGAAATATAACCACTGTTGTGCCTTTTTTGTAACTGCATCAATATGTTGGGCCCAGGATAGATTCTGAGAGATATTGACGCCCTGGAACCTGAAGCTGCTCTCCCTTTATGTTGCTGATCCCTTTACGAGGACTGATATGTGTTCCCACAACTTACCTTTCCTGGGTCCACGATCGACTAATTCTTTGGTCTTGGTAATGTTGAGTGCAAAGTTATTGGGGTGACATCACAGCCAGCTGATCTATCCACTCCTGTACGTCCACTCGTCACCAACAATAGTTGCGCAGTTGGCAAATTTATAGATGATACTTAAATTGTGCCTAGTCACACAATTGAGGGTGTAGAGAGAGTAAGGCAGTGGGCCAAATTTGCATCCTTGAGTTGTGCCAGTGTTGTTAGCAAGGTGATCCACACTGACTGTGGTCAGTCAGAAAGTTAAGGAAATGTTGTAGAGGGAGGTACAGAGGCCCAGGTTTTGGAGCTTTTTGATTAGAACTGAGGGCTTAATTGTGGTGAATGAACAGCAGCCTGATATTAAGTATTAAGTATATTAAGATATTAAGTATAACAGTAAGTATTACTGTTGTCCAGTAAATCCAAGACTAAGTGGAGAACCAGTGAGATTGCATCTGCTGTAGACCTATTGTGGCGAGAGACAAATTGCAGCGAGCCCAGCCGGGGTTGATTCTGGTCACGACCACCTTCTCAAAGCACTCCATCACAGTAGATGTGAGTGCCACTGAGTGATCATCATTGAGCCCTGCTCTTTTTGGGCACTGGTATGATTGTTGCCCCTTTGAAGCTTGTGAGTATCTCAGCTGTAACAGTGTCCTTGAACACTCCTGCCAGTTAGTTGGCACAGGTTTTCAGAACCTTTCTAAGTCCACCATAAGGGCCTTGTGAGGGTTCGCTCTCTGGAAAGATGTTCTGATGTCAACCTCCAAGACAGAGACCACAGGGTCACCAGATACTGCAGGGATTTGCAATGATGTAGTTTACTTCTCCCTTTTAAAGCAAGCGTAAAAGGCATTGAGCTCATCTGGGAGTGAATCATCACTGCCGTTCGTGATGTTAAGTTTCACTTTGTAGGAAGGAATGGCTGCAAACTCTGCCAGAGCTGACATGACTTCAGTGGCAGCAGTACCTGTCTTGCAGTTCCAAAGCAGAGAGGAGATCTGGGTTAAACAAGAGAAATCCAGAGGAACTCAGCAGGTCAGGCAGCAGCTATGGAGAGTAATGGACATTAACTATTCATTCCTCTCTTTCTAGATGCTGCTTCATCTACTGAGTTCCACCAGCATTTGAACTAATTGAGACTGTGTCCACTGTAGACAAATTGGTGAAGTGCAAAGAAGCAAGGAGATGTGTCGTAAATGGAAACGTGTAGAGAGGTGTGGACAAAGAGATATTGTAGGATATACATCCACCAATTTTGAAAGATAGCAGGATATAAACACAAAGTTCAGTACGGCACAGAATACAGGAACAGAAAGATAATGTTAGAACTGCATACACGATTGGACCACAGCCTGAGCATCATGTGGAAGTCTGGTCTTCACGTTAAACTACTGATGTGATTGTACAATGGAGGATGTGGAAAAGATCTACGAGTAAGTGACAAGAAAACCATGGCTGTAAGGAAAGACTGGAGAGCTTGGACACTGGGGAGACTTAACTGAGAGGTATAAAGTTATGAGGAGCCTAGATGAGTTAACAGGAAGGATTTATTTCTCTAACAGAGGGGTTGAAACTCGGGGGTGGAGATTTACAGTGATGGTATTAGAGCAGAAATGAAAAAAATGTTTTCACCCAGAGTGTGAGAGTGAGAAAGAGAGAGACTGTGTGTGTGTGTGTGTGTGTGTCTGTCTGTCTATGTTCTGGAACTCTCTGCCTGAAATGTGACCTACAGAAATCCTAATAATATTTTTGCTTATACAGTATCTGCATGTCAATGTTCTCAGTAGTTCCTTTAAAGCCATGACAGACCGAACACGGGGAGGATGCAGCAGAGTCTAGTGGGAACAGGTCAATCAGGTCTGTGGAGGGACAGTTGACATTTTGGTTCAGATAAAGGTTCTTGATCTGAAACATTGACTGTCCATTTCCCTCTACAGATGCTGCCTGACCCATTGAGCTTTTCAAGTCATCACTTTTACTGTCATTTTGACCATAACTGCTGGTACTGTACATAGTAAAAATGAGACATTTTTCAGGACCATGGTGTTACATGACACAGTACAAAAATTAGACTGAACTACGTAAAAAAAAACAGAGAAAACTACACTAGACTACAGACCTACACAGGACTGCGTAAAGTGCACAAATCCAAGAGCACAACCTCAGAATGAAGAACGTCTTTTTAAAACTGGAGAAATTTCTGCACTGACTCTCCCCTTCCCCCATCTACCTGGACCTACCTATTGTCTGTCAGCTCTTGCTCCACTTCTTTATATATGTTAAACAATTCGGCATGGACTAGAAGGGCCAAGATGGCCTGTTTCCGTGCTGTAATTGTTATAGAGGAATTCCAGTCAGAAATCTAAAACTTTATTTCCTATGTGCACAAGGAAGAATATACATAGCACACCTCATGGTAATCGTGAGACCCTTTAGGATTGTAATAGCTTCGGCATTTTCTCTGCTGTTAGCCACAGGAAAGTCATTGGCAGGATCCTCCTCAATCAGCTCCTCCTAATAGGGAATTCACTCCATGAATTGGAGTGTGAAATACATCCACAATGGACATGATCTCCACTGCTATAGATAATCCCAACCAACCGGTCTGTAAAAGACCCAATTCCAGTGAGACTTGGGTCAACCGCTGGCGTGCCATTGCTTCAATATTCCTGTAATCTTTCAGTCAACAACGGCCGATGAATAGTGTGCAGATGAATCTTCTAATTGTACACATTCAGAGCCCGAACTCCAAATTAATAAGTGTGCAAGAAGTTGAACTTTATTCTCAACACAAAGATCTACAATGAACTGCTCCAGACATACAGCGCCACACCCTCAATCCTCCAACAATAAAGCTTCATGATGAGACCTTGGTAAATGTGCACAATGCTCTGTGCTTGGTAGCCATTAAGACTTTGTGTGCCAAGATGGAAGATGAAGTAACTTTCAATACCTTCCCTTTCATAACTGACAGGGCAAATGTGAGATTGTTGTCACCCCTGGATTGGTGTATGAGGTTGTGTTGCTAACAAGGTAAATAAAAATTAAGGGACATTATCTCACCTCTTGTTCTGTATAACCTTCCAAGAAGAGGACATAAAGAGGTAAATGATGGAAGCAATGGAACGGAAACCTCGGCTTGGTGGGCTAAGGGAAAGAATGAGAATAAGAGGTCTATTGGACAAGAATGTGGAAGCAAAGAAAGCTTGCAATGGAAAGCAGCAGCCAGGGCTTAGACTGCTGGAGAACGCGACAGATAGGAGGATGGGGAGATTCTGAACAGATTATTTCAAAACAACATTTATTTTCACATGTATGTACATTTTGGCTCGGGTAGTCACCAAACCAACAACATCCTTCAAGTTAACGAGGGCTGTAGGACAGCCGCTCCACTCATTAAAGTCCGTATCACAATGTAGATAGACATTAAATGATGCTTAGTTTAATATTCATTTCTGTACAATAGCCACGAAGGGCGGACCAAACTCTTCACTTTCGCTGTCTCCAGGTAAATCTGCTTTGAGGCACAACAGGGCTGATCATGAAGCTGGTCACAGTATTGCAGATCAGCCCCAGTCTCTAGGTGATGAACTGTTTGGATCCTTGAGCCACAGGCTGCACCTTAGCTGGCAGAGGTTAGAAGTCCATCGAGCTGTGAGCGAGATAGTCCCCGAGCCACAGGCTGCACCTTAGCTGGCAGAGGTTAGAAGTCCATCGAGCTGTGAGCAAGATAGTCCTTGCGGCCGATGTTGCTGACCTGCTTCGTCTGCATGGCCTCGAGTTTTGGACAGTCTGTGATACGATGTCCCAAACCACCACAAAAAGTACAGCCTCGTTCACCTGCACAGTGAAGCACAATTACACACAAGGTAAACTCCACAGCCACTGAGCCTCTCACAGCTTTGGCTCCTGCTTGTCAGCAAACTTAAATGATGTGAGCAGTTACAACAGCCAGATCCTTCTCCCAGCCCTGCAACAATGGTGATCTGTCAAGCAGTCTCAGTGTAAATGGATGGGAGGCAAGGTGTGGGGGGAATGGCATGGGGGATGCAGGAAAGGGAGAGAGAGGGAGATTTCTAAATTACATTTAGAGTTCCTCCAGCTGCTCAACCCCAGCATCTGCAGTCTCATGTCTCCAAACAGTAGTAGCAGACACAATTTGACATGGAAAAAAAGTGAGGTTATCCATGCCGATAAATTTTAAAAAGCAATGTATTTCTTAAATGAGTGTTTAATTGATGTACAGAGGACATGGGTTTTCAACTCACTTAAAGTTAATAGGTAGCTACAGCAAGCAGTTAGGAAGGCAACCTGTACAATGCCTTTACTGCGAGAGGATTTCAGTAGATAATAATAACATCCTGCTCCAATTGTTTAGGGCCCTGGTAAACAGCGACTGGAGTATTATCTACTGGTCTGGTCTCCCTACCCAAGGAAGCATAAATTGTGATAAAGGAAAAACAGTGAATGTCCCTGGACTGAGTGCTGGGATGGCAGGTTCGCCTGAGAGTGGAGGACAGTTCAAAACTTGTAATGGTTATAATTTAGGATGAAGGGGGACATCTCATTGGAATGTATGGGGCACGGAAATGAATCTAAAATGACATTCTTCTTGACTAGTGAATCTACAATCAGGGATCAGTCTTAACATGGGGGTGGGGGGTGGGGGGTTCTGTTGCTTAGGTTGGAAAGGGAAAAGGTAAGGAATTTCTTTACCTGGGGGTATTGAATTTTTGAAATTATCTGACAAGCATTCTGACAATCTGCATCACTGTCTGGTATGGGGGAGGGGGCTACTACATAGGACAAAAAGAAGCTGCAGAGGGATGTAGATTTAGTCAGCTCCATCTTGGGTACTAGCCTACAAAGTACTCAGGACATCTTCAGTGAGCGGTGTCTCAGAAAGGCAGCGTCCATTATTAAGGACATCCAGCCCCCAGGACATGCCCTTTTCTCACTGTTACCATCAGGTAGGAGGTACAGAAGCCTGAAGGCACACACTCAGCGATTCAAGAACAGCTTCTTCCCCTCTACCATCCGATTCCTAAATGGACATTGAGCCCTTGGACACTAAGTCACTCTTTTTAAAATATATAATATTCATGTTTTTTGCATGATTTTTAATCTATTTAAAATACATATACTGTATAACATTAACTGAGTAAGATTTACTTATTTATTTATTATATTTTCCTTCTAGATTAGATATTGCATTGAACTGCTGCTGCTAAGTTAACAAATTTCACGTCACATGCCGGTGATAATAAACCTGATTCTGATAAGAATGATGTAGAGGTTAAACTGATCACTATGTTCGAGACTGAGATCAACAGATCTTTATGTATTGAGAGGTGTGAGGGAAATGCTGAAACAGACTGCTGAATAAACAATTAGCCATTGAATGGTGCAATAAGAACAAGAGGCAGAATTACCTACTTTCATTCTATTTATTAGCTTATGAATATACATAGATCTAAGATATAACTTTTAAAAACTCAAGTTTGTTAGAATCCACCATCATCTCTCATTGAGGGGAGAGAGAGAGAGAGTTGTGGTAATTTTAGAAGAAACGTAAATACTCAGGTAGACGCAGCCCTTGTGCAGGCAGATGGAATCAAGTGCACCCCTCTGAGTGTTCTTGTACACTAATGATCTGAAAATGCATGCGTACAGAGCACAATTTCCAAAAGTGCTGATGATGGAACACAAAGGTGGAGTGAGTAACAGGCTTCAGATGACAGGATGGTTTAATGGACAGGTGGATGGCAAATGGAACTGCTGCAAGCTGAATGGGAAAGGCAGTATAAACTAAAGGACACCATTCTGAAAGTAGAACAAAGGGATCAGTTTGTTCACAGTGGTAGGGTGAGTTGAGAAAATGGTTAAAAAGCAGGAATACTGGGTTTTATTTTAAAGCAAATAAGTCATAAATTGTATGAAACACTGGCTCAGCCACAGCTGGTGTACAATATCCAGCTCTGGGCACTGCACCTTAGTAAAATTGTGATGGTTTTTGGAGAGGGTGTAGAGATTTATCAAAATGAATCCAGGAATGTGGCATTCATTTAGTGGATACACTTGAGAAGCTGATGTTCTTGATGGCATAGTGAAGACTGAGAGGAGATCTGATCAGCTAACTAAAATTATGAAGCGTACAAAGTAGATGGAAAGAAACATTTCCTGCTGAATGGGAAAAGAACCAAAAACAAGACAAGGATTATTTTTTGTTATACACACAGTGCAAGGATAGGATCTGAAAGGCAAGGCCAGGTGGAGGATTGGAGGCAAGTTGATTGTAATTGGAGTTAATTGGCGAGTTGGATAAGTGATTTAATGAAAAGGATCTGCTGACTGGGGTGAGCAAGGCAGCAGGACTGACTGGATTGATCTCATGTGGAACTGGCCGATGGCCTCCTTCCATACTACAACCATTCTATAATTCATCAAACCTGGGAGGAATTCACTTCTCACTGCATCTCACTGAATCTGAGAGCCTACCCCATCAACCCATCCTGTGTACATGCGGAAAGTAGTTCGTCAACTCCTCATAAGTACGGGTCCAGTTTATCCCATGAAACCTACAGTATATAGTGGCAAAAGTGCAGTTTCATGCTTGCCCAGTGTTGAGGGAATACTTTAATACTGCTTCACTACTCTACTGTAATTGCTGCTCTTGCACACCATGCAGGTACTCTCTGTACTAAGGTTGGCAGAAAGACAAAATGGAAACAAACAGCTTTAAAGGTCCAGCTTTAAAGGTCGTCCGGCTGCCCCCTCATACAACATGGTGAGTTGAGGCAATGGACCATAATTTTATATTAAATTCTCAAGAATTTTTTCAGATCACTCTTTCCAAGTGTAACTGGAACTGCTTTTAGTACAGCTCAATGTACAAAAGTTAAAGCCAAATCTCCCTGGGATGCCCCTTGTGCAGAACAATTGCTGTTTCCCAACACTGCCTAACAGAAATTTGAGTTTCTTAATCTGATGCTCTAATGCAAGACTTTCCACTCCAACATTTCAATGTTAGGTGGAGAGGTTAACCCAGCTGCTGTTTGCCAGTGATAAGCCAACATACCTCCAATATCCAGCATGGTTTCATCTCCTGTCTGAAGCACCTGCAGAACAGGTGGGACCTTTTGTTTAGCTTCCAGTAACAGGGCCTTTAGATCCATTAGAACTGACTCGTCTGAAACACACATTAACAAACAAAAATCTGTATTTTAAGAATATATTACTTAAATTTAACATACAGGACATCAAATTCATATAAAGGTTTGGAAACTGAATGATCTTTACATCAAAAGAACAAAGCAACTATTATTGCCCACTGGCTTTTAGATATTAAACATTCATTTTGCTCTGCTGGGTAATTCTTGTCAATGGGGCAATCACCTTGGTTTAGCAAATTTATTATATTTCTTGCAACATAACCAAAGGCAGAAATAAAAGGAAGTCAGTGCAGTTGTGTGTCCTGTGAACTATAAGGAAGGAAAAAGCATAGTTCATGGAGAAGTAAGACACATTGCTGTGGGAAGTGTTGCCATTAACAGTGGTAGAATGGAGCTGGAGAAACTAGAATGGAATAGGAGGCAGGGAGGGGATAATCAAGATACCTGTGAGAATATGTGGCTTTGATGATTGTAACCTATCTAGCATTGGAGAAACATAAATCAGGAAACAGGAAGGGAAAGATCAGATATGGACAGAGTAAAGTTCATGCAGGGTGGAGACTGATGAGTTCAGGGCACAAGGAAGAAGTGATGTGCGTATATAGAGTCCTGAGTAGGACTAAAACCATATCCCACAAAGAGCTTGGTATAGCTTGGATAAATACAGGTTTCCAACTCTACACTTTGTGTTGGAAGAAGTCAGTGGATGTTCAATGTGAGGACAACTTCAGTGAAGCAAGGGAGGTCGGTGGTAGAGGAAGTCTTCTGTTCTGAGGAAGTGAAGAGCCCCAGGATATCTTGCTGCGGGGGGGGGGGGGCAGGGAGGGCTGTTACAGAGGAACTGTACATCTATAAGGACAATGTGAAGTCAAAGGTCATGGTTGGAAGATTTCCAGCTCTGCAATGAAATCACAGTCGAAAGGAGAGGTACGTGGTGGCATAAGAGAGCTGGTGCTCAAGATGGGTATGACCAATAAACACAAGCTCTACCCTTGTCAGTAGTACAGAAGATGATAGATAGAATCCAGTACTCCTTCCCATCACCTTGGCCAAGCTCATCCTGAAGGATGAATCAGTAATTCAAGTAAAACATATTTACATTTTTCCTCAGAACAGTTAAATATTGGGTGACATCCAAGTGCTGTGTTCACCCATTTCCAACAACTGCACAATGTAAAACTTATTTTTGTCCAGAATTATACCGGAACAGGAGAGGATCCCCAGTCATCAATCCTTTGGTTTGTTACGGATGCCAAATATGTTTCCTTACTTCTGTTGGGGACTAATAGTCAGAGTCATCACTTACCACAAGCTTTGTTGATAAAAGTTGTTGCTATCCCAGTTTTCCCTGATCTCCCAGTACGTCCAATCCTGTGAACTGAATATTGGGGAAGTATTTAGATTAAATTCCCGAAAGAGGGCTAGACTGATAACAGCTGAACATGTCAGAAACCATTACACTACAGAATACATTGATATGTGGAAACGTAAAGGACAGAGTTTGAAACACCACTGAGGGAGAATGAGGTGCTACTCTCCAGGACCAACAGTTTAAACTAGGGAGGAAAAGTAACAAGTAAAAGTGGATAATTTCAGTGGATAGGATATTAATAAATATACCTAAAAAGGGAATAACAGGAGGTTTCTTCTAGGTAGCCTGCAATTCCTGTATCATGGAACAAACCAAGTAACAGCCAAAATGCATGCATGTCTAGAACCGGGGTCTTCATCTCAAGATAAGGGGCAGTCATTCAGAACAGAGATGGGAAGAAATTTCTTCATTCAGAGTGTTTGTGAATCTTTGGAATTCTCCACCCTAGAGAGCAATGAAGTCTCAGTCCTGAGTCCCACTGGGTATACACACAACAGACTAATCAGTTTTTGGACATTAAAAGAATCAAAGGGACTTCAGTAAGGCCTTTGACAAGGTCCTGCATGGGAGGTTAGTTAGGAAGATTCAGTCCCTAGGTATACATGGTGAGGTAGTAAACTGGATTAGACATTGGCTCAATAGGAGAAGTCAGAGAGTGGTAGTGGAGGATTGCTTCTCTGAGTGGAGGCCTGTGACTAGTGGTGTGCCACAGGGATCAGTGCTGGGTCCATTGTTATTTGTCATCTATATCAATGATCTGGATGATAATGTGGTAAATTGGATCAGCAAATTTGCTGATGATACAAAGATTGGAGGTGTAGTGGACAGTGAGGAAGGTTTTCAAAACTTGCAAAGGGATTTGGACCAGTTGGAAAACTGGGCTGAAAAATGGCAGATGGAGTTTAATACAGACAAGTGTGAGGTACTGCACTTTGGAAGGACAAACCAAAGTAGAACATACAAGGTAAATGGTAGGGCACTGAGGAGTCCAGTAGAACAGAGGGATCTGGGAATACAGATACAAAATTCCCTAAAAGTGGCATCACAGGTAGATAAGGTTTGTAAAGAGAGCTTTTGGTACATTGGCCTTTATAAATCAAAGTATTGAGCTTAAGAGTTGGAATGTTATGGTGAGGTTGTATAAGGCATTGGTGAGGCCCAATTTAGAGTATTGTGTGCAGTTTTGGTCACCGAATTATAAGAAGGATATTAATAAGGTTGAAAGAGTGCAGAGAAGGTTTACAAGGATGTTGCCGGGACTTGAGAAACTGAGTTATAGAGAAAGGTTGAATAGGTTAGGACTTTATTCCCTGCAGCGTAGAAGAATGAGGGGATATTTGATAGAGGTTTATAAAATTATGATGAGTATAGATAGAGTGAATGCAAGCAGGCTTTTTCCACTGAGGCTGGGGGAGAAAAAAACGCAGAGGACATGGGTTAAGGGTGAAGGAGGAAGAGTTTAAAGGGAACATTGGGGGGGGCTTCACAGAGAGTGGTGGGAGTGTGGAATGAGCTGCCAGATGAAGTGGTAAATGCAGGCTCACTTTTAATAATTAAGAAAAACTTGGACAGGTACATGGATGAGAGGTATATGGAGGGATATGGTCCAGGTGCGGGTCAGTGGGACTAGGCAGAAAAATGGTTTGGCACAGCCAAGAAGGCTGTTTCTGTGCTATTATGTTCTATGGTTCTATGGGATATAGAGTAAATGCAGGAAATGCCAACAAGGTAAAGGAGCAGGCTTGAGGGGAGGAATGGCCTACTTAACCCATTTCTTACATTCTTAATGTTAAGCAGCAAAAGGGGGGGGGGGGGGCGGGGGGAGCATTACCATCTGTTAAAGGTTTCCAGAGGAGTTTCATGGGGAAGGAGTGGACAACCTATCCTTGTCACATTGCTCAACATCCTGATGCCAATGATATCCTTTACTTTAGGCCATGAGACCCACAGCTTCAGAGCTGCCTGACTGTATCCCTGAAATGTAGTAGCTTCTTGTTTCCCATGGGCAGTGCCACATTTGGGTGGCTCATCTTTAATGCCACGTGGTTTGAGAATGGCACACCACCTGACAAATGGTCACACTCTAAATTCCAGGAGGTGCAGCATGTTCCTCCTGAAACATACGTTCCAAAAATTCACAGCCTCCTTAGTGGCTCTGAAATCCTAGGCTCAGTGGAGTCAGTTGTAGGTACCTTCTGCACACAAGGCTCCTGAGACACAAAGTCTCTTGAAGTTCCCACTCACCAGAGCAATTGCAGGCCATAGCTCCCGGCTAGCATCTATTATCAAATAATTTTTAAGAGTATCTCATACAGTAAATGTTTCTCTATCCCATTTAGATATGCTTATTAATTTATTACACTTATTGAATTAGTCCAGCCTGTGTTTTTTTTCCATCTTTGCTTCACTAATTTCTCAATGATAATTTTCCAAATAATGCAAGCTCAATTTTTGGTTTAGTGGCTAACAACACCCTTCTCCCTGCTTCAGAGAATTCTCTTGCTCACCAAATGCCTGCTCTTTACACCGAGAATCTCCGTGGAAATGTGCAAAGTATTCGTGGAACAGATGCAAATGGTTTTCTCACCATAATTCTCTATTTCCTCAGGCATATCGTAGTTAATCACATGTTGAATATTTGGGAAGTCCAAGCCTTTTGATGCAACATCGGTTGCCACAAGCACATCCTTGTTACCTTCCCGGAATGCCTCAATGGCCTTAGTCCGCTCTTCTTGGTCTGGAGACACACAATTGGAGCAAATCCTTGAATAGGTTAGGGTTAAATCAATGGGTTGCTGGGCGTTGTGGTGCAAAAGGCTAGAAGGATATAAAACACACTGTATTTCTAAATAAATAAATACCATTTCTCATTTATTATTATTTGGTTTTCTTCTTGTATTTGCACAGTTTGTAATCTTTTGCACTTTTTTTGTCTATCTTTGTGTGTAGTTCTTCACTGTTTCTAGTGTGTTTTTTTGCATCTGCCGTGAATACCCACAAGAAAATGAATCTCAGGATGTATATAGCGACATGTACGAACTCGAGTACTTTGATAATAAATCTACTTTGAAGTTCTAGACCGCACGTCAATAGCTGCAGGGAGGCACAGAAGTGGCAAGTGCACTTTGATATGGAGGTGTGAGGAAATGCAATTCAGGTGAGGTTATTACCTGCATTGCTCCTGTCCCTTCGTCCCTGCCCTCCTGATGATGCTTAATGAGCATCTTTGCTTCCTATAACCTTCACAAAACATCAGATTCAGATGTGAGTGTAGACAGTGTGCACTGGACTCACCTTTCCCTCCATGTATGGCAACAGCTTCCACACCCTTCAAAAGAAGGTATTCATGGATGGCATCCACATCAGCTTTCTTCTCTGCAAATATCAGCACCTGAAAAGGTACATTGAAGCTTGTCATTAATTAACAATGCTCATTAAGTTTCTGAGGAATCAGAAACCCTGACTTTTCTTCAGTTTACACCTTTCTTCAGAATCTATTTTTCTGTTGTTCCTTCAGACATAGCAGCGTATCATATTCTCGGTAATTTTGATTGCAACCTGAAATTCTTTGTTAATACACAGTCCGGGTCGACTGTGCTTCCATTTTTAGATTATATATATGACACGCACACACGGACACCATTGTCATACTTTCAGGGCCACAGCTAGGGAACTGTGTAAAATGTGGAATGATTTCTTGCCTTTGTGAGAGAGGTCACTACCAAGGGTGCATAAAACTGAGTTGTGTCAGAGGGAAGTGTAACAGTCTTATTTCTGTAAAGAGATGAGGCAGAACCCTCATCACAGATACACGGATGAGCACTTGAAAAGCTGTAACCTACAAGAGTGCAGATCAGGAAAAGGGAAGTGAAGATAACTTTAGTAGCTGCAATTTTGCTCAGCAAGGTCACGTTGGGCCAATTGGCTTCACATAGAACATAGAAATCTAGAGCACGTTACAGCCCCTTTGGCCCATAATGTTGTGCCAACCATGTAACCCACTCTAGAAACTGCCTAGAATTTCCCTACTGCACAGCCCTCTGTTTTTCTAAGTTCCATGTACTTATCTGAGACTCTTTTAAAAGACCCTATTGTATCCACCTCCGCCAACACACCATATGCCTTCTTAGGAACACTGTCAACCTGTGCAGCAGCTTTGAGTTTCCTATGGACTCGGACCCCAAGATCTCTCAGATCCTCCACACTGCCAAGAGTCTTACCATTAATACTATATTTTGTCAAAATTTGACCTACTAAAATGAACCACTTCACACTGATCTAGGTTGAACTCCATCTGCCACTTCTCAGCCCAGCTTTGCATCCTATCAATGTCCCACTGTAACCTCTGACAGCCCTCCACACTTTCCACAACACCCCCAACCTTTGTGTCATCGGCAAATTTACTAACCAATCCCTCCACTTCCTCGTCCAGGTCATTTATAAAAATCACGAAGAGGAAGGGGTCCCGGAACAGATACCTGTGGAACACCACTGGTCACCGACCTTCATGCAGAATACAATCCCTCTACAACCACACATCCACAAAGCAAGGTCTCCTTGGATCCCATGCCTCTTTACTTTCTGAATGAGCCTTGCATGGGGAACCTTATCAAATGCCTTGCTGAAATCCATATACACTAATCCACTGCTCTACCACATCAATGTGTTTTGTTACATCCTTAAAGAATACAATCACACTCGTAAGGCACGACCTGCCCTTGACAAAGCCATGCTGACTATCCCTAATCAGATTATGTCTCTCCAAATGCTTGTAAATCCTGCCTCTCAGGATCTTCTCCAACAACTTGCCCACCACTGAAGTAAAACTCAGAATCAGGTTTATCATCACCTAATGTGATGTGAAATTTGTTAACTTAGCAGCAGCAGTTCAATGCAATACATAATATAGAAGAGGGAAAAATAAATAAATTTTTAAAAATAAGTATATCAATTACTGTATACGTATATTGAACAGTTTTAAAACAATGCAAAAAAATAGAAACTCTGTATTTAAAAAAGTGAGGTAGTGTCCATTTAGGAATCGGATGGCAGAGGGGAAGGAGCTGTTCCTGAATCACTGAGTATGTGCCTTCAGGCTTCTGTACTTCCCACCAGGATGGTAACAGTGAGAAAAGGGCATGCCCTGGGTGCTAGAGGTCCTTAATAATGGATGCTGCCTTTCTGAGACACCACTCCCTGAAGATGTCCTGGGTACTTTGTAGTCTAGTACCCAAGATGGAGCTGACTAGATTTACAACCCTCTGCAGCTTCTTTCGGTCCTGTGCATTAGTCCCCCATCACCCCCCACACACATACCAGACAGTGATGCAGCCTGTCAGAATGCTCTCCACAGTGCATCTCTCAAAGTTTTTGAGTGTATTTGTTGATATACCAAATCTCTTCAAACTCCTATCGAAGTTTTGTCGCTGTCTTGCCTTCTTTATAACTACATCAACAAGTTGGGACCAGGTTAGAACCTCAGAGATCTTGACACCCCCCCCCCACCCCCCAGGAACTTGAAACTGCTCACTCTCTCCACTTCTGATCCCTCTATGAGGATTGGTATGCGTTCCTTCGTCTTACCCTTCCTGAAGTCTACAACCAGTTCTTTCATCTTACTGGCGTTGAGTGCCAGGTTGTTGCTGCAGCACCACTCCACTAGTTGGCTTATCTCACTCCTGTACGCCCTCTCGTAACCACCTGAGATTCTACCAACAATGGTTGTATCATCAGCAAATTTATAGATGGTATCTGAGCTATGCCTGGCCACACAGTCATGGGTATATAGAGAGTAGAGCAGTGGGCTAAGCACACGCCCCTGAGGTGCACCAATGTTGATTGTCAGCAAGGAGGATATGTTATCACCAATCCGCACACATTGTGGTCTTCTGTTTAGGAAGTCGAGGATCCAATTGCAGAGGGAGGGACAGAGGCCCAGGTTCTGCAACTTCTCAATCAGGATTGTGGGAATGATGGTATTAAATGCTGAGCTATAGTCGATGAACAGCATCCTGACGTAGGTGTTTGTATTGTTCAGGTGATCTAAAGCCATGTGGAGAGCCAGTGAGATTGCATCTGCCGTTGACCTATTGTGATAGACAAATTGCAATGGGTCCAGGTCCTTGCTGAGGCAGGAGTTCAGTCTAGTCATGACCAACCTCTCAAAGCATTTCATCACTGTCGATGTGAGTGCTACTGGGCGATAGTCATTAAGGCAGCTCACATTATTCTTAGGCACTGGTGTAATTGTTGCCTTTTTGAAGCAAGTGGGAACTTCTACCTGTAGCAGTGAGAGGTTGAAAATGTCCTTGAATACTCTGGCCAGTTGATCGACACAGGTTTTCAGAGCCTTACCAGGTATTCCATCGTGAGGGTTCACTCTCTTTAAAGATAGCTTAACATCGGCCCCTGAGACAGAGATCACAGTGTCATCAGGTGCAGTAGGGATTATCACAGCTGTAGTTATATTCTCCCTTTCAAAGCGCAGGCATTGAGTTTGTCTGGTAGTGAAGCATCGCTGCTATTGGGTTTCGCTTTGTAGGAAATAATGTCTGCAAACCCTGCGAGAGTTGTCATACAACCAACGTCGCCTCCAACCTTGTTAAGAATTGTCTCTTTGCCCTTGAAATAGCCCTCTGCAAATCATATCTGGTTTTCTGGTACAGACCTAAATGCCAAGATCTAGTCTTCAGCAGACAAATGTACAGTAAGTCTTTGTAGGCACACACTCATCCACACAGGTTTAAATGAAGTCGGTAACATCTACAGCATACTCACTCAAATTTGGAGATGAATCCCTGAAGACAGTCCAGTCCACCGCTTCAAAGCAGTCCTGTAGGCGGTCCTGTGCTTCCCTTGTCCGTACCTTCTTGGTCCTCACTACTGGTGCTGCAGTCTTCAGTCTCTGCCTCTACTCAGGGTGTATAAGTACAGCCAGGTGATCAGACTTCCCGAAGTGAGGGTGTGGAATAGCACGGTAGGCATTCTTGATGGTGGTGTAACAATGGTCCAATGTGTTGTTTCCTATGGTATTGCAAGTGATTTGTTGATGGTAATTGCTTAGTGATTTTTTTCAGACTGGCCTGATTAAAATCTCCCAAAACGACGGCGAAGGCATTAGGGTACACTGTTTTGTGCACGTTGATCCCATTGCTCAGATCATCTTAAGACTGCTTGATATTGGCTTGAGGTGGAATGTACTGCTACCAGAATGACCCCAGAGAACTCCCACGGCAGGTAAAAAGGACTACACTTTACTACCAGATATTCCAGGTCTGGTGAGCAGAATTGGGACAGCACTGACACGTTTGTGCACCAGGAAGAGCTGATCATGAGGCAGACTCCTCTAACTCTGCTTTTGAGAAAGTAGAGGTCTATAGATCTATCCTGATGATGTATAGTAAACCTGTCAACCTGAATCACTGCATCCGGTATGGAAGGGGTTAACCAGGATTCCGTGAAACAAAGGACACACGGATGCTAACGTCCCTCTGATTCAGCACCCTGGCTCTGAGATCATCGATTTTATTCACCAAAGACTGCACGTTTGCCAGCAAGGTAGTTCATGTTGGGAGTTTAAAACACTGTTTCCTTAAACAGACTCATAACCCTGATCTGCAAACGCGTTTCCTCCGAGGTACCCTACGTGGGCACTTCCGATCACAATCGGTGTTGTTTCCACCAGTTTTAAGCATCGATAGTTTGTTCAAACGCATTAAGACATCTTTATTGACTGTACTAACCTTGGAAGCAGTTGTACTTTTTAGCTGTATCAGGCTGAAACAGGAATATTTAATCATACTCAAGTGGCGCCTGGGCTCACTGGTCTATAATTTCCTGGGTTATTTCTATCCCTTTCTTGAACAAGGGAACAATATCCTCCAATCCTCCGGTACTTCTCCCATCCCTATTGATAATGTACTCACTTCCCAGAGTAGCCTGGTCCCAGCCACATCTAGCTTAATGCTTTTCAAAAGCTCCAGCACATCCTCTTTCTTAACGTATATCTGCTCAAATGGTTTAGTCTGCTGTAAGTCATCTCCACAATTGCCAAGGTCCTTTTCCCTGGTGAATACTGAAGCAAAGTGTTCATGAAGTACCTCCACTACTTTCTCCAACTCTATGTATGTTTCCACTACAGGTAGTCCCCGAGTTACGAATGTTCAACTTACGGACAACTCGTACTTATGAACTGAGGAAGGAGAACGCTGTCCACCATTTTAAATCGTTGCCGTTGACACTGTGTTGAGTGTTTAACTTTGTAATTGGCTTAAATTTTTCTTAGTAAGATTCACCCTGACCCCGCCCGCCCATTCCGGTCGGCTGATGGCGCAGTGAGATCAGCGCCGGGCTGGAGAACAGAGTCTCCCAAGTTTGATCCAGTGACAGACCGTTCCCTTGCCGGGTTGATGTCGATCCAGTGACTCCGTACCATCCGTGCTGGGTTGATGTCGAGCTCACAAATCAACCTCGTAAAAAAAACACTGCCACCTCCAGTTTAAATTCCCACGCAGAATATTGTGGATGATCAAATACCCAAACCCAGCACAGCCTCCACTTGTCCCATTTAGCCTGTCTCAATGCGGTGGTCCTTAGGACCCAGTGGACCTCGGGAGCCGGCAAAGCTCGGGAGCTGCCTCCTGCAATGTTTCTGTTCCATTGATGGGAAGCAATCACGATTGAAAGTAAAGTGGAAATAATAAAGCATTTGGAAAGAGGTGAAATGCGATCGGTAATTGGAAAAGCGTTAGGCGACAGTCGGTCAACGATCAGAACAAGTTTAAAGGATAACGGATAAAGTGAGAATAATGGAGCATTTGAAAGGCACTGCCCTGATGAAAGCTACAATTATTAGTAAGCAACGCAATGGTTTAATTATTGGAATACATACGTTTCTTAAGTGTTTTATATGAATAGAAAGGTAAAATATATATTATATATTAAGAAAAAAGTTTGACTAACTGACGCTAAATAATATCGGATATACTTGTTCCAACTTCCGTACAAATCTGACTTAAAGACGGACTCAGGAACGGAACACACACGTGACCCGGGGACTGCCTGTATTGCACCTGATTGGTCCTATTATCACACGGCTCACCCTCTTGCTCTTCACATACTTATAGAATGCCTTGGCATTTTCCTTAATCTTGCTCACCAAGGCCTTCTCATTCTTCCTTCTAGCTCTCCTAATTTCATTCTTAAGTTCCTTTCTGGCAACCTTGTAATTTTTTAGAGCTCTATCTGTACCTGGTTTCTTGAACCTTTTGTAAGCTTTTCTTTTAACAGGATTTTCCACATCCTTTGTACAACATGGTTCCATCCTTCCCCTGTCTCAACGGAACGTACCCACGGAGAGCACCGTGTGAACGTCCTTCCCCTGCCTCAACGGAACGTACCCACGGAGAGCACCGTGTGAACGTCCTTCCCCTGCCTCAACGGAACGTACCCACGGAGAGCACCGTGTGAACATCCTTCCCCTGCCTCAACGGAACGTACCCACGGAGAGCACCGTGTGAACGTCCTCCCCCTGTCTCAACGGAACGTACCCACGGAGAGCACCGTGTGAACGTCCTTCCCCTGCCTCAACGGAACGTACCCACGGAGAGCACCGTGACCCACGGAGAGCACCGTGCAGAACGTCCTTCCCCCGCCTCAACGGAACGTACCCACGGAGAGCACCGTGTGAACATCCTTCCCCTGCCTCAACGGAACGTACCCACGGAGAGCACCGTGTGAACGTCCTTCCCCTGCCTCAACGGAACGTACCCACGGAGAGCACCGTGTGAACGTCCTTCCCCTGCCTCACCGGAATGTACCCACGGAGAGCACCGTGTGAACGTCCTCCCCCTGCCTCAACGGAACGTACCCACGGAGAGCACCGTGCAGAACATCCTTCCCCCGCCTCAACGGAACGTACCCACGGAGAGCACCGTGTGAACGTCCTTCCCCTGTCTCAACGGAACGTACCCACGGAGAGCACCGTGCAGAACGTCCTTCCCCCGCCTCAACGGAACGTACCCACGGAGAGCACCGTGTGAACATCCTTCCCCTGCCTCAACGGAACGTATCCACGGAGAGCACCGTGCAGAACATCCTTCCCCCGCCTCAACGGAACGTACCCACGGAGAGCACCGTGCAGAACATCCTTCCCCCGCCTCAACGGAACGTACCCACGGAGAGCACCGTGTGAACGTCCTTCCCCTGCCTCAACGGAACGTACCCACGGAGAGCACCGTGACCCACGGAGAGCACCGTGCAGAACGTCCTTCCCCCGCCTCAACGGAACGTACCCACGGAGAGCACCGTGTGAACATCCTTCCCCTGCCTCAACGGAACGTACCCACGGAGAGCACCGTGCAGAACATCCTTCCCCCGCCTCAACGGAACGTACCCACGGAGAGCACCGTGTGAACGTCCTTCCCCTGTCTCAACGGAACGTACCCACGGAGAGCACCGTGCAGAACGTCCTTCCCCCGCCTCAACGGAACGTACCCACGGAGAGCACCGTGCAGAACGTCCTTCCCCCGCCTCAACGGAACGTACCCACGGAGAGCACCGTGTGAACATCCTTCCCCTGCCTCAACGGAACGTACCCACGGAGAGCACCGTGTGAACGTCATTCCCCTGTCTCAACGGAACGTACCCACGGAGAGCACCGTGCAGAACGTCCTTCCCCCGCCTCAACGGAACGTACCCACGGAGAGCACCGTGTGAACGTCCTTCCCCTGCCTCAACGGAACGTACCCACGGAGAGCACTGTGTGAACATCCTTCCCCTGCCTCACTGGAATGTACCCACGGAGAGCACCGTGTGAACATCCTTCCCCTGCCTCAACGGAACGTACCCACGGAGAGCACCGTGTGAACGTCCTTCCCCCGCCTCAACGGAACGTACCCACGGAGAGCACCGTGCAGAACGTCCTTCCCCTGCCTCAACGGAACGTACCCACGGAGAGCAACGTGACCCACGGTGAGCATCGTGTGAACGTCCTTCCCCTGCCTCACCGGAACGTACCCACGGAGAGCACCGTGTGAACGTCCTTCCCCCGCCTCACCGGAACGTACCCACGGAGAGCACCGTGTGAACATCCTTCCCCCGCCTCACTGGAATGTACCCACGGAGAGCACCGTGTGAACGTCCTTCCCCCGCCTCAACGGAACGTACCCACGGAGAGCACCGTGTGAACATCCTTCCCCTGCCTCAACGGAACGTACCCACGGAGAGCACCGTGTGAACGTCCTTCCCCTGCCTCAACGGAACGTACCCACGGAGAGCACCGTGCAGAACGTCCTTCCCCCGCCTCAACGGAACGTACCCACGGAGAGCACCGTGTGAACATCCTTCCCCTGCCTCAACGGAACGTACCCACGGAGAGCACCGTGCAGAACATCATTCCCCCGCCTCAACGGAACGTACCCACGGAGAGCACCGTGTGAACGTCCTTCCCCTGTCTCAACGGAACGTACCCACGGAGAGCACCGTGCAGAACGTCCTTCCCCCGCCTCAACGGAACGTACCCACGGAGAGCACCGTGTGAACGTCCTTCCCCTGCCTCAACGGAACGTACCCACGGAGAGCACTGTGTGAACATCCTTCCCCTGCCTCACTGGAATGTACCCACGGAGAGCACCGTGTGAACATCCTTCCCCCGCCTCAACGGAACGTACCCACGGAGAGCACCGTGCAGAACGTCCTTCCCCTGCCTCAACGGAACGTACCCACGGAGAGCACCGTGTGAACGTCCTTCCCCCGCCTCAACGGAACGTACCCACGGAGAGCACCGTGACCCACGGAGAGCACCGTGTGAACGTCCTTCCCCTGCCTCAACGGAATGTACCCACGGAGAGCACCGTGTGAACGTCCTTCCCCCGCCTCAACGGAACGTACCCACGGAGAGCACCGTGTGAACGTCCTTCCCCCGCCTCAACGGAACGTACCCACGGAGAGCACCGTGTGAACGTCCTTCCCCTGTCTCAACGGAACGTACCCACGGAGAGCACCGTGTGAACGTCCTTCCCCCGCCTGACTGGAATGTACCCACGGAGAGCACCGTGTGAACGTCCTTCCCCTGCCTCAACGGAACGTACCCACGGAGAGCACCGTGTGAACGTCCTTCCCCCGCCTGACTGGAACGTACCCATGGAGAGCACCGTGTGAACGTCCTTCCCCCGCCTCAACGGAACGTACCCACGGAGAGCACCGTGTGAACGTCCTTCCCCCGCCTCAACGGAACGTACCCACGGAGAGCACCGTGACCCACGGAGAGCACCGTGCAGAACGTCCTTCCCCCGCCTTTACGGAACGTACCCACGGAGAGCACCGTGTGAACTTCCTTCCCCTGCCTCAACGGAACGTACCCACGGAGAGCACCGTGTGAACGTCCTTCCCCTGCCTCAACGGAACGTACCCACGGAGAGCACCGTGCAGAACATCCTTCCCCTGTCTCAACGGAACGTACCCACGGAGAGCACCGTGTGAACATCCTTCCCCCGCCTCAACGGAACGTACCCACGGAGAGCACCGTGTGAACGTCCTTCCCCTGCCTCAACGGAACGTACCCACGGAGAGCAACGTGTGAACGTCCTTCCCCTGCCTCAACGGAACGTACCCACGGAGAGCACCGTGTGAACATCCTTCCCCTGCCTCAACGGAACGTACCCACGGAGAGCATCGTGTGAACGTCCTTCCCCTGCCTCAACGGAACGTACCCACGGAGAGCACCGTGTGAACGTCCTCCCCCTGCCTCAACGGAACGTACCCACGGAGAGCACCGTGTGAACGTCCTTCCCCCGCCTGACTGGAACGTACCCACGGAGAGCACCGTGTGAACATCCTTCCCCCGCCTCAACGGAACGTACCCACGGAGAGCACCGTGTGAACGTCATTCCCCTGTCTCAACGGAACGTACCCACGGAGAGCACCGTGCAGAACGTCCTTCCCCCGCCTCAACGGAACGTACCCACGGAGAGCACCGTGTGAACGTCCTTCCCCTGCCTCAACGGAACGTACCCACGGAGAGCACCGTGTGAACGTCCTTCCCCTGTCTCAACGGAACGTACCCACGGAGAGCACCGTGCAGAACGTCCTTCCCCCGCCTCAACGGAACGTACCCACGGAGAGCACCGTGTGAACGTCCTTCCCCTGCCTCAACGGAACGTACCCACGGAGAGCACTGTGTGAACATCCTTCCCCTGCCTCACTGGAATGTACCCACGGAGAGCACCGTGTGAACATCCTTCCCCCGCCTCAACGGAACGTACCCACGGAGAGCACCGTGCAGAACGTCCTTCCCCTGCCTCAACGGAACGTACCCACGGAGAGCACCGTGTGAACGTCCTTCCCCTGCCTCAACGGAACGTACCCACGGAGAGCACCGTGTGAACATCCTTCCCCTGCCTCAACGGAACGTACCCACGGAGAGCATCGTGCAGAACATCCTTCCCCTGTCTCAACGGAACGTACCCACGGAGAGCACCGTGTGAACATCCTTCCCCCGCCTCAACGGAACGTACCCACGGAGAGCAACGTGTGAACGTCCTTCCCCTGCCTCAACGGAACGTACCCACGGAGAGCAACGTGTGAACGTCCTTCCCGTCTCAACGGAACGTACCCGCGGAGAGCACCGTGTGAACGTCCTTCCCCTGCCTCAACGGAACGTACCCGCGGAGAGCACCGTGTGAACGTCCTTCCCCCGCCTCAACGGAACGTACCCGCGGAGAGCACCGTGTGAACGTCCTTCCCCAGCCTCAACGGAACGTACCCGCGGAGAGCACCGTGTGAACGTCCTTCCCCCGCCTCAACGGAACGTACCCGCGGAGAGCACCGTGTGAACGTCCTTCCCCCGCCTCAACGGAACGTACCCGCGGAGAGCACCGTGTGAACGTCCTTCCCCCGCCTCAACGGAACGTACCCGCGGAGAGCACCGTGTGAACGTCCTTCCCCCGCCTCAACGGAACGTACCCGCGGAGAGCACCGGGTGAACGTCCTTCCCCCGCCTCAACGGAACGTACCCGCGGAGAGCACCGTGTGAACGTCCTTCCCCCGCCTCAATGGAACGTACCCGCGGAGAGCACCGGGTGAACGTCCTTCCCCCGCCTCAACGGAACGTACCCGCGGAGAGCACCGTGTGAACGTCCTTCCCCTGCCTCAACGGAACGTACCCACGGAGAGCACCGTGTGAACATCCTTCCCCCGCCTCAACGGAACGTACCCACGGAGAGCACCGTGTGAACCTCCTTCCCCTGCCTCACTGGAACGTACCCACGGAGAGCACCTTGTGAACCTCCTTCCCCTGCCTCAACAGAACGTACCCACGGAGAGCACCGTGTGAACGTCCTTCCCCCGCCTCACTGGAACATACCCACGGAGAGCACCGTGTGAACGTCCTTCCCCTGCCTCAACGGAACGTACCCACGGAGAGCACCGTGCAGAACGTCCTTCCCCTGTCTCAACGGAACGTACCCACGGAGAGCACCGTGTGAACGTCCTTCCCCCGCCTCAACGGATCGTACCCACGGAGAGCACCGTGACCCACGGAGAGCACCGTGTGAACGTCCTTCCCCCGCCTCAACGGAACGTACCCACGGAGAGCACCGTGTGAACCTCCTTCCCCTGCCTCAACGGAACGTACCCACGGAGAGCATCGTGTGAACGTCCTTCCCCTGCCTCAACGGAACGTACCCATGGAGAGCACCGTGCAGAACATTTGCCACGTCTGCCGTGCATTTCCTGAGAAAATCTGCTCCCAAGTTCCTGCCTAATATCATGATATTTCCCCCACCCCAATTAAATGCTTTCCCAAATTGTCTGCTCCTGTCCCTCTCCAGTGCTATGGCAAAGGAGATTGAGTTGTGATCACTACCTCCAAAATGCTCTTCAACTGAGAGATCTGACAGTTGACCAGGTTCACTTCCCAATACCAGATCAGGTAGAGCCTCTCCTCTAGTTGGTTTTTCTACATATTACATCAGGAAACCTTCCTGAACACACCTAACAAACTACTACATTACAACCCCTGGCTCTAAGGAGATGCCGGTCAATATTAGGAAAGCTAAAATCTCCCATCACAATAACCCTGTTATTTTTGCACCATTCCAGAATCTGTCTCCCTATCTGCTCTCCGATATCCCTGTTCTATTGGGGGGGGGGGGGGTCCTAAAAAAAAACACCCAGTACAGTTGTTACTCCCTTCCTATTTCTAACTTCCACCCACAGAGACTCTGTAGATAATCCCTCCATGACTTCCTCCTTTTCTGCCACTGTGATACCATCCCTGATAAGCAAAGCACTCCCCACCTCTTTTGCCTCCCTTCCTGTCCTTTTTGAAACATCTAAAGCCTGACATAGTTGGCAGCCATTCCTGCTCCTGATACATCCAAGTCTCTGTAATGGCCACAACTTCGTAGTTTCACATATTGATCCACGCTCTAAGTTCATCCGCCTTGTTTGTGAAACTCCTTGCATTAAAATAGACACATCTCAAACCATCTGACTAAGTGCATCTTTACATTATGGTCTGCCTATCCTTCCTCACAAACTCCTTACAAGCTGTCTCTACTTGTGGCTTCTGGCGGTGTTGTAAATTTCTACACACATTTATACATTCATGATGCACACACAACTAACAGAGCACACAAGTGAAGCCCAAATGCAACTATGCATTAACACCTTCATACATGTACAAACAGGCACCCACAAACATGTAAAAAATACACAATTATAGACACATACACACAGGTATTCATGCACTTTACATAACCTAACAAAGCATTCCAAAGCAGCTTCACAGGAATGTTATCAAGTAAGTGAGTCTGAGTTGGTGCACAGGTGACAGATGGAATTCAGTATCATAGCTTAAGATAATGAACCTGCAGACAGCAAACAAATCAAAGGAATAATGGGATACTAATAAGTGCAGAGAGGCAGAGGAAATTTGGAGCAGATGCCTTTCATTTTGAAGGTAGTAAGGGAGAGGAGAAAATGGTGATGAATGCACACATGATATCTGTGTTTAGCAGCCAGAACATATAACATTTAGAAGACCAAACAAGAACTGCACAAAATAGTTTCAAGCCACAGCTAGGGAACTGTGTACAATGTGGAATGATTTATTGCCTTTGTGCGAGAGGTCACTACCTAGGGTTCATAACACTGAATGTGTCAGAGGGAAGTGTAACAATCTTATTTCTGTAAAGAGATACAGTTGGCCCCCGTTTTTCGAACGTTTGCTTTACGACAGCTCGCTGTTACGAAAGACCTACATTAGTACTTGTTTTTGCTAACTAAAGAGGATTTTCGCTTTTATGATAAAAAAGACGCCCACTTTATACATGTGTTTACCTCAAGAAAGACTACCATGACCGTGAAGCCTTGTGCAGGCAGTTGTGTACGCATGTGTGTACGTGCCGATTTTTTTTCTCCAAATTGATTTTGGGTCGCTGTCTTTCTGATTTTGGTAAGTGAAACTACACCATACGTACAATATTTCTACTTTATATATTTATCATATCATTCCAGCTTTTATTATATGTTTGTGTTATTTTAAGTTTTATGTGCTATTTGGTATGATTTGGTAGGTTATTTTTTGGGTCTGGGAACGCTCAAAAATTTTTCCCATATAAATTCATGGTAATTGCTTCTTCGCTTTACGGCATTTCGGCTTACAAACGGTTTCATAGGAACGCTCCGCCTTCGGGTAGTGGGGGAAACCTGTACATGGATGAGCACTTGAAAAGCTGTAACCTACAGGACTGAAAATCAGGAAAAGGGAAGTGAAGGTAACTTTAGCAGCTCCAATTCTGCTCAGTAAGGTCATGTTGGGCCAGTTGGCCTCTGGCTGTATTGTAAATTTCTGCAGGTTTGTGAAAGACTGGATGGCAAAGCTGCAGGAGATGATCTGACAAAGGTTGAGTCAATGGGATGAAGAGATCAGGAGGTAATTAAAAAGGTAGAAGGTGCTCATTGAAGAATTCAAAAGCAATGAGAACATTAAATCTGAGTTGTTGCTTCACTAAGCAACATAACCAGCAAGTATAGGTGCAACAGAAGGGGATGCATTACAAATACAAACAGGCACAGCAGATAGAATGAGGGTGACAGTCGGGGGTCATTGGGAAATAATTTCTAGTAAGAACACAGGAATGGGTGAGGGTTTAAGCTAATAGCCTGACACTGCTCAGGTCAGGTCAGTGTGGCCCAAAACAGAAAACCTAAGAGGAGGACAATAAGTCAAGGATGAAAATCTTCTCAGTCAGTTGCATTGGATGACATCAGTTTCAATCCACTGCTGGAGATTACAGCTGAATGGAAGGACACTGGCTAAGGTGGAGACAGAACCTGGATGATGCGACAGATTGAAGGACAGATTTGAAAGTAGTTAAATTAAATACTTGGCTCACTGAAGTTCAGCAAACCACAGAGATGGCTACCAGGTATTGATCTGGCCACTCATTTCACATTCCACAGAGTGCCACACAATGAAGAGGTGGAGTCTTCCTTTACCGGAGGTGGAGTCTTCTGTAGACATTCCAGTAAGTAAACCATCTTAGCTTCTTCCTTCACATATTCGACTTCCTAAACACAAGCAGACATTACCTTGTCATTTACCATGCTCAGCACAAAAAAACCCTCTAAAACAAAACCATGTATCAGCTGTGAATATGGAATTGTGGGAATCTTCCTACATGTATACCCCTATTTATTAAGTTTCAGAGTCCTCAGCTCACTAACCTCTTCAAAATGTGACACCCAAGAAGTTCCAAGGAAGGGGACAATGAGAGAGGGGTGGAAGAGAAGGGCAGGGAAGCTGGGGGAGAAAGGAAAGAAAGGGATGTCAGAGAAGTGGAAGGTAAAGCATAGGCAAGGAATGGCAGGGAGGGATAGGGGTCAGGGAATTAAGTAGAGTTGTGGGGCAGGGACAGACAGCAAAATTGTGTACACCTGCATTCATTGTCCTCCTATCCAAAGAAACCAGCAGAAGCAGTGGAAAGAGAGATGGGGAAGGAATGATAGCAAGAAGACAAGTTCAAGGTGGAAGTGGGATGGAGCAAAGGAAAGGAGGAATGGTAGGGTGTGGAGAAGATGACAGAAGAGAGGAACAGGGAAAAATGATAAAGGAAGAGAAGAAGATATGGAAGAGGTAAAACAATGAAAAGATAGAGGAAAGGAGATAAGAGAGACAGCCTGGGCAGCAGAGGGCAGAAAAAGGAAGGGGAAGGGAGGAACCAGAGAGGTGAAGAGGCAGGGGTGGGGGGTGGGGGGGGGGAACAACAAAAGAAATTCAGGGAGGCAGGTTTGAGCACTTGAAACCTGTACTTGAAAGCTAGAGACCGGAGTGGGGAGGGGGAATGGGAATAATTGATTTTTCATTGGCACAGTCAGAATGGGGTGAATTCCCTCTTCCAATGCCACAATTTTTCATAATTTCTCAGAAAAAAATGTACATTTTGCCAAGAAGTTGTAGTTTTTGAAGTGGCATGTGGTCACTGTGCCATACAGGCTCTACATGAACCTCACCTGGATCACATCAAGGCTGGCAGCTCCAGCCCGACCCACATTGATGGTGATGGGCTTCACAAGAGCACTCTTGGCAAAGTTCTGGATCTTCTTTGGCATCGTGGCACTGAAGAGAAGAGTCTGGCGCTGGCCCTGCAGGATGGTCAGAGTGAGAGAGCACAGTACAGTCAACTTACACGAGACCTGCTCAGGGAGGAAGCTGCCCCTATTAGAGTAAAAGGCAACAGTTACAAATAGCTGACTGAACACACTCAAAAACAACCCCTAAACAGAAAGACACTTAGATCAATGTCAAAATCAGTACTGGGAGTGGGAGAGAACGAAAGAATGTTCAAAGTCATGGCTTGGAAAAGGGATAAACAAAATATTAATACGACAATAACCAAATGACCAACCTTAGGCAAAGAGCAAATAATCAAAGTACATTTATTATAAAAGTATGTATAGTTGATACAACATTGAGCTTCTTCTCCTTCAAAATGACAATTTGTTAAAGTGGTCATTCCCCTTTACCTGAAGGAAATGGGTGGGGGGGGGGAAAAGAGTGCCCAGGGGGTGGTGGTGTCACACCCCTCCACCCAGGGTGTGGTTTATTCTACTACATCAGTGTGGAGGCTAGTTATTCTTATGATTTTGAGGTGGCCTTTCTTATTTTTTTCAGGGTATCAAGTTTGTTCTCTTTTTGCCTAGGCTGGTTGTACACTTTTGCTCGTGGGATGCAGGATGATTATTATTTTAAGAAATGTGTCACCTTAATAAAGAGTGGGGGCAGTAAGCTTGTGACTACATCTACCAAGAATTTTCTGACTGATTATGAAGTGGATGCTATGTAGTAGAGGTGAGTAAATTTCATTCAGCTCCTACACATTTGCTCAATTCACCTCATTGTCACAGTTACTGGTTCCAGCGAAACCAACCCTTCTTACTGAATGTTCTATCAGAATAAGTTGTCACCTTAAAGTAGGAAAAGATAGTGCGGATGTCCTCCTCAAAACCCATGTCTATCATCCTGTCTGCTTCATCCAGCGCCAGGTAGCGACAGATGTCCAAGCCAACCATCTTCTTCTGCAGGAGGTCCATCAGACGTCCAGGAGTAGCAACCATCATGTGCACACCTCTGCAGAGATACAGTGAATTCCAGACTTCCTCAAACCAAAATCCAAATCAGCACCCTACAAGTGTCATCATTCAGACCATCCTACAGACTAGATGATACACCCAACCCTCTGGGTATGTCATTATTTCTCAGCACCACTGTGTCCCACCAAAAACCATTCACGCTCTGAACCTCTCCAGCAGTCTTGGTGAAAAGTGATAATCTGCAGTTTCTAAGTCATTTGCAATCAAGGAAGGAATCAGCCTTAATGTCACTCCCACTGCAGGACTGCCCATTTCCTCAGACGCTGTGATCTCAATGAATTGCTGTATAGGCATGAAAGGCCAACTACCCCACTCCTGCTACGTTTGTGTTCGATATCCTCACTTTGCCCACGATTCATGTGTGAAATGGAGTCATCTTCACTGCCCGATCCAGATTGACTTTAGTTCCCTGCTGGCAGTGCCCACTCCTCACCGGGTCCCAGCAACACCCTGACAGAGACAAGTTTTCTGTGCCCTGCCTGATATTGGTTAACCAACTTCACTGAAAAGACTATTTGGCTATTTATCTCCTACACTGCAAGGAGTCTCATCAAGTCAAATCCGATGCCATTATTCATTCTCTACTAAACAGCTGAGTTTCATTGCCAGCGTTCATCACAGGGTTAACCTTTTCCTTTTTAACTTGTCTCAAAGCAACGAAGCAGTTACATTCTCTCTCAGCATCAGGACAGAGCATGACAGGAAAGAGTAACAATGGACTACTGAATCATTGCACTCACTGTTTGACAACCTCCATCTGCTCCTTGATGGACATGCCACCTATGCAGAGAGCACAGCGAAGCTGGGGGAAGCCTTCCTCTTGCAGCAAGCGGCAGTAATAGTCAATGATCCCGTGGGTCTGTCTTGCCAATTCTCTCTGCAGTGGGAAAGAAGGAGCAATATTTCAGCCTAAAAATATTCAGTTGCACAAACTGCACATATCAATACATCTCTAAATTACTGAAAACATCAGTTCCCATCAGCAACACCTGTACAGCAGTTGGAGGACACAAGATGGAATACATATTTAAATGGGCTGGAGTGTTGGAGGACACAAGATGGAATACATATTTAAATGGGCTGGAGTTCTGGAGGACACAAGATGGAATACATATTTAAATGGGCTGGAGTGTTGCAGGACACAAGATGGAATACATATTTAAATGGGCTGGAGTGTTGCAGGACACAAGATGGAATACATATTTAAATGGGCTGGAGTGTTGCAGGACACAAGATGGAATACATATTTAAATGGACTGGAGTGCTGGAGGACACAAGATGGAATACATATTTAAATGGGCTGCAGTGTTGCAGGACACAAGATGGAATACATATTTAAATGGGCTGGAGTGCTGGAGGACACAAGATGGAATACATATTTAAATGGGCTGGAGTTCTGGAGGACACAAGATGGAATACATATTTAAATGGGCTGGAGTGTTGGAGGACACAAGATGGAATACATATTTAAATGGGCTGGAGTGTTGCAGGACACAAGATGGAATACATATTTAAATGGGCTGGAGTGTTGCAGGACACAAGATGGAATACATATTTAAATGGGCTGGAGTGTTGGAGGACACAAGATGGAATACATATTTAAATGGGCTGGAGTGCTGGAGGACACAAGATGGAATACATATTTAAATGGGCTGGAGTGTTGGAGGACACAAGATGGAATACATATTTAAATTGGCTGGAGTTCTGGAGGACACAAGATGGAATACATATTTAAATGGGCTGGAGTGCTGCAGGACACAAGATGGAATACATATTTAAATGGGCTGGAGTGTTGCAGGACACAAGATGGAATACATATTTAAATGGGCTGGAGTGTTGCAGGACACAAGATGGAATACATATTTAAATGGGCTGGAGTGTTGCAGGACACAAGATGGAATACATATTTAAATGGGCTGGAGTGTTGGAGGACACAAGATGGAATAGATATTTAAATGGGCTGGAGTGTTGGAGGACACAAGATGGAATACATATTTAAATGGGCTGCAGTGCTGGAGGACACAAGATGGAATACATATTTAAATGGGCTGGAGTGCTGGAGGACACAAGATGGAATACATATTTAAATAGTCTGGAGTGCTGGAGGACACAAGATGGAATACATATTTAAATGGGCTGGAGTGCTGGAGGACACAAGATGGAATACATATTTAAATAGTCTGGAGTGCTGGAGGACACAAGATGGAATACGTATTTAAATGGGCTGGAGTGCTGGAGGACACAAGATGGAATACATATTTAAATGGGCTGGAGTGCTGGAGGACACAAGATGGAATACATATTTAAATGGGCTGGAGTGCTGGAGGACACAAGATGGAATACATATTTAAATGGGCTGGAGTGTTGGAGGACACAAGATGGAATACATATTTAAATGGGCTGGAGTGCTGGAGGACACAAGATGGAATACATATTTAATTGGGCTGGAGTGTTGGAGGACACAAGATGGAATACATATTTAAATGGGCTGGAGTGTTGCAGGACACAAGATGGAATACATATTTAAATGGACTGGAGTGCTGGAGGACACAAGATGGAATACATATTTAAATGGGCTGGAGTGCTGGAGGACACAAGATGGAATACATATTTAAATAGTCTGGAGTGCTGGAGGACACAAGATGGAATACGTATTTAAATGGGCTGGAGTGTTGGAGGACACAAGATAGAATACATATTTAAATGGGCTGGAGTGTTGCAGGACACAAGATGGAATACATATTTAAATGGGCTGGAGTGCTGGAGGACACAAGATGGAATACATATTTAAATGGGCTGGAGTGCTGGAGGACACAAGATGGAATACATATTTAAATGGGCTGGAGTGTTGGAGGACACAAGATGGAATACATATTTAAATGGGCTGGAGTGCTGGAGGACACAAGATGGAATACATATTTAATTGGGCTGGAGTGTTGGAGGACACAAGATGGAATACATATTTAAATGGGCTGGAGTGTTGCAGGACACAAGATGGAATACATATTTAAATGGACTGGAGTGCTGGAGGACACAAGATGGAATACATATTTAAATGGGCTGGAGTGTTGCAGGACACAAGATGGAATACATATTTAAATGGGCTGGAGTGCTGGAGGACACAAGATGGAATACATATTTAAATGGGCTGGAGTGCTGGAGGACACAAGATGGAATACATATTTAAATGGGCTGGAGTGTTGCAGGACACAAGATGGAATACATATTTAAATGGGCTGGAGTGCTGGAGGACACAAGATGGAATACATATTTAAATGGGCTGGAGTGTTGCAGGACACAAGATGGAATACATATTTAAATGGTCTGGAGTGCTGGAGGACAGAAGATGGAATACATATTTAAATGGGCTGGAGTGTTGCAGGACACAAGATGGAATACATATTTAAAAGGGCTGGAGTGCTGGAGGACACAAGATGGAATACATATTTAAATGGGCTGGAGTGCTGCAGGACACAAGATGGAATACATATTTAAATGGGCTGGAGAGTTGGAGGACACAAGATGGAATACATATTTAAATGGGCTGGAGTGTTGCAGGACACAAGATGGAATACATATTTAAATGGGCTGGAGTGTTGCAGGACACAAGATGGAATACATATTTAAATGGGCTGGAGTGCTGGAGGACACAAGATGGAATACATATTTAAATGGGCTGGAGTGCTGGAGGACACAAGATGGAATACATATTTAAATGGGCTGGAGTGCTGGAGGACACAAGATGGAATACATATTTAAATGGGCTGGAGTGCTGGAGGACACAAGATGGAATACATATTTAAATGGGCTGGAGTGCTGGAGGACACAAGATGGAATACATATTTAAAAGGGCTGGAGTGCTGGAGGACACAAGATGGAATACATATTTAAATGGGCTGGAGTGTTGGAGGACACAAGATGGAATACATATTTAAATGGGCTGGAGTGCTGGAGGACACAAGATGGAATACATATTTAAATGGGCTGGAGTGCTGGAGGACACAAGATGGAATACATATTTAAATGGGCTGGAGTGCTGGAGGACACAAGATGGAATACATATTTAAATGGGCTGGAGTGTTGGAGGACACAAGATGGAATACATATTTAAATGGGCTGGAGTGCTGGAGGACACAAGATGGAATACATATTTAAAAGGGCTGGAGTGCTGGAGGACACAAGATGGTATACATATTTAAAAGGGCTGGAGTGTTGGAGGACACAAGTTGGAATACATATTTAAATGGGCTGGAGTGTTGGAGGACACAAGATGGAATACATATTTAAATGGGCTGGAGTGCTGGAGGACACAAGATGGAATACATATTTAAATGGGCTGGAGTGTTGGAGGACACAAGATGGAATACATATTTAAATGGGCTGGAGTGTTGGAGGACACAAGATGGAATACATATTTAAATGGGCTGGAGTGTTGGAGGACACAAGATGGAATACATATTTAAATGGGCTGGAGTGTTGGAGGACACAAGATGGAATACATATTTAAATGGGCTGGAGTGTTGGAGGACACAAGATGGAATACATATTTAAATGGGCTGGAGTGTTGGAGGACACAAGATGGAATACATATTTAAATGGGCTGGAGTGCTGGAGGACACAAGATGGAATACATATTTAAATGGGCTGGAGTGCTGGAGGTGAGGCTAGGGCAGGCAACTGATGGGAATAAGATGCCAACTTTAGTGAGGCTTGGTTTGCACTAACTTTTGATATGGATGGGAATTCAACCCACAGGTAAAAGGCTTTATTGGTTTCCCTGTTTGGGGAGTCTAAAACTGGGGACACTATAAAAAATTGGGAGGGTAGATGGAGGTGGTGTCTGGCTGAAGAACGTGCAGTGCTGGAGTTAACAGAGGAAAAATGAGTAAGATTACAGAACTCTCAAACTGGGCAATTAAATGAGAAATAAACTTCTAACAAAATAAATAGAAAACTAAAATGTCTACCATCCTTTTTAGAAAACTGGTGAATAGACCCCTTAAAAGCAGAAATATGGGTGAACTGAAGCATTCAAAATGTTCACGGAACACCAGGGATTACCTACAGGGCTACAGAGTTCAAAAGCAATGATGCACATTCCTGGTTAGGCTCTACTTACAGTGCAATGAATATAGTTCTAGTTTCTATACTGAAATAAACAGGCATAAAACCATCACAGAAAGTCCAAAAGTAACATTGCAAAACTGAGATCTTACTGTAGACACAAGAGAATGCAGCTGCTGGAGTTTGCAGCAACAGAATAAACTCCAGAGAACTCAGTAGGTCAGGCAGCATCAGTGGAGAGAAGTGGATTATCCATGTTTTGGGTCAAGACCCTTTATCTGGGTGGTAAGAAAGAAGGGTTAACCCTGTAGTTAACCATTTCAATTCCATTTTCTGTTCCCACACTGACATGCCTGTCCTCAACCTTTTTCACCACCAGGTCACAGCCAAGCAAAAACTAGGGGAAGAACACTTCATATTTTATCTGGACAATCTCCAACCTGGTGGTATGAACATCAAATTCTCAAGCTTGCATTAACTGTCTGTCCCCTTTCCCCTATTTTTCTTTCCTTTCTTTCTCTCCGATGCAATTGGCCTCCATTGCTTTATGTCTTTCCTTCCCCCCACCTTTTCCATCTACCTTTCATCTACACACTCCTCTCACTGGCTCCTTTCCCCTCCATTCCATGCCCCACCATCTTCTCCTACCAAATTCCAAGTGTTTCAGATTTGAGTCATGTTCAACTATCATCATCATCCTCATCACATTCTACAGGGGTTGCATTGAGAGCGTCCTGAGCAGCTGCATCACTGCCTGGTTCAGAAATTGCACCATCTTGGATCGCAAGACCCTGCAGCGGATAGTGAGGTCAGCTGAGAAGATCATCGGGGTCTCTCTTCCCGCCATCATGGACATTTACACTACATGCTGCATCCGCAAAGGAAACAGCATTATGAAGGACCCCATGCACCCCTCATACAATCTCTCCTCCCTCCTGCCGTCTGGGAAAAGGCTCTGAAGCATTCGGGCTCTTACGACCAGACTATATAACAGTTTCTTCCCCCAAGCTATCAGACTCCTCAATACCCGAAGCCTGGACTGACACCTTGCCCTGCTGTCCTGTTTATTATTTATTGTAATGCCGGTACTGTTTTTGTGCACTTTATGCAGTCCTATGTAGGTCTGTAGTCTAGTGTAGCTTTCTCTGTGTTGTTTTTATTACGTAGTTCAGTCTAGTTTTTGTACTCTGTCATGTAAACCATGGTCCTGGAAAACGTTGTCTCATTTTTACTATGCACTGTACCAGCAGTTATGGTCGAAATGACAATAAAAGTTGACTTGATCTCCCAGCTTCTAACATCTTTCCTGCCCTCACTTGGATCCACCCATCAGAAGCCAGCTCTTACTCCAAACATTTCCCCCGCCTTTTTATACTGGTTATCACCCCACTTTCTTTCCAATTTAGATGAAGGGATTCAACCCAAATTGTCAACTGCTCAAAAAGGAGTTCTTTCCTGGCAAATATGCATAACCCAAATGAGTTGTTCAAGTCAAAGATGACCTGGGACTCTGGTCAGCTGGCATTTACAGGATTCCCTGTGAATAGCGAGCAGTGTATATCAACCAGAAGGGACACACAGTGAAAACCTGCATCAAGGAGCACAGGAGCTGTATCCACTTGGCAGTAGCAGAACATTGCATTTACAATGCCCAGAGGATTAATGCCCAGAGGCTTTTGGGGTGGTTTGGTGAAGGAAGCCATTGAAATAAAACTAGAGGAAAGGAATTTTAACATTTGTCTCGCTCTAAGAAAGAACTGGAATTTGATTGTAAACTAGATAGGAGAGCAGAAATCTAATTGGATGCAGACTAATCAATCAGGAGGAACAGACTATGGGGATATAAATACCACCAGACATGCCCAGGCATCAACCCTGAAGAAGATGGCAGAGCTTGTTATTGAAACGTTTGTTATAATCAACATCTGTACTCAGCTGGAAGCCCGAGAAGAGTTTATTCAACAACTGTTGATTTTCCCTCCAGAGATGCAGCCTGATCTGCCAAGTTTTGCAGCGCTCCTTGGGATATTATTGCTATTAGCAAAGATAAAATAATCTGGCACTTTTTTTTCTTTAAAGTGATTAAACTTCAGATTCTTGACAGAATGGTTAACATTTTCAATGGATTGGATGAGGTGGATGTGTGAGAATGTTCCTAATTAATGGGGAGTTCAAAGAGAGCCCAAAATATAATCAATATATTGAATCAAAAAGGGAGTCAGGGAGAATTTCTTTAAACAGAAGAAGAAAAATGATCTACTTGCTGGGAAGTGATCAAGCCAAATGGCTTGAGTGCTTTTGAATAATAGTGGATCAAATACATGAAAAGGGAAATAAATTGCTATGCTGCAAGGCTGAGAGGAGATGGATGGAGGGAGTACAGATTAACTGGGTTGAATGACTGCTTATTTTTTATAATTAATTTATAAAGTACAAAATGCATTAAGTTATGCTAAATCTATTTAAAACACTAGCACAGCCCTCGCTATAGTATTGTGTCCAAATCTGGGCACCATACAAGAGGAGCTTCACAAAAATGAATCCAGCAAAGGACATCAGTTCTAAGGAGAGACTGAAATCTGGAAGTTGTTCTAACTAGAATATAGCTGCTTAAGAAGAGGTTTGCTGGAGATATTTAATAACATTAAGAGTTTAGATTAATAAAGGAGAAATTGATTTCAATAGCTGGAAAATTGGTACAGACTTGCAATGACTGAGCAAAGAACCAGAAGTGACACAAAGAAGCAATGACTAGTTGAGCTTTGGACTAGACTGCTCTTTGAATGACTACCTACTTAACTGTATTCATTTATATTTCAATATTAAGCTCCCACAGTGTCCATATGTACACTATATAGCAGTTATCCCAGAGTTAATTAATTTCCAGAGAATTAGAATAGAAAACTTTAGAATAAAAGGGCATTAATTTAGAACAGAGATGAGGAGGAATTTATTTAGCCAAAGAGTAGTGAATCTGTGGAATTCGTTGCCATAGACAGCTGTGGAGGCCATTTCTTTGGATATTTTTAAAGCAGATGTTGATAGGTTCTTGATTAGTAAAGGCATCTAAGGTTATGGAGAGAAGGCAGGCGAATAGAGTTAAGAGGGAAAATGATCAGCCATGATTGGAGGGCAGAGCAGACTTGATGGGCCAAATGGTCTAATTCTGTTCCTATGTCTTGTTGTCTTACTCATAATCCCTCTGCTCTTGATATTGAAGTGCCAGCCCAATGACTCATCCTTGGAGTGGAGGTAAGGTATGCCGTACAGGAGAATAGTACTTACCGATGGGCAGATGATGAGTCCATATGGACCTTCTCTCTTGGAGAATGGCAGCCTTTTCTCCTGCTCCTGGCAGAACATGATCATGGGTAAGGTAAAGACCAGAGTCTTACCAGACCCAGTAAATGCAATCCCAATCATATCCCTGCCCGATAAACTGGAACAAGCACAACATAGTTAGAGAGAAAGGGAGCACCTGGTCAATCCCAACACTCAATATCTTCTTCGTTTACTTGGCCATCATACTAATGGTTAAAGCCTTTAATGTGCAAAGGCCATCACTGACCTCCCCATACAGGTTCCTGCTGAAACTTCCGCATTCAAGATCATGCTGCCAGCACAGATTTAATTTCCCAATTCATAAACAAACATCCAATAATATACACAAAATTGAGACCGATTCCCACACTGTTGGAATTCACAGGATCTGAAAGAATATTCTTTCTTTAATCATTTAAGACATTAGTGAAAACTACCTTTTTGAGCAGTGCTGATGAATCGCCCACTGTGTAAGCAATTTCAAGATTTTGGCCCACTGGCATTGAAATAAGGTTAATATTCAGTTGCAAGAAAAAGTTTGTGAACCCTTTGCAATTACCTGGCTTTCTGCATAAAATGTGGTCTGATCTTCCTCTAGGTCACAATAATCTCACTGATCAACACACACACGAAATGCTGGAGGAACTCAGCAGCCCAGGCAGCATCAACAGAAAAGAGTAATCAACGTTTCGGGCTGAAACACTTCGGCAGGACTGGAGAAAAAAAGCTGAGGAGTAGATTTTAAAGGTGGAGGGAGGGGAGAAAGAAACAATAGGTGAAACATGAAGAGGGAGGGGATAAAGTAGAGAGCTGGGAAGTTGATTGGTGAAAGAGAAAGACGACCATGGAAGAAAGGTGGGGGGGAGGGGAGCACCAGAGGGAGACAATGGGCAGGCAAGGAGATGAGGTGAGAGAGGGAAAAGGGGATGGGAAATGGTGAAGGAGAGGGAGGTTGGGGGCATTACCGGAAATTTGAGAAATCAATGCTCATGCCATCAGGCTGGAGGCTACCCAAACATGGAGTTGTTTCTCCAACCTAAGTGTGGCACCACCACGACAGTGGGGGAGGCCATGGATGGACATATGGGAATGGGGAGTGAAATTAAAAAGGGTGGCCACTGGGAGATCCCGCTTTTTCTGGTGGACGAAATAGAGGTGCTTGGCAAAGTGGTCTCCCAATCTACAGGAGGCCACACCAGAAGCACCAGACACAGTATATGACCCCAAAAGCCTCACAGGAGAAGTGTCGCCTCACCTGGAAGGACTTTTTAAAGCACTGAACGGTAGGGAGGGAGGAGGTGTAGGGGCAGGTGTAGCACTTGTTCCGCTTGCAAGGATAAGTGGCAGGAGGGAGATCAGTGGGGAGGGACAAATGGACAAGGGAGTTGTGTAGGGAGCGATCCCTGCGGAAAGCAGAAAGTGGAGGGGGGAGGGGGTGGGAAATATGTGCTTGGTGGTGGGATCCCATTGGAGATGGCAGAAGTAGCAGAGAATTATGTGCTAGACGCAAAGGTTGATGGGGTGGTAGGTAAATTTGGAGAATTAGTGCTGCTCCTCAACTTTTTCTCTCCAGTCCTGCCAAAGGGTTTCAGCCTGAAGCATTGACTGTACTCTTTTCCATAGATGCAGCCTGGTCTTATGAGTTCCTCCAGCATTTTGTGTGTGTTGCTCGGATTTCTAGCACCTGCAGATTTTCTCGTTTGTGAATAGACACACACCATCTGCCTAAACTAATAACACACAAACAATTGTACTTCTCGTCAATTCTGAGTACACCATTTAACAATCACAGTCTAGGCTCAAAAATTTTGTGAACCTCTGCGGTAATGCCTTCCACAAAAGCTATTTGGAGTCAGGCGTTCCAGTCAATGAGATGAGATTAGATGTGGATTGTAGAGGTGCCCTGCCCCATAAAGAAGACAAAGTCAGGTTACCAACAGAGCCTGCTCTTCTCGAAGAAGATCTGTTTATGTGCAACATGCCTCAACCAAAACAAATTTCAGAGGACTGTAGAATTATAGAGATGCATGAAGCTGGAAAAAGCTACAAAAGCATTTCTAAAGACCTGAGTGTTCATCAGTCCACAGTAAGAGAAATTAACTACAAATGGAGGAAGTTCAGTACTGTTGCTACTCTCCCTAGGAGTGGGCATCCTGCAAAGATCACACCAGGAGCACAACGTGCAATGCTGAAGAAGGTGAAAAAGAACCCATGGTTAACAGCAAAAGACCTTCAGAAACCTCTAGAACTGACTAAAGTCTCTGTTCATGTGTCCACTATAAGAAAAACACTGACCAAGAATGGTGTTCATGGAAGGACACCATGGAGGAAACCACTGCTCTCCAAAAAAAAAACACTGCTGTTTTGTCAAAAGTACACCTGGCAACACTTCTGGGACAATGTTCTGAGGACAGATGAGACAAAAGTTGAACTTTATGGCAGAAATGAATTTTGCTGTTTAGAGGAAAAAGGACACAGCACACCAACACCAAAACCTCATCCCAACTGTGAAGTACAATGGAAGGAGCTTTATGGTTTGGGGCTGCTTTGCTGCCTCAGGGCCTGGACAACTTGCAATCATTGAGGGAACAATGAATTCAAAACTATATCACAATACTTTACAGGAGAATGTCAGGGTAGCGGTCCGTTAGCTGAAGCTTAATTGAAGTTGGATGATGCAACCTGACAATGATCCGAAAGACAAGAGTAAATCAATGACAGAATGGTTTAAAAATATGAAAATTTGTGTTTTGGAATGACCATGTCAGAGTCCAGACTTTAACCAATTGAGATGCTGTGGCATGACCTGAAGAGGGCTGTTTATGGAAGATATCCCAGAAATACTGATGAACTGAAACAGTTTTGTATGGAGGAATGGTCTAAAATTAATCCTTACTTTTGTACAAGTCTGATTAGCAGCTACAGGAAACGTTTGTTGGAGGTTATTGCTGTTAAAGGAGGTTCGACCAGTTATTAAATACAAGGATTCACATACATTTCCCAGACTTCACTGTGAATGATTAAACAATGTATTCAATAAACAACTGTTTGAGAGTTATTAGTTTAGGCAGATTCTGGTTGTGTAAAGGGCTCACAAACTTTTTCTTGCAAAGGTGCCATGCAACTTGCAGCTTGTGGCAGCTTGCTGCTGTTAGCCTCATCTTTCAAGAATGCTTAGATTACGAGTTTGGGAGATGTTACTGAAGATACCTTGGCAATGTGTCTTAGAAGTGATAAACACCAAAGTTGTAGTATATTTGTGGTGGAGGGAGGCAACATTTAGTGGCAGATGGAATGCAAATCAAATAGCTGTTTTCTTATTGATGGTTTCAATAATTCAACATCGACAATCTCAGGGTTGTATGTGGTGACAGGTGACTATGGTGATAACTTTTTAACTTTCAACTTAGCTAGAGCTCATTCAACCAAACAGTAGAGGTCATCCAGCCAAATGCACACCTGATTTATAAATGGCAAACAGGCTCTGTAAAATCTAGTGAAATGGTTACTAATTCCTGTAACTCAGATCCTCAAGATTTTGAAATGACTGCAATTTAAATATATACAATATATTAGAAGGATCGACCAGCTGATCTATATCCTGATATATCCATCTTTCTCAGTAACCTGAATCTGCATCATCTGCAGAATTTCTAATCATACTTCCTACATTCTCATCTAAATTATTTACATATATAACAAGCAAAAAAAAAAGATCCCAGCACCAATCCCCACAGTACACCACTTGTTACAGCTTTCTAGTCAGGAAAACATCTTTTCATCCTACACTTTTCCGATCCCTTGTGCCTTACCTTTGGACCAGCATACTATGGAGGACTTGTTTTGTGTAAAGTTGAGATTTACACATTTTGAGAAGTGTGCAGTGGTCACTACCATCACAACTAGTGACTTGCCACAGTCAGAGCAAGAAAATGACCAAGAAGCTATTTCCCTTGTGTCAGTTCTTTCACCATCTGCTGCAGATCCAGTCTGCTATCTACGACAGTAGGTGCCAAGCCATTCTTGACTTTGAAATCCTTCATCCAGAATACATTCCATACCCTTGTCACTCCCAGAGTTCCTTGTTCAACATAACCTGAGAGAGGATAGTCGATGGTAATTAGGTTTACTTATCTGTTTTTACTCTGATGAACTGAGATATCATGGGTGTTGAGAACTCCTGCTGCCACTATCTCTGTCATGGATTGGTAAGACAAAGGATATACCCAGTAATTCTGGTAAATGAGCCTGGTGCATTACTGAAAAGTACCACTTGTGAATGTGACTTGTGAGTCAGTGAACCAACTCGCCCCCTTTGGTATGATACCATTATTAGTGATGTTAGTGAGGGGAGACATGTAGGGTTAAATGATTTGAAATGGCTTTTTCTGTCAGTGGCTGTGTCTAAAGATCCCTCAGATTCTTGTTTAAGCAGTTTGATATAACCCAGTAACTCCTAAAGTCACTTCAGAAGACACATAAAAGTCAAATATGATGAATCTGTGGAATTACTCACCCAAGGACACTAGAGGATATCAATAAACTAGCTAGCTAGGCCTTTGCATCAAGTGTTTCCCAGTTACCTTAACTGTTATTTTTTTTTACTTCTGACTCATTGAAAAAAGGAACTTAGTTTAGCACTGGTAGTAGAATTCTCACCTACCACTCAGGAGGCTGAGGTTCAATTCCCATTCAGTGACCACCAAGTAATTTCAATGAGTGCGCGTGAGCTTGCCCGACCTCTCGCCATTTTAAAATCTGATATTTGATGAACAAAAAGTAATGCAGATCAGTCTGTCATCATCTGAACACGAACTGCTCTTCCTACTGCTCAGTTCCTGTTCAATTCCCCTAGCTAACGTTTACTAGCTAAGATATAAAGGGACAAATGGTCGACTTTGTGCCGTAAATCTTTATGATTATAAGTTCCCCAGCTGTGCATGGGATTTGAATTGAGGCAACTGGATTACATCTCCAGTACCTTTATATTAAAAAATTGCACCTACCAGATATAAAAGCCCACTAAGCCCAATGTTCAAGTTCCCTCTGTGTGTTAGACACAAAACCCCTGTTCTTACACAATTGGAATTCCCCTCTGAGCGTGTTTAACACAAGATCTCTGTACTTACACAGTTGGAATTCCTTGGATCTGAATCGGAGTTGGATGTAAAATTCCCTTCTTCTTCAAGCCTTTCAAAATTGCTGGAATCATAGGACCAAGAACTTTATGAGGAACCACAGATCAGATACAGCTTGGATCCCACATTCTCTGAGACAGAGCTAGGACAGCAGCAGCACATCGTGCGTAAGTGGTACAACACTTGCCATTCTCCTAATGAATTCCAGTCCTCGAGAAAATAGCTCAAATTGCATCAACTTTTCATCAGTGATGTTGAAAATCAAAAGCTCAGTGGCCAGGCATGGAGCTCAGAAGATGCATTTCCGTTAGTTTTCAATCTAATCAACAAATTGCAACATGACAACGCAACAACAGCTTTTTGCATGGACTCCGTAGAGCAAGCTATCCATTGCCACAGTTCCTGATTATAAGTTGCATATTGATACACCGAGTGTATAATGAAGCGACTGACATTCCTCACAACTTACAATGGACATGCTCAAGGAAAAGCAATGCATTCAACAGAGCCTGCAGGCAGTAAAGAACAAATTTAACAATCCATTCCAACAGCAAGAGTAGGATTTAACCATAGTAAATGCCACTGGATCCAGTGTGAATGCTAATGTTTAGGATTTCATTACTGTTTTATTCTGTTGGATTGTATGTTTTAGGAACAAGCTTGGGAAAGTTTGCACAATATGAAATTATCAGAGGTTTTATTCAGAGTCTAGGACCAAGGGCTGCACTGAGATGAGAGAAACTTCTTCAACACGTACAAACAAGCTGGAGGAACTCGGCAGGTCGGACAGCATCCGTGGAAACGAGCAGTCAATGTTTCGGGCCGAGACCCTTTGTCAGGACTGAAGAAGTGAAGAGAAACGTCTTCACTTGGAGAATGGTGAACTCATGGAATTCTCTATGCTGAAGGGATACAATGACTCAGTCACTCAGTTCATTTAACACAAAGGTAGATCTCTAGATACTAAGGAAACCAAAAGGTTTTCAGAGAGAAATTATATTGAGGTAAACTCAAATGGAAGATGGAGTGGGATTGAAGTGGCAAATTCCGCTGCCTTCTCCTGTAATTTTAAGATACCTTGTAAAACAGACAAACCCAATATTGATGGAACCGACTAGAAATCAGCGTTCACCATTGACTAAACAAATGATTCTTTGTTTTATACAACACATGCACTTAGGTGTTATCTGTGGATGACTGGGTGGCAAGACATACAGAGGACAAAGAAGGGCATCAGGGCCCATCTACAGACCAGGTCCATGATCAAGGCTGAAGCTCCAGCACAGTACTGAAAGAACTGCTTGGTCAGTTCAGACACAACGTTAAAAAGTGGGGCAATCTTTGTCCCAACTAATAGTCATTCCTAAATCAACACAACTAAGCCAGTATCTGGTTTAATAGATGACTTTTTCTGGGGTTTTACTGTGCTCAATCAGGTAACCATGATCGCTAGATTATTAGATTGACTACTTTTCTAAAGTCTGGGATGTTCCAGTGCCATTAAATCCTCAATTGACTCCTTGCTAGCCCTGAGGGCCCAGTAACTAGTCCTTCACCACCAGGGCTCAATCACGCTTACCTGGTGGGAATTTCATTTCTCTGAAGTGTTTGACAGGACACGGCAAACCTTCCCCCTCCACCAAGATATGGTATTTCTTCCGCACTCGGTCATTGCGAGCTTCAGGCATGGAACGTATATACCGAGGTGGTTTCCAGCTGCAGAGACAGGTCCATGTTACTGGTTATTTAACGACCAACAACCCAATCACCTGAAGACCATACATGCTCTCAGAGCTGTAAACCATGCAATTCAAAAGTTTGCTGCTCGATTCAAAACATAGGTATTTCAAATTACTAGGTAGAACTACACACCATAATTACAGCCAAAAAACACTCTTCACCCGACAAGTGGCACAGAAGGGCAGAGCAGCAGCCATCAGTCAGCACCAGAAACCCAGGTCCAACCCGACTTGGGGCACAATGTGTACTCTGTACGTTCTCCACATGACTGTGAGGACTTCTCTCATCTCCGTCAGCACCAGAAACCCAGGTCCAACCCGACCTGGGGCACAATGTGTACTCTGTACATTCTCCACATGACCATGAGGACTTCTCTCATCTCAGCCATCAGTCAGCACCAGAAACCCAGGTCCAACCCGACTTGGGGCACAATGCGTACTCTGTACATTCTCCACATGACCATGAGGACTTCTCTCATCTCAGCCATCAGTCAGCACCAGAAACCCAGGTCCAACCCGACTTGGGGCACAATGTGTACTCTGTACATTCTCCACATGACCATGAGGACTTCTCTCATCTCAGCCATCAGTCAGCACCAGAAACCCAGGTCCAACCCGACCTGGGGCACAATGCGTACTCTGCACATTCTTCACGACCATGAGGACTTCTCTCATCTCCGTCAGCACCAGAAACCCAGGTCCAACCCGACCTGGGGCACAATGTGTACTCTGTACATTCTCCACATAACCATGAGGACTTCTCTCATCTCAGCCATCAGTCAGCACCAGAAACCCAGGTCCAACCCGACTTGGGGCACAATGTGTACTCTGTACATTCTCCACATGACTGTGAGGACTTCTCTCATCTCCGTCAGCACCAGAAACCCAGGTCCAACCCGACCTGGGGCACAATGTGTACTCTGTACATTCTCCACATGACCATGAGGACTTCTCTCATCTCAGCCATCAGTCAGCACCAGAAACCCAGGTCCAACCCGACTTGGGGCACAATGCGTACTCTGTACATTCTCCACATGACCATGAGGACTTCTCTCATCTCAGCCATCAGTCAGCACCAGAAACCCAGGTCCAACCCGACTTGGGGCACAATGTGTACTCTGTACATTCTCCACATGACTGTGAGGACTTCTCTCATCTCCGTCAGCACCAGAAACCCAGGTCCAACCCGACCTGGGGCACAATGTGTACTCTGTACATTCTCCACATGACCATGAGGACTTCTCTCATCTCAGCCATCAGTCAGCACCAGAAACCCAGGTCCAACCCGACTTGGGGCACAATGTACATTCTCCACATGACTGTGAGGACTTCTCTCATCTCCGTCAGCACCAGAAACCCAGGTCCAACCCGACTTGGGGCACAATGCGTACTCTGTACATTCTCCACATGACTGTGAGGACTTCTCTCATCTCCGTCAGCACCAGAAACCCAGGTCCAACCCGACTTGGGGCACAATGCGTACTCTGTACATTCTCCACATGACTGTGAGGACTTCTCTCATCTCCGTCAGCACCAGAAACCCAGGTCCAACCCGACTTGGGGCACAATGCGTACTCTGTACATTCTCCACATAACCATGAGGACTTCTCTCATCTCCGTCAGCACCAGAAACCCAGGTCCAACCCGACCTGGGTCACAATGTGTACTCTGTACATTCTCCACATGACCATGAGGACTTCTCTCATCTCAGCCATCAGTCAGCACCAGAAACCCAGGTCCAACCCGACTTGGGGCACAATGCGTACTCTGTACATTCTCCACATAACCATGAGGACTTCTCTCATCTCCGTCAGCACCAGAAGCCCAGGTCCAACCCAACCTGGGTCACAATGTGTACTCTGTACATTCTCCACATGACCATGAGGACTTATTACTGATCACTAATTACTCAACTTCCTCTTGTATGGCTGAGTGGCAAAAGAAGCTGATGAGCATGTGAATGAGAATAAATTGTAGGGTTACAGGGAAGGGGGAGAATGGAATTGATGGGACAGCCCTTCAGGGAACTGGCATGGACATCATGGGCCAAGTGGTCTCCTTCTCTTTGCGATAAGAAAACTCAATATGGAAGTAATTTCTCTCTGCTGGACAACAACACTTACACAACGAATTCTCCTGGTACGTGATAATATTTATTTTTCCATTTTCTGTTTTAAAGTTTTGCATTAACCAATGGCATTTCTGCAATATTCACACAGAGCTGCTGATGCATTGGTATAGCAGAGGGTTTCAATCAGAACTCAATTAATTGCTGTCATTGACAATTAGATCATGGAAGCCACACCAACTGCCCCTGCTTTAGCCTCCCCCATAGACATGTACACCGAACACTAACAAAACTAGAACTGTTTAGTCAGGAAGCACACACACTCACCTGGTTTTGATTGGGTCATCATAGGTGATACCCTTTGCCATTTCCTTCACAGACATCAGGGCTGCAATTGAAACAAAGTCAGTTATGATAGGAATGTCAAACAATGCCCATCATGGGCAAAAAAACCTGCAGCACCCCCTCCACTTACACAAACCAGGCCTTCGTCATCTCAACACAGGTAAAATATATGGTCTGATCCCTCCTAGCCTGCAAGACATTCCCTTGATCTTTCTCAGGCTAGAAATGCTTCAGCCTTTGTTGATGCAGAACAATGCTAATTGTTGTAATCCAGTAATCAAAAGAAAAGGTTCAACTTCAACAGCATTGCTCTCCGTTGGAAACACAAACTCCTCTCAACTCAAAAAGCCACAAAGCCAGCAAGGCCAGAATCACTGCATGCACAATAGCAGCAAGTTGAAAAGACGAAGGAACATACAACAAGGACCGATCACTGTCAAATAATAAATAAGTTATTTATACTGAAGGTCAAGATCATGAACTGAAACAACTGTGGGAATGTGGATAGGCAAGGCAGGCTGCATGGTACGAATTACTGGTAAAATATTATCATAAATTGTAGTTAAACAAACCCTTCATCACACCTTGTTCATGTCAACCAAGGTACTCTCATTTGCCTGCATTTGGTCCATATCCCTCTGTCTATACAATGTGCAAATGCCTTTTAAACACTGTAGTTGTACCCGCCACTACAGCTTCGTCTGGCAGCTCACTCCACATAAACACCCCCTTCTGTGGAAGAAGTTACTCCTTAGGTCACTTTAAATTTTTTCCCCTCTCACCTTAAATCCATTTCCTCTAGTTCTAGACTCACCTACCCTGGTAAAAAAAACTGGGACCATTCACCTTATCTGACTCCATGCTTACTGACTTGGAGTGAACAATAATTTAAAAAGTAGAGATGAATAGAGTTCAGCAAAATTGCCACCTGAGGGGTGTCACACTAATGTCTGGCCGGGTGTCAACTCAAAAAGCTGTCTAATCACAGCCAATCTCAGCCACAGCACTGGAGAATTTTTTTCCAGATGAACCTACTATCAATGTAGCATAACCATTGCAAATGGATGTGCAAACCATCCCGAGGATAAAGTAGGAGACAAGTTAGCAAGGCCTGGTTTTGCATAGTCCACACCCTAACCCAACACACACAGTAAGCTCCTGCTGGGCTTGGCCAGGTTCTACATCATAAATAAATTTTTAAAAAGTAAGCAACGTTCAGAAACAACAGATGATGACAAAGAGGAATCCGCTGAATTTGAGAAAACAGCTGGAATTCTGAAGAAAATACCAGAAGGTACTAATGAAAGCTTTTAGATGCTTGAGAAGCAAAGAAGAGAATTAAGATAAAGGCAGGAAATTAAGGAAGGAGCAAAGGAAATGGAAGGGAGAACACACTGAAGGGAGGAGATGAGATGCTTTGTGCTCAGTTTTCAATAAAGAGACATGTCAACAATATGAGAAAGAGGGAGAGAGTAATAGAAAAACCATTTTTGGCAGTTAATAAATAGGAAACTGGAAAATTCAATGTTCACACCACCAAGTTTTAGGTTATCTAAACAGAATACAAAATGTTGTTTTTCCAATTTAGTGTCTAGCCTCACACTGGCAGTGCAGAAGTCTGAGGACAGACAGGTCAGTGTGGGAGTTGGGAGGAGAGATAAGATGACATGCAATCAGAAGCCATTTCAGTCTGAGCACAGGTATTCCATAAACCATTGTCACACCAACCAACAGCTTGGTCTCCCTGGAGTAGTGGAGGCATGTACAAAATACAATAAACAAGAATGGGAGAGGTGCACGGGAATCTCTTCCTCCCCTGGAGGAGCTGGACAGTGGTGAGAGAGGTGGTGTAGGGACAGAATTGCATCTTCTATTGTTTCCAGGTGACAAAAAGTGTGGGTGAAAAGTGATGAGCACTCAAGGGAAACATGGAAGAGTGGTCCAGAAATAGGGGTGGGAGGGAGAGAGAAAGATGCAACTGGTGATTGGATCCTGTCATTGCAACTAGTGGAAATGGCAAAGTATGCTGGTTGTGGGGGGTAATGACCAACTCTAACTCTGCTCTGCTTGGTGGGGGGAAATGTTGGGGAAGAAGAGGATACTTAAGTAGTACTGGAATGGGAACCTTCATCTTGAGGACAGATACAACAGAGAGAAAATGAGAGAAGAGGTAGGTATCCTTACTGGAGATAAAGTGGGAGGGGGGTAGTCAAGATAATTGTGGGAGTCAGCAAGAGTTTTGAGGATAATATGTCTCCCAAGGTAAGGAAATGAGGAAGAAGGGAATTGAATACTATGCTAATGAAGACTGCTTGGACAAGGAAGTGGCCAAGACCTATTTTTAACAGAAAAATGGTTACAATAAAAAGATGGAAGAATTCAACAAACCAAAGGACAAAGCTTTGGTTCCCTTATATTCTAAGAAGATAAAAGACAGCACCCATACACACCTATAAATAGCAAAATCAATAGTGGTAGAACACCAAATATTTAACCCAAATTCTAAAAATGGGAGACAGATTAATCTAGCAAACTCTAGACTGTTTACTTTAACAACGGTACCAGAAAAACTAGAGTAGTTTCTACAAGGATAGGATGAGGCCAAAATAATGAGAATCCAACACAGTACACTTGTGGCATTAGTGCCATATGAAGGCAGGATGGGAATAATGGGGTTAGAGAAAGCGTGGCGAGTAGGCTGGCATTGGAAGTTTAGGGCAGGCTGGATACAGAGGGGCAAGGACCAGACCGGTAGGAATATATGAAGAGAGGTATCAGGGGTGGTATCTAGGGTGGAGGCCAAAGTGGAAATAGAAAGGTAGAGGGTCAAGATGATAGGGATTTTACAAGGACATGGTGAGGATGGAAAAAACTTAGCAAGGTGGGAACAGTGGGGGAATAAGGCCCAAGAGCCTAATTTCGGAAAAGAGCAATTCAGTGATGAAATTTTACAGTATATGTGGGTTGCTAGCATTTATTGCCCTTGTGAAGGTAATGAAGGAGATAGCCTTCCAGAACTGTTGCAAACCTTGTGGCATTGCCCCTCCACCCAAACTTAGGATTTAGAGGCAACAATGATGAAAAGTATATAGATATTTCCAAGTCACGGTGATGAGCAATTTGCATTTTGTTGCTAATACACACAGCAGCCACAGTGTGCCAGTGACAGAGGGAATGAATGTTTAGGGTGCTGTCACAAATCAACAAGTTTCCATGTCATATGTAGGTGATAATAAATCTGATTCTGATTCTGGACAGGGTCCCAGTAGAGTGATCTGCGATAGTAATGCCTTTGAATGTCAAGGCAGGACTCCCTGCTGTTAGAGATGGTCTGTGGCATGAACGTTCTGGTCACTTATCAGCCTGGGCTCGAACGTCATTTGGGTGTTGCTGCACGCAGGTGCAGACTGCTTAATTTGCCGAGGAACTAGAAATGGAAATGAACATTGCGCAATCTGTGAATGTATCCCCTTTCTAAAACTTGCAGAGGACAGCACTGGATAGGGATGAAAAGGTGAGGCAGCAGAATGGATAGATAGATAGATAGATACTTTGATCCCAAAGAAAATTAGTAGCAGTAGGAGACACAGTAGAATGATAACAGTGTGCTGAGAGCACTGAGTGGGGAAAGAAGCGAAGAGCGTAGGGTGGATATAAAGGTATGGGTGGGTACAATGGTGACTGGTTTGTGTAGGAATAGGATCGTTAGGAAGAGATAGGGTGGAATCAGAAGAACTTGAGAGACAGGATGGGAATAAAAGCAGTGTGAGATTTGAGGGAGAAAAGTCAAGATGCGATAGTGGAATACAGGCAGACCGGTGATGATTTACCAGAAAGTAGGACAAGCAAAGTGGGATTAGTGGAGGTGGATATTAAGAACGAGAACTTGGGAATGGGGAGGTGAAGATGCAATGTAAAAAATGAGAGGCACAGGGCAGGGGTGAGTAGCAAGATGAGAATAGAATACAGGGATAGGCTATGTACGCAGACACAAGGATAGAACGGAAATGGAGGAACCAGATGGCAGGTTGGAAGTGGTGGGGGGGGGGGGGGTGTAGGAGACTCATACACAATGTAAACAGTGGCACCCAATGGCCTGTTTCTTTTGTAGAGTGAATGTTACAGCCCACTGTTCCCACGTTTAAACTGACCTCTGCCTTCAGCGACACTTTCCAAAATTTTTTCCTCTTCTTTCAGTCGTTTTTCTTTAGCAGATTCTTTGCGTGCTATAAAACACAATCCACACGATCAGCACTTTCAAAGCTCGCATTCAAAACCCAAACATCGTGAACACTATTACTGATGCCGAACTGAACTGTTCTGACTCCATCCACCCCCAACCCCACATCCCATGTGTGTTATTGGTACTTTCAACAGAACATTTGCTCCTGTGAGTGCCTGATGCTGAGGTTCACACTACCCAATGTCCCAGCCCCTTTGCAAACACCCACAACCCCACCTTGACTTTCAGACTTCTTTGCATTTAACTGTAAGTTTCCATCTCCCCATTCTCTCACAAGTTTCCAATTACCTTTCATTCTGTTGTTAGACTACCCCAGCCCAACATTACCCACATCAAGCCTCCTGGTCTCACATTTGTTGAAGGAATGCCTAGCAGTGCCTTGCTGTTAACTGACAGCAAGACAGGCTCCTCCCACAGAGCTCCCAGCTCCCAGTCCCAACTCAGATGGAAATGCTGGACCTTCTGCTTTTTCCTTCAGCTGCTGGTGCTGGTCCAGCAGACTGATATTGGATCGTGGTCCCAGAGGGCCATCGCCGTCATCTTCTCTGTGGTCACTGCCGCTGTCCTGGTCATCATGCACGACACCTTTCCTCCTCATCCGTGCCAACTTCTCCATCTGTGCACACGACACAGGAGAAATCAGTCACCAGAAAGGGTTAAACCAGAACATTACCAGTGCTTCCCCCAGCAGTCACTTCAACTCTGCAAAGTAAAAATATTGTTGAGTATCTGAAATAAACAGAAAATGTTGGAAATCCTCAGTAGGTCAGGTGGGGAGAATGGAACAGAGTTTGTCATCCAGATTGATGACTCTTTGGGCACAAGACAATATCATTGAGACTGCATGGCTAGCATTTCATCCATGCCAGTCTGTCGACAAAACACATCCAATCTATTCTGCGACTGTGGAAGTTGCAGTAAGGCAAGGGTTAACATAATATTAAGGGAAGGATAGAGTGCAGACAAGGCAAGAAAGGTCTTTGAAGAGCACAGAAGAGAACTGCAGCCATTTCACGATAAGAATATAACAAAAGTATGCAAAAGAGACACAGTAACTAAGCGACAATTGCTTTAATAACTTCAAAATATCATATGTGAATGGCAGTTCATCCCTGAGCAGTTCAGGGATTCACACCTCTACTGTCAACGGCGATTGATTTTGCATGTAAGAATTTCAAACATACAGTTTACCAAATGGTCAACAGCCATAACTGCTTGTCAATTCTATATAAAAATAGCATTTTTCCTGTTCTGATTTCAGTATAGTGTGGAGACATGCTGCTCACCTTGTGCACAAGCAAAATACAGTATGCTTGAGGAATGAGTGCACGTACTCAGAGCCCGGTTAATCGGCAACACTAACTTGAATGCTATAATATAGTCAAAGAAGCACCAAAGAAATGGAATGTAAAATGTTTTCAACTGTCTTAATTTTCTTGCAATCTGTTTATATACTTGAATCAACACAGGTCCATGAAGAAGGAACTAATTATCTTACAAATTTGACTAAGTTCTTTTGAAGAGGTGACCAAGTGAAATGATAGGGCAGGCCACAGAGATAGTCGAGGCGGGTGTGGAAGTTAAGAACACATTGGATCCAGGATGAGCTAGCCAACAGAATGCTGTGCAAAAGTCTTAGGCACATGTAAAAAAAATCTGTAAAGCAAACATGCTTTCAAAAATAAACCAATGAAATGTGTGACCACTCTTTGCCTTTAAAACTGCATCAATTCTCTTAGATACACTGTCATGAAATTTTATAAGAAAATCAACTGATAGGTTGTCCCAAGCATCTTGGAGAACTTGCCACAGTTCCTCTGCAGACTCTGACTGTCTCACTTGCTTGTCTCTCTAGGTAATCCCAGACAGCCTCCATGATGTTGAGATCATGGTTCTGTGAAGGCCACACCATTTGTTGCAGAACTCCCTGTTCTTCTTTTTGCTGAAGATGGTTCTTTATGACCTTGGCCATGTGTTTGGGGGCATTGTCCTGCTGCAGAATTAAGTCGGGACCCATCAGACGCCTCCCTGATGGTATTGTGTGTGATGGATGAGAATCTACTTGTTCTTCTCAGCATTGCGGGTTCAATTAATTTTGACCAGATCACCAACTTCATTTGTAAAACTGCAGCCCTAAACCTGCAAGGAACCTCTGTTGTGCTTCACTATTGGCTGCAGACACTCATCCATGTAGTGTCTCTAGGGATAAACTGCCATCTCTTTGAGCCAAAAATGTAAATTTAGACTAGTCAGTCAGTCCAGAGCACTTGCTGCCATCATTCAGCTCCCCAGCCCTCGTGCATTTGTGTCTGGTGAGTCTCTTGGCTTTGTTTCCACTTCAGAGGAATGTCTTTGTGGCAGCAACTCCTCTACGAAGACTTCTCCGGACTGTAGAGGGGTGTTCCAGTGGTTCCTGCCAGTTCAGAGCTGATAGCTGTGCTAGATTTCTTCGATGTAGAAGGGACGTCAGTTTGATGTATCTCGTCTGCTGCAACCAATTTCTGTGGCCGACCACTGCATTTCTGGAACTCAACCTTGCCTGTTTCTTTGCGCTTCTCCAGAAGAGCTTGAACAGCATACCTTGAAACTCCTGACTACCACAAAATTTCTGCTTGAGAGAGAGCTTGCTGATGCAGGGTGACCATCTTGAGTCTTATTGCTCCGCTCACTCTTGCCAAGGTGCAAGATTTGAAGGTTAAACTGTCACATCTTTCACACCCTCGCCTTTTAGTCTAGTTGCCCTTCACTCAGTTTGATTCTTTTTACACCAGTTTCTGTTTCAGTTAACCAGTTTAGCTCATTCAATTCATTATGTCATTGATGATTGGCACCTGTTTATTATCTTTGTTTAATCTGACACTGGGCTCGATACCTACAAAGTACATAGTTTCCTGAAAGTGGCAACATAGGTAGGGCAGTAAATGGTAAAACATGTTTGTTTTCATTAGCCCAGGCATGGAGTGCTATGTTGGGATGCCAGGTTACAGTTGTACAGAAAGTTGGTTAAGCCACACTTATGTCCCGAGTCCTGATGAAGGGACTCGGCCTGAAACATCATGTGTTCATTCCTCTTCATTGATGCTGCCCGACCTGCTGAGTTCCTATTTGTTGCTCTGGATTTAAAGCAACTACAGAATCTCTTGAGAGTATTAAGCACAGCTCTGGTCACCAAACTACATGCAGGATGTGATTAAGCAAGAGAGGACAGTTCCTGGATTGGAGGGCTTGGGTTATCAGGAAGGTTTGGATAGGCTAGGTCTGTTTGGTTCTCCTGGAGTAAAGGAGGCTGAGAAATGATTAGAGGTATGTAAAAGTATGAGGGGCAAAGACAGGGTCAATAGCTGGAGTCCGTTTTCCATGGTGTGAGGTGTTTAAAATTAAAGGGCAGACTTTTGGGATGAGAGGGAGGTGGTCTAAAGGGAATCTGATGGATGATTTTTTCACAGAGTAGCTGGTGTTAAATGAGCTGCCAGAGGTGGTGGTGGAGGCAGGAACAGTAACAACATTTAAAAGGCACCTTGACAGGTACTCAAATGAGGAGATAAGAGGGCTATGGAATTAATACAGATCACTGGGATTAGTATAGATAGTCATCTTGGTGAGCACAGACACAGTTGGCTGAAGGGCCTGTTTCTATGCTGTATAACTTGAGTGACAGAAATTGTTCTGCACTTATTTACAAAATGTCATGCCTGAAGGAATCTCTCTCTCTCTCTCTCTCCATCTTCCTACTGGAGATTCCCAGACTCGTGTGGTGATCCCTCAAACAGGATTCAACAGAAGGCCATCTTCCGAGCACTCTGTTATAATTTCCCCAATTACAGAATGCTCAGCTTCTTTTCTCAACACTCCTTTTGATAAAATTTCACCACTCTCCATTTACATTTGCTTTTCTCTGGAGTATATAAACACAAATGCTTTCCACTCGAGGAATAGGAAATAGCAGAACGTAATCTGTCAGCCAGTTGCTCTGTTCAGAGTTCCTGGAGAAACTGAAGGTGCCCACAAGCCTTCACTCCGGTATGGTTTCCCTGAAAGGCAAAATGTAATCTGTGTTCTCCCACTCCATTGTCCACCTCCCAGACTGGAAGAACATGATACAAACACCACTCCTGTTATAAGTTTAAGGAGTGACAAAATGTCAAATCTCAAACACACTCTCTCTTTGCTAATTTCTCAGAGATTCAGAAAAGAACAAGACAGGATGCCCAGATAAATAGATCAGAGGACTCCAGTTGGTTCTGTTGTATCACTCCCAAAAACATGATCACAGCTTTGGAAAGTACATCCAGCAGCAGGGTGAAATTGAACAGCAATATACTGAACAGGGCAGAGTCACTTACCATGTTCTGCTTTCTCTGTTTAACAGGAACATATGGAATATATTCCTCCTCGTCATCCTCATCTTCAGATCGTGCACGCTAAAATACAAAAAAAAACAAAGAGCTGGAAGAGCCAATCTCTATTCGGTTGATACGGTAGAGGGGTGCGGTAACCTTCTCACATGACAATCAGCAAGCAGGATGCTGCATTCAACCCTCCCAAACCGGAGTGGACACAAGCACACGTACCTGGAACTGAGTAACATAAGGTGGGTCACTGTCCGTGATGGTTTTAGAGATCTATCTTAAGGAATAAATGATGAGGAATAAAGGAAAAGGGAGTAAGCATTCAGCTTGAAAGCTATTTTGCTATTCAGCTGCACTGCCAATCCATTAACCCCAGCAGCTCCTGTACTGTGCTCCTTCACAAAACATAAGCCTTGAAACTTCTGAATCAGCCCTTCTCAGTTTTCAAATTCCCGACATTTTTTTTTGAGAGAACAGTCTTTTGGTCCTCCTCCAGAAAGTCATAGTTGTTATTTGAAACATGAGAAAATCTGCAGATGCTGGAAATCAAGCAACACATAAAATGCTGGAGGAACTCAGCAGGCCAGGAAACATCTATGGAAAAGAGTAAACAGTTGACATTTCAGGCCAAAACCCTTCATTGAGACTCAGAGATAATATGGATAGACGATTGGCTCGGCATAATTAGGTCTGTTTTTCTATTGGTGAGACATACTGTGGAGTAGCGTGGTCATCAGCGTTTTTACAGTTTATATAAACAACCTGGATGAAGGCACTAGAGATAGAGTTGCTTAATTTGCTGATGACACAAACAAACATTATCTAAGAAGTTGTGCAGCTCAGGGGTGAAGTGGGTGGGACCCAAGCGCCTGAGCACACAATTCACAAAAGGCTAGTGTGTAGGTACAGCAGACAATACAGAGATCTACCACAACGTTACTGTTCATTGCCAGAGGAACTAAATGGAGAAATCCCGACATTGTTTGTCAGACATGTGTAACTCCCTGGGTCGCCTCAGGCTCGCTCAGCTCGTTTCGTCTAGGGGGAGCAGCCTTCGGCCCCGCCAAACTGGGTAATCAGCTGGTGTGGATGCTGTGTGATGTCCCCGCCTCGCCCAAAAACAGACAGTACACCATATGCGATTAAATGAGTACAATTTATAAAGGTTACTATAACTAAGTGATTAATAACGATACAGTATATATGAAGAGAAAATTAAAGAAAAGGCGCCAAACTTATCAAAGTCCAAACCACTTCGTGCACAGCCGTTGGAGCTCAATTTCTGAAGTCTTCTGGCCACTATTCGCTCCCCTCCGAACTCCTCGACTCGCAGCTCAGGACCCTCCGAACTCCTCGACTCGCAGCTCAGGACCCTCCGAACTCCTCGACTCTCCAAACAGCTCAGGACCCTCCGAGTGGTCAACCAAACACATCTAGCTTCATACCCCCCCCCCCCCCCCCCGTCCTTGGAGAATCTCCCGGCCTCGGACCCCCCTTTGGGATCCGTTCCTCGCCCAGCTTACAGCATTGCGTCCTCTCTCTCGACCCCCTCGCGCCGATCTGCCCAAAAGCCCGTCAACAAAAGCTTACAGACTCAGAAGAAAGAACATTAATCCCCATTTGGTTTACAAAGGAATACCATTCTCGTTATCAGTAAATTAGCATTCCTGTTAGTTAACAAAAAGAAGAAACCCTCTTTATACATGGTTGAGACAACATCTGATGAATTCAGCAAAACACATAAAATGCTGGAGGAATGTCAACTGTACTCTTCTCTATAGATGCTACCTGGCCTGCTGAGTTTCTCCAGTATTTTGTGTACGTTGTTTAGAATTCTAGCATCTGCAGATTTTCTCGTTTCTGATGATCTATTTTCAGTTTTGGTGCCCTTATTTAAGAAAGGATGCAAGAGAAGATTACTAGAATGATACTAGAATCTTCCAAGCGATCAGTAGGCAGGCTAAACTTGATAAAAATACAAAATGCTAAAGGTTCAAAACAGGTTGGACTACAGGGTGTTGAGAGAGAATCTAGAACTGGGGACACCATGAGGTGAAATTTCTTCTCTCAGAATACATGAGGCTTCAGAAGTTTCTTCCTTAATATATGATGGACGCACATATATTCCTGATAAACAAGAGGTAAGCAGAAAGCTATCACACAGAAGCAGTAAGCTAACGAGGGGTAAATGATAATCCAGAGTTGTGGATCATAAATGACCTTATTGAACGGCAGAGCAGGGTCTAGTGGTTGCAGGAGCAACCTCTACTTCTTGTGCATATGGTCCTTCGAATCCAGTGAGTGAGAAAATGTTCTTCAGTGCTTCTTTAATTCTCCATTACTTGTTTTCCTTTGAGGGGTTAATACTGTAGGATGGGAAAGTTACTTGACATAACTTCCTATCTCAGTTTTAACCCTTCAAAGATAAAGTGGACCCTTTATTGAACTCTGTACAGACCCCCTCGTCAATTTATACACTTCAAGTATTGTTTCACACTGCTCTGTTCCAGCGAAAACAATCCCAGCCTCTCCAATCTTTCCTTATAACAACAATGTTCTCATCCTGATAATACCATCATAGATCTATTCTGCATCCTCTTCCTCTAATTCTATGTTCCAGAGATCAGAAATGTATAAATTACTCAAGCTGTAACCAAATTAGAGTTGCACACTGCACTAGCACAACATCCATGTTTTTATGTTATACCTCAACAAATAAAGTCCCGCTTGATGGCGTAATGATATCAGCGCCGGACTCCGGAGCGAAGGTTCCCGAGTTCGAATGCAAGTGGGGTTGAGCATCGAGCTAGCAACGGCCTCGTAAAAACAAGAATAGCTTGCAACAGAACACCGTCTTGACGGTGCCCCGATAACTCCACTGCCAAGTTAAGGGCTAGTCTTCTTCAACAAATAAAGGCCAGCATCCCATGCAGAGATGCAAGGAAAAATTTGTGAACCCTTTGCAGTTACATGGTTCTCTAGATTAGTTACTCATAAAAGTCACATTACTACACAAACACAATCTGCCTAAACTAATAACACACAAACAATTGTACTTTTCATGTCTTTATTGAACACATTGTTTAATCATTCACAGTCCAGGCTGTAAAAAGTATGTGAACCCTTGTATTTAATAACTGGATGAACCTCCTTTAACAGCAATAATCTCCACCAAACATTTCCTGTAGCTGCTGACCAAAATTCCATAACAGCCAGGATGAATTTTAGACCATTCCTCCATACAAAACTGTTTCAGTTCATCAATATTTCTGGGATACCTTGCACAGACATCCCTCTTCAGGTCATGCCACAGCACCTCAATTGGGTTGAGGTCTGGACTCTGACTTGGTCATTCCAAAACACAAATTTTTCTTCTTTTTAAACCATTCTGTTGTTGATTTACTTGTGTTTCAGATTATTGTCTTGTTGCATCATTCAACTTCTATTAAGCTTCAGGTGACAGACCACTACCCTGACAATTCTTGATAGTTTTAAATTCTTTGTTCCCTTAATGATTGAAAGTTGTCCATGCCCTGAGGTGGCAAAACAGCCCCAAACCATGATGCTCCTTCCACCATTCTTCACAGTTGGTGTGCAGTGCCCTTTTTCCTCCAAACATAGCAATATAAATTTCAGCCAAAAAGTTCAACTTTTGTCTCATCTGTCCACAGAACATTGTCCCAGAGATGTTGTGGAATGTTCAGGTGGTCTTTTGCAAACCTGAGATGTGCAGCATGTTTATTTTGGAGCAAGGTGGTTTCCTCCACGGTGTTCTTCCATGAACACCATTCTTGTTCAGTGTTTTTCTTATCGTGGACACATGAACAGAGACTTTAGCAAGTCCTAGAGATTTCTGCATGTATTTAGCTGTTTTGGGTTCTCCTTCACCTACTTCAGCATTGCACATTGTGCTCCTGGTGTGATCTTTGCAGGACACCCACTCCTAGGGAGAGTAGCAACAGTACTGAACTTCCTCCAGTTATAGACAATTTCTCTTACTGTGGACTGATGAACACTCAGGTCCTCAGAAATGCTTTTCCAGCTTCATGCATCTTTACAATTCTTCTTCTACAGTCCTCTGAAAGTTGTTTTGATCGAGGCATGGTGTTCTTCGAGAACAGCAGGCTCTGTTGGTAACCTGACTTTGTCTTCTTTATGGGGCAGGGCACCTCTACAATCCACATCTAATCTCATCTCATTGACTGGAACACCTGACTCCAAATAGCTTTTGTGGAAGGCATTACCGCAGAGGTTCACAAAATTTTTAAAATTAGACTGTGATTGTTTAAATGGTGTACTCAGTATTGACGAGAAGGAGTACAATTGTTTGTGTGTAATTAGTTTAAGCAGATGGTGTTTGTCTATTATTGTGACTTAGGTAAAAATCAGACCACATTTTTTTTAATTCATTTACGGGATGTCGGCATTACCAGTGATAATATCAGTAAATATTGTAAGCAGTTTTTTTTTGGCAAAAGAACATTTTATTTATATTCGTGAAACATGTTACTTAAGTTTATCAGTAAGATATTTTGAATTGTGTTCACCTTTTTCAGTTTGTTCAGAACATCAGACAATCCAGCAAGGAAACAAAGATGCTTAAATAATAGGGAAAGCGGCAGAGATTTTGAAGGACGGTGGAGTGCAAGATTTGATATTATTAAAATAGATAATAAAACAGTTTGGAAATGTTGTTCCGTGGTGTACAGTACTTCTCCATAAAGTGGCATTATTAAACCATTCACTAATGCCTTTGTTACAAAAGTAAGCAAGAACAAAAACAACACATTCTCGAGGAATCAGCAATAAAAAAAATACAGTTAAATATTTTGACATTTATTCGGGTAACTCCAACTGCTGCTAGTTTTGAGACTTCAAAATAAACGAGAAAGCAACAGAAATCATGTCTTTCCTTTAAAAAGTCTCTAATTATTGTTACTAATTCATTAATCAATGATATTCATTGTTTCAAATTATTACGTCATGCAAGCTAATTTTTTTTAGAACATTGTTGACAATTTTGGCACACGCTCTCAAAAGGTTTGCCAACCCTGGTCTGTACCTTTCCGCAGTATTCTGAGTGTGTCAGGTTAATTCAGACCACCCCACCACTGGAAACATTTAATTTATCCTTTAAATATCTTAAGTATTTTAATTGGATCAATGTTCTATCTTCTATTCCAAAGAGAATTCAAAACCTGTTATTTTCATCCTGAGTGATTACCAGTATACACCACTGTCTGTACTATTTTTAGAAGTCAGATGCCCAAAGAGAATCCCATAAAACCATGAAGGAATAGTAACAGGTGTGTCATTCAGTCCTTCCCCCATTCCCATACCATCACACTGTTCTTAAATATGAGTGGGCAAGTTTTTCCAGAGAGGGCGATGGGATATGGAACAAGGTTCCAGAGGAAGTACAATTGCAGCATTTAAACACAAACATGGATGAGAAAGGTTTAGAGAAACATAGGTCAAATCTCAGGAAGATACTTTTGCACAGTATAGTTAAGTTGGGCCAAAAGACCTGTTTCCACACTGTGACCCTCTGTATCAAAATTATATCTATTGGCCTTTATACTGAATACATTCAAAGTACGAGCCTCCACAGCTGCCTTGGGTACAGAATTCCAAAATTAGCTACTTTCCAGTGAAGACATTTTTTCCTATTCCGTCCTGAATGATCTACTCTTCCGATTTTGAGATTATAACCTTAATTCTAGGCTCCTCTGGGAGTGGAAACATCATCCCCACATTTACCCCGTTAAGTCTTTCGAGATCGTTAACATTCAAGCCTCATTCTTGTAAGCTCTGGAGAGTACAACACTGCCTGCTTATCCCCAACTCAAGGGACAGATTCCCATTCCCGGGAAAAGACCGGAGATCCCTCATTGACCTGCCTCACTACATCCTTCCTCAGGAAGGAAAGCTGCACCAGGAACGTAATATTCCACACAGACAGTAGAGAGCAAACCTTATCCCTATATACTGCAGTAGTGGCTTCCTAGGAGACCTGTCACCCTTTCACTAATAACCGGAGTCTCTGCTCGGGCACCGTCCGTGATGTGGCATCGCTGCCGGACAACTGACGCGGCCCCGGGTCCCGCACGGTCCCTGCCCCCGCGGCCCCTGCCTCCCCGGGTCCCGCACGGTCCCTGCCTCCCCGCGGCCCCGGGTCCCGCACGGTCCCTGCCTCCCCGGGTCCCGCACGGCCCCTGCCTCCCCGGGTCCCGCACGGCCCCTGCCTCCCCGGGTCCTGCACGGCCCCTGCCTCCCCGGGTCCCGCACGGTCCCTGCCCCCGCGGCCCCTGCCTCCCCGGGTCCCGCACGGCCCCTGCCTCCCCGGGTCCCGCACGGTCCCTGCCCCCGCGGCCCCTGCCTCCCCGGGTCCCGCACGGTCCCTGCCCCCGCGGCCCCTGCCTCCCCGGGTCCCGCACAGCCCCTGCCTCCCCGGGTCCCGCACGGTCCCTGCCCCCGCGGCCCCTGCCTCCCCGGGTCCCGCACGGTCCCTGCCTCCCCGCGGCCCCGGGTCCCGCACGGTCCCTGCCTCCCCGGGTCCCACACGGTCCCTGCCTCCCCGGGTCCCGCATGGTCCCTGCCTCCCCGGGTCCCGCACGGTCCCTGCCCCCGCCTCCCCGGGTCCCGCACGGCCCCTGCCTCCCCGGGTCCCGCACGGCCCCTGCCTCCCCGGGTCCCGCACGGTCCCTGCCCCCGCGGCCCCTGCCTCCCCGGGTCCCGCACGGTCCCTGCCTCCCCGCGGCCCCGGGTCCCGCACGGTCCCTGCCTCCCCGGGTCCCACACGGTCCCTGCCTCCCCGGGTCCCGCATGGTCCCTGCCTCCCCGGGTCCTGCACGGCCCCTGCCTCCCCGGGTCCCACACGGTCCCTGCCCCCGCGGCCCCTGCCTCCCCGGGTCCCGCACGGCCACTGCCTCCCCGGGTCCCGCACGGTCCCTGCCCCCGCGGCCCCTGCCTCCCCGGGTCCCGCACGGTCCCTGCCCCCGCGGCCCCTGCCTCCCCGGGTCCCGCACGGTCCCTGCCCCCGCGGCCCCTGCCTCCCCGGGTCCCGCACGGCCCCTGCCTCCCCGGGTCCCGCACGGCCCCTGCCTCCCCGGGTCCCGCACGGCCCCTGCCTCCCCGGGTCCCGCACGGTCCCTGCCCCCGCGGCCCCTGCCTCCCCGGGTCCCACACGGTCCCTGCCTCCCCGGGTCCCGCATGGTCCCTGCCTCCCCGGGTCCTGCACGGCCCCTGCCTCCCCGGGTCCCGCACGGTCCCTGCCCCCGCGGCCCCTGCCTCCCCGGGTCCCGCACGGCCCCTGCCTCCCCGGGTCCCGCACGGTCCCTGCCCCCGCGGCCCCTGCCTCCCCGGGTCCCGCACGGTCCCTGCCCCCGCGGCCCCTGCCTCCCCGGGTCCCGCACGGTCCCTGCCTCCCCGCGGCCCCGGGTCCCGCACGGTCCCTGCCTCCCCGCGGCCCCGGGTCCCGCACGGTCCCTGCCTCCCCGGGTCCCGCACGGTCCCTGCCTCCCCGGGTCCCGCACGGTCCCTGCCTCCCCGGGTCCCGCACGGTCCCTGCCCCCGCGGCCCCTGCCTCCCCGGGTCCCGCACGGTCCCTCCCCCCGCGGCCCCTGCCTCCCCGGGTCCCGCACGGTCCCTGCCTCCCCGCGGCCCCGGGTCCCGCACGGTCCCTGCCTCCCCGCGGCCCGGGGTCCCGCACGGTCCCTGCCCCCGCGGCCCCTGCCTCCCCGGGTCCCGCACGGTCCCTGCCCCCGCGGCCCCTGCCTCCCCGGGTCCCGCACGGTCCCTGCCCCCGCGGCCCCTGCCTCCCCGGGTCCCGCACGGTCCCTGCCCCCGCGGCCCCTGCCTCCCCGGGTCCCGCACGGTCCCTGCCTCCCCGCGGCCCCGGGTCCCGCACGGTCCCTGCCTCCCCGCGGCCCGGGGTCCCGCACGGTCCCTGCCTCCCCGGGTCCCGCACGGTCCCTGCCTCCCCGGGTCCCGCACGGTCCCTGCCTCCCCGGGTCCCGCACGGTCCCTGCCTCCCCGCGGCCCCGGGTCCCGCACGGTCCCTGCCTCCCCGGGTCCCGCACGGTCCCTGCCTCCCCGGGTCCCGCACGGTCCCTGCCTCCCCGCGGCCCCGGGTCCCGCACGGTCCCGGCCTCCCCGCGGCCCCGGGTCCCGCACGGCGCATACCTTCCCACTGCCGCCATCGAACTCTCCGCTCACAGATTCCGACTCCATCGCCGGACTTTCTCCCGACGTCGTTGCACTTCCCGTCCGCTTGCCAGTTCCTTCCGGTCCGTCCGTTTTCCTGCTCCGGGTGGTGCTCGGTTAGAGTGTCTGATGGATGGTGTTCAGTCTCGTCAACTGGAAGCTGAGAAACATGCCCGCCGACTGAGCCTTCCTCCACCCCAGCGGTTTAATGTGCAGGAAAGAAAGAAGGCATATTTAAGTTTTTTGACCACACCACTGTTGTTGTCTGAATCAAAGGTGGTGACGAATTGGCATGTTGGAGGGAGATTGAAAATCTCAGTGAATAGTGTCACTAAAACAACTTCTCATTCAACTTCAGCAAAACCAAAGAGCTGATTATTGACTACAGGAGAAAGAAAGCAGAGGTCCTCATTAAGAGATTTAAATTCCTTGGCGTTATCATATCAGAGGTTCTGTCCTGGGACTAGCAGCAAGTGCCATCACAAAGGAGGCAAAACAGTGCCTCTACTTTTTCAGAAGTTTGCATAGATTCAGCACGTCATCTAAAACTCTGGATATCTTCTATTGATGCATAGTAGAGAGTATCCTGACTGGTTGCATCACAGCCTGGTATGGAAACACCATTGCCCAGAAACAGAAAACCAAGTCCATCACAGGCAAAGCCCTCCCAAACTTTGAATACATTTACATGGAGTGCTGCCACAAGAAAACAACATTCATGATCAAGGACTCACACCATCCAGGCCAGGCTTTCTTCTCACTACTACCAACAGGCAGGAGGTACAGGAGCCTTAGGTCCCATACCACTAGGTTCAGAAACAGTTATGATTCCTCAATCATCAAGCTCCTGAACTAACATGGATAATTTCACTCACCTCAGTACTGAACTGATTCCACAACAGAGTCACTCTCAGTTCTCAGTGCTATTTATTTATCTGTCTATCTACTTATTTACTTATTTGCACAATGTGACTTCTTTTGCACATTTATTATGTCTTTATGTATAATTTTTCATAAATTCTATTGTATTTCTTTTTTTTCCTGTGAATGCCTGCAGGAAGCTGAATCTTAGGGTGGTGCAGTCTATGATGCCACATACTGTATGCACTGTACACTGCTAATAAACTTACTTTGACTGTGGTGTGAGTGTGGAACAAGCTGCCAGTGGAATGAGTAGTTGTGGGTTTAATTGGAACATTTGAGAGAAGTTTAGATTGGTACATTTGGATTGGTTCCTTAAGGTTGTTTCAGTTGGGGGGGGGGGAGTGATTGGGACAAATGCCTCAAATAGCCTCTGACAACCAGGTCCAACTCCTGCCTTCATGTGTGGCTTAGCTGCTAAGCCTGCGGAACCCTTTCCATTGACAAGAGAAGGGGCAAAAGCAGGTTTCTGCACCTCGAAACCAGTTGCTTTGGGCAGATGGGGCTCATCAGCTGTACTTGGCAGCTCATCTAGAAGGAAAACTCTGGTCTAAAACCCCTGCTGCCTTGCAGCTACAAGGGGATGGCTTTGGGAGTAAACCCTGAGGGAAAAGTCCAGAGTGGGAGTCCCTGAGGCAGTCCCACATTGAGTTCAATGCTGACTGGCCACTCCTGCAGTGTTTCTGGTGCCGAACATTACCAGTCTCTGCTGTTCCTCTGGATTCATCAGCTGTGTGGAGAGGGTGGGCCTGGTACATGGCAACAGTTTGCTCTGCATGTCATACTGCCCTGGCCTGCGTAACGTGGAAACAACTGGGAGCAATGTCCACAGTCAAGCCCAACCAAGGGAGAGCCTCACCAGGTACAGATAGATGCGACCAGTCAGAAGATTAGGTTGGCATGAAATAGATGGGCCAAAGGGCCTGTTTCTATGCTGCAAAGCTCTAAGACATGGCCTTTTGATATTTGTTGATTAGGGGTAGGAGCCAGGTTAGACCAGGTAGTTTATGTACTGTGGAAGATAGTTAAAGGCAATCATGTCAAGGACAGATTTGTGGTTAAGGAGCGTTCCTTCCATAATTACAACAGATTATGCTGTCATTAACACAGTAGCGGTATCAGGTCCAGCTGTATGTCAATAATTTCTCCTGTTTTCTCACAAGTGACTACAGTACCTCCAAAAGAACTTACATGTTTGTAGAGATTTTTGGGCTGAGTTTGTGAAAGGAGTAATGCAGAGGACTAAAATATGTAGATGATCCTTTTTGGAAAACATTCACTATTTATAAGCAGAGAACCAAATCGATCAGTGCTGCTGCAGAAGCAGGATGTGTGGGCCAGGCACCAGTCAATAGTTGCCCCTCTAAGGCAGCCAGTATTACCTGCCTGAATTTATGGGGTTTGAGGAGCTGGATGTAGGTGGGGTTGGAACTGTAACACAGTGTTCGTAGGGATGTAGTCATAAGTCCAGACAGAACTATTTTCACTTCACTCCTGTGAAAAGGTAAGAGAGGGAAATGCTTACTAAACTCCCTAATATCACAAGGTATTTGTATCTTCGTAATTAAATAGTTGTTCATTCAAATACCATCTGTCAGCTCAGGGGAATCCTACCTATTTCCTTCTCTGCACACCTCCCAATAATAACTTGCTGTGAAAGAGTGAGCCTGCTTGTTCTGTTGTAATACGATCCAAGTGTACTACTGTCTGGAGAGTAGTGCAGAGACTCACAAGAACAGAGGGCACTGGCTGCATTGTGGACAAGTCCATAATGCAGGTCACAAATTGAAGGTTTTCTCATCCTTTGAACTGTTGCTTGCAGGAAGAAGATTGTTCAACAATTGCTTCTACTTGCACAGGTGTAAGGAAAGAGTTAAATTTGATTCTTCCTTGATCTATGCTAAGATGTGTAACACAAGATGGCAAGTTTGTAAGATAAAATAATGTCAGCCTGGAATGTGGTGGTAGTCTATATGAATGCACATCCTTGAGATGAGATACCGGTGAAGAATGCTTTTCTCCTCACAGACCTTTTGTCTCTATTTCAAAGTTATGTGCCTAGGCCAAAGGTCACAAGAGGTAAGGTACAGACTGGTACTACTAAGGGATGGAAAAGTACCAGGGTAAAGTTGTTAGATTTTTGAAGCGATCTTTAGGAGCATAAAAGGGGTGGTTTGGTTGTGCAAGGGCAGTCTTCTCTTTGGCTGGGTCATGACTAACGCTAACATCTGGAGTTAGAGCCAAGGACATCAAGAGGGGGAGAGACCTGAGAAGCTGCAGTTTCCTCCGGCAGTGTGTGTGGTGTGGTGTGGTGTGGTGTGGTGTGGTGTGTGGTGTGGTGTGGTGTGGTGTGGTGTGGTGTGTGGTGTGGTGTGGTGTGGGTGGTGTGGTGTGTGTGTGGTGTGGTGTGGTGTGGTGTGGGTGGTGTGGTGTGGTGTGGTGTGTGGTGTGGTGTGGTGTGGGTGGTGTGGTGTGTGTGTGGTGTGGTGTGGGTGGTGTGGTGTGGTGTGGTGTGGTGTGGTGTGTGTGTGGTGTGGTGTGGTGTGGTGTGGTGTGGTGTGGTGTGTGGTGTGTGGTGTGGTGTGGTGTGGTGTGTGGCTTCGTGATTGGATGCTAAGTATCATTTTGTCTCTTTTACTACTTCATCAACCATTTTTTCTTTGTGTAGTTTATTCTAATAAATGTCTCTTAATTAACTATTAAAGTATGTATGCCTTATATACCCCGAGATTCATCTTCCCAGACAGCCCCAGCACAAAGGAAACATCATGCACACAGCTACTGAAAAAATCAGCGAAAAACTCAGAATATAAAACACAAAATCGAAAGAGACCAGGCATATTCAGTTCAGCTCAGTATTCGTTATCTGCAGGCCACCCCAATTCAACATTGCCCCAAAATAGCAACAAAAAAAGGAGGAACCAGAAACACATTGTAATGTGAACTACAGAATCCACTCCACAAACTGGTTGATTAAACCTTGCCCATTGGTGTTGCTTCCTCCACCCATGCTGAGCTTGTCAACTTCACCAACTTTGCCTCCAACTTCCATCCTGCCCTCGTTTATCTTGTCCTTTTCCAATACCACCCTCCCTTTTTTCGATCTCTCTCTCTGGAGACAGTTTATCCACTGATGTGTATTATAAACTCACAGACTCTCACAGCTACCTGGACTACTGTACACCTCTTCCCCCACTGTTACTTGTAAAAGCACCATCCCCTTCTCTCAATTCCTCCAGCTCCACCACATCTGCTCTCAGGATGAAGTTCTTCATTCCAGAATGAAGGAGAACGAAAGGGGCTTCCTTTCCTCCACCATCAATGCTGTCACCAACCGCAACTCTTACATTGCACAAATGTCTCCTCTCACCCCATCCTCCATCCACCCTACCAGGGATAGGGTTTCTCTTGTCCTCACCTACCACCCCACCAGTCTCCGCATCCAGCACATAATTCTCTGGAACTTCCGCCATCTCCAACAGGATCCAACCACCAAACACATCTTGCCCCCACCCTCCCCCCACTTCTTGTTTTCCATAGGAATTGCTCCCCAAACCACTCCCTTGTCCATTCATCCCTCCCCACTGATCTCTCTCCTGGCAATTATCCTTGCAAGCAGAACAAGTGCTACACCTGCCCCTAAACAGTCCTTCCAGATGAGGTGACACTTCACCTGTGAGTCTGTTGGAGTCATATGCTGTGCTGGGTGATCCAGGTGTGGCTTCCTGTACATCGGTGAGACCCGACACATGATGGGAGACCGTTTCGCTGAATACCTACACTGCATCTGCCAGAAAAAGTGGAATCTCCCAGTGGCCCCAATTTTAATTCTACTTCTCATTCCCATTCTGATGTGTGAATCTCTGGTGTCCTCTACTGTTGTGACAAAGCCACACTCGGTTTGGAGGAACAACATCTTATATTCCATCTGGGTAGCCTCCAACCTGATGGCATGAACATTGATTTCTCTAACCTCTGGTAACCTCCCTCCCCCCACTTCACCATTCCCCATCCCCTTTTCCCACTCTCACCTTACCTCTTTACCTGCCCATCAGCTCTCCCCCGTCGCCTCTCTCTGGCGTTCCTTCCCCTTTTCTTTCCTCCATGGTCTTCCGTCCCCTTCTCCAGCCCTGTATTCCTTTACTTCATCCCTCCCCTTCCCAGTTTCACCTATCACCTTGTGTTTCTACATCCCCTTCTCTCACCTTTCAAATCTACTCCTCATCTTTTTCTCCAGTCCTGTTGAAGGGGGTCAGCCCAAAACACCGACTGTACTCTTCTCCATAGAAGCTTCTTGGCTTGCTGAGTTCCTCCAGCATTTTGAATGTGATGCCTGATCCTCCACCGTAATACCATATTCCCAATATCCTCCCATATCACCTGATCCCTTAGTGTCCAGAAATTTACCAACTCCTGCTCTCTGACACCCTGAACTGGCCAGAGAGCATATTGACATTAAAGGGCCGATCCCAAGAGTGGAACAATAGCCACGCAGCCATCAGTGAGATCTGTTACTCAAGGCCTCGGCAGTCACGTGCCCAATTTTGTTTACAGGCTGAAGGGAGATCTAGTTCTTTGACATCTTGTCAAGGGCTGACTGGTGCCAGTTATTGCACAGTGGGTAGAGTACATGAAGTGGCAAGGACAACGCACCAGTGTTACTGCTGGATTGTCCATCGGGTCATATGCACAAGTGCTTGCATGCACAGGTGCAGTGAGACTTACTCGGCCAGCACCCACCAGAAAAATATAAGGTGTACAGATTTTACAGGAAAACATTTAATTAGAACAAAAACATGTCGATTTTACTGCAAAGTGGTCACAATGTGGCTGAACCGTAATGCTTGGGGTTTTGCTGGTTAATTCAAGAACCTAAGTTGAAGGGAAGCTGCTGTTCTTAAAACTCTCACAAAATGCTGGAGGAACTCAGCAGGCCAGGCAGCATCTTTCAGATTAAACTCGGAGGAGCACGTGGATCGTAATATGCCAATGATTTCTCTATTCCTTCCATAAAACGTCGGCTCACGGTCTGAACCCCGGGCCGACTGTGTCACTGGCGTTGCAATGAGCTCAGGGGCTTCAACTTTAGGGTTATAGATAAGGTTTGACTGGCGACGTCGTCGAGAATCTGAAGTAAGAGAAAAGCTGGCAAGACAGAAGGAAGAAATAAATTCGGGTCATTCAAGGATGCAGGCGAGCAGCAGTCCGGGACCCATCCTGCAGCCGGGAAGTACGAAGTCACGAATATTTTTTACCCTTTGGGGTAATTAGTCTCGTGGACGGGTTGTGATTGAGCGGCCGAAGGTCCTGGAATTATGATAAATAACCGGACCACCGGACGTGGGTAGAGCAGAGGGTGGCAGATAATACAGACCGGAGCTTCACCCACTGCCCCACCACGGGGGAGGAGGGAAACCCAGTCCGGGACGGATACCCCGGAAAGGGGCGGAGAAACGCGCACTCACACGGCTCGTATCGTTTCTTCCCGAACAGTTTCCAACCTTTCATATACAATTAAATAAATTGGTTTGGGAAGAATGAAAGACAACTTTAAAACATAAAAGGCGACCACGAAGGGACTCGAACCCTCAATCTTCCGATCCGAAGTCGGACGCCTTATCCATTAGGCCACGCGGTCAGTGAGCTGTTGCTATGGGCTACCCAGCGGCAGTGGTGCCGGGAGGCTCGCAGACAGACACCAAACATCCGCTAATAAAAGCCCCGAAAATAGGGGTCAGGCAGAATCTGCGGACCTTCCGGATTCTGCCATTTAAAACCAACTTTCCCCAGGTCTGACCGAGATAGAAAACATACAGCACAGTACAAGCCCTTCAGCCCACAACGCTGTGCTGAACTGCTAGGCTTACCCATAGCCCTCTATTGTTCTAAGCTCCAAGTACCTGTCCAAAAGTTTCTTAAAAGACTATCGTATGTGCCTCCGCCACTGTCGCCGGCAGCCCATGCCACACACTCCCCACTCTCTGCGTCAAAAACTTACCCCTGATATCTCCTCTGTACCTACTTCCAAGCACCTTAAAATTATGCCCTCTCGTGCTAGCCATTTCTGAGCTAGAAAGATTTTTAAAATTAATTTTCATCAATACAAAAAGTACTGATTGTACTTTTTAAAAAATCCCTCATTATTAACCAGTGGGGAAACTGAGGTTCGTCTCCTTCACAGAGGCAGGCAAGATCACCTGTGATTTGTTTAATAATTTATTGAATGGATGGTTTAGGAACCTACTCATTGGCTTTGACCTCCACTGGACAAATGATATGGGGGGGGGGGTGAATAAATTGGTTTATTCAGAGTGCAGTAGATTGAAATGGAATTCATTAACTGTGGGACTGTTGGGACAGGATCAGACACCTTCAACATGGAACTGGTAGGTATTCGAATCTGAATCAGAATTTGGTTTATTATCACCGACATATATAGTGACATTGATTAACTGAGTGGCAGCTTATAAATGATAATATATAATAAGCCAATTACAGTAAGTATATATATGTATATTAAGTAGTTAAATTAAAATAGTGTAAAAATGTTAGTGTTCATGGGTTCAATGTCCGTTTAGGAATCGGATGGCAGAAGGGAAGACAAAAAATGAAGTAAAACAACCAGAATTAAAATTAAATAGATGGGAAACTCAACAGAAGTCCTGACGAAGGGTCTCGGCCAGAAATGTTGACTGCTCATTTCAACGGATGCTGCCCGACCTGCTGAGTTCATCCAGCTTGTTTGTACATGTTGCTTTGACCCCAGCATCTGCAGTGTACTCTGTGTTTACAAAAGTCATCCGTATGGAGAGAAACAGAGATAAACGTCAAAAACCCAACAGCCGACCCCCACACCCCTTCAATTTCTAGTTTTTTTGTAACATCTCGACCTTACGTCGGTGGCTCTGAAGGGCAGCACTGAGGTGGAAGTGGTAGATTAAAAATACAAAAGGAACAAAATCCAGAGAAATGGCCTCTGCCAGAGACAGATTTCACACTACTACTCAATTGTCCAAATTCATTCCTGGGCAGACCTAGAAAAAGCAGACAGGTAAGGTTAATGGTTTTTAACATTAGTTAGATGGTTAGGCAGTTGTTTTTGATAGCACTAGTTAATGTGACTAGAATGCCACTAGTTAAGGCATACGATGTTTTGGCCTTCATCAATTGCGGGATTGAGTTTAAGAGCCCAAGGTAATGTTGCAGCTATATAGGACCCCACCTGGTACTATGCTCAATTCTAGTCACCTCACTGCAGGAAGGATATGAAAACCATAGAAAGGGTGCAGAGGAGATTTACAAGGCTGTTGCCTGGATTGGGGAGCATGCCTTATGAGAACAGGTTGAGTGAATTCAGCCTTTTCTCCTTGGAGCAATGGAGGATGAGAGGTGACCTGATAGAGGTGTATAAGATGATGAGAGGCATTGATCATGTGGATAATCAGTCTTTTTTCCCAGGGCTGAAATGGCTAGCGTGAGAGGGTAGAGTTTTAAGGTGCTTAAGGTAGTTTCTATGTTTCTCTATGTTCTAAAAGTAGCCAAGGCACTCAATATAGTCTCACTGGGAACTTTAATGCTTATCCCCCAGAACTCATACTGATGGAATAAGATATGCTAAGATCTAAAATGATCTACAACAATGCAACAACAAAATAACACAGTGGTTTTAGATGGTGGATAATGTTACTGTTCAAAGGACCCAGATTGTCAATGGACAAAAGCCAACATGCAGGTGACGATTAGGAAGGTAAAGAGTGTGTTAGAAGAATGAGAGGTAATCGATTGGAAATTTGCAGCATTTTTACAGGACTTACACACAAAAGGAAGACAGTCATGGAGGGAAATGAACAATTGACATTTTGGGCCAAAACCCTTAGTCAGGACTGGAAAGAAGAGGGCAGAAGCTAGGATAAAAAAGGTAAGGGAAGTGAGCAGTGAGTGTGAATCATGTGAAACTGGGAGGTGATAAGTGGAAATGGAAGAGGAAGATGATGAAATCTGATAGGAGTGGACAGTGGACCACAGAATAAAGGAAAAGTAGTGTAAACCAGAGAAAGGAGGAAGACTGTGTGTGTGATGTAGATTGTGAGGGTAGGGGATGGGAAAGCGAATGGGTAATGTGGCCAGAGATAAAATAAAATGGGGGAAGAACAACAGAGGGGGTGGTTACCAGGAGTTAGAGAAATCAGTGTTGATGCCATCAGATTGGAGACTACTCAGACAGAATATGAACAACACACACAAAATGCTGGTGGAACACAGCAGGCCAGGCAGCATCTACAGGGAGAAGCACTGTCAACGTTTCGGGCCGAGACCCTTTGTCAGGACAAAACTATGAGCTGTTGTTCCTCTTGGTGGCCTCCAACCTGAGGGGGCAGGCAATATAATACTGAGACGGGAAGAAACCTTCACACAGAGGGTGATTAATCTACTACGCAGCCTATTTCAATGTCCAGAAAGACCTGGACACTTTTCAAGCATGGGCTGATAAATGACATTTCCAGCAAACAGTCTACCCTTGACATTCGGAATCAGGTTTAATATCACTGGGATATGCCATGAAATTTGTTGTTATGCAGCAGCGGTGCATTGCAATACAGAATAAAATCTGTGAATTACAGTGAGAAGCTGTTTCTGAATCGTTGTGTGTGTGCCTTCCGGCTCCTGTACCTCCTCCATGATGGTAGCAATGAGAAGAGGACACATCCAGGGTGATGGGGGTCCTTAATGAGGCATTGCTCCTTGAAGGTGTTCTGGATGCTGGGGAGGTTAGTGCCCATGATGGAGCTGACTGGGTTTACAACATTCTGCAACTTATTTCAATCAGTGCCATCCTCCCCCCACATCAGACAGTGATACAACTAGTTAGAATGCTCTCCATGGTACACCTGTAGAAATTTGTGAGTCAATGGCCCAACCACCAAGTCCCTCCATAAACATCCTCTCTTTCAATATTTTATTAATATTACATAAATTGCATGAATACAAGTATAAAATTCATAAGGATACAAGTAATACAAATTACACTACATTTAAATCACAGTAATATGATCACAGTATCTCATATTCCAAATCAATCATGTAGAAAAAAAGATTGAATTATGAAGTGGAATGAAATAAAATAATTGTATTTTATTGAAAGAGATCTACCCCCACTACCACAATCAGCTGGTTGGTGAAAAAAATACCATACCATATAACATTATAATAATAATGGCTCAGATCCATACTTTAATAACAGTTCAAAGATTATGAAAATAACTCAGAAAGGGTCCCCATAACTTTAGAAAATCATGTTTAGAATCAGAAATCGAACAACGAATCTTCTCTAGATCAAGGCACAACATAATTTCAGATAGTTATTGAACATGAGTGGGTGAGGCAGCCTCCTTCCCCTTGAGCAAGATCGCCCTCCTGGCCATAAGAGACAGAAAGGCCAATACCGGCAAATTAAATGGCTTCAGTTTTGTAATACCATCCTCAACATTACCAAACATGGCAGTCAAGGGATTGGGCTTAAAAGTAACATTGAAAAGTACAGAAAAAGTTTGAAATACATCTTTCCAGAATTTTTCAAGGTTTGGACATGTCCAAAACATGAATTAGTGTGGCCACTCCATTAGTGCATCTATCACAGTAGGGGGAAATATCGGCAAAGAAACGAGAGAGCTTGTCTTTAGACATATGAACTCTATGTACCACTTTGAATTGTAATAAAGAATGACAAGCATATAATGATAAAGAATAAATCAATTTTAAAATACTCTTCCAGCTCTCTTCAGATATGAACATCTGTAAATCCTTTTCCCAGTCTCCTTTAATTTTATCTAAAGAGGCATTTTTCAGTCACAACAGCAGACCATAAATGTAAGATATTGAACCGTTGTCTAAGGGTTTCAGATTAAAAATTGTATCTATTAAATTCTTATCTGGACTTGTAGGAAATGTATGTAGTTGGGATCTTAAAAAATCTGTAATCTGTAAGTATCGAAAAAAAAGAATTAGAATTTTGTTTAAAGTTGCACTAAAGAGGAGAGATTCCCTCCATCAAACAAATCCTGAAATCATTTAATACCCAATCTATCCAATTCTTTAAAAGGTAGATCAATTAAAGATGGTTTAAAAAACAATTAGAAAACATGGGACCCGAGAGGGAGAATCTCCATAAACCAAAATGTTTTCTAAATTGTAACCAAATCCTTAAAGCATGTTTGACCACCACATTGTCAGTTAGTTTATTTTAAGATAAAGGAAGCAAGGATCCAAGTAAAGTAATAATGGAAAATTTTGTAATAGAGTTGACTTCCAAAGGAACCCATATAGGGCATTTCTCATGGTTAATGTAATATCCAGAATTTAATATTTTGTATATTAACTACCCAATAATATAATCTAATTTTGGATAAGGCAAAGCCTCCGTTCTATTTGGCTTTTTGAAGATGAGCTTTATTTATTCGAGGTTTTTTATTCTTCCATATATGGGAAGAAAGAATTGAATCCAAAGAGTCAAAAAAAATTTAGGAATAAAAACAGGCACAGCTTGAAAAAGGTATATAAATTTAGGTAAGATATTCATTTTAGTAGAATTAATTCGGGATCAGTGATGAAGAGGCCACCAATTAGAAAATGTTTTTTAACGTAATTCATTAAAGTTAAAAAATTTTCCTTGAATAAATCTTTATAATTTTTAGTAATTGTTACTCCTAAATATGTAAATTGTTTTCTTAAAATTTTAAAAGGAAGGTTAATATCAGTTGGTATTAAGTTATTTAAAGGAAACAGTTCACTCTTATGTAAATTTAATTTATATCCTGAGAACTGACTAAAATTAGTCAGTAGACGGAAAACAAATAGTAAAGAGATTGCAACATTAGATATAAAAAGCACTAAGTCATCAGCATAGAGCGACACTTTATGGATAGTACCTCTCCTTAAAATACCAGTAATCTCTTTAGACTCTCGAAAAGCAATTACTAAGGGTTCTAATACCAAATCAAAAAGCAGAGGGCTAGTTCCACGTTGGAGTTTAAAGGGTTTAAAATTCTGAAGATTAGTAAGCAGAGGGAAATAAATAAAGTAATTTAATCCAATGAATAAAATTAAGTCCAAAATTAAATTTTTCTAAGGATGTAAAAAGATAATTCCATTCAACTCTGTCAAAGGCCTTCACTGCATCCACAGATATCACACGTTCCAATATTTCCTTAGATGGAGAATGCATAACATTTAACAAACACCATATATTAAAATGGGAATATCAATTTTTAATAAATCCTGTCTGATCATCCGAAACTATAGAAGCTATAATATTTTCAAGTCTGTGAGCCAACACTTTAGATAAAATTTTAGTATCAAAATTGAGTAAATAGATAGGTCTATACGAAGAGTATTCAGTAGGATTCTTATTCTTTTTGAGAATGAGCGAAATGGAAGCTTCGTGAAAAGACTGCGGTAATCTTCCTACCTTGAAGGAATCTGTAAGGGAAGAACATAAGTGTGGTATAAGCAAGGAGGAAAAAGCCTTATAAAACTTTCCAGAGAATCCATCAGGTCCTGCGGATTTCCCAGAATGCAATTCTCGAATAGCCTGAGCGGTTTCCTCCTGGGAAATGGATAGATCCAATTGCCTACGATCATCTATCGAAAGTTTAGGAATACTTAATTGATCTAAAGAATTATTCATTGCAATATTATCATTAACAGAGTCAGACCTTTAACAGTATGGGAGTCCCAATCAATGTTTGGAAAATTAAAATCCCCTACAATCACAACTTTCTGTTTCCTGCAGTTGTCTGTTATCTCTCTGCAGATCTGCTCCTCCAATTCTCGCTGACTATTGGGTGGTCTATAATACAACCCCATCAATGTGGTCATACCTTTCCTGTTTCTCAGCTCCACTCATATGGCCTCAGTAGACAAGCCCTCTAATCTGTCCTGCCGAAGCACTGCTGTAATATTTTCCCTGACTAGCAAAGCCACCCCCACCCTTCATCCCTCTGCCTCTATCACGTCTGAAACATCGGAACCCTGGAACATTGAGCTGCCAGTCCTGCCACTCCTGTAGCCAAGTTTCAGTAATGGCTACAATGCCATAATTCCACGTGTCAATCCATGCCCTCAGCTCGTCTCCCTTTCTCACAATATTCCTCGCACACACTAGACATCTCTTCCAATGTGTTTCCTTCAAAAAAGAGTAATTTGATTCTTCATAAATTTTAAAAAGTCCTTATCAGATAACAGAGTTAAATTAAATTGCCAAAATCTACTCATAGGGATAGGACTAGGAAGATTTAGAGATAAAAGTACAAGAGAGTGGTCAGAAATAGCAATCTCTTTATATTAGATCGATCGAATCAATGGAATCATTCGACTGTCAATAAAAAAATAATAAATCCTGGTATAAGAATGATAGACATGAGAGAAAAAGGAATACTCCCTGTCCGTCGGATGAAGAAAACGTTAGGTATCTACTATACCACATTTAATTAGAAAGGATTGGATAAACAAATCTGATTTATTAAGTGTGGCTGGTATGACAGATGAGCGATCTAATACTAGATCTAACCAGCAGTTACAATCTCCTCCCTTTACAAGAGAGTAAGTACAGAAATCTGGCAAAAATGAAAACAGATGTTCAAAAAATCTTGGATCGTCTATGTTGGGGGCATATACAGTAGCAAAATCAATCATTTTATTGTCTAGACTCCCTGATACAATAACAAATTGACCATTTGAATCCTAAACAACTTTATGCTGAACAAAGGAAACTGTATTATCTACAAAAATCAAAACTCCACATGATTTTGTATTAAACGAAGAATGGAATTGCATACCCTTGCATTGAGTAAAAAAATGTAAACTATCACAGCTGCATACGTGAGTTTCTTGTAAGAAAATAATGGGTGCTTCTAATTTATTAATATAAGCAAACACCTTGTTTTGTTTAATGGGGTGATTCAGCTCTTTCACGTTCAAATTAAAGTTAATATTTCGAACCATTTTAAATACAAATCATCATGTAATTAAAAGATCTGGCCATAAGTTATTAAAACTTATTAAGGTAAGGTAGTCAAACAGGCAATCATATAATCAACCCAATGCAGCTCCCAGAAAGAAACAGACCCTAGCCCCTCCCCCTCCCCCTCCCAAAGCCATAAGGCTGACCAACAGGCAATCAGCGATTGTCAGACAATCAGACACTTCCCTCCCGTAAAAATCCTGTTGACAGAAACTCCGATCCTTCAAGGCCAATAATGTCCCTACCAAGACACAACATAAAAAGAAAGATAACTCAGTATTCAAAAATATAAAAGGGTCGATTTAAACAAAATCAAAGAAAACTATTATTAAAATAAAGCCTCAAAAAGGGATATGATAAAAATATAACAAAAGAGAGTATATGAACAGCCAAAATGTAAGCTTATTGAAACCTTATTTCAAATTCATATTAACAGAAGAAAAAATGGATCAAATATGAAATATAAGTTTTAGACTTCGGCCTTCAGAAACCCTTTTTGCGTCTTCAACCGACTTTATTCTTCTTTGCAATCCGTTCTTTAAAAAGATACTCAGATGGGCGGGGAACCAGAGGGATGGTTTAAATCCTTTATTGTAAAGTTCCAAAATAACTTCTTTATATTTCATACGTTCGGCCATAACTTCAGGCGCATAGTCTTCCACAAATCTGACCTTGTAACCATGGAAATCAATCATTCCTAGTCGACAGGTATGGTGAATTAAAAGGTCTTTAATACGAAATTCATGAAAACTTAGAATGACCAACCTGGGTCTCGCTGCCGATTACAATGGCTTCAAAGTCTGCGAGCGATATTCTCGATCGAGCTTTGGCTCATGAGTGAATAAAACAGGGAATAACTGTTTCAGAAAGTTTTCAAAGAACTTCGTAGGGTCAGCGCCTTCAATTGATTCTTCAAGACCCAGAATTCGCAAGTTATTTTTCCTGTTTCTATTTTCTAGACTGATAATCCTTTTCATCATTTTTTCATTGGATAAACTCTTTGTAGAATTTAATTGTATCTTCAACATCCTCTTCAAGTGACACCAGCTTTGCAGTATTTTTAAAAAATCATCCATAAAAAGCTTCTGACCCTGCCTCTCACAGATCGGTTGTGACACAATGGAGAGGAAGCCGATTTTGCTAACAACACAAAAATTCAGCCTGAAACCTCGACTGTACCTTCATAAATACTGCCTGACTTCCTCCAGCATCTTATGTGTATTGCTTGAGATTGCTAGCATTTGCAGAATCTCCCGTGAGGCAGGTTTGTCTTTCAGATTGGGCTGTTTCCACGACTCTACAATTTATTGTGGTCTTGAGCAGTGCAGTTGCCAAGCAGTCAGGGTGTGCACTGGCAACATCTCACACTTATCTGTGTTAACTCCAGCTGCCACTTCTCAGCCCAGTTTTGAATCTTATCAATGTCCCGCTGTAACCGCTGACAGCCCTCCACAGTATCCACAACACCCCCAACCTTTGAGTCGTCAGCAAACTTACTAACCCATCTCTCCACTTCTTCATCCATGACATTTATAAAAATCACAAAGAGCAAGGGTCCCAGAATAGACCTCCATGCAGAATATGACCCGTGTACAACCACTGTTTGCCTTCTGTGGGCAAGCCAGTTCTGGATCCACAAATCAATGTCCCCTTGGATCCCATGCCTCCCTACTTTCTTAATAAGCCTTGCATATGGGGTATCTTATCAAATGCCTTGCTGAAATCCATATGCACAACATCTACTGCTCTTCCTTCATCAATGTGTTTAGTCACATCCTCAAAAAATTCACTCAGGCTCGTAAGGCACAACCTGCCCTTTACAAGGCCATGCTGACTATTCCTAATCATATTATACCTCTCCAAATGTTCATAAATCCTTCCTCTCAGGATCTTCTCCATCAACTTACCAACCATTGAAGTAAGATTCACTGGTCTATAATTTCTTGTGCTATCACTACTCTCTTTCTTGAATAAAGGAACAACATCCGCAACTCTCCAATCCTCCGGAACCTCTCCCGTCCCCATTGATGATGCAAAAATCATCACCTGAGGCTCAGCAATCTCCTCCCTCGCCTCTCACAGTACCCTGGGGTACATCTCATCCAGTCCCAGTGACTTATCCAAGTTGATGCTTTCCAAAGCCTCCAGCACATCCTCTTTCTTAATATCTACATGCTCAACCTTTTCAGTCAGCAGTTAGTTATCCCTACAATTGCCAAGATCCTTTTCTATTGTGAATACTGAAGCAAAGTACTCATTAAGTACCTCTGCTATCTCCTCTGGTTCCATAGACACTTCTCCATTGTCACACTTAATTGGTCCTATTCTCTCATGTCTTATCCTCTTGCTCTTCACATACCTGTAGAATGCCTTGGGGTTTTCCTTAATCCTGTCCGCAAGGCCTTCTCATGGCCCCTTCTGGCTCTCCTAATTTCTTTCTTAAAATCCTTCCTGCTGGCCTTATAATCTTCTAGTTCTCTATCACTGGCTAGTTTTTTGAACCTTTCGTAAGCTCTTATTTTCTTCTTGACTAGATTTACAACAGCCTTTGTACACCATGGTTCCTCTATCCTACCATCCTTTCCCTGTCTTATTGGAACGTACCTATGCAAAACTCCAGGCAAATATCCCCTTAACATTTTTTCTTCTATACATTTCCCTGAGAACATCTGTTCCCAATTTATGCTTCAAGTTCCTGCCCTACAGCTTCATATTTCTTCTTACTCCAGTTAAATGTTTCCCTAACTTGTCTGTTCCTATCTTTCTCTGATGCTATGGTAAAGGAGATAGAATTGTAATCACTATCTCCAAAATGCTCCAACACTGAGAGATCTGACACCTGACCAGGTTCATTTCCCAATTCCAGATCAAGTACAGCCTCTCCTCTTATAGGCTTATCTACATATTGCATCAAGAAACCTTGAACACATCTAACAAACTCCACCCCATCTAAACCCCTTGCCCTAGGGACATGCCAATCAATAACTGGAAAATTAAAATCTCCCTATTATTAACAACCCTATTATTATTACACCTTTCCAAAATCTGTCTCCTTATCTGCTCCTCAATATCCCTGTTACTATTGGGTGGTCTATAAAAAACATCCAGTAGAATTATTGACCCCTTCCTGTTCCTCACTTCCACCCACAGAGACTCCGTAGACAATCCCTCCATGATTTTCTCCTTTTCTGCAGCCGTGACACTATCTCTGATCAACAGTGCCATGCTCCCACCTCTTTTGCCTCCCTCCCTGTCCTTTCTGAAACATCTAAAGCAACCATTCCTGCCTCTGAGCCATTCAAGACTCTATAATGACTACAACATCATAGATCCAAGTACTGATCTACACTCTAAACTCATCTGCTTTGTTCATAATACTCCTTGCATTAAAATAGACACATCTCAAACCGTCAGTCTGAGCACGTCCCCTCTCTATTACTTGCCTATCCTTCTTCACACAGAGTCTCCAAGTTTTCTCCAAGTTTGTGAACCAACCGCCTCTTCCTACATCTGTTCAGTTTGGTTCCCACCCCCCAACAATCCTAGTTTAAACTCTCTCAAGTAGCCTTAGCAAACCTCCCTGCCAGGATATTGGTCCCCTGGGATTTGATTGCACCCAGTCCTTTTTGTACAGGTCACTCCTGCCTCAAAAGAGGTCCCAATGATCCAATAATCTGAATCCCTGCCCCCTGCTCTAATCCCTCAGCCATGCATTTATCCTCCACCTCACTCTATTCCTATACTCACTGTCACGTGGCACAGGCAGTAATCCTGAGGCTACTACCTTTGTGGTCCTGCTTCTCAACTTCCTTCCTAACTCCCTCAAGAGTTTATTCATTGGAATTCTGACTGAGCATCAGAGGCTCGGCCAAGGAACACAGCGTGATGAATCATTCTTTAAACAAAGACCCTACAATAAGCGCTAACTGTGAGTCCTCTTTAAATAATCACAGTATGCAGAAAGTTCGATACTCTCCACTGTGCATCTATAGAAATTCAAGGAAGGTTGAGATGACATGCTGAATCTGCTCACACTTCTAAGACAGTACAGGTACTGCCATGGCCTATTTTTAATGGTACTCATGTGCTGGACCCAGGGCATGTCCTCTGAATGATAATGCCACAAAATTTAAAATTACCCACCCTCTCCACCTCCGATCCATTGAAGAGGACTGGCTCATGAACCTCCAGTTTCTTCCTCCTGTAGGCTATAATCAGCTCTCTGGTTTTGCTGACGTCGAGTGAATGGTTGTTTTGTGGTACCGTTCAAGCAGATTCTCAATCTCCCTCCATTATGTTGATTCGTCACCACCTTTTATTCGGCCAACAACAGTGGTGTCCCCAGTAAACCTGAGCATGGCATTGACTTAAGCCGGACAGCACGAGTATCAGCCGTGTAGAACACAAGCACACAGCCTTGTGGTACATCGCTGACCATCAACGACATAATGTTTTCATCAATGATAAGTGTTGGTCGTTCCAGTGAAGGAGCCTCCATTCCGGAGTTTTACACTCCGCCCCCGGGTGATCCAGCCCGGGTTTGTGGTGTGGCCGGCCTGCGGAGCGCGGCCGCCATGAAGCCGTTCTCCAGGCGCTCGGCGAAGCCGCTGCTGTTCGGGGCGGTGGCGACGGTGCTGGCGGTCGGCTTCGTCTACAGGTGAGGCGGCGGCATCGCGCGTCCCGCTCGGTGCCAGGCGGCCCTGCCGGGAGGAGGCCGCACAGCGATGGCGCCGGGTCCCTCCCTCGGTCGCTGTGACCTCCGGTGGCGAGAAGACCAAATCGTTTAGGTATTCTCTGGTCGAGTCCTTGTTCAACCAACTCTTGTACTCAACCCTCTCGCAATAAAGATCAACTGTTGTTTCAGTACATCGTATACAATGACATCCAGGTCATTTTAAATGCCGGTGCTTTCTAATCCATCACGCAAACAATACTCAGCCTTTCTGTTTGCATGTAGCCCAGAAGACTCCCTGGTATCATCAACAGTCTGGGAAGGACTCTCAGAGTCTGTGAGAGACAGGGCCACGTGGACAACAAAAAGCGACACAGCAGTCAGCTCTTCCGTGGACATAGGTTTTCAGCTTGCCAGAATTGCAAGCCTACCAGGTCTCTAAACTTTTGTCCCCAACCCCAGTCCCTGCAGGCTGCACGCCAGCTCACTTTCCTGATCGTAACCAGCCTGCTGACTATCTTTCTGAACCGTATCTTGATTCTGGCCACAAACTATCAATCTGTTGGTATTTTCACCATATGACAGCACATTAAATGCTATCTGCCATGTCATAGCAGGTAGGATTCACTGACCTCACAGGAGAGGGCTCTGGAGGAACTTGCTGTAGTCATGCTCCCAGTAGTGCACCTTGGATCCTACATGGATCAACAAATTTTAGATCAGCGGATCTCAAGGACTTAGTGTGTAACTTTTGATCCCTTTAGCTAAATCAATATAGAATGTGATTGAGGTCTAAAGACTGATCTTGTGGTATCCCATTAGACACAGCCTGCTATCCTGAGGACATTTTTATTCTATTCTGTTTTCTTTTTGTTAACCAATTCTCAGCTCCCTCACCCTATGTGCTCTGTGTCAGCAATCTCCCATTTAAGGCTTTATAAAAGCCTTCTAAAAATTGAAATACTTCACCCCTACCCAATTATCTACTGTATTAGATACATTCCCAAATAACTATTAGATTAGTCATTATTTCCCTTTCAAAATCCAAATTGACTGCTCCATCACGTTAATTTCTAGGTGTCTTGATATCATATCTCTATCAGCATTTTTCCCACTACTGATGTTGTTAACTGGTCAGGAGTTCCCTGCACTCTCTCTTCCTCCTTTCTTAGAGGGGGCAGGCACATCTCATTCTTCAGTCTGCAGGAACAATTCCAGAATCTATAGAATTTTGATCTATGATGCTCTCTTCTTCCAAAAAGTTTGGGAATACCAATTTTTAGACTCATTAATCTTTCTGCAGGTATTTCTTTACTAATTTGTTTTACCTGGTATTTTTGATGAGGTTTCAAGGTACTTGGACTAATGATAAAATAAGTCAAAGTCAGTATGGTTTCTGTAAAGGGAAATCCTGCCTAACAGATTTTCGGAAGGCGTTTGATAAGGTGCCACACGAGGCTGCTTAACAAAACAAAATCCTATGAAGTTACAGGAAAAATACTGGCATGGATTGAAGAATGGCTGACAGGCAGGAGGGGGCAGCAAGTGGGAATGAAAGGGGCCTTTTCTGGTTGGCTGCTGGTGACTAGCAGTGTTCCTCAGGGGTCTGTATTGGGACCACTACTTTTCAGATTGTTTGTCAATGATTTGGTTAATGGAATTGATGGCTCTGTGGCAAAGTTTGCTGATGATATGTGGAGAGGGTAGGTAGTGCTGAGGAAGCAATACAATTGCAGCAGGACTTAGACAAATTGGAAGAATGGGCAAAAAAGTGGCAGATGGAATACAATGTTGGGAAATGTATGATGATGCGTTTTGGTAAAAGGAACAATAGTGCCGGTTATTTTCTAAATGGGGAGAAGGTTCAAACATCAGAAATGCAGAGGGACTTAGGTATCCACATGTACGACTCCCAGAAGGTTAACTTGCAGGTTGAGTCTGTGGTAAAGAAGGCAAATGCAGTGTTGGCATTATTTCGAGGGGAATAGAATATAAAAGCAAGGAGATAATGCTGAGCCTTTATAAGACACTAGTCAGGCCGCACTTGGAGTGTTGACAAGTTTTGGGCCTCATCTCAGAAAGGATGTGTTGTCATTGGAGAGAGTTCAGAGGAGGTTCACAAGGAAGATTCCAGGAATGAAGGGGTTAACATATGAAGAGCGTTTGGCGGCTTTGGGCCTGTAATCACTGGAATTTAGAAGAATCCGGGGGGGGGGTGGAGGGGAGAGATCTCATTGAGATCTACCAATTGTTGAAAGGACTAGATAGGGTGGATGTGGAGAGGGTGTTTCTTACGATGGGGTATCCAGAACTAGAGGGCACAGCCTCAAAATTGAAGGATGACCCTTTAGAACATAGCACCTTCATTCCATCTGCAACAGGCAGGATTTTTTTGTGGCCAACTATTTTAATTCTACCTCCCATTTCCATTCTGACTCTGACATGTCAGTCACGATGAGGTCACTCTCAGGTGGGAGGAGCAACACCTGATTTTCTGTCTGGGTAGCCTCCAACCTGAAGCCATGAATGTTTACTTCTCTGACTACCAGTAATTTCTCATATTAGCCCTTCTCTCATTTTCCATTCCCCATTCTGGCTTCTTGACACCTGCCCATTCCCTTTCTCTCATGGTCTGCTCTCTTCTTTCCAGATTCCTTCTTGTTCAACCCTACATTTTCCACCTCTCACCTCCCAGCTTCTCACTTCATCCACCTCCCTTCCCCACCCACCTATCACCTGCCAGTTTATACTTCTTCCCTCCCCCCATCTTCTTATTCTACCTTCCTTTTCAGTCCTGGGGAAAGGTCTCGGCCTAAAACATTGACAGATTATTCCCCTCCATAGACGCTGCCTGACCTGCTGAGTTCCTCCAGCATTTCGTGTGTTGCACGTATTCTGCTTGCTTTCTTTCTTTATCACTTTCTTGGCGTCCTTTACTGAATTATAAAAATATTCTCAGTCCTCAAGTTTACTCCTATTTCTGTCAATTTCTAACCACCTGTCTTAATGCTGTTTAGTATCCCCTGTAATCCAAGGTTGCATCACCTTTTTCATTGTCTTTTACTCTGAATATCTGCTGCAAGTCATGATTTTTTTGCATTAGATCCTAGCCTGTACCCTTCAGTGTAGTATCCATTCTACCACAACAATTCTGCCCCTCGTACCTGTGGAGATTGAGAACTCTGTTACCTAGCTTTCTAATCTGAAAGCCTTGATTCTATTATGGTCACTCTTTCTAGAGGCCTCTTTACAATAATATTATTTTATAACCCTATCACATTGCACTGTACCTCTTGTTTCCTTATTGGGAAATCCATTCCATATAGATGCTATTAATTTATCCTCTACCATTACTAGTACCAATTTGATTTGTTGATTAAAGTCCTCCATGATTACTGCATTACTCTTTTCATGGACCTCTGCTATCCCTATTTATACTGTCATTGATTACATCTGCCAATAGATAACTCTCAGCAATGTTCTCTGCCCCAGATTCAACGCACCATCCAAACCATTCCTAATTCTCTACCAGAACCTGCCAACCCAAGGTCGTGTTGAGCTTCTGTATTGATCTCATCTCCTATTATCTGTGTTCTCTATTCTGCCTGCCTTTCCCAAGTACGCTGGTGAGTAGGAATCATGCTTTGACAGCTGGAAGATGCTTGAGAGTGGACCCTGGGGTCAGGTTCCTGCCAGCCCGGAGTGATCATTGGCCCAGTCTCAGCAGGGTTTTCTGTCTTCAACAGGCGCAGCTTCTTCCCTGACATTGAAGAGATCCGAGCTAGAGAGCAGCAGAAATACAGTGAGAAGCTGCAGCTGGTTCTCGAGCGAAGGGAGAGGCAGCTACTGGAAATAGAGCAGAAGAAATCAGCCCGGTGAACTTGGGAAAGAGCTGAACAACATGCTCTAGGAGACTGCAACCAGGCACCTGAATCCGACCATTAAAACTAAAAGGAAAATGTGTACTGAATCAAAATACTTTTACTGAAATTTGCCTTAAAGAATCACACCAAGTAGTCTGATATGTTTCTACATTGTACACTATATGCTGTAATAAATCATTTCTTAATATCATTTTAACATTGGAGTTTGGATTGTCATATTTAACACAAACGAACTTCCCTACTTATTCTGCACTATAGAAAGAATCCAGCATCACCCAGTGTAAAACCACAATGACTTGAACTAAGATATTTAAACCAGGAGATTACAGGTCTAATCTCTTATTCTTAAACATAGGGAAGAGACAATCATGGATCCAAATTCAGCAATGTATCATGTAACTGATCAATGCAATGATAATCAATGCAAAGATGGTTGAAAATTCTTCAGCTTGTCTTTTGCCACTTGTACTGGGTTATCCATTGACGAGGGTAGTGAAAATGATTCCTTCTCCCATTAATTTCCTGCCACTGGACATAGCAGTTCTGATCGGAACCTTCTACCAACAGGGTGGATGCATGACCTGCAGAACAATGCCTTTCACAGCTAAATCAGTTTGGTGATGCCAATCTTTGTGATGGACATTGTATTTCCCAACCTGTTTGTTTTGCAACCCCCCCCCCCCCCCCATCCTCCATGGTTCTTCCCAGTTATGTTCAACACGGACGTGCACTGATTCATCATCTGAGGGAAGACAGTTGGGTGGCAATCCTCAGGTTTCCTTTTGTTTAAGCTGCTGTAATGAGGCTTAAATGTCCAGACCCAATGTCAGAGATACTTCCTGACTGAAAATGATTGTACCATCATCTCCAGTGGGCTCATTTTAGTGTAACGAGACTTACTTATCTATCAGATCCATCTTGTTGGTGGCTGAAAGGTATGATGCAGTTTGTCACTCGACTTTCTAGTTGTATAGCACCCAATTTTGACACCAGTTCCCAACTTTTAAGTTAGTTATTAAAAGGAGTTTCACAAATAAAGGCACAACCATTGGAGAAGGAATTATAAGTAGGGACAATCAAGAAGTGTAGAGCAGCAGATATCTCAGATACATAATCTGGAAGGAGTCAGGTCACAAGAAGATACAAAATTGTTGAAAGAATCTTTTAATTTAGCTATGGTTTAATTGGGATCATATTATCTTGATATAGGTGGAGGCATTTTACCTATGTTGGCTCTTAGGGCAATCTCATCAATCACATTGCCACATTTATTTCTCTGTAACTTATTCTTCCTCGTGTTTGCCACTGTTTTCCTTACCACCCACTTACAGAAGGGGTAATTAACAGTTGCATATGTTTTGGACACAGGAGGAAAACTGAGGGCTGAAGGAAACCCACATGGCGACAGGGAGAAAGTGCAGACTCCACACTAAGTACTGTAGGCCAGGATTGAATTCAGACCTGAGTCACGAAGCACAGCTCTACTGATCCATTGTTTCCCGAGCTGATGGATGGAGCAACAGATATTTGGATGTCAAGCTTCAGAACAGAAGAATAAGAAAGTTGGAGAGTGTTTTCGTTTAGTAGTTAAGGAGGTAATCTAGCTTTGGATGATTTCAGTTACAATTGTGTTGAGGCAGGACTGAATTAAAAAGTAATCTGTCTTGTTGATGGCCCAAATTTGTGGTTACATGCTTTGATATTATGTTAACAGTTGGCAGAGTTTGAGATGTAATGGAGGAAGGAGTTGGTGCCTAGGAAATGAAGTCCGTTTCAGCAACAAAACACAACTTTAATCTGCCCAACATTTACTGGGAGAAAATTTGTTGAGAAAGATGATGATGGAATTGCATGGTGTTCGAGTGAGGTCAGTGTATGTCTCCCCTGTACAATGTCCCTGTGTTATAGTGATAGATGCTTACATTCCTCAGTGCTGTGCATACACTGATTAATACGTTGAGTTACCTTGTGTTATACTGCGGTAGTAAAATCAGATTACAGTAACAATTGTTACTGTACCACTAGATCCTCAGCAGTTGAATACATTCAAGACAGATGGTATCCAAAAGACTGGGCCGGGAACTGGATAGAGAACCGAACTGACCATGTATTTAGTCCTGAAGAAGTCCTCCATACATATTTCTTATGTACTTACTATTCTTACTGACTTACTGGCACTCAGGGCAGTGATGAGGGTCCTCCATCTCTGTCTGTATAGAAGGATTCTTCATTGCTGTTTCTCTAACAGCTGTTTTTTGGCAAGTCAGGATTGTTAGTCCTGAGCTGAACCCCCAAACCTGGAGGACTGGTCAGCCACTGTCTTCAACCCTTTGACCTGTTTGCCATGGGTAATCCAAGAGCCAAAACATAAAGCCCTGACCCAGCCAGCACAGCTCTCCAGGTCATTGAGGCACCAAACCCTATGATAAGGTTGTGGCCCTCTTGGAGGCAACTATTCTCCAAACTTACTGTTAAAGATGGTCTTGTCTCTAGCAACCTGAGATTTGGAACAACACCACTAATACGTTGGCACTTTGCCATTTGAAATGAATAGAAAGAGAACAGCACCACACTCCAGTGAATGCCTAATGACAATACTGAGTGGTTTAATCATCACATTTTCAGAAAAGTAGTCATCCAATGCAGGAGGAAAAAAATGACAACATGAATTACTGAATCACTTCATTCAGTGCTTATGCAATAATTACAATACCGTATCCCGGCCCTCCCAAGAAACCAGCCCTATATTCATTGAGTGGAATCCATGCACACAATGCTCCACAGGAAGAACACAAGAGAACCTTCACTGAGCATACACACTGAAATTAATGGGGCTCTGCTTCCTAGTCATCAAGGAACAAGCAATATCACAGGTCTGTTAAAGCCAAGTAAATGCATTGGCTGAATATATACATATTACACAACAAACAATATCACAGGGAGATTTGGCAGCCTTAACAATTAATTTTTCAGAGAAGTGCTGTGGGCCTCTCATAGGCTTCAGGTGAAAGGCAGAGAGGTTGATTTCTCAGTAAAACGAGCCCTCAAATCTTGGGAGGCCCATGTGAGCTGAAAGTGTCGAGGCCAGTGTCAGAGGATGGCAAAGGGTTGGTGCCCTCAACAGACGGAGGATTCCTCTTCATAAGGAATGTAAACAGCAATTCTGATCAACAATGTCACATCCTTGAGCCTCGCTCTTGCAGAATCTGATTCCAATAAGAAGACAATTATTAAGAAATTGAGTAGGGAGATGAAATCTGGTGAAACCAGTTGGACTAGTTCTAACTACCCCGTCAAAATATCCCTCATCTCAGAGTGCATCAGACTTCACATCATTGCCCTCAAAAACGCAAAGAATATCTCAAACCACCCCAACCTAACAACTAGAAGTTACAGCAACACACACAAAATGCTGGTGCAACGCAGCAGGCCAGGCAGCATCTATAGGGAGAAGCACTGCCGACATTTCAGGCCGAGACCCTTCATCAGGACTAACTGAAAGGAAAGATTTGAAAGTAGGAGGGGGAGAGGAAAATGCGAAATGATAGGAGAAGATCGAAGGGAGTGGGGTGAAGCTGAGAGCCAGAAAGGTGATTGGCAAAAGGGATACAGAGCTGGAGAAAGGAAAGGATCATGGGATGTGAGGCCAAGGGAGAAAAAAAGAGGGAGGGGAGCACCAGAGGAAGATGGAGAACAGGCAGGGTGATGGGCAGAAAGAGAGAAAAAAGAGGGGGAAAAAATCTAAATGTATCAGGGTTGGGGAAATAAGGGGAGGAGGGGCATTAACAGAAGTTAGAGAAGTTAATGTTCATGCCATCAGGTTGGAGGCTACCCAGCCGGTATATAAGGTGTTGTTCCTTCAACCTGAGTGTGGCTTCATCTTGACAGTAGAGGAGGCCATGGACAGACATATCAGAATGGGAATGGGACGTGGAATTAAAATGTGTGGCCACCGGGAGATCCTGCTTTCTCTGGCAGACCGTGTTCAGTGAAACGGTCTCCCAGTCTGCGTCGGGTCTCACCAATATATAAAAGGCCACACCGGGAGCACCGGACACAGTATACCACACCAGCTGACTCACAGGTAAAGTGTCGCCTCACCTGGAAGGACTGTCTGGGGCCCTGAATGGTTGTGAGGGAGGAAGTGTAAGGGCAGGTGTGGCACTTGTTCCGTTTACAAGGATAAGTGCCAGGAGGGAGATTGGTGGGAAAGGATGGGGGGGACGAATGGACAAGGGAGTTGCGTAGGGAGGGGGGGGGGGGGCAGGGAAAGATGTGCTTGGTAGTGGGATCCCATTGCAGGTGGCGGAAGTTACGGAGAATTATACGTTGGACCCGGAGGCTGGGTGGCAATGGACTAGAAGTTAGCCTATTTTGTGACAAATACAGCAAGCAGCTGAGAAAGAACAAGAGGGAAAGTTATGGACAATGTAGTACCTTGGCTTTTTCACTAGGTTCGATGACAATCCCATTAGTTGAGTTATTCAGTTCCCTGGAGACAACGCAGAGAAATTCAGCCTGATCTTCACTGCCATAGTTGTAGGAGGATCCAATACTAATGAGCTGAGACAGGACCAGAATTTAATTAGTAGCAGCATATAAAAAGAGGCTCCAGATAAATCACACAAACCTTTCATATTGCCTTCCAGAATTTGATCAAATAAAACCCGGTTACAATGGTAGAGATCACCATACATATTGGCTGGAACATCTAGTTGATCTCTCAAAATTCAGAGATCTGAACACAAAAAAAAAGCAGCTAACTCCCTAGTTCTTTTTGCAGAGAATACAGCAGCATCAAACATGCCGTTTGATTGGTGCGACTGTAACAAAACCCAATTTCCCTCGGGATCAATAAAGTATGTCTGTCTGTCTGTTTTCAAAATAGATATTAAGAAACTCATAATAAAGACCAACATCCGCCACAAACATCTAAGTGTTTGAAACCATTTTGTTGAGGATCTAAATACCTTGTTCCAAAGCCCCAAACTGGACAGCAAATCACACTGGAGAACTATGATAGTTTGCTACAGAATCGCTAGAAAGATCCAAAACGTTTAAGATAATAGGTGCTTAGTAAACTTCAAAAGTGGCTATGTTGCAGATGAGAGAAGAATGTTACGGTCTACCTTGGAAATAAGAATTGTTTCTTTCAGAATACATCTCGTCACTGTGTTCCTGTTCACAGTGACAACTAGGACTCCTCCTACAAAGGGCTCAGATTATAAACAGTATTTCTAAAGGAGGAAATGGTCAGACCCGATGGATGGGCTGTATATTCTGTTGGCTCTTGCCAACATAATATTAACCACACATTCTACAGTATGTTTCAATGGATGGAGTCTGAATGAATCTTATCTTTTCAATGTGAAATCTGTAAGCACACTGTAGGTCAGCAATGATATTAACTTTTCTGATCAATTAGTATCAAGTATAAACCAATGGTTACATGTGTAGATATGCATGTACAATCAAATTAGCTACTCTAAGGCAATTTCTCAGAAAGCAATCTTTGACTTGTGCAGTTTCTAAGAGGAATTTTCACAAGCAGTCCCTATAGTTAATAACACATTGGACAAACCTCAGCGAAGGCACATTTACCACAGTAACAGACAATTCAGACCATGCTGATGATCATGCTCCACTCCAGCCCTCTGCTATTTTTCCTTATCTGAATATTTATCAACATACATACATCCAGCTTCTTAAAGTTATCTGTACTGTTATCTTAACCAGCAAGAAACAAATACTCATTACTTTCTGTTGAGTTTTTTTGGGTTACCTGTTTGGCTTCTTACTAACTAGTGCAGGGGTCGGCAACCAGCGGCTCCTTCATCTCTGTGCTGCGGCTCCCCGTGGTTTGTTAGTTTTTGAAATGTAATTCGAAATTTGAAGATTATGGTGATCTTGTACAATCTAAATAAAACGTTGTGAAGACCCCATTTCCTGGCACATCTGAACCGGCTCACAATTAGCCACCGTTCTGGCTAAGGGAGATAGCCTACGGGGGTTTGTGAGTACGTGTCTTTTGGAGCATCCGCGCCCACGGGGACGGGTTGAGGGAGGCTTTAAAGCAAGGCTGTTTAGTTCGAATAAAGTTATCTTTGACTGCAGTGTCGTTAATTTAGCGCTGCGTGTAGCACACCGCTACAACGTGTTTTTTTATCACTATTAATATACATCACCACTGCCAATGCCTGACACCCACCAGTGCGTGCTTTCTTTTAATTCTTCGATCCAAGGTAGGCTAACTATGGAGTAACCTTCAACCCAACGTCTTTTTCTCGGAGTTCAAAATGTTTTTGTTGCATGCAGAAATGTAATTTCGTTTTCTCTGCAGGAGTTCATCAATTTCATAAATGCAACACATTATAGTTTGTTTGTACATAGCATAAAGGCAAAAAAAAAACCCGTTGTATGCAGTGTTATTTCATTTTAAATGTCAAACGGGTTTTGTGGCTCCCAGAGTTTTCTTTTCTGTGGGAAATGGGTCCATATTGGCTCTTTCAGTGGTAAACGTTGCCGACCCCTGAACTAGTGGATACTGATGAGAGCTTTTACACAGCACTATCAAAACCTTTTCTACATGTGTCAACCAAACTCGCTTCACAGCATTAAAGTAAACCAGATTACTGGTTATTTAAAGGTGAAATTCTGAGGGTACAGAATCTTTATGTTCCTGTTAGGTTGAAAGGAAAGGTTAAGAGTTTGAGAAAGCCATGGTTTTCAAGGGATATTGGAAACTTGGTTCAGAAAAAGAGGGAGATCTACAATAAATATAGGCAGCATGGAGTAAATGAGGTGCTCGAGGAATATAAAGAATGTAAAAAGAATCTTAAGAAAGAAATTAGAAAAGCTAAAAGATACGAGGTTGCTTTGACAAGTAAGGTGAAAATAAATCCAAAGGGTTTCTACAGTTATATTAATAGCAAAAGGATAGTGAGGGATAAAATTGGTCCCTTAGAGAATCAGAGTGGACAGCTATGTGTGGAGCCAAAAGAGATGCGGGAGATTTTGAACAATTTCTTTTCTTCGGTATTCACTAAGGAGAAGGATATTGAATTGTGTAAGGTAAGGGAAGCAAGTAGGGAAGTTGTGGAAACTATGATAATTAAAGAGGAAGAAGTACTGGTGCTTTTCAGGAATATAAAAGTGGATAAATCTCTGGGTCCTGACAGGATATTCCCGAGGACCTTGAGGGAAGTTGGTGTAGAAATAGCAGGGGCTCTGACAAATATTTCAAATGTCATTAGAAATAGGGATAGTGCCAGAGGATTGGCGTATTGCTCATGTAGTTCCATTGTTTAAAAAGGGTTCTAAGAGTAAACCTAGCAATTATAGGCCTGTCAGTTTGACATCAGTGGTGGGTAAATTACTGGAAAGTATCCTTAGAGATGGTGTACATAATTATCTGGATAGACAGGGTCTGATTAGGAATAGTCAGCATGGATTTGTGCGTGGAAGGTCATGTTTGACAAATCTTATTGAATTTTTTGAAGAGGTTACGAGGAAAGTTGACGAGGGTAAAGCTCTGGATGTTGTCTATATGGACTTCCGTAAGGCCTTTGACAAGGTTCCACACAGAAGGTTAGTTAGGAAGGTTCAATCGTTAGGTATTAATATTGAAGTAGTAAAATGGATTCAACAGTGGCTGGATGGGAGATGCCAGAGAGTAGTGGTGGATAACTGTTTGTCAGGTTGGAGGTCGGTGACTAGTGGTGTGCCTCAGGGATCTGTACTGGGTCCAATGTTGTTTGCCATATACATTAATGATCTGGATGATGGGGTGGTAAATTGGATTGGTAAGTATGCAGATGATACTAAGGTAGTTGGCATTGTGGATAATGAAGTAGGTTTTCAAAGCTTGCAGAGAGATTTAGGCCAGTTAGAAGAGTGGGCTGAATGATGGCAGATGGAGTTTAATGCTGATAAGTATGAGGTGCTACATTTTGGTAGGAATAATCCAAACAGAACATACATGGTAAATGGTAGGGCATTGAAGAATGCAGTAGAACAGAGTGATCTAGGAATAATGGTGCATAGTTCCCTGAAGGTGGAATCTCATGTGGATAGGGTGGTGAAGAAAGCTTTTAATATGCTGGCCTTTATAAATCAGAACATTGAGTATAGGAGTTGGGATGTAATGTTAAAATTGTACAAGGCATTGGTAAGGCCGAATTTGGAGTATTGTGTACAGTTCTGGTCACCGAATTACAAGAAAGATATCAACAAAATATAGAGAGTACAGAGAAGATTTACTAGAATGTTACCTGGGTTTCAGCACCTAAGTTACAGGGAAAGGTTGAACAAGTTAGGTCTTTATTCTTTGGAGCGTAGAAGGTTGAAGGGGGACTTGATAGAAGTATTTAAAATTATGAGGGGGATAGATAGAGTTGATATGGATAGGCTTTTTCCATTGAGAGTAGGGGAGATTCAAACAAGATGACATGATTTAAGAGTTAGGGGGCAAAAGTTTAAGGGTAACACAAGGGGGAATTTCTTTACTCAGAGAGTGGTAGTTGTGTGGAATGAGCTTCCAGTAGAAGTGGTAGAGGCAGGTTCGGTATTGTCATTTAAAGTAAAATTGGATAGGTATATGGACAGGAAAGGAATGGAGGGTTATGGGCTGAGTGCAGGTAGGTGGGACTAGGTGAGAGTAAGCGTCAGCACGGACTAGAAGTGCCAAGATAGCCTGTTTCCGTGCTGTAATTGTTATATGGTTATAGGAGCTGATGAATTGACACACAACAATGTTGAGGACCAGCAGTCCATTCCCACCTTATAAAACACACAGATCAAGTCTCATTCTACAAAAAGCTGCAGGTCACATCTTCCTTTCACAGTTCAAACCAAGACAACATGTTGGCTCTTGTAACCTTCAGCTGCCTCCTAAACCAAAAGGAAACTTAATTTTCTCTTATATCCTCTAAAAGTCCACTTCCCAATATCTTGCTGGCAACCAAATGTACACATTATAGACCCCTCTGTCATAGAGGTCATTCTGACTATATGTTAATTTTCCCTCTTCTATTAAGTTATTGCCTTTTTGTCAATGTTTTTGCTATCTGTTTATTAACTGTTTAAGAATAATAATTTATGATCTTTAGAATTCAATAACTTTAAATTATGACAGTATTAACTTGCTTACCTTTACCATGCTCTCTTAACTCCTAATTTGCGAAACAGATCATTTTGATTGAAAATTGAAGTGCTACCTGCTCAAATTTCCATCCGTCCGACATCGTAGAAACCATCTGTGTGAGTTCCTCCTCCTGACACTGTAGGACGCGGTAAACATGTTTCACTGGACCCTGTAGAGTAGACAATAATACCATGAACATGCTATATCAATGGTGAAGAGTTGAAGGCTTCATTTTCCTAGGAGTGAACGTCACCAACGTCCTGGTCCAACCACATGGGCCACAGCTAAGAAAGCTCACCAATGCCTCTGTTTCTTCAGTAGGCTGAGGAACTTTTATCAGCACACCATAGAAAGTACCCTCTCTGGATGCATAATCCCTCAGTATGGCAACTGCGCTGCCTGTGACCGCCATAAACTGCAGAAAGTAGTGGACACAGCTCATTACGTCACGGAAACCAGCCTCAACTCTATCTAGCTTTCTCACTGCCTCAGTAAAACAGCCAGCCCATCCACCCCACAAGCCCTCTCATCTCCCCTCTTCCGCTGGGCAGAAGGTACAAAAACTTGAAAGCACGTACCACCAGGTTCGAGGACATCGGACTACTAAATGGTTCCCTAGTAGGATGAGGTGGGCATTTGACCTCACAATCTACCTTGTTATGCTCTTGCACTGTACTCTCCCTGTAGCAGTTACACTTTATTCTGTATTCTGCTATTGTTTTATTGGTTTTTATCTTAATGGGACACCATGCAAGACAAACCTTTTGCTCTATCTCAGTACACTAAATCAGTTCCTATTCAGATATATGTAAAAGTCAGTTACAAATACTGAGGCTAATTTTCATTATTGTTGAAGTCGAGTGTATATTAGTTCTTACAATAAAACAGGATGTGACCATCTGCTAGTGCACAAACAGACAAAAAATAGTCTGGACTGCCAGCCAACTTCAACATGAGTTCTTACAAAAAAATAATTATTGGATTCTCACAAAGGATCTAAAACCTGAGACATTACATCTTGTTGTAGATTTCTACTTTCTCTCCAGAAGTAGTTTGGAGTCTCCTTGAACTACTGGAACCCATATGGAAACTGTTTCCACAATGCTGTTAGTAATGGAGCTCCAACTACTGTGCTGGAAAAGTGGTGTGCATGCACCTCAGAGGGTGAGTGCTTTGGAGAGGAATTTGAAATTGGTATTTGCATTCATCTGCTACCAATGTGTTTCCCAAACGACAGACGCCACAGAACTTGGCAGTGACACCAAATGTGCCGCCAAGTTTCCATTTTGCTCTGTTCTAAATAGTGTTTAGCTTGAGAATTGTTAAAGGTACAGTCAAGTTTCACTACACTCTTACTGTGCCTTGAAGGCGGTAGAAAGGCTTCAGGAGTCCAGAAGTACATTGCCTATTGTGGATTACAGACATCCCACCCTGCAAAAACTCATTTCAGGGAGGTAGCACCATCACCGCCCCTCCCCCAGGTCGACCTCCAAGGGTGTATGTATACAGGACATTTGATTATGAAAGAACACAGCAATTTATTTGATCACATATTGAAACTATTTACACACACACACACACACATTAATATATTCCTTGTTGAGTATTTTGTTGGCAGCCTCAATGCTAATAGCTAAATGCTAATCCAAATAACTTTTCTAATCCTTTTGAAAATTTTCCTTGTACTGTGATGTTCTGCTGAAAAAGAACTGTGAAATACTTGAGCAGCCTTCCCTGCGCTTAGCCTCCCTAATACGTTGTGATCCCTAAAAGAAATAAAAGCACAGGGTGTATCCTTATTATATTGTCTTATGCAGAAAATGTGACATTAAAATATGTACTGATATTATCATGGAGTCATTTTTTAATTCTATTATAACTTTAAGCAAGTCTACAGGGAGTTTGGCCTCATCACGTAATACAGTAGCTCCTTAGCAGCTAGCCAGCTGGTTTAAATAACGTTAGCTATGCTAATGAATGAATGATACCTGTTAAACTCACCTCAACATGTCTTTTACAGTCATTTAATCCACCATGGGCAATAGAAAAGTCACTGTTGCAAACAGTACAGCGAGCAACACTGTCATTATTTTGACCCCTATTAGGTAGACTACTTTAGCGTAGTCTGGGCTGAAGTACGTTTTATATTTTCTTTTTTTGAAACACTCTGCCATGGCGCTGCAGGACACTACACTGAAGTGATGGACAATGAAAGAGAGAGAGAGGTCGATTGTAAAGCCCGCCCACAGAGAAAACTGATAGGTCTACTTAGCACAAATAGAGACCAATCAGGATGCTCCCTCTGTCACTCTCTCGCTACGTCTGTCACTCGCTCTCTCTGTCTCTCTCTCTCTCTCTCTCTCTCCCCCCCTCACTCTAAAAAAAAAATTGATTTCTGGGATATTGTACTGTATATAATTTGTGGGTGTCGGGGAGCCACTATCAATGTGCAGGAGACTCCTGGAACTTCCGGGAAAGGTGGGATGTCTGGGATTATCCAGCTTTTGACCTGCTCCAGCAGTCAATGTGTTGATATTACTAGAAAATATTTAACCAGGTGGCTAAGCAATGTGGCTGAACTTTCTAATTTATACAAATGATCACTGGCTGTTGTGTGTATGAAATCAATCCTAACTGTCTCATCAGCTTTAGCCTGAATGTTTCCAAGGAGGATATTGAACTACCTCATTATCTGAGGGATTGCAAACGGAACAGATTCATCCACCTCTGATCAGATGATAAAGGAAAATGCATTGAACAAGAAATTGAACAACTCATTTAGAAATTCCCGCAGGAATATCCTAGGGCAGGGACAAATCACAGTCTCTCCTTTCCGGTTCCTAAGGCTGCAACCACTGGTCCTATTCAGAAATAGTACTCTGCCGTCACCGTGGCAAAAAATAAGCTCACGTCTACCTCTGAATCAAGACAACAGCAAGATCTGCAGTCTAAAAGCCAAGTGAGCATTTGTGGAGAGGCTTTGGGTGCACAAGTGCTGTCACCTTGCATGGGTTTTGATACAGCAAAACTTTCCAGCAGGGTTAGCACTGGTTACACGCAGCCTCAGTGTTTCCATGATGGAGACTTCACCGTGGATCAGCCAGTGACTCGGCCATAATAATGCACATGCAGGAAAGTGGGCAAGGGAACAACTGGAGACAACTATTAGTTGAAGCGTTTCAAAACATGTGGCAAGGAATCAGATGTCAGTGAGATAACACAGGGCAACTCAGGAGAGAAAATACCTGTTCTTTTTGATTCATGGTAGCCTGATGTGTGCTACATGCAGCTGATCATTACCCAAATCTCAGTTTCTCATCTATGCCAGTCAATGGGGTAGAAGCTGCTGATCTGCCTGTCGTATCATCATTAGGTTGCTTTATAGTTAGAGTTGGTATCTTCTAATCATTTGGTCAGGAATTGGGCAGAGTGGGAGCAGACTTTTGAATGGCATTTCCCAAACTGAAACTTACTCCCTTGAATATCTGTACTTACTTTACTGAATTCACAAGGATATGAACAATTACAAAAAGATCAATTATTTTTGGGATTTCTATCCCCAAACTTACCCTAGTACCATTGTCTCTGCAAGGCCCACCATCTACTCAGGCAATTCCAATCTGAATTTTGCTTGAATTGTTGTAAACATACATTATTTCTCAGAGTTGACAGAAACTGTTCTGTGACAGAAACAAATCCATTCCTTTCACCAAGAACAAACTGTTATTAGGTAGTTTCCAAATTTAAAAAAACGATAAAACAGTCAAGGTCAGCTCACCTGTGAGGTCCTATTCTCCAAATCCCGAATACGTTCTTTGACCAATCGGACAAGTAAGGCAATGTTATAGAACTCTGCCTCCTCCAGCACCCCTGGAAAAACAAAGAGTGGTTAGGAAGCAGTTGGCCAAAGCTCATATGCAACAGACCATTCTGTATTACATCAAAGAAGGATCCCGACTATCATACAACTAGTATCAACTCCAATCCTTCAGAAACGTTCTGACATTTTCACAACTAACCATCCAAAAGACGTCATAACCTTGGAAATCTATCCCTTGAACCAAGCAGGTCAGTTCTACAGGAACTTGAGTTTTGCCTTAACTAGCTTGCCTTGTTAGAAATTGTGGCTTAACTAGCTGTTTCCAATGCCACAAACTAATTGACGGAGAAACCCTAAATTGAGCCTGGCAGCTTTATGAATCTGTGATGGAGATACAGTCAAACTAAAGTTGAGATGAACTTACAGCACACTTTTCCCACTATATAAAATTTCCGTAACATAAGCGATTAAGGCGGCAACATGAAAAACAACCACTCTTAGCCCCTGGTATTTAATGTCTGCATTCATCCACCAAGAATCCAAGAGAAGAGATCGGAGATTTGAATGGCCTGGCATCTGCCTCATAGTTACACTGCTCACTCTGACTGGGTCTCTACATCATGACAACTGACTCCTCAGCTAGCCTGTACAATGATACTGTAGTAAAGTGGCATTAAAAATATTAAAGTTCTCAATCCATCCCTGATTCAATCACTTTTCTCTGCCTTCCCTGCTAAACTGTAATTCCAAGGCTGCCATACACTATCTAGTACTCAAGCTAATTAGCATCAGACAGTGTATAGCTACTGTGAACATCTGCTAGGTCACATACAATTGAACATATCAACAGCTGATTGTACTAATTCAATACAATATAGAAATTAAACCTAAAAGCTAATTGTCTGTGTAGCTTGGCCCATCCCAAATCTTTACTTAACACAAGACTATGGAGTCATCTGCAGACTTGAGCCTGTAACAAACAGAAAATCCAGAAGCAGTAGGAGGCCACTCAGCCCCTCTCACCTGGACTGCAATTCAATAAGATCATGTTGACTTCTTATCCCAGCATTACAATCCCACACAAAGACCATATCCCTTGATTCCTCATTATAGAAAAGTTAATCATTCTCAGCCTTGAATATACAGCAACTGAGCCTCCATGACCATCCTGGCTGCAGAATTCCAGAGAGTCACTAATCTCTGGTTCAAGCCATAACTTCTCAAAGATTCAATTTTATTTTTCACTTGCATCAGTTGTACATACAGTGAAATATGTCATTTGTGTTAATAAATGAGTGTGTGCTGGGGGCAGCCCACAAGTGTCACAATGGCATTATAACAAGGAACACAACAAGCAACAAAATAACTTGTCCCAGTACTGAATAAAAGCCCCTTATTTTGAGACTGACTCCTAGTCCTAAGCACATAAGCAGTGGAAACATCTGTTCTGAATATACCTTGCCAGTTCCTTCAAAGTTTATACATTCAATTATATCAGCTTTCATTCTTCTAAATGAAATGGATTACAGACTTCAACTGTTTAATCTTTCCTTAAATGACATCCCAGGAATCATTTTAATAAATTGATGCTGTACTCGTGCGATTGCAAGCATATTCTTCCATTGGTAGGGAAACCAGTTCTGTCAATAGTATTCTTGATTCGGTCTCAGAAGGGCTCTCTGATCAGAGGAAGATATTTCTGCTCTTGCACAGATAAAATTAACACTCCAGCAACATATTAATTTTCCAGAATGCAGGAGTTGGTAGCAGAAATCAACATTTCTTATTAAGTCCTAAATGCCGCCATGAGCTGCTGAAGGTGTTCCCGTAAGGCTGTTGCAGATGAGGACTTGGAACCAATCATGGTGGAGGTGGTGGTGTCCCACACATCAGCTGCCTTGTCCATGGGTGGCAAAGCTCATGGACTGGGTATGTGTTATCAGAGTAACCTCGCCTGTGGTAGTGGAAGAACTGATGTGGGGTGCCAAACAAGTAGGCTGCTTTGTCCTGGACAGTGTTGAACTTTTGAGTTTTATTGGACATCGCATCAGGGGAAAGGTATTCCATCACACTGTTGACTTACAGCATTTAAAATGGTTGAGTATCCTTGGAGGTATCAAAAATCATGGAATTGAATTTAGGAGCCGAGAGGTAATGTTGCAGCTATATAGAACCCTGGTCAGATCCCACTTGGGAGTACTACATATAGAAACGTAGAAAACCTACAGCACAATACAGGCCCTTCAACCCACAAGGTTGTGCTAAACATGTCCCTACCTTAGAAATTACTAGGCTTACCTATAGCCCTCTATTTTTCTAAGCTCCATGTACCTATCCAAATGACTCTTAAAAGACCCTATCATATCCCAGAGAATCTGACCGGCCGGCCCTCATAGCCATGATATTATCATGCTTCTGGCCAATGGTAAATCTCTAGAATGTAAATAGTGCAAGACTTAACCATGATAATGTTATTGAATGTCAAGGGTAGATTGATTGAAAGTGCTCACTGTCTGACATTTTATGTCACAAATACGATTGATGAGTGAATGTTGTTTCAGTACAGGTAGTCCCTGAGTTACAAACGTCCAACTTACGAACAACTTGTACTTATGAACGGCCTGCCATAAAGCCTATTATATTAAAAATTTGTCGGCTCGAGGAAGGAGAACACCGTCCACCATTTTAAGTCGGATCACGTTGCCGTTAACACTGTGTTGAGTGTATAACTTTGTATTTGGCTTAAATTTTTGTTAGCAAGATTCACCCTGACCCCCCCTTTTCCAGTCAGCACCACCCCCACTTGTCCCATTTAATCTGTCTCAGTGCGGGTGGACTTTAGGACCCGGGGGAGCTCAGGACCTGCCACCTGCAGCTGCTGCTGAAGCCACAGTGTTTCTGTTCCAATAACGGAAAACGATCACAATTGAAAATAAAGTGGAAATAATAAAGCGATTGGAAAGAGGTCATTGGAAAAGCATTAGGCTACAGTCGGTCAACGATCAGAACAAGTTTAAAGGATAAAGTGAGAATAATGGAGCATGTGAAAGGCTCTGCCCGATGAAAGCTACAATTATTACTAAGCAACACAGTGGTTTATTGATTGAAATACATATGTTTCTTAAGTGTTTTATATGCATAGAAAGGTAAAATATATACTATATACCAAGACAAACATTTGACTAACTGACGCTAAATAATACCGGATGTACCTGTTCTGACTTACGTACAAATCTGACTTAAAGACGAACTTAGGAACAGAACTCGTTTGTAACCCGGGGATTGCCTGTACTGTTGCGTGTAGGCATGTCTCACTTGCTGAAAACCTGTGATTACAATTTGTCATTGTATAATCATGACTTCTGATCAAAATGATGGAAGGAGGACCACTGATAAAGCAGCTGACTGTAGCTGAGCCTTGGCTATTGCCCTGCAGAACTGCTGTAGCAATGTAGCTTAGTTTTGGTGTGATTCTGTTCATTGCAAGGTTTTCCCTTAATCCCCAGTTTTCAGAACACAGACATCTACAGCAGGTTAGAGGCCTTTCAGCCCACAATGTTGTGCCGACCATGCAACTTACTCTGGAGACTGCCTAGAGTTTCCCAAGCACATAGTCCTCTATTTTTCTAAGCTCCATGTACTTATCCACGAGTCTCTTAAAAGACCCTCACGTATCTGCCTCCACCATCATTGCTGGCAGTGCACTCCACACACCCACCACTCTCTGTGTGACAAACTTACCTCTTGTACCTACTTCCAAGCACCTTAAAAATCAGCCCCCTTGTGTTAGCCAATTCAGCCTTGGGAAAGAGCCTCTGACTATCCACACGATCAATGCCCCTCATCATCTTATAAACCTCTATCAGGTCACCTCTCATCCTCCGTCGCTCTGAGGAGAAAAGGCCAAATTCACTCAACCTATTCTCATATCAAATCCAGGCAACATCCCTGTAAATCTCCTCTGCACTCTCTCTGTAGTATCCACATCCCTCCTGTAGTGAAGTGACACAATACTCCAAATGGTCTAACCAAGCTCTTAAATAATTGTTACATCACCTCATGGCTCTTGAATTCGATCCCATGGTTGATAAATGTCAACACACTATATGCCTTCTTAATAACGCTGTCAACCTGAGCAGCAGCTTTGAGTGCTGTATGGACATAGACCCCAAGATCTCTCTGATCTTCCACACTGCCAAGAGTCTTACCAGTAATATTATATCCTGCCTTCAAATTTGACCTTCTAAGGTGAACCACCACACTTATTTGGGTTGAACTCCATCTGCCACTTCTCAGCCCTGTTCTGCATCCTATCAATGTCCCACTGTAACCTCTGACAACTCTCCAGACTATCTACAACATCCCCAACCTTTGCATCATGAACAACCTTACAAACCCACCCTTCTACTTCTTTTTCAGGCTTCTCAATACCACAAAATGTCAAATGTTCCAATGTTATAAAGCAACTTTAGTTCTCCATCCGATCGGATTTGGACTTTTCTGCTTATGGCCTTTAACACATTACTAATGAAGACCAACTTGCTGATAAAACACGTTACAATTGACAGTGTAGGAGTCAACACCACAATCTACCATTCCAGATTATCATGTTTTCAGCATGATTCATAACTCTCCAGCTCTGATCGAAGGGCATCAGCCTCCATGTTAATGTGTTTTCTTTCTCCTCCAGATACCCCTTTCAGTAACTGCAGTGTTGTGCATCTCACAGATCTCTCTTCAGTGTCTTCATTCATCTTTAATTTACACTTCCTACAAAGAGACCAGCTATTTTAAACATACCTTCAATACACTCTCCAAAACAAAACTATTCATACCTGCATCATGCAGTTTCTTCCATTGCTTCTGTTACCTCTATCCCTCCCTCTTCTCTGCAACTTAAAACTTCCCTCCTTTGATGAAAGACCATCGATCTGAAATGTTAACTGTTTCTCTCAGAAGATGTGCTGAGTATTTCTACTATTTTCTGGTTGTAATACAAGTGACCACATGTTATAAAGAACTTTAGTGGCTGTGTTTAATGTTTTAATGTAAAACCAAGTTCTTAATCATTAAAATCCATCCACGAACCACTCATTCAACCTGGCTTGGGAACTTTTTTAAAACCAATTCAGTCTCTGTCACCTTGAATATCTGGCCCATTCAGAGCTAACAATCTGTGTCCGGGTCAATCTTGGAGTCTAATGTATCTAAGTGTTTGAGTTACTCTCTGGTCAACCCTCCCTGTCAACATTTGTATTATATTTCAGCAGATATTCATCTCTCACCCTCTTCTGCCAAATCCTTGTTAATGATTAGTTTGCCATGTCGAAGGTAGTTGAGGATCGGGCCAAAGTAACTCGGGTCTCTGTCGATGAGATAGGCACCAGTTTCATCCTGCAAGAGAGATGCAAAATCAACTACAACGTGAAAGTGGCTCACACATCCACGGCCAACTTTTCATTATGGACAAGCAAACTTGCCTGAATTTAAGTTCATAAGTTAACTGACCATTGTAATCACTGGGCTGAAGGGCAGTGTGGCTCTTTAGGCTGTAAGGCCTGTTCTGCATTGTTTTTCCAAACAAACAAATAAATGTCTTATTATAGCCACACGAGTTCTGTCTCAAGAGAGTAATTCAAGAAATACTTTAGATGCAGGGACAGATGCAAGGTACCATTAAGAATAGCAAAAATCATGGTGATCAACAAGTAAACCTGTACAGATGCTGGAATTGTATCTATAGACTGGAAGTAAGAAAATGTGACCCCAATATTTAAGAAAGGGTGAAATGAGAAAACAGGGAATTATCAACCTATCAGTCCAGCTTCAGCAACTGGGAAGATGCTGGAATCCATTAATAGATGACGTAATAACAGAACATTTGAAAAGAATACCAGGATTGAGCAGAATCAGTAGGGATTTATGAAAGGAAGTACAGGGTTGACTAATCTAATGGAATTTTTTGGGAATGCAACTTATAACGTGGGTAAAGGGAAAACACTGGATGTTGTACAGTTGGTTTTGCAGAAGATATTTTCAACAAAGGCCCACACAGAAGGTTGATCAATGTGTTTAGAGTACATGGAATTGGGGGTATAACGACCTGGATGTCCTTATACACAAGTGCATAAGGACTTGGTGCAGCATGTGATTAGGAAGGTAAAGGGTATTAGAAAACAATAAAACTTCCTGACGAAGGGTCTCGGCCCAAAACGTCGACAGCGCTTCTCCCAAAAAATGCTGCCTGGCCTGCTGTGTTCCACCAGCATTTTGTGTGTGTTGTTGTTTGAATTTCCAGCATCTGCAGATTTCCTCGTGTTTGCTCTTTAAACTACACGTTGGATACTGATACAAAAAACAAATGCTTCATCAGATTCTGAAGAAAAGTCGCTGATTCAACTTGTTTCCCTTTCCACATATGCTGTCTGACCGGTGTACTCTCAGCATTTCTCTTTCTGTTTAACACCTCATTTGTTGGTGGTGCAAGAAGAGTCCTCAAATCAAGATTATTTCAGCTTTTATGAGACTGCCCTGGAGTCTCTGACCTAAAAACTATATATATAGGGTCTTACTCTCCATATTTTTGTATAAAATAGACCATAACACCATAAGATACAGGAACAGAATTAGGACATTCCGCTATTTCATTGTGGCAGATCCATTTTTCATCTCCACCTGAATCTCCAGCCTTCTCCCAGTATCCCTTCATGCCCTCATCAATCAAGAATCTATCAACCTGTCTTAAATATAGGTATATGATAGGTATATGGACAGGAAAGGAGTGGAGGGTTATGGGCTGAGTGCGGGTAGGTGGGACTAGGTGAGATTAAGGGTTCGGCACGGACTAGGAGGGCCAAGATGGCCTGTTTCCGTGCTGTGATTGTTATATGGTTATATATACGCAAAGACCTAGCCTCCACAGCCACCTGTGACAACAAATTCCGGATTCACCACTCTTTGGCTACAGAAATACCTCATCTCCATTCGAAAAGGATGCCCCTCTATTCTGAGGCTGTTTTGTTGGGTCTGAGATACTCCCACCATAGGAAACATCCTCTCCATGTTCACTCTATCAAGGACTTTCAACATTTGATAGGTTTCAATTAGGTCACCCCTCACTCTTCTGAATTCCAATCCATACAGGCCCAGAGCCATCAAACACTCTTCATATGACACGCCACTCAACCCTGGATTCACGTTCATGAATCTCCTTTGAACCCTTTCCAGTTTCAGCGCATCCTTTCTAGGATAAGGGATCCAAAATTGCTCACAATACTCCAAGAGAGGTCTCACCAGTGCTTTATAAAGTCTCAACATTACATCCTTGCTTTTAGATTCCAGTCCTCTTGAAATGAATGCTAACATCAGATTTGCCTTCCTCACCACAGACTCACCCTGCAAATTAACCCTTAAGGAATCCTCCACAAGGACTGTCAAGTCCTTTTGCACCTCAGGTTTTTCAATTTTCTCTCCATTTATAAAATAGTCTACTTCCTCATTTCTTTTACCAAGGTGCAAGACCATACCCTTCCCAACTCTGTATTCCATCTGCCACTCTTTACCCATTTTCTAATCTAAGTTCTTCTGTAGTTGCTCTACTTCCTCAAATCTACCTGCCCCATGTTCCTGTATGTTAGAGAGATGAGACTGCGCAGGCGCGTGACGTCAGCCAGTAGAGCGCGAAAGGTTTAAAAAGAAGACCGCCATATCCAGCGGGCAGCATATTGAGAGGTAGCAGAGTGATAGGGCTTTGGTTCAACAGGCTTAGGCAGTAACAGGACGAGGTGAAGTAGGAAGTATGTGTGCGAGGCCAGTTTTCTGTGCTCGGTGTCAGATGTGGGGGGTCCCGGAGTCTCCCGGCCTCCCGGATGGCCATATCCGTACCAGGTGTGTCGAGCTGCAGCTCCTAAGGGATTGAGTTAGGGAACTGGAGATGCAGCTCAATGACCTTCGCCCAGTCAGGGAGAGCGAGGAGGGGATAGAGAGGAGTTACAGGCAGGTGGTCACTCTGGGGCCACGGGAGACAGACAAGTGGGTCACAGTCAGGAGAGGGAAGGGGAAGAGTCAGGTACTAGAGAGTACCCCTGTGGCTGTACCCCTTGACAATAAGTACTCCTGTTTGAGTACTGTTGGGGGGGGGGGGGGGGGAGGATAGCCTACCTGGGGGAAGCGGCAGTGGCCATGCCTCTGGCACAGAGTCTGGCCCTGTGGCTCAGAAGGGTAGGGAAAGGAAGAGGAAGGCAGTAGTGATAAGGGACTCTATAGTTAGAGGGTCACACAGGCGATTCTGTGGACGCAGGAAAGAAACTCGGATGGTAGTTTGCTTCCCAGGTGCCAGGGTCCGGGATGTTTCAGATCGCGTCCAAGGTATCCTGCAGTGGGAGGGAGAACAGCCAGAGGTCGTGATACATATTGGTGCCATTGACATAGGTAGGAAAAAGGAAGAGGTCCTGAAAAAAGACTACAGGGAGTTAGTAAGAAAGTTGAGAAGCAGGACCGCAAAGGTAGTAACCTCCGGATTATTGCCTGTGCCACATGACATGAGAATAGGAATACGATGAGGCGGAGGATAAAATTCGTGGCTAAGGGATTGGAGCAGGGAGCAGGGATTCAGATTTCTGGATCATTGGGACCTCTTTTGGGGCAGGTGTGACCTGTACAAAAAGGACAAGTTGCACTTGAATCCCAGGGGGACCAATATCCTGGCGGGGAGGTTCGCTAAGGCTACTGGGGACAGTTTAAACTAGAATTGTTGGGGGGTGGGAACTGAACTGAAGAGACTAGGGAAGAGGAGGTTAGCTCACAAATAGAGAAAGCTTGTAGACAGTCCAAGAAAGAGGATAGGCAAGAAAGGACACGCACAGACTGAAGGCTTGAGATGTGTCTATTTTAATGCAAGGAGTGTTGTGAACAAAGCGGATGAGCTTACAGCGTGAATCAGGACTTGGAGATGTGATGTGGTGGCCATTACAGGGACTTGGATGGCTCAGGATCAGGAATGGTTACTTCAAGTGCCGGGTTTTAGATGTTTCAGGAAGGACAGGGAGGGAGGCAAAAGAGGTGGGGGCGTGGCACTGTTGATCAGAGATAGTGTCAAGGCTGCAGAAAAGGTGGACGCCATGGAGGGATTGTCTACGGAGTCTCTGTGCGTGGAGGTTAGGAACAGGAAGGGGTCATAACTTTACTGGGTGTTTTTTATAGGCCACCTAATAGTAACAGGGATATCGAGGAGCAGATAGAGAAACAGATCCTGGAAAGGTGTAATAATAGCAGAGTTGTCGTAATGGGAGATTTTAATTTCCCAAATATCGATTGGCATTTCCCTAGAGCAAGGGGTTTAGATGGGGTGGAGTTTGTTAGGTGTGTTCAGGAAGGTTTCTTGACACAATATGTATGTACTGCGTATGTTAATCAAAATGGCTTCTTTGTTTATTAAAAGTAAAAATGCTTCTTTGTTATGCTAACTGGTGAGAGAGTGTTTTTTCTGCAGAGCACTCTCGAAGCTAGTTTGGGTTATAGCTACTGATAACGAGAATTGTATTCATTTGTTAACCAATTGGGATTGTTGTCATTCGTTTTTGTGGGTCTGTGAGCTGTTGTTGGTGGACTTTTGGGGAGTTGGGAAGGAGATCGCGAGGAAGGTGGATGGGTGCTGGAGGCGCTGCTGGTCGATGACTGAGGGTGGTCCCAGGTGCACGGGTCGTGGAGGTGGGAGAAGATTGAAGAGTGGACTGAAGACTTGATGGTTGAGCTCCAACGATGTGCTCTAATTGACTGTACCCTGATAAGTTCTGGCACCTTTTCTTTCATAAATATTGTATCATTATTAATCACTTAGTTCTAGTAAGATTTATAAAGTGTATTCTGTAAATGTACACGGTGTACAGTTTGATACTGTGTGTGCGAGTTTGTACCCGCATTTCACAGCATCCACATATACGCGAGGCGCGGTTTGGCGGGTGGACGAATCTTCCCCTAGACATACACCAGCCAATCGTGTAAGTTTTACATGTAGATAAGCCTACAAGAGGAGAGGCTGTACTTGATCTGGTATTGGGAAATGAACCTGGTCAGGTGTCAGATCTCTCAGTGGAGATAGTGATCATAATTCTGTCTCCTTTACAATAGCATTGGAGAAGGATAGGAACAGACAAGTCAGAAAGGCATTTAATTGGAGTAAGGGGCTATCAGGCAGGAATTTGGAGGCTTAAATTGGAAACAGATGCTCTCAGGGAAATGTATGGAAGAAATGTGGCAAATGTTCAGGGGATATTTGTGTAGAGTTCTGTATAGGTACATTACAATGAGACAGGGAAGTTATGGTAGGGTACAGGAACTGTGGTGTACAAAGGCTGTTCTTCTAGTCAAGAAGAAAAGCTTAAAAAAGGTTCAGAGAGCTAGGTAATGTTAGAGATCTAGAAGATTATAAGGCTACTAGGAAGGAGCTTAAGAAGGAAATTAGGAGAGCCAGAAGGGGCCATGAGAAGGCCTTGGCGGGCAGAATTAAGGAAAACCCCAAGGCATTCTCCAAATATGTGAAGAGCAAGAAGATAAGACATGAAAGAATAGGACCAATCAAGTGTGACAGTGGGGAAGTGTGTATGGAACAGCAGGAAGCAGCAGAGGTACTTAATGAATACTTTACTTCAGTATTCACTATGGAAAAGGATCTTGGTGATTGCAGTGTTGACTTACAGCAAACTGATAAGCTTGAGCATGTAGATATTAAGAAAGAGGATGTGCTGGAGCTTTTGGAAAGCATTAAGTTGGATAAGTCGCCGGTATTGGATGAAATTTACCCCTGGCTTCTGTGGGAGGCGAGAGAAGAGACTGCTGAGCCTCTGGCGATGATCTTTGTATCATCAATGGGGACGGGAGAGGTTCCTGAGGATTGGAGGGTTGCGGATGTTGTTCCCTTATTCGAGAAAGGGAGTAGATAGCCCAGGAAATTATAGACCTGTGATTCTTACTTCAGTGGTTGGTAAGTTGATGGAGAAGATCCTGAGAGGCAGGATTTATGAACATTTGGAGAGGTATAATATGATTAGGAGTAGTCAGCACTACCTGATTGAATTTTTTGAGGATGTGACTGAACACATTGATGAAGGAAGAGCAGTAGATGCAGTGTATATGGATTTCAGCAAGGCATTTGATAAGGTACCCTATGCAAGGCTTACTGAGAAAGTAAGGAGCCACGGGATCCAAGGGGCCATTGCTTTTTGATCTAGAACTGGCTTCCCACAGAAGGCAAAGAGTGGTTGTAAATCAGTCATATTCTGCATGGAGGTCAATGACCAGTGGAGTGCCTCAGGGATCTGTTCTGGGACTCTTACACTTTGTGATTTTTATAAATGACCTGGATGAAGAAGTGGAGGGATGTGTTAGTAAGTTTGCTGATGACACAAAGGTTGGAGGTGTTGTGGATACTGTGGAGGGCTGTCAGAAGTTACAGCAGGACATTGACAGGATGCAAAACTGGGCTGAGAAGTGGCACAAGGAGTTCAACCCAGATAATTGTGAAATGGTTCATTTTGGTGGGTCAAATATGATGTTAGAATATAGTAAGACTCTTGGCGGTGTGGAGGATCAGAGGGATCTTGGGGTCCAAGTCCATAGGTCGCTCAAAACAGCTGTGCAGGTTGACTCTGTGGTTAAGAAGGTGTATGGTGTGTTGACCTTCATCAATTGTGGAATTGAACTTAGGAGCCAAGAGGTAATGTTGCAGCTATATAGGACCCTGGTCAGACCCCACTTGGAGTACTGTGCTCAGTTCTGGTCGCCTCACTACAAGAAGGATGTGGAAGCCATAGAAAGGGTGCAGAGGAGATTTACAAGGATGTTGCCTGGATTGGGGAGCATGCCTTATGAGAATAGGTTCAGTGAACTTGGCCTTTTCTCCTTGGAGTGAAGGAGGATAAGAGGTGACCTGAAAGACGTGTACAAGATGATGAGTGGATAGTCAGAGGGTTTTTTCCCCAGGGCTGAAATGATTGCCACAAGAGGACACAGATTTAAGGTGCTGGGGAGCAGGTATAGAGGAGATGTCAGGGTTAAGTTTTTTTACTCAGAGTGGTGAGTGCGTGGAATGGGTTGACACCAAAGGTGGTGGAGGCGGATATGATAGGGTCTTTTAAGAGGCTTTTTGATAGGTACATGGAGCTTAGTAAAATTGAGGGCTATAGGTAAGCCTAGTAATTTCTAAGGTAAGGACATGTTCGGCACAACTTTGTGGGTCGAAGGGCCTGTATTGTGCTGTAGGTTTTCTATGTTTCAATGTAATCATTAAGCCCTCTGGATTCTCCTACAACACACTACAACCAGGGTGAGTTCACAGCCATTAATCTATCTAGTCTATGCCTAAGATCCACTTGGCTGGTTTCAGAAATGGTGAGTTTGGTAAGGTAAGCAGGAAAGGTAATTCAAATTGCCCTGCTGTCATGTGGGATTTGAACTCTCAAGTGCCCAGCAGCTTAATTGCTATTTGTATCCATGTAAAACCAGAAGGATTATGAAGCACTAAAAAGAGGATGGGAGAACCACAAGACTAATCCTTATTGCGGGCTCTGCAGTGGATCGGGTGAGCAGCTTCAAGTTCCTCAGCATCAACATCTCAGAGTATCTACCATGGGCTAAACACATTGATGCAATCATAAAGAAGGTATGTCAGCAACAAAGCTTCATTAGGAGTTTGTCGAGATTTGGCATACCACCAAATTATAGCAAATTTCTGCATATGGCTGCAGAGGGTTGTAGAATCAGTCATCTCCCCACCATCGAGGAACATTTTCAAAAGTCAGTAAGCACCTTAGAAAGATGGCATTCGTCATGAAGGACCCTCACCACACAGGTCATTACTACCATGGGGAAGATACAAGACCCATACGCAGCATTATCAGATTCCTGAACCGTCCACAAACCTGTTAACTCTATCTTGCTATTCCTATTTTTGTGATCATGATAACCAGAGGAACGGGCAGCCTGAGCTTGTGGACCAAAGCACGGCTGAGGTGAGAGTGACTGTCTTTCAGATCAAGGCATGATAATGAGAGTCAGAGAGTAAAACTAAAGCTGAAAAAGGCATTTAGCACGTTGCCTTCTTCAGTCAGGACATAAAGTGCAGGAGCTGCATATTATCTTACAGCTCTATAAGCAGTTGGTGAGGCTACACTTGGAAGTACTGTGTGCAGTTTTGTTCACCTGTAATAGGAAAGATGAAATTCAACTAAAAGTAGTGTAGAAAATGTTTATGAGGACATTGCCAGGACTAGAAGGAGGGGTTGGCCACACTGGGTCTTTACTCTTTTGGAACATAGGAGAATAAAAAGCAATCATACAGAAATGCTTAAAATCAGGACAGACATAGATAAGGTAGATGATAACAGGGTAGGGAAATCCAAGACTAGGGTGTGTAGCTTTAGGGTAGTGGTTGCCAACCCGTCGATCGCGATCGACCGGTTGATCTTTGAGACTTTCCCAGTAGATCCCGAAAAAAATGAAAAATAAATACACGAATACTGTTGAGAGACTGTTGCGGGGTTTTAGTTCCGTTCTTTCTGCCCAGTGCGCATGCGTGTAGCTCCCCTGCCACGCACTACGCAGTGTACTTCAGTGGTCCCCAACCACCAGGCCGCGAGGAAACGATATGATTTGGCGATTATGAAACGATTTGAGTCAGCTGCATCTTTCCTCATTCCCTGTCATGCCCATTGTTGAACTTGAATGCATGTTAGGTCATCAGTCACCTAAACGCAGTGATACCCTCGTGCCAGGGGTCACTGGTTGGCCTCGGGTAACCGGACGCCTCGCGCAGCCGGTGGGAAGTGCCGTTGCTACTGGCCTGGAACATGGACAGATGGGTGCCGCCTCCAAACCTGTTTACTACACCGAATGTTTGTGGGGAACATGGTGCTAAAATATTCACAGACGACCTAATTCGGACTCAGGGTTTCGTAAGTAGCAGAGCAGCTGCCTTGCTGCGATCTACTGAAAGTCATCCCTCGAGCAAAAATTTTGTCGGCTAATAGATTCTACGGGGGGGGGGGGGGGGGCGCGCACCCTGTCACACTCCTCGCTCGGTCACTCTCTCCGGACTGCGACTGCCATGGCCCCGGCACGGGGACCTCCAGCCCTGACCTTGTCTTCTCACCCCACCCACAACCAGCTGCACCTGGCCAAGGCGTCTGATGACAGGAGGGCGGGAAGCTGTAGTTCGGGCCCGGAGGCTGTCTAATGAGGCAATGAAGCACTCAAAACTGCTTCAGTACCTTGAATTCAATCACCCTGCACTTAAAGACAAACCCGTTGAGTTTTTACAGCGGAAAAAACGTGAGCAAGCGGGACAGAACCTAAGAGCTGAGAGCCACATAAACTAAATTGCAGAATAGACTGGACATAAGGAACCTGCTTCAAGTATCACTGTATTCTGGTTGCATTTAACAACCCCACCCCCACCCCGGTTGGCTGGTCAGCAAGAATATTGTCAATATTAAACCGGTCCGCGATGCAAAAAAGGGCAGTGACCTCTGGTGTACACACATTATTTCTACTTCCGGGTTGCGGGGTTTTCCAGTCTCTTCTGCCTGGTGCGCATGCATTTGACTAACCGATTTAGTAGGTCGATCTTGCCTTTTACTAAGGCCGAGGTAGGGGATCTTGGGCTTAAAAAGGTTGATGACCACTACTTTAGGGTGTGAGGGAATAGACTTAAAAGGGTTTTGAGGGGCAACCTTTTCACTCATAAGGTGGTGAGTGAATGGAAGAATTGCCAGAGGGTGTTTGAAGCAGTACAATAGGTTCATTTAAGAATCACTTGGATAGGTATGTGCAGGGGCAATGCTTTGAGGGATATGGGCCCGATGGTGGGGGTGGAGACCATGGTCAGCATAGACTGGTTGAGCAGAAGATCCTGTATCCCTGCTTGTATTGCTCTGACTCTGAACTCAAGTGGAAATTATCCAGAGACAGAGCTACAAAAGGAAATCATTACAGCTAATGGAAACCACACTGCAACACTCTTAGAAACAGCCATCTTAATGATTCTCCCTGTACCCGAAACTCAGAAGTGAGGCCATCTGCTGATGACGCCACAGACCTCTGGTCCATTCATAAGTGCTCTGATTAAGTCCATTCTATGCTTTTTTAGTCTCAAGATTCAGCTGGTAAGGGCAAGTGTATTTTTTACCAGGGAATGACCCTTTACCCCAAGCAATCTCCTTACGGCATTAACAGAATTACCATTACTGGATTCTCGTTGTCATCATCCCAAGAGTCACAAAAACAACACTGAAACCTGCTAGGTCAGAAGTTTGCTGATTTGCAGCAAGTGATGTCTCCTGACTCTCCAATGACCAGCAACCTCTAACAACGAATGTGTCAGGAATACACTGATGTACTGTGGAGGGGTGAAGTTGCAACAATATTATCCAGTGCTATTCAGCCCAAATCAGTCCAGCTGATTGCAACACCGTCCTGCTCCCTCACAACTAAAACAAGATTACCAGAATGCATACCATCCACAAGATACACAAGAGCAACTCACTTCGCAAACCCATGTTCTACTGTTTAAACCAACCAACAGGCAGCATGAGAGTACCCCCCTGCAGGTTCCACTCTACAGGTCACACCATCCTTAATGTTAGTGGGTCTAAATTCAGAAACATCTTCTCCATTGGCATTGTAGGAGGGTCTTCCATGAAGATACAGTTTTTTTTATTATACTATTTTGCACTACTTTAAATTCAACTATTTAATACACATATTTAGTGTAATTGATTTACTTATTTTTCATTTCTCTATATTGTCATATATGACATTGTACTGCTGCCGCTAAGTTTGCGACTTTTGCCGGTGATATTAAACCTGATTGGCAGGACAAGGCGGCAGCAGCTCCTCTCCAGCTTCCCAAGGACAATGTAGGATGGCAATAAATGCAGGACTAACTGTACGGCAGGAATGGGCATTTCTTTTTTTTTAATTAGTTTTTTTATGCATTTTCTACATCGCTACAGATAGAAAAAAAACCCCAAATCAAAATGAAGAACATTAATACAGTGCAAAAATAAACATACAATAATAATATAATATAAAAAAGATAATTGAGAAAGCACCCAAATTGAAGACATGTAAAATTAGTATCCTCCCCAAGCCCCGCAACAAAAAAAACTCCAGACCAACCACAACACAATATAGAGAGTATACATCAGGACATTCAAACCCCCAAAACTGTAAATACACTTAGCAACAGAAGATAATAATGCCTACTACCAAAAAAAAAGAACTGAAAGCAAGGGACTGAAAAAAAAACCTTAGTTAAGAGGAAGGTTATGAAAGTACTCAATAACAGGTCCCCAGACCTTATGGAACTTTATATCCGAATTAAGAACTGAATAATGAATTTTTTCAAGGTCTAAGCAAGACATAATATCATTAAGCCATTGAGCATGCGTGGGCGGGGCAACATCTCTCCATCTAAGGAGGATTAAACGTCTAGCCAGGAGAGAAGCAAAAGATAACATTCGACACTTAGTCAAACGTAAATCTGTCTCACCCCAGAAACCGAACAAAGCAATTAAAGGGTTTGGTTCTAGGTGGTGATTCAGAATATACGATAACGTTATGAAGACATCTTTCCAAAATTTCTCCAAGCTAGGACAGAACCAGTATATATGAATAAGAGAGGCCTCGCCCCTTTTGCATTTATCACAAAGAGGACTAATATTCGGGTAAAATCGAGATAATTTAGATTTAGACAGATGGGCTCTATGAAACTGTAAAAGGCAATGGTGAGCACAAAGAGAGGTTGAATTAACTGATTTGAGAATCGAGTCCCAAGTCTCATCAGATAGAGATATTTAAATCATGCTCCCAAGCCATTCTAATTTTATCCACAGGGGCACGCCGTAAGAATGCTAATTTATCATGAATAAATGATATTAAACCTTTACCCAGTGGATTAATAGAAAGAAATAAATCCATAACATTTTTCTCAGGCATTTCAGGGAAGTTAGGAATTAAAGGATTAATAAAGTGTCTAATTTGGAGATATCTAAAAAAATGAGCATTAGGCAGATTGAACTTAGCAGAGAGCTGTTGAAAAGAAGCGAAGCAATTATCAATAAAAAGATCTTCAAAATGTCTAATGCCCTTCCTATACCAATCATGGAATGTTGAATCATACATAGTAGGTAAAAAAAAAAGGTGATTATGTAAGATAAAACCATAGAAACCATAAAATTTCCTAAACTGAGCCCATATTCCCAAAGTGTGTCTAACAAGAGGATTAACAATCAATCTGGACAAACTACTAGGGAGCACAGAGCAAAGAAGTGCAGAGGTAGATAAATCTTTAGTGGAACTCAACTCCATTGCCACCCAATTAGGGCACTCGGGTTGGCCATGGAAAAAAGACCAAAAGGTAGCACAACGTATATTGGCTGCCCAATAGTATAAACGCAAGTTAGGTAAGGCCATGCCACCCTCTTTCTTAGGTTTTTGGAGATAAACTCTATTAATCCGAGAACGCTTATTCTTCCACAGATATGGGCATTTCTCATTAACGCGAGTCCCCGTGAAGTTGAAAAGAACGGATCATGGCAACCAACACGGAGAGAGATGGTTCGTCGGTCACCATGCCAACAGGTGAAATGGTCCTTCACCATGGGGACCGGCCAATGACAGGCAGAATCTCCATGGCGACGGCTGAGTCTTACCTTGTCCGAGTCTAGGTCCGGGTCCTCCTGACACAGGCGGCACAGGAAGGATTTGGGGTCGCGGCACAAGGTTTGTTTGGTGCTGATAAAATAAGTTCCGCCCACGTTCAGCCGCACCCATTTGTTGCCGGGTTTATCGCCGAGCCCGAGGGAGTCCGCGCTGTTCCCGCTCACGGGCCCCGAGCTCTGCAGCTCCGCCATCACACCGCCATTTCCGGAAGTAGCGCGGCGCCGGGGGTGGGGCCTGTGAGGCACTTCCGCTTCCGCCCCGCCATCTTTGCGCCCTTGGTGGACAAGGGAGTCTGTCCTCTGTGAGTGAGGGATAGGGAGAGAGTGGGTGGTAAACCGGAATGAGGGGAAGGGAATGGGTGGTGGTGTGCTGAGGTGAGCGGGGGATAGGGTGGACATGGGAGTCCATCCCTCTGAGTGAGGGATAGGGAGAGAGTGGGTGGTAAACTGGAATGAGGGGAAGGGTGAACGATGGGGGAGGGAATGAGTGGTGGTGTGGTGAGGTGAGCGGGGGATAGAGTAGCGAGTGGGGGGAGTAAGTGGGAAAGTGTACCTGTGTCTGAGATGGTCGGGGTAAGGTTGGGGACAAAGGGTACGGGATGAGGGTTGTGGGTGGGAGCTAAGGGAAGTAGGATGGGGAGAGTGTTTTTGAAATTCATTTTCCAGGATGTGATCATCACTGACAAGACCTGCATTTATTGCTGTTCAGGTGTTAGCAAGCCACTGCCTTGATCAACTGGTGTAGGTAAACCCTTAGATCTAGGAGTTAAGGCATTTTAGATCCTGACATACTGGCGATGTAATTCTAAGCCAAGATCTTCAGGAGAACTTACATTTGGTGTTTTTATAATCTTGATACTTCTGTTCTCCTTGGGGTAATGGTACACACTGCAGACAGTGCATAATGGTGATGGATGGCATCCATCTAGGATTTGTGTTACCCTGGATAATCATGAGTTTGACAACGCACAAGATGCTGGAGGGTCAGGTAGTATGTATGGAGGGAAATGGACAGTTGATGTTTCAGGTCAGCACCCTTGATCTGAACATTAACTGTCTTTACCCCCCCCCCCCCACAGATGCTGCTCAACCTGCTGAGTTCCCCCAGCATATTGTTTGTTGTTCCAGATTTCAACGTCTGCAGTCCATGCATCTTCATTGCTGGAGCTGTTGTCATCCAGGCAGGTGCAGACTAGGCCTTTGCAAACATGAACTTGTGCCTTGTTGATGTTGGGGAGACCTTGGTGCATTAAAAAGTAAAGTCACTTGTACAGGATACCCAGTCTGCGAGCTACCACAGTACTTGCATGGCGAGTACAGTGGAGCTGTGTTTCAGTGGTGATTCACCAGGATATTGTTAATTAGGGTCTTGGCGATGGGAATGTCATTGAAAGGCAAAGGTGGGTGGCTACTCTAAAAAGAAATGGCCAAGTGCCAGACATTGACTATCCCCAGCAAAAGCAATATTAACCGCACACAACAACACACACAAAATGCTGGTGGAACACAGCAGGCTAGGCAGCCTCTATAGGGAGAAGCGCTGTCGACGTTTCGGGCCGAGACCCTTCGTCAGGACCGCACACCATTGGAGGGTCCCTTCTGTCGGAGTCTTGGGATGTTCTGACCCTGTACTGAGTGAATTCCCGTCTAGAGATGCTGAAAATGTTTAGATCAAGGGCAGTGTTCTGAGTTACTCCTGCAGCCATGTTCTGGGGGTGGGGTGGCTGAAAGTGATTCTGTGATGAGTATTTTCTGTTTTGAGGGTTATGACTGATCAAGCTGAAGCCAGTGGGCATCACTGTCGTGGACAGCCATTCTTTCCTCACCTTCCAGTTCAACACCCTTTCACATTTGGACCAAGGCTATGCTGAGGTCTGGAGAAGTGTGGTTCTGTTGAAACTGTAAGTGGGTTATTGGTGAGAAGGTGCCAGGACATACCTGGGCATCAACTGGACTGAATCTACAGCTGAGATGTTTGCTTCCAAAGCCTTTGCTGCATCCCATTTCCTGTCAGCTGCAGTTATCAGGGCTCAATCTTCACCGCAGGAGCCCTGATATCCCTCAGCCGGGATATCCTGTGTCATGTGGAGTTGGTGAGCCTTGTTTTTGGGGTGGCACAGAACTCGAGATGAACACTGTGTATGTTTCAGACGGAAGTGGATGTGTGCTGAGCTGTGCCGTCACTAAGGACGGGGAAGCTCTTGGAGCCGATTCTTTCAGATAGATGTGGTGGGACTGCAGAGCGTCGGTCTGATGCTAAACACAAGAAAGTCTGCAGATGCTGGAAGTCCAAAGCAATGTGGACAACATGCTGGAGGAACTCAGCAGGTCAGGCAGCATCTATGGAAATCAGTAAACAGTCAACATTGGGGCTGAGGCCTTCACGACTGGAAAGGAAAGGGAAGACAGCAGAATAAAAAAGGTGGTGAGGGGAGGACAAGCTGGAAGGTGATAGGTGGGAAAGTTCAAGGGCTGGAGAGGAAGGAATCTGATAGAGAGGAGAGAGGGAAGAAGGAACGGACCTGAGGGAAGTGATAGGCAGGTGAGAAGAGATAAGGGGCCAGAGGGGAGGGGGAGAATTTTTTTACTGGAAGGAGAAATTGAGATTTGTGTCGTCCAATTGGAGGCTGCCAGATGGAAAATAAGGTGTTGCTCCTCCCCCCCTGAGGGTGGCCTCATCATGGCACAAGAGGAGGCTGTGGACTGACATGTCGGGGTGTAAATAGGAATTGGAATTAAAATGTTTGGTCACCACTGATCTGTTGTTATTGGCTGCTATTTAGCACATACAATGATTCGACCTTTCTGAGTGCACCTTGTACTGCACACCGCTCCTGATATGCCTTTCTACACATTTCACTGAACCAGGGTTTGATAGTGGAGGAATATACTGGGTCAGGATGTGGGAGGACACTCCTGCTGCTGTTAATGATTCACTGCACCGTGACAGCATGAGAGCCGCCAGATCTGTGGTGTGGTATCATGCTGATGGAGAGTGAGGATGGAATTTGTCTTCTCGCATCGCGGATAGACATACCTGCCAGACAGTGGGGACAGTCTCTCACCCAGATTACCTTCAGTACCCTCGCTGTTTTGTTTAGTATCAGAGGATTCTTCAGAGCAGAGAGAGGGCAGTCGGTGGAAATTGCCATGTTCCCTTCTATTGCCCTTGTCCTCTGATAAAGATTCTGGGTTTGGGAGGTGCTATAGAAGTAGCTTGAGCAAGCTGTACGTGGGACACGTTGTCCTCCAGTAATGATGGGAATAAATATCTTGGAAGGTGGATGGGCCACAGATTAAGTGAGCTGCTTCTCAGATTTCATCAAGCTCCATGGGAACGGAGATCAGTATTCAAGTGTCATGCTCTTGAATTGTGGGAGGTGTTACTTGCTGCCAGTTGGAATCTGGTCTGTGGGGGCTTGCAGGATGTAGCTCGAGCTCCTGCGGTGAAAATTGAGCCCTGATAACCCCTGCCATTGCCTTTGGTGAGAGTGGGGCACTGGGCAGAGAAGCACTGAGATGTAATGGACGAGAGCAGTGAGGAGAGCTGACTTCGGGGCAGCTCGCAAGTGGGTGGTTTTGGGTGAAGTTGAGCTGTGGGAGAGTTTTTGTCCAGATGTGAGTGTTGTTGGATAAAGACATTTCAGCTATATTTGGACAGATAAAGGCAAGGTTGTGCGGTCGATAGTTTTACACTATTACAGTGTCAGCACCTGGGGTTAATACCATCGTTATTTGTACTGTGTGCTTTCCCTGTGAATGTGTGGGTTTCAAAGAACAAGGAATAGTACAGCACAGTACAGGCCATTCGGCCCACAATGTTGTGTCGACCCTTAAACCCTGCCCCCCCCATATAACCCCCCCACCTTAAATTCCTCCATATACCTGTCTAGTAGTCTCTTAAATTTCACTAGTGTATCTGCCTCCACCACTGACTCAGGCAGTGCATTCCACGCATCAACCACTCTCTGAGTGGAAAAACCTTCCTCTAATATCCCCCTTGAACTTCCCTCCCCTTACCTTAAAGCCATGTCCTCTTGTATTGAGCAGTGGTGCCCTGGGGGAGAGGCGCTGGCTGTCCACTCTATCTATTCCTCTTAATATCTTGTACACCTCTATCATGTCTCCTCTCATCCTCCTTCTCTCCAGCGAATAAAGCCCTAGCTCCCTTAATCTCTGATCATAATGCTTACTCTCTAAACCAGGCAGCATCCTGGTAAATCTCCTCTGTACCCTTTCCAATGCTTCCACATCCTTCCTATAGTGAGGTGACCAGAACTGGACACAGTACTCCAAGTGTGGCCTAACCAGAGTTTTATAGAGCTGCATCATTACCCCGCAACTCTTCAACTCTATCCCTCGACTTCTGAAAGCTAACACCCCATAAGCTTTCTTAGCTACCCTATCTACCTGTGAGGCAACTTTCAGGGATCTGTGGACATGTACCCCCAGATCCCTGTGCTCCTCCACACTACCAAGTATCCTGCCATTTACTTTGTACTCTGCCTTGGAGTTTGTCCTTCCAAAGTGTACCACCTCACACTTCTGGGTTGAACTCCATCTGCCACTTCTGCATCCTATCAATGTCTCTCTGCAATCTTCGACAATCCTCTGCACTATCCACAACACCACCAACCTTTGTGTCATCTGCAGACTTGCCAACCCACCCTCCTACCCCCACATCCAGGTCGTTAATAAAAATCACGAAAAGTAGAGGTCCCAGAACCAATCCTTGTGGGACACCACTAGTCACAACCCTCCAATCTGAATGTACTCCCTCCACCATGACCCTCTGCCTTCTGCAGGCAAGCCAATTCTGAATCCACCTGGCCAAACTTCCCTGGATCCCTTGCCTTCTGACTTTCTGAATAAGCCTGCCGCGTGGATTTCCTCCCACATTCCAATGACATTGGTCACATAGGTGACCAATGGGGTGGTGCGAGCTTATTAGGCCATAAGGGCTCATCTCTAAATAAATGTGGGAGCAGCAGAAAAAATCATTAAAGCTTCAGCCTTAATGAAGGTGGTTGTGTTAGCGGGCAGTGCTGTGTGTGGGTGTTATTGTAAAGGATTCTCCAGCACAGACAGGATTACTTCAGTTTCCCTGGTGTCACACACTGACTTTTTTCTACTCCTCCAGACAGCGAGGATGTCGAGCCGAAGAGTTGCCATGAAAGCTGTTGACTGGTTGGCATTTGGCGAGCGGGTTCCACCCAACCAGAGAGCCATGTTCAATGCCCTAAAGACTCGAACTGATGCCCTGACTAGCAGGTGAGTGTAACTAAATACACTTCTGCTTCACAGATGTAAGCTCACAGCCAGCTAATCTTGTCACTCCAACAAAGAACATTTTGATATCCCCACCCCAGTTAGTATATGTATTCCTCAAAAAGAGAGGTGATTAACTATGTCTGCACCCAGCACCAATACTAAGCAGTTCAGGGCAGTTTTAACAAAGGTTAGAAACAGAATGAAGCTTCCACTGCACTCTTAACAGTGCAGATCGTGTGTGGATGAAATAGATAGTAACAACATATATGCAGGACCAAAGCTGTTCTTTAGGCTATCTAGTCTATGCTGAGATTTGGGAAGCACCTGGGGCTCCTCCCATTCTCCTTTTGCAACTTCGAATGTACTTTGAATCTTTGAAGATTTTATTTCTTGCAAACTAGAAAATGGTTAAAATTGTAAGCATGAGATTCTGTAGGTGCTGGAAAAACCCGAAATTCTGCAGAAACTCAGCAGGTCAGGCAGCATCTATGGAAAGGAATAAAGAGTCAATCTTTTGGGTTGAGACCCTTGATCAGGGCTGGAAAGGAAAGGGGGAAGAAGGCAGAATAAGAAGGGGGAGAGGGAGGGGTACAAGCTGGAATGTGATGGGTGAGGAAGGGGGGATGAAGTGAGAATTTGGGAAGTGATAGGTGGAAATGGTAAAGGGCTGAAGAAGAGGAGAGTGGACCATGGGAGAAAGGGAAGGAGGAGGAGCACCTAAGGGAGGTGATAGGTAGGTGAGGTGACAAGAAGGACTTAGAGGGGAGCCAGCGTAGTGAATGGGGGGGGGGGGAATGATCAAATGGAGAAATTGATGTTCATGCAATCAGGTTGGACAGGTTGCTGCTCAAATGGTGAGTAGCCTTATTGTGGCATTAGAGGAGGCTGTACACCAACATGTCGGAATGGGAAAGGGAACTGTTTACGGTTTACGTCAACGACTTAGATGAAGGCATTGAGAATAACATCAGCAAGTGTGACGTGATGAGGATGTTAGGTGAATTCAGGGTGACTTGGATAGGCTGGGTGAGTGGGCAGATACTTGGCAGATGACGTTTAATGTGAATAAGTGTGAGGTTATCCACTTTGGGAGTAAGAACAGGAAGGCAGATTATTATCTGAACGGTGTAAAGTTACGTAAGGGAGAAATACAAAGAGATCTAGGAGTCCTTGTTCATCAGTCACTGAAGGTGAATGAGCAAGTGCAGCAGGAAGTGAAGAAGGCTAACGGAATGTTGTCCTTTATTACAAAGGGAATTGAGTACAAGAGCAAGGAAATCCTTTTGCATTTGTACAGAGCCCTGGTGAGACCACACCTGGAGTATTGTGTACAGTTTTGGTCTCCAGGCTTAAGGAAGGACATCCTGGCTGTAGAGGAAGTGCAGCGTAGATTCACAAGGTTAATTCCTGGGATGTCCGGACTGTCTTACGCAGAGAGGTTAGAGAGACTGGGCTTGTACACACTGGAATTAAGGAGATTGAGAGGGGATCTGATTGCAACATATAAGATTATTAAGGGATTGAACAAGATAGAGGCAGGAAATATGTTCCAGATGCTGGGAGAGTCCAGTACCAGAGGGCATGGTTTGAGAATAAGGGGTAGGTCATTTAGGACAGAGTTAAGGGAAAACTTCTTCTCCCACAGAGTTGTGGGGGTGTGGAATGCACTGCCTCGGAAGGTCGTGGAGGCCAATTCTCTGGATGCTTTCAAGAAGGAGCTAGATAGGTGTCTTATGGATGGGGGAATCAAGGGATATGGGAACAAGGCAGGAACCGGGTATTGATAGTAGATGATCAGCCATGATCTCAGAATGGTGGTGCAGGCTCGAAGGGCCGAATGGTCTACTTCTGCACCTGTTGTCTATTGTCTAAAATGGTTGGCAACTGGGAAATCCTCCCTGTTGTGGATGGAGTGAAGTCTAAAGTTGCCTGTGTTCGGAGCTATCAAACTTTAACAATTGAGGTGCAATAAAGCTTTTTCTCTGGGGCTTAAAGTTGACCTTTGTTGCCAAAAGCAAAGTGCATTAATATCCCCAAACTAATACTGCAGGGCTGCTGGTATCTCTGGGAAATGGAGCTGGAGGGAACAAATTTCATTAAAAAGTATTTGTGTTGTTTCTGCTTGTGTATGTTTAAAGATGGTGTTACAGGAGTGTTTGTGTCGTGAGCAGTTCTATGGTTGTAACCTCTGGATCTTATGTTTTGCCACAGGTTAACGTCACTTCCAGAGAAACCTCCGGCTTTTGACTGGAACTATTATAGGAAAATTATCGTAAAACCTGGAATGGTGGATGAGTTTGAGAAGAAGGTAAGGGGTCCATCCTGCATGGTTTTGGAAAGCTGAGAGTCTTTGAAAAAGCTGGGAAGCACAAAGAATGTCTTCCTGGGTGTTTTATTTTCACTGGAACACACTGAGAACGTATTTGAAAGGAAATTGTCGCAGAAGCATTACACAGCGTAGAGAGTGAGGAAAGCATTTGATTTAATAGCTGGTGATGATGTGTGGGGGGGACATTAGCCCGACAGGCTTGTGTAAAATCTGAATGCTCTGCTAATTGATGAGGTTAGTCCTGTGTATCAAATCAGTAAATGTAGAGTGCTAATATCACCTTCAGGTGGGACCTCAGCCTCCCTGTCTTTGCACAGGACACAGTGCCTTCGGTGTAGTACATTTGCACAACTTCGTGAGAAGAAGACACCAATACCTGAGCCTACACCCCAGTGGCAGGCAGTACATCACAATCCAAACTTCGTGGGTCTTTGGCTGGTATCAGGGAGCCTACACCCCGACGGCAGGCGGTACATCACAATCCAAACTTCGTGGGTCTTTGGCTGGTATCGGAGCCTACACCCCGACGACAGGCAGTACATCACAATCCAAACCGTGGGTCTTTGGCTGGTATCAGGGAGCCTACACCCCGACGACAGGCAGTACATCACAATCCAAGCTTCGTGGGTCTTTGGCTGGTTTCAGGGAGCCTACACCTCGACGACAGGCAGTACATCACAATCCAAACTTCGTGGGTCTTTGGCTGGTATCAGGGAGCCTACACCCCGACGACAGGCAGTACATCACAATCCAAACTTCGTGGGTCTTTGGCTGGTATCGGAGCCTACACCTCGAAGACAGGCAGTACATCACAATCCAAACTTCGTGGGTCTTTGGCTGGTATCAGGGAGCCTACACCTCGACGGCAGGCAGTACATCACAATCCAAACTTCGTGGGTCTTTGGCTGGTATCGGAGCCTACACCCCGACGACAGGCAGTACATCACAATCCAAACTTCGTGGGTCTTTGGCTGGTATCGGAGCCTACACCCCGACGACAGGCAGTACATCACAATCCAAGCTTCGTGGGTCTTTGGCTGGTTTCAGGGAGCCTACACCCCGACGACAGGCAGTACATCACAATCCAAACTTCGTGGGTCTTTGGCTGGTATCGGAGCCTACACCCCGACGACAGGCAGTACATCACAATCCAAACTTCGTGGGTCTTTGGCTGGTATCGGAGCCTACACCCCGACGACAGGCAGTACATCACAATCCAAGCTTCGTGGGTCTTTGGCTGGTTTCAGGGAGCCTACACCCCGACGACAGGCAGTACATCACAATCCAAACTTCGTGGGTCTTTGGCTGGTATCGGAGCCTACACCCCGACGACAGGCAGTACATCACAATCCAAACTTCGTGGGTCTTTGGCTGGTATCGGAGCCTACACCTCGATGACAGGCAGTACATCACAATCCAAGCTTCGTGGGTCTTTGGCTGGTATCGGAGCCTACACCCCGACGACAGGCAGTACATCACAATCCAAACCGTGGGTCTTTGGCTGGTATCAGGGAGCCTACACCTCGACGACAGGCAGTACATCACAATCCAAGCTTCGTGGGTCTTTGGTTGGTATCAGGGAGCCTACACCTCGACGACAGGCAGTACATCACAATCCAAGCTTCGTGGGTCTTTGGCTGGTATCAGGGAGCCTACACCCCGACGACAGGCAGTACATCACAATCCAAACTTCGTGGGTCTTTGGCTGGTATCAGGGAGCCTACACCTCGACGACAGGCAGTACATCACAATCCAAGCTTCGTGGGTCTTTGGCTGGTATCAGGGAGCCTACACCTCGACGACAGGCAGTACATCACAATCCAAGCTTCGTGGGTCTTTGGCTGGTATCAGGGAGCCTACACCTCGACGACAGGCAGTACATCACAATCCAAGCTTCGTGGGTCTTTGGTTGGTTTCAGGGAGCCTACACCCCGACGACAGGCAGTACATCACAATCCAAACTTCGTGGGTCTTTGGCTGGTATCGGAGCCTACACCCCGACGACAGGCAGTACATCACAATCCAAACTTCGTGGGTCTTTGGCTGGTATCAGGGAGCCTACACCTCGACGACAGGCAGTACATCACAATCCAAACTTCGTGGGTCTTTGGCTGGTATCGGAGCCTACACCCCGACGGCAGGCAGTACATCACAATCCAAACTTCGTGGGTCTTTGGCTGGTATCAGGGAGCCTACACCCCGACGACAGGCAGTACATCACAATCCAAACTTCGTGGGTCTTTGGCTGGTATCGGAGCCTACACCCCGACGACAGGCAGTACATCACAATCCAAACCGTGGGTCTTTGGTTGGTTTCAGGGAGCCTACACCCCGACGACAGGCAGTACATCACAATCCAAACTTCGTGGGTCTTTGGCTGGTATCGGAGCCTACACCTCGACGACAGGCAGTACATCACAATCCAAACTTCGTGGGTCTTTGGCTGGTATCGGAGCCTACACCTCGACGACAGGCAGTACATCACAATCCAAGCTTCGTGGGTCTTTGGCTGGTATCGGAGCCTACACCCCGACGACAGGCAGTACATCACAATCCAAACTTCGTGGGTCTTTGGCTGGTATCGGAGCCTACACCCCGACGACAGGCAGTACATCACAATCCAAACTTCGTGGGTCTTTGGCTGGTATCAGGGAGCAAGAGGCTCTGCTTAGTTTGCTCTTCTGCAGGAGGTGTCAAGGCTGATCACAGTATAGCAGTCAGCTCAGCTGTGAACAGGTCAATGGCCATGAGTTTTGATGCAGTGGTATGTTCTGTCCATGACAATTACATTACAGAGCTGGATAGGCTCCCCTAGGCTCTGAACAAAGATACGAGGGGAAGGGAAGGGCCACTGAGGCAACACAGCTGGAGGAACCTGACTAGACACTTCCTACTGCCTGCTTCCACCACTCAGGCAAAGGAAAGGAGAGTCGATGTTAAAGGAAATGGAAACAAAATCCAGCTGTTTCTTTTCTAACACCCACCATCACAACTCGACCAGAAGATCTTTGCCTGTCATATGTTAAATGTAAATTCATACTGGCTATTTAATGTGACCTTGCCACAAACAATGAGCTGAGATCCACAACAGTTTGTAGAGTCAACATCAACCACGTTGGCCAGCAGCCATTCACTGTTCCATTTAGATGTGTTTAGAAGGAATGTAGACCCTGAATAGGCAGTGGTTGTGATGGGGTGGGGGAGGGATGTGCCGGCACGGTTGGGTCTGTTTTTGTGATGCAGGGGTCTAAATGCAAATATACCACCAAGTCCCAGTGCATTCAACACTTCTGTGCAGTGGGGAGTGTTACCTGAATACAGGTGTTCCTCAGGACATGACAGCTGTGTGTAATGTGAACAGTAAGTTGGAAATGCAGCCAAGCAGTGACATATTTATATAAAAACAGAGGTCAGTGAAGGGCATGTAACAGCCATGCAGAGATTGCTGTGAAATGAATGCCTGTATGGCTAAGAGTACTCACAGCCCCACAGTAGCCGGCTCGTTTATCCCACCTGTTTCCAAAACACTCATCTGTATGTGTGGGTGTCTGATCTGTATCTAAACTGCTTAACTAGTTCGTATTGGACTCCTTTGTGATTCATTTGGTAATCATAATTCCAGCTGATAGAAGGGCAATGGTTTGCAGGGGCATCTGTGACTAAAGGATTGTTGTTTGAGTTTTTTTTCTCTCTCTTTCCTCTTACCCCCCCCCACCCCCCCATTTATAACAGTACAATGCTTTAAAGATTCCGGAACCCATCAACACACAGACTGAGAAAATTAATGCTCAGGAGCAAGAGGCTGTGAGTAACCCTTTTTCTCAGTACTGACCAATCATGTTGAAGGATTAAATGTGGTAACTGCTGCCTTCTGTTCTATAGAATAAGAGTGCTGAAGAATACTGTCAGGCTTCAAAGGAGCGGATTTCCAAATATGAAAAGGAGGTAACGCAACTCTGTGTAATTCTCCAACGACTACTCATTATGAGTTTTTCCCAGAAGGTGCTGCCTCACTGGCACATAGGGTACAATTCACCAGCAGTCATAAACATAAAAAACATTAAAAAAAACATTAAAAAAAGCAGTCATAAGCTGCAAAACTGACATAAAGTAGAACATGCTGGAACTCTTAGCTGAGTAGGTGGTGTAAGTAAAATTTTCTGTCATTGACATTCCATTAGGGCCCAGTAAGCAATGCCTGTCTGACTCTGAATCAGGATTACCTCTCCGCGGTTAATATCCAGCAGACTGTTATTTACAACTTAGCGACATTGTCGGTGCTACCCAGCAGGAGGAGTGTGGGTGGGGTGATAAGGGGCTTGGGTGGAGGGTGTGTGTGAGAGATGGTGGATCAAGTGGAGAGAGAGAAGAGACAGAATGAAGAGATTAACTTCAATGTCAGAATTCAGTATTGGAGAATTCCACTCCGTGGGTTGGATTTTTCATGGGGTAGACTTATAATTTCAGGTCTGTGAAATACACGTCTTCTCATGTTACATTTCAGCTTGCAAGCTTCAAAAGTATGGTTCCGTTTGACCAGATGACCATTGATGATCTGAACCAAGCCTTCCCTGAAACCAAGCTGGACATGGAGAAGTATCCCTATTGGCCTCACAAGCCCATCAATGAGCTGTAACAGGCTGTGTGCTGGCTGCAGATGTAACTCTATTTTAAAATAAAGCGTTGTTCAGTGTTGAGTGAGTGGTCCTATTCCACCTCACAGTGTGTCACCATCTGCAGTGGTCTTCACCTGAGCAAAATATTACGAGAGCTGGTTGCTCATTCTTCAGTTTTCTCACATTGTCCTATTTTGGGATCTCTTTCCAGGGAAAAGGGATTTGTCAGTGATGTGGTTGTGGCAATTATGCTAATTGTAAATTATGGTATCTTGCTGTGCTCAATTCCTGTTACACTTGTAGAAATTATCAACTTCAAATGGATTTAATTGGCTGTGAAAAACATTGGAATGTCCTGAGTATTGAAAGTTTTCTCTTTTTTTCTTATTCCCTTGAGTATAGGAGAACATTTGGTCGATATTTGCTGGTGTACAGATTTCCCATTATCTTATTCCCTGCTTACTTTTAGAAACAGAAAACCTACAGCACAATACAGGCCCTTTGGCCCACAATGCTGTGCTGAACATGTACTTGCTTTGGAAATTGCCTAGGGTTACCCAGAGCCCTCTATTTTTCTGAGCTCCATGTACCTGTCCAGGAGTCTCAAAAGACCCTATCGTATCCGCCTCCACCACAGCCCATTCCATGCACTCACTACTCTGCGTAAGTAAGTAAATAAATAAATAAAAACAACTTGCCCCTGACATTCCCTCTGTACCCACTTCCAAGCACCTTAAAACTGTGCCCTCTCATGCTTGCCATTTCAGCCCTGGGAAAAAGCCTCTTATTTTCCACACAATCAATGCCTCTCATAATCTTATACACCTCTATCAGGTCACCTCTCATCCTCCGTCACTCCAAGGAGAAAAGGCTGAGATCACTCAACTTATTCTCATAAGGTATGCTTCCCAATCCAGGCAACATCCTTGTAAATCTCCTCTGCACCCTTTCTATGGTTTCCATGTCACCCTGTAGTGAGGTGACCAGAACTGAGCTTTGTGCTACAAGTGGGGTCTGACCAGTGTCCTATATAGCTGCAACATTACTTCTTGGATCTTGAACTCAATCCCACGATTAATGAAGGCCAATGCACTGTAAGCCTTCTTAACCACATAGTCAACCTGCACAGCAGCTTTGAGTCTCCCATGGATATGGACCCCAAGATCCCTCTGATCCTCCACACTGCCAACGGTTTTACCATTAATACTATATTCTGTCATCACATTTGAACTACCAAAATGAACCACTTCACACTTATCTGGGTTGAACTCCAACTGCCACTTCTCAGCCCAGTTCTGTATCCTATTGATGTCCCATTGTAACCTCTGACAGCCCTCCACACTATCCACAACACCCCCAACCTTTGTGTCATCAGCAAACTTACTAACCCACCCCTCTACTTCTTCTTCATCTGGGTCATTTATAAAAATGTCGAAGAGATCCCTGAGGCACACCACTAGGCACCAAACTATTCTGCAAGCTATTTTAGTCCCACAAATCAAGCATTTCCCCGCAGTTCTCCAACCACCAACCTGGTGATATTTAAACTAGTCAATTCACCTACCAGCAGACCTGTGGGATATGGGAGGAAATCAGAATGCTGAGAAGCTCACACAGTAACAGGAAAAGCGTGCAAACTCTACACAGACAGCACCAGAGATCAGGAGCAAACTGGCTCATTTGGCAGCCGCACTAACCGCCTCAGTTCTTTTGTACCTTTGCACGATGGCTGGCTGTAAAAAGGTTATGGGGTATACAGTGAAATACTGCTTGCACAGTGCACATTTCCAGAGGCAGAGACCACTCTGGTAATCAAATTTATTGGAAATGTCTCAAAACAACCTGGAATGAGTCCGCGCTTGAGCATTGAAGATTGCACGATCTGTGATTGGAAGGTGCAGGCTTTCCTGTCCCTGATCTTGGAAATTTTCAATGGCAGCAAGAGTCTGAGCCAGGCATTGGTTGAGTTGATCCAGGAAGTCTATTCTTCCTCGAAGGATGAAGTTGCTGAAAACAGTGGGTTCCTGGCTCAGTAGCACTTGGCTGTAATGGGCCTAGATCTGCTGCAATGTCGGAATTCGTGAGAAAAGACCTACAAGTAGCAGAAGGAGGTAAGTAATTGGCAAGTCAACTTGCTGCTTAACATGAATTACAATATTCTGCCCAAGATCAGTATTGAGCCTGGATTTCACCTGAATCAGATGAGTGCTTTAACTGTAAAATGATCGCCGAAGAGTCTTGTACTGCTCGGATGTAATAGATTATGGGTAGCATTGGAAATCATTTGAGTTCAAGAGCCATGAGGTAATGTTACAGCTATATACATCCTTAGTTATACTCCACTTGTACTGTGTTCAGTTCTGATCACCTCACTACAGGAAGGATGTGAATACTATAGAGAAGGTGCAGTGGAGATTTACAAGGATGTTGCCTGGATTGGAGAGCATGCCTTATGAGGATAGGTTGAGTGAACTCGGCCTTTTCTCCTTGATAGCTCAGAATCCCAAAGAATGAAGACAAGTGACCATGACAAATTGAAGGGAGTTATGTAACTTTATTAACTACTAGAGAAATGGATTAAAATTTGATAAATCCCTGGGATTTGATCTGCAACCCAAAGTTTTGATAGAGGTGGCTGTCGGAATGGTGTGCACTTACCATCTTCCAGAGTTCTGTGGATTGGGAGGTGGCAAGTGTCGCTTGTAAGATTGCACACTGAGAATTGTGTCCTGTCTCCACACCTGAAAAGGATCAGGCCTGTGAAAGAGTGAGTGCAGAGCAGGTAGACGGATTCCAGGGCTCCGTGAAGAGCTGGTGAAAAGACAGGTTCTATAATTCCCTAAAGTTCAGATAAATGAGAGGTGATCTCACTGAAACTAACAATATTCTTGCAAGGTTCAATATGCTTCCATGCTGAAGAGCCTAGGACTGATGTCATGGTCTCAAACTTCAGAATTGAGTTAAGGAGAAACTTCGTCATGGGTGTAGAGCAGAAAAATAAAAATAAGCTGGAAGATCAATCACAAAACAGGCTCTTTGCCCCCACTCTTCAACACTGACCAAGTTCTCGGTCTGATATTGATGAACAGAGTGATCTAGGAATAATGGTGCATAGTTCCCGAAAAGTGGAATCTCATGCAGATAGGGTGGTGAAGAAAGCTTTTGGTATGCTGGCCTTTATAAATCAGAGCATTGAGTATAGGAGTTGGGATGTAATGTTAAAATTGTACAAGGCACTGGTGAGGCCAAATTTGGAGTATTGTGCACAGTTCTGGTCACCGAATTATAGGAAAGATGTCAACAAAATAGAGAGAGTACAGAGAAGATTTACTAGAATGTTACCTGGGTTTCAGCACCTAAGTTACAGAGAAAGGTTGAACAAGTTAGGTCTTTATTCTTTGGAATGTAGAAGGTTGAGGGGGGACTTAATAGAGGTATTTAACATTATGAGGGGGATAGATAGAGTTGACATGGATAGGCTTTTTCCATTGAGAGTAGGGGAGATTCAAACAAGAGGACATGAGTTGAGAGTTAAGGGGCAAAAGTTTAGGGGAACACGAGGGGGAACTTCTTTACTCAGAGAGTGGTAGCTGTGTGGAATGAGCTTCCAGTAGAAGTGGTAGAGGCAGATTCAGTATTATCATTTAAAGTAAAATTGGATAGGTATATGGACAGGAAAGGAATGGAGGGTTATGGGCTGAGTGCAGGTCGGTGGGACTAGGTGAGAGTAAGCGTTCGGCATGGACTTGAAGGGCCGAGATGGCCTGTTTCCGTGCGGTAATTGTTATATGGAACAGCAGAGCATGTTTGAAGGGCAGAATAGTTTACCTCTGTTTATGTTTCTTATTTCTTCCCCATTCCCCAAAAGGCTTCTGAATGGATTGTTTCTCTTGCGCTTCCCCCAAGGTGTGGGAAGTACACTGCAGCACGCCCTTCAGTCTACAATATTGTGCTTATCAATTGATACTAAGCTAATGAAACCCATTTACACAAATCTCTTCAGTCTGCACCTGGTCCATATTCTTCCATTCTTTGCACATTCATCTCACTTTAAATGAATGCTCTCTAGTACGGTACTAGACACATTGGCCCTGGGAAAAAGATATTGGCTGTCTGCTCTTTCCATACCTCTCAAAGATTCCTTAAGTTTTATTAGATTGGATATCTGATGTATGCAGTTGAATTAAGAGTCCTTTAAAAGATACTGGTTACGGTGGAAGAGGGGTGGGTGGTGGGGATGCCTCTTTAAGAATTGGGTTACAGTAGGGGAGGTGGAGCTCGTTAGCCTGGGAAGGCAGTCCATCTAAAAGAAAGAAAACTCTGATTTCAAACCTCCATTGTCTTGTGGCCATACCCACTCATGGGAACGGCTTCGGGAGTAAATCCTGAGGACAAATCCGGAGCTGGAGTCTAAGGCAGTCTGACATTGCCTTCAACCTTGCTGTGGCAACTCCTGCTACGACACTGGTGCCAAGCTGTATCGGCCCTTGTCCTTCCCTTGGACAACATCGGTGCCGTGGAGAAGGGAGACTTGTTGCTTGGGCAACTGCTGGTCTTCCATTCAACCTTGCCAGGCCTGCGCTCTGAAGAGGACAACTGAAGCAAGACTTCGCAGGCGCAGATCCATGGTCTCGCAAGACTAACAGATGCCAGCACAGAAGGGGAGGGGGAATATGTTAAGAGGTGGAGCTGCTCCTTTAAGAGGCAGGGTTACGGTGGTGGTGGGGCTGCCCCTTTAAGAGGCGGGGTTACAGTGAGGAATTGAGGTTATAAAAACTCATTTGAACCTATTTAACCTCTGGCTAAACGAATAATTGGAACTGAATAGGAATTTTTGAACTGAAGTAAACTCTGCCTTCAGCAGTCAGCTAAGTTCTCACTGGCTTGCAGAGAGACATTGAGAGTTTGATAACATTGTACGTTGTGCCATCGTTTGACTGGGGGAGGAGGACTCACAGATAAGGACAGGAATGAACATCCATCTGTAATTAAGTCAGGGCCTAGCAAAAGGAATAATTGATAAGGACTGGTCAACACATCCATCTTTAATTAAGGCTTGATCTAGCAAGCTCTCTTATCTGTAACTAAGTTTTGCACCAACAGACTTGGTTGGCATACCAGTTCAAATAACATCTTGCAACAGTAATGGATGGGGCCTACTGTGTATAACTATACATTGTAACCTGAGGGAACAGGCCCACTTCTCGGATGGTGGCAGTACAGGTGCCTTCCCTTTGACAACTGGGTCTCAAACTCCTGCAGGAGTGTGTGCAATAAACTGTGATAGCTATAAGAAGCTGGTATCCCAAGTTTTATTCAGATTGGACTTTAACAACAGTGGAGGTGGGGCTGCCCCTTTAAGAGGCGGGGTCACAGCGGAGGCGGGGTTTCACTCTAAGGAGGCGGGGTCACAGCGGAGGTGGACTGCCCCTTTAAGAGGCGGAGTCACAGTGGAGGCGGACTGCCCTAAGAGGCGGGGTCACGGTGGAGGCGGGCTGCCCCTTTAAGAGGCGGGGTCACAGTGGAGGCGGGGTTTCACTCTAAGGAGGCGGGGTCACAGCGGAGGTGGACTGCCCCTTTAAGAGGCGGGGTCACAGCGGAGGTGGACTGCCCCTTTAAGAGGCGGGGTCACAGCGGAGGCGGGGTTTCACTCTAAGGAGGCGGGGTCACGGTGGAGGTGGACTGCCCGTTTAAGAGGCGGGGTCACGGCGGGGGGGGGGGCGGGCTGCCCCTTTAAGAGGCGGGGTCACAGCGGAGGCGGACTGCCCCTTTAAGAGGCGGGGTCACGGCGGGGGGGCGGGCTGCCCCTTTAAGAGGCGGGGTCACGGCGGGGGGCGGGCTGCCCCTTTAAGAGGCGGGGTCACAGCGGAGGTGGATTGCCCCTTTAAGAGGCGGGGTCACGGCGGGGGGCGGGCTGCCCCTTTAAGAGGCGGGGTCACAGCGGAGGTGGACTGCCCCTTTAAGAGGCGGGGTCACAGCGGAGGCGGACTGCCCCTTTAAGAGGCGGGGTCACAGCGGAGGTGGATTGCCCCTTTAAGAGGCGGGGTCACGGCGGGGGGGCGGGCTGCCCCTTTAAGAGGCGGGGTCACGGTGGAGGCGGGCTGCCCCTTTAAGAGGCGGGGTCACAGCGGAGGCGGGGTTTCACTAAGGAGGCGGGGTCACAGCGGAGGTGGATTGCCCCTTTAAGAGGCGGGGTCACAGCGGAGGCGGGGTTTCACTCTAAGGAGGCGGGGGTCACAGCGGAGGTGGACTGCCCCTTTAAGAGGCGGGGTCACAGCGGAGGCGGACTGCCCCTTTAAGAGGCGGGGTCACAGCGGAGGCGGACTGCCCCTTTAAGAGGCGGGGTCACAGCGGAGGCGGACTGCCCCTTTAAGAGGCGGGGTCACGGCGGGGGGGGCGGGCTGCCCCTTTAAGAGGCGGGGTCACGGCGGAGGCGGGGCTTCACTAAGGAGGCGATCGCGGCGACGATGGCGCTGAACGTGGCCGGTGATCTGGGCTGCTCCAGGTATTGGGGCGTGGGCAGGGTCGCCACCTTCTCACCGCTGATTCCGTGATGTTGATTACAGACATTGCGCTAACTGACTGGAAATAACGGTGGCAAGAGAGGCAGCTGAGTACCCGCCCGTCATGTTGATGCTTACTGACAGGCTTCAAGCCGGGTGCAGGGATTTCTGAACGGGATGGGGTATTTGCTTCACTCTCCAGCCCTCCGGGTGGAAAATGTTCCCCCATCTCCTCTCGACATTTTTAAAAATTCTGGCGGTTCTCATTTACTCTGTCCGGGTTGTTCAAGATGTTACACAGCTACCTACAGTATCATCTCTTCTAGAGAAAAATAATTCAGTAAGTCCATCCTTTCTAGAGAGCGACCATTTTCCAGTCCTGGCAACGTCCCAGTCAGTACTCTCTGCAGTGCGGTCTCACGTGGGGATCAGAGCTGTTCTCCTCCTGTTCTTCCCCGTTAGCAATTCCAGCCAACCTGCCCTCTAATTCTGTTTTACTGCTGCGCAGATCAACCATTACTTTGAGCAGGAAATGTGTACACAGCTTGAAATCTGTCTGACACTTTATATTAACATTAGACAAAAAAAAATTCCAGCTGCACACACCATGCAGCTTAGAAGGAGCAGTGATTTTAGTATAATCTCCTTGTTGTGTCTTACATAATAAAGGAAAGCATGTGGTAAGTCTTTTTAAGCCACCTTTTTGAATTGTCCTATTTCCATGGAGCAGTGATCATAAAGTTTAAATTCATGTTGGAAAATAAAAACTCCCAGAAAAAAATAAATGATGTAAAGGAATAATTTAAAAAGTAGAACACTCACTCTGAAGAGGAGGGCCTGGCGTGTTAAAATGGTTCAATTTAACCTGAGACATCAAATAAACAAGAACTTGCAAAGAATGAATGATCATAACGTTAGAACCTCAAAATGATGCACAGGAAACTGTATTGCGACCATTACCAAATTTGCAAATCACTCTCCCATATTCTGAGATTCAGAACTTATGTTTTTTCAGGAGGAACTTGTGTGGGGAAAGTTGACAAACGTATTTTATTTCCAAGTTTTGTTGCTTTACCCATTAGATGACACACTTCCTGTTCCTGAGACAGGAATGCTGCTGTCTCCATCCTATAATAAAGGTTGTGCTGTACGAGGATGTTAAGTGACATGTGAAGACTAGATGTTTTTGGTATGGAACAGGTACACTCCCACCAAAAAAAAGGAGGCCCTTGAAGCTGTCTCTGACAAAAGGCTGCTTGGTAGAGTGGGGAGAGAATGAAAGTTGAAAAAAGGATATGGGAGATGATGCATGTCAGGTGATTAATTGCTGATTACAGTGAGCTGAGAGGAAAGAGGAAATGATGAACAAAGAGAGATAGAATGATAAAAGAAACCCAGAAGTGTCCAATGTAAATTTCTAGGGGCATTAAGTGGGGGAGTCAGGGTGATGCTGGCGCAAGAGAGTGATCTGTGCCCACAAACAAAATGTACAGCCAAAGCAGCCTAATATCTTCAGAATTGAGGAGATGTTGTCAAGATCTTAAGAGGGGAGATAATAGAGATTTGAGGTAGCATGACGACCATAACAATCCTGACCTGGGCTTCTGCCTGTGTGGAGTTTGATCATTTACCTTGTGGTTGCTTGAGTGATCCAGTTTCCTCCGCCAAGCGATGGTTACGTCTTGTAACTTGCCCCTGTTGCATAGACTCTGAGATGCATGAGATGGGAATATGTGGAGAATATGATGGATTAGTCTGAGGATAGCACATAATGTTTGGAATGAACTCTGTAGATGAAAGCAACAGTTTCTGTTCTGTGTCTCTGTGACTTATAAATTGGATGAAAATGGAGAAGAGTGTTCCTTTCAGGCTTTGCATCTTCTTGGAGGTTTGGTTGATGGCCAAGCTTGCTAAAATATTTGCAGACGTTTTGGCTCCAATTGAGAAGCCATCATCAGTGCGCAGTTGAGCACTGATCTTCTGCTTGATGGGAAGGGGGAGAAGAGAAAACGTCCAGGATGAACGGGGTTTGATTATGCTGCCGACTTCACTGAGGCAGTGAGAATCCGAATCAGAACCAGGTTTAATGTCACCAGCATGCGTCGTGAAATTTGTTAACATAATGGCAGCAGGACAAATCAATACATGATAAATAGAGAAAACGTGAATTACAGTGGTTATGTATATTAAATAATTAAATTAAATTAAGTAGTGCAAAAACAGAAATTAAAAAAAGTAGTGAGGTAGTGTTCATGGGTTCATTGTCCATTCAGAAATCGGACGGCAGAGGGGAAGAAGCTGCTCCTGAATCATTGAGTGTGTGCCTTTGGGCTTCTGTACCTCCTTCCTGATGGAAGTAATGAGAAAAGGGTATGCCCTGGATAGTAGGGATCCTTAATGATGGACACTGCCTTTCTGAAGCACCACTCCTTGTAGATGTCCTGACTAGAACCCATGATGGAGCTGACTAATTTTACACCTCTCTGTAGTTTACTTCAATCCTGTGCAGTAGCCCCCCCCCCCCCCCCCCATACTAGACGGTGATGCAGCCTGTCAGAATGCTCTCCACTGTACATCTAGTGTTTTAAGTGACAAACTAAATCCCCTCCAACTCCTAATGAAGTATAGCTGCTGTCTTGCCTTCTTTATAGCTGCATGGATATTTTGTGACCGGTATGTACAGACTCCATCGTGAGGTCAGCAATAGGCATAGAGCACCCGAGAATCTCGGTCAGCAAGGCGTTGAAGACAACAAGAATGGAATTTTTACTTTTTATATAGAACTTTTACGCAGAACACAAGCATGTGGAGGCGGTGCTTTGTACAATGTGGTACAGTACAGTACAATAGCCAGTGTCTGTAAGGAATTTGTTTTCCCGGTAACCGCTTCTCCAGTTTCTGTGGTGGGTGGGGGCAGGCTATGCTGGTGTTGGAAGCATGGCCTCACTCGCGGGCCACTCCCAGCACATCCTTGTTCTGCGGTGGTTGCTGGCACAGACGGCATATTTCACTGGATGTTTTGACTACTAAGGTTCACCTTTAATCTTTATTCGGTTCTGCTAGAAAGTTGAGTGCAATTCTAATTTCCCTGTTACGGGCATGATGTTTTGGCAGCAGAGAGGACAATATCAGGTCTGAAGGCTTCAGCAGTGAGGAAAGATTGGTCAGGCAATGAATACGAAATGCTGGAGGAACTCAGTAGGTCAGGCGGTATCTGTGGAAAAGATTAAACAGATGATGTTTCGGGCCGAGACCCTTCATCAGGCCAGTTTTCTCTAGGGCAGAAGAGGCTGGAAAATTGAGTTATGTAAATTTGAGTGGCTTCGTGGGTAACCAGGGAACATAGATGCAATTTGTAGTGGGTTAGAGGACAGATGGAGAGCTATTAATTTCACCTTAGAGCTGGTGGTGGTTCATATCTCTGTGTTGACTCACTCATCACCTCTAAATTTCCTGATATCAACTAGTATCTGCACCTGAAATGCACAGTTACTGACTCAGAGATGGGAAGTAGAATTGGTCTTGCATAAGTAGGATGGGCCAATGGTCTTTTGTGTTACAAATAAAAATTATTAAAAAACTAGTAAAATAATTGTAGCAATGATCTGTTGAGAAGAGTTTATTAGTACCTCCTAGTAATAACTTTATACCGAGCTTGATTCACAAGCACTCCCAAGTTCTTCTGCACAGCAGCATGCTGCAATTTTTTACCATTTAAATAATAATCTGCTCTTTAATTTTTCCTTCCAAAGTGGACGACCTCACATTTACCAACATTGTACTCCATCTGCAAGACCCTTGCCCACTCACTTAACCTATCTACACTTCTCTGCAGACTCTCTGTATCTTCTGTTTAATTGCTTTTCCACTCGGTTTAGTGTCATCAGCAAACTTAGATACACTATACTTTGTCCCCTCTCCCAGATCGTTAACGTATATCGTGAACAGTTTTGTGCCCCCGTGGCACACTGCTCACCACGGACTGCCAACCAGAGCAACACCCATGTATCTGCCTCCTGTTGGTTAACCAATCCTTTATCCATGCTAGTACATCACCCCAACGCTATGCAGCCTGATCTTATGGATACGTTTTTTATGTGGCTCCTTATTGAACACCTGGAAATCCAAGTAAATAATGTCCATATATCCCCATCTATCCACTGTCCTTGTTATATTGTGAAAGAATTCCAGTAAGTTTATCGAACAGACGTACAAAAAAGCTGGATGAACTCAGCAGATCGGGCAGCATCTGTTGAAAGAAGCAGTCAACGGATGCTGCCGGACCTGCTGAGTTCATCCAGCTTTTTTGTATGTCTTGATTTGACCACAGCAGCTGCAGTGCACTTTGAGTTTATGAAACAAGACCTGCCTTTGCTGAGTCTGCACTGCATCTGCCTGATGGATCCATTTCTTTACAGATGCCTCACTCTTATTCCTTTAATGATAGCTTCAAGCATTTTCCCAACTACAGATGTTAAACGAACTGGTCTGTAGTTAAGCAACACACACAAAATGCTGGTGGAACGCAGCAGGCCAGGCAGCATCTATAGGGAGAAGCACTGTGGACATTTCGGGCCGAGACCATTCGTCAGGGCTAACCAAAAGGAAGTTTAGTGATGCCTGGAATGTGCTGCCTCGTATGGTGGGAGAGGCAAATACATTAGAGGCTTTTAAGAGGCTTTTGATAGGAACATGGATGTGAGGAAGATGGAGGGATATGGAGATGGTGTAGCTGGAGGGATTAGTGTTTGGGTTTTTTGATTTGCTTTTTAGCTGGGTCAGCACAACATTGTGGGCTGAATGGCCTGTTCCTCTGATGTACTTTTGTACAGTCTTTGTAGCTGAAGGAAACCCGGTCAGTGACAGAGAGGATATGTGGTCTTCTGAGATTGTGATTGACCCTGGGGCAGTGGTTGTGCCAGTATGGTTCCCCACGTTGTTAGTAAACAGACCAACACTTGCAGGCAACAGTGAATGAATGCCTTCTGTTGTTACCTTGGTTAGCTATTGGGGAACTGCCAGTCTCTGTGCATTAATCTCTTTTCCCAGTGATGATTACTGTCAGGCAGGCTGGAGTGGGAGGCACAGTGTCCAACTACAGTCACGTAACCAGCCTTTTGCAGTAAAATATGGAGAAGGCTTCAGCTGTAAGGACAGATTGGTTATTGTAGTTTTCTTCAGAAAGAGGCTGCAAAATTGAGTTGACCAGACAAGATCGCAAATAAGGAAGAAAAAAGCATGTTTAAAAAAATAATTTTTAATCATTAACTTTCCAGGGCAAAGTAGAATTGAATGTTTGTCTCATTTATGTAGAATCCTAGACAATCAATCTAATACTTGAGTTCAATTTTCATTTATTTTGAAATAGTTATCTGAGGGACAATAGTCCGCGGATGTAAAATGGTTTTCTTTGGATCAGAAAGTGCTGGGCGTCAGTTATGCCATTATTATGTAGTGCATTTCGTGTTGTACTCAGGCTCACCAGCAGGATGAAGGAGGAGATTTTGGAGAAGTTGTCCCTTTGTGAGTCTGATGTTACCTGTTTCCTGTTCCTGCAGTGCCTTGATGTCTCAGGATCACGTGGAGTTGTCGTTCGGTGATGTGAGCAACAACCCGGAAGCTTTCAGAGGCTTAAAGAAAGGAACAGTTTACTTGATGCCTTATCAAGTATGTGATCGTGCATGCGCTAAGCACTGGAAAATTAAAATACAGATTATGTAAATTTATAGCCAATCGGGCAGCACCTACAGAGAGAGAAAAATAGAGTGAACATTTCCAGTTAATGAGAGATCATGGGAAAAGTTAGATCACCTGATTCAAGGACTCAGCCACTGTCAGAGACCAGCCTATGCTAACTTCAGGGCCAGGCCCAAACCGAGACTGATCCTGTGCCAGTACTGTTCCCCTGCCCTAGTGGGATCCGTGCTGCTACTGGGACCAACCTCAGTAGAGGCTGGTGTGCATGTCTACCGTAAGCTCAAATTTACTCTGTAAGCAAATCTGCCATTTTGTGTAAGGCTAGTCCTGTTACTGCCTGCTTTGAATGATAACGTCCTCACATCCTATACAATGGCATCTCCTGTCTCTCTCTCTCTTCTTTTGCAGCTGATCTTTGTGGCAAAAGACAGCAGAGAAGCACTGAAATCCTTCACGATGCCGTTTTACTTGATGAAGGGCTGTGAGATCAAGCAGCCCATGCTCGGAGCTAACTACATCAAAGGCACAATTCGTGCTGAGCCACATGGTGAGCAGGACAAACAGGAATCAGGGAATCATTTACACTGCTTGTTTACAACCAGTGGAAGCAATTGAGTGAGAAACAACCAGTTTGCTTTTATTGGGGAGGAATTGGAGCAGGAAGTGGCTGATACCATGGAGGCAAAGGAGGAGTCAGAACAGAGGCTGGGGCAATAGCATTCTGCATTGGTAATGTACCGATGGGATCTGGCCAGTGTCTGGGCAATGTTGTACTGCAACAATGTGCAAATATCCTGGGGCTTGAGGGAAATGATACGAGAGATGGAAGAGCAGCTATTCCAATAGTTTCTCTGGGAGTGTCTGCCTAGGGCAGATGTACCCACTCTGCTGGAAGAGGATTATGCTGTTAACATGCAGTTCAGGTACGATAGAGCAGACGAGTTGTCAAAGGGAGAAGATTGCAATCCTGTGTCAGGATGCCGGAGGAATGCCTTCCCTGGAGTAATTGTTATGTTTGGTGAGTAGTCCTGCCAGAAGGGTTGCTGAATCCTGTAAAATTCTCCTGTGGTATTTACAAAACCCCTTTCCCTCACAAAATACCTCTCCCATTCTTGTTCATCTTACAAACACTGGCTGGTGAAAAGCCGGCACAAGTTCTGAGCAGTTATTGGGTTTACATGTCTTCGCAGAGTAAAGCTAAATTAAATAATGCAATGAGGAACTAGCAGGAGTATGTGTGAGAAGAGAAATTAAACAGGACGGCTGAACAGACAAAGGAATTCATCAGGTGGGCTTTTTCACTGTGCCCCATCAAACGCGTCTCCTCATATCTCGAATCCATTCTTTTCCATTCCGAACAGTCCCTTCCCAACTATATCCACGATACTTAACGTATCCTCAATACCCTCAACACCTTCCAAATTCTGAAGCCTGACCAGCTCATTTTCACCACAGAAGTCTTCCCTATACACTTCTATCCCCCATCAATCCCTTATAACTCTCCGCTTCTTCCTAAAAAAAGAACCAAGCAATTCCCCTCCAACACCACCACCCACGTCTGATCCAGTTCCCTCCATCATCACCACCTCTGATCCAGTTCCCTCCATCACCACCCACCTCTGATCCAGTTCCCTCCATCACCACCACCTCTGATCCAGTTCCCTCCATCACCACCACACACCTCTGATCCAGTTCCCTCCATCACCACCACCCACCTCTGATCCAGTTCCCTCCATCACCACCCACCTCTGATCCAGTTCCATCCATCACCACCACCTCTGATCCAGTTCCCTCCATCACCACCACCCCCTCTGATCCAGTTCCCTCCATCATCACCCACCTCTGATCCAGTTCCCTCCATCACCACCACCTCTGATCCAGTTCCCTCCATCACCACCACCCCCTCTGATCCAGTTCCCTCCATCATCACAACCTCTGATCCAGTTCCCTCCATCACCACCACCCACCTCTGATCCAGTTCCCTCCATCACCACCACCCCCTCTGATCCAGTTCCCTCCATCACCACCACCTCTGATCCAGTTCCCTCCATCACCACCACCTCTGATCCAGTTCCCTCCATCACCACCACCTCTGATCCAGTTCCCTCCATCACCACCACCCACCTCTGATCCAGTTCCCTCCATCACCACCACCCACCTCTGATCCAGTTCCCTCCATCACCACCACCCACCTCTGATCCAGTTCCCTCCATCACCACCACCACCTCTGATCCAGTTCCCTCCATCACCACCACCACCTCTGATCCAGTTCCCTCCATCACCACCACCCACCTCTGATCCAGTTCCCTCCATCACCACCACCCACCACTGATCCAGTTCCCTCCATCACCACCACCTCTGATCCAGTTCCCTCCATCATCACCACCTCTGATCCAGTTCCCTCCATCATCACCACCTCTGATCCAGTTCCCTCCATCACCACCACCCACCTCTGATCCAGTTCCCTCCATCACCACCACCCACCTCTGATCCAGTTCCCTCCATCACCACCACCTCTGATCCAGTTCCCTCCATCACCACCACCCACCTCTGATCCAGTTCCCTCCATCACCACCACCCACCTCTGATCCAGTTCCCTCCATCACCACCACCCACCTCTGATCCAGTTCCCTCCATCACCACCACCTCTGATCCAGTTCCCTCCATCACCACCACCTCTGATCCAGTTCCCTCCATCACCACCACCTCTGATCCAGTTCCCTCCATCACGACCACCCACCTCTGATCCAGTTCCCTCCATCACCACCACCTCTGATCCAGTTCCCTCCATCACCACCCACCTCTGATCCAGTTCCATCCATCACCACCCACCTCTGGTCCAGTTCCCTCCATCACCACCACCACCTCTGATCCAGTTTCCTCCAACACCACCACTCCCCTCTGATCCAGTTCCCTCCAACACCACCACCTCTGATCCAGTTCCTTCCATCACCACCCACCTCTGATCCAGTTCCCTCCATCACCACCACCCACCTCTGATCCAGTTCCCTCCATCACCACCACCCACCTCTGATCCAGTTCCCTCCATCACCACCACCCACCTCTGATCCAGTTCCCTCCATCACCACCACCACCTCTGATCCAGTTCCCTCCATCACCACCACCACCTCTGATCCAGTTCCCTCCATCACCACCACCCACCTCTGATCCAGTTCCCTCCATCACCACCACCACCTCTGATCCAGTTCCCTCCATCACCACCACCTCTGATCCAGTTCCCTCCATCATCACCACCTCTGATCCAGTTCCCTCCATCATCACCACCACCTCTGATCCAGTTCCCTCCATCACCACCACCCACCTCTGATCCAGTTCCCTCCATCACCACCACCTCTGATCCAGTTCCCTCCATCACCACCCACCTCTGATCCAGTTCCCTCCATCACCACCACCCACCTCTGATCCAGTTCCCTCCATCACCACCACCTCTGATCCAGTTCCCTCCATCATCACCACCTCTGATCCAGTTCCCTCCATCATCACCACCACCACTGATCCAGTTCCCTCCAACACCACCACCACCTCTGATCCAGTTCCCTCCATCACCACCACCTCTGATCGAGTTCCCTCCAACACCACCACCACCTCTGATCCAGTTCCCTCCATCACCACCACCTCTGATCGAGTTCCCTCCAACACCACCACCACCTCTGATCCAGTTCCCTCCATCACCACCACCTCTGATCCAGTTCCCTCCAACACCACCACCTCTGATCCAGTTCCCTCCATCACCACCACCCACCTCTGATCCAGTTCCCTCCATCACCACCACCCACCTCTGATCCAGTTCCCTCCATCACCACCACCACCTCTGATCCAGTTCCCTCCGTCACCACCACCACCTCTGACCCAGTTCCCTCCATCACCACCACCTCTGATCCAGTTCCCTCCATCACCACCACCTCTGATCCAGTTCCCTCCATCACCACCACCTCTGATCGAGTTCCCTCCAACACCACCACCACCTCTGATCCAGTTCCCTCCATCACCACCCACCTCTGATCCAGTTCCCTCCATCACCACCACCTCTGATCCAGTTCCCTCCATCACCACCACCCACCTCTGATCTAGTTCCCTCCATCACCACCACCACCTCTGATCCAGTTTCCTCCAACACCACCACCCACCTCTGATCCAGTTCCCTCCATCACCACCACCCACCTCTGATCCAGTTCCCTCCATCACCTCCACCCTCTCATCCAGTTCCCTCCATCACCACCACCTCTGATCCAGTTCCATCCATCACCACCACCCACCTCTGATCCAGTTCCCTCCATTATCACCACCTCTGATCCAGTTCCCTCCATCACCACCACCCACCTCTGATCCAGTTCCCTCCATCACCACCCACCTCTGATCCAGTTCCCTCCATCACCACCCACCTCTGATCCAGTTCCCTCCATCACCACCACCTCTGATCCAGTTCCCTCCATCACCACCCACCTCTGATCCAGTTCCCTCCATCACCACCACCCACCTCTGATCCAGTTCCCTCCATCACCACCCACCTCTGATCCAGTTCCCTCCATCACCACCACCTCTGATCCAGTTCCCTCCATCACCACCACCCACCTCTGATCTAGTTCCCTCCATCACCACCACCACCTCTGATCCAGTTTCCTCCAACACCACCACCCACCTCTGATCCAGTTCCCTCCATCACCACCACCCACCTCTGATCCAGTTCCCTCCATCACCACCACCTCTGATCCAGTTCCCTCCATCACCACCACCTCTGATCCAGTTCCATCCATCACCACCACCCACCTCTGATCCAGTTCCCTCCATTATCACCACCTCTGATCCAGTTCCCTCCATCACCACCACCCACCTCTGATCCAGTTCCCTCCATCACCACCCACCTCTGATCCAGTTCCCTCCATCACCACCCACCTCTGATCCAGTTCCCTCCATCACCACCACCTCTGATCCAGTTCCCTCCATCACCACCCACCTCTGATCCAGTTCCCTCCATCACCACCACCCACCTCTGATCCAGTTCCCTCCATCACCACCCACCTCTGATCCAGTTCCCTCCAACACCACCACCACCTCTGATCCAGTTCCCTCCATCATCAGCACCACCTCTGATCCAGTTCCCTCCATCACCACCACCTCTGATCCAGTTCCCTCCAACATCACCACCACCTCTGATCCAGTTCCCTCCATCACCACCCACCTCTGATCCAGTTCCCTCCATCACCACCACCCACCTCTGATCCAGTTCCCTCCATCACCACCACCACCTCTGATCCAGTTTCCTCCAACACCACCACCCACCTCTGATCCAGTTCCCTCCAACACCACCACCTCTGATCCAGTTTCCTCCAACACCACCACCACCTCTGATCCAGTTCCCTCCATCACCACCACCACCTCTGATCCATTTCCCTCCATCACCACCCACCTCTGATCCAGTTCCCTCCAACACCACCACCACCTCTGATCCAGTTCCCTCCATCACCACCCACCTCTGATCCAGTTCCCTCCATCACCACCACCTCTGATCCAGTTCCCTCCATCACCACCACCCACCTCTGATCCAGTTCCATCCATCACCACCCACCTCTGATCCAGTTCCCTCCAACACCACCACCACCTCTGATCCAGTTCCCTCCATCACGACCACCCACCTCTGATCCAGTTCCCTCCATCACCACCACCCACCTCTGATCCAGTTCCCTCCATCACCACCCACCTCTGATCCAGTTCCCTCCATCACCACCACCTCTGATCCAGTTCCCTCCATCACCACCACCCACCTCTGATCCAGTTCCCTCCATCACCACCACCACCTCTGATCCAGTTTCCTCCAACACCACCACCCACCTCTGATCCAGTTCCCTCCAACACCACCACCTCTGATCCAGTTCCCTCCATCACCACCCACCTCTGATCCAGTTCCCTCCAACACCACCACCACCTCTGATCCAGTTCCCTCCATCTCCACCCACCTCTGATCCAGTTCCCTCCAACACCACCACCACCTCTGATCCAGTTCCCTCCATCACCACCACCTCTGATCCAGTTCCCTCCAACATCACCACCACCTCTGATCCAGTTCCCTCCATCACCACCCACCTCTGATCCAGTTCCCTCCATCACCACCACCACCTCTGATCCAGTTCCCTCCAACATCACCACCACCTCTGATCCAGTTCCCTCCATCACCACCCACCTCTGATCCAGTTCCCTCCATCACCACCACCACCTCTGATCCAGTTCCCTCCAACATCACCACCACCTCTGATCCAGTTCCCTCCATCACCACCCACCTCTGATCCAGTTCCCTCCAACACCACCACCTCTGATCCAGTTCCCTCCATCACCACCACCCACCTCTGATCCAGTTCCCTCCATCACCACCACCCACCTCTGATCCAGTTCCCTCCATCACCACCCACCCACCTCTGATCCAGTTCCCTCCATCACGACCCACGTCTGATCCAGTTCCCTCCATCACCACCACCCACCTCTGATCCAGTTCCCTCTATCACGACCCACCTCTGATCCAGTTCCCTCCATCACCACCCACCCACCTCTGATCCAGTTCCCTCCATCACGACCCACCTCTGATCCAGTTCCCTCCATCACCACTCACCTCTGATCCAGTTCCCTCCATCATCACCACCCACCTCTGATTCAGTTCCCTCCATCACCACCACCACCTCTGATCCAGTTCCCTCCATCACCACCACCTCTGATCCAGTTCCCTCCATCACCACCACCCACCTCTGATCCAGTTCCCTCCATCACCACCACCACCTCTGATCCAGTTCCCTCCATCACCACCACCCACCTCTGATCCAGTTCCCTCCATCACCACCCACCTCTGATCCACTTCCCTCCATCACCACCACCCACCTCTGATCCAGTTCCCTCCATCACCACCACCCACCTCTGATCCAGTTCCCTCCATCATCACCACCTCTGATCCAGTTCCCTCCATCACCACCACCCACCTCTGATCCAGTTCCCTCCACCACCACCACCCACCTCTGATCCAGTTCCCTCCATCACCACCACCTCTGATCCAGTTCCCTCCAACACCACCACCTCTGATCCAGTTCCCTCCATCACCACCACCACCTCTGATCCAGTTCCCTCCATCACCACCACCTCTGATCCAGTTCCCTCCATCACCACCACCCACCTCTGATCCAGTTCCCTCCATCACCACCACCTCTGATCCAGTTCCCTCCATCACCACCACCTCTGATCGAGTTCCCTCCAACACCACCACCACCTCTGATCCAGTTCCCTCCATCACCACCCACCTCTGATCCAGTTCCCTCCATCACCACCACCTCTGATCCAGTTCCCTCCATCACCACCACCCACCTCTGATCTAGTTCCCTCCATCACCACCACCACCTCTGATCCAGTTTCCTCCAACACCACCACCCACCTCTGATCCAGTTCCCTCCATCACCACCACCCACCTCTGATCCAGTTCCCTCCATCACCTCCACCCTCTCATCCAGTTCCCTCCATCACCACCACCTCTGATCCAGTTCCCTCCATCACCACCACCTCTGATCCAGTTCCCTCCATCACCACCACCTCTGATCCAGTTCCATCCATCACCACCACCCACCTCTGATCCAGTTCCCTCCATTATCACCACCTCTGATCCAGTTCCCTCCATCACCACCACCCACCTCTGATCCAGTTCCCTCCATCACCACCCACCTCTGATCCAGTTCCCTCCATCACCACCCACCTCTGATCCAGTTCCCTCCATCACCACCACCTCTGATCCAGTTCCCTCCATCACCACCCACCTCTGATCCAGTTCCCTCCATCACCACCACCCACCTCTGATCCAGTTCCCTCCATCACCACCCACCTCTGATCCAGTTCCCTCCAACACCACCACCACCTCTGATCCAGTTCCCTCCATCATCAGCACCACCTCTGATCCAGTTCCCTCCATCACCACCACCTCTGATCCAGTTCCCTCCAACATCACCACCACCTCTGATCCAGTTCCCTCCATCACCACCCACCTCTGATCCAGTTCCCTCCATCACCACCACCCACCTCTGATCCAGTTCCCTCCATCACCACCACCACCTCTGATCCAGTTTCCTCCAACACCACCACCCACCTCTGATCCAGTTCCCTCCAACACCACCACCTCTGATCCAGTTTCCTCCAACACCACCACCACCTCTGATCCAGTTCCCTCCATCACCACCACCACCTCTGATCCATTTCCCTCCATCACCACCCACCTCTGATCCAGTTCCCTCCAACACCACCACCACCTCTGATCCAGTTCCCTCCATCACCACCCACCTCTGATCCAGTTCCCTCCATCACCACCACCTCTGATCCAGTTCCCTCCATCACCACCACCCACCTCTGATCCAGTTCCATCCATCACCACCCACCTCTGATCCAGTTCCCTCCAACACCACCACCACCTCTGATCCAGTTCCCTCCATCACGACCACCCACCTCTGATCCAGTTCCCTCCATCACCACCACCCACCTCTGATCCAGTTCCCTCCATCACCACCCACCTCTGATCCAGTTCCCTCCATCACCACCACCTCTGATCCAGTTCCCTCCATCACCACCACCCACCTCTGATCCAGTTCCCTCCATCACCACCACCACCTCTGATCCAGTTTCCTCCAACACCACCACCCACCTCTGATCCAGTTCCCTCCAACACCACCACCTCTGATCCAGTTCCCTCCATCACCACCCACCTCTGATCCAGTTCCCTCCAACACCACCACCACCTCTGATCCAGTTCCCTCCATCTCCACCCACCTCTGATCCAGTTCCCTCCAACACCACCACCACCTCTGATCCAGTTCCCTCCATCACCACCACCTCTGATCCAGTTCCCTCCAACATCACCACCACCTCTGATCCAGTTCCCTCCATCACCACCCACCTCTGATCCAGTTCCCTCCATCACCACCACCACCTCTGATCCAGTTCCCTCCAACATCACCACCACCTCTGATCCAGTTCCCTCCATCACCACCCACCTCTGATCCAGTTCCCTCCATCACCACCACCACCTCTGATCCAGTTCCCTCCAACATCACCACCACCTCTGATCCAGTTCCCTCCATCACCACCCACCTCTGATCCAGTTCCCTCCAACACCACCACCTCTGATCCAGTTCCCTCCATCACCACCACCCACCTCTGATCCAGTTCCCTCCATCACCACCACCCACCTCTGATCCAGTTCCCTCCATCACCACCCACCCACCTCTGATCCAGTTCCCTCCATCACGACCCACGTCTGATCCAGTTCCCTCCATCACCACCACCCACCTCTGATCCAGTTCCCTCCATCACGACCCACCTCTGATCCAGTTCCCTCCATCACCACCCACCCACCTCTGATCCAGTTCCCTCCATCACGACCCACCTCTGATCCAGTTCCCTCCATCACCACTCACCTCTGATCCAGTTCCCTCCATCATCACCACCCACCTCTGATCCAGTTCCCTCCATCACCACCACCTCTGATCCAGTTCCCTCCATCACCACCACCACCTCTGATCCAGTTCCCTCCATCACCACCACCCACCTCTGATCCAGTTCCCTCCATCACCACTCACCTCTGATCCAGTTCCCTCCATCACCACCACCTCTGATCCAGTTCCCTCCATCATCACCACCACCTCTGATCCAGTTCCCTCCATCACCACCCACCTCTGATCCAGTTCCCTCCATCACCACCACCTCTGATCCAGTTCCCTCCATCACCACCACCTCTGATCCAGTTCCCTCCATCATCACCACCACCTCTGATCCAGTTCCCTCCATCACCACCCACCTCTGATCCAGTTCCCTCCATCACCACCACCTCTGATCCAGTTCCCTCCATCACCACCCACCTCTGATCCAGTTCCCTCCATCACCACCACCCACCTCTGATCCAGTTCCCTCCATCACCACACACCTCTGATCCAGTTCCCTCCATCACCACCACCTCTGATCCAGTTCCCTCCAACACCACCACCTCTGATCCAGTTCCCTCCATCACCACCACCACCTCTGATCCAGTTCCCTCCATCACCACCACCTCTGATCCAGTTCCCTCCATCACCACCACCTCTGATCCAGTTCCCTCCATCATCACCACCTCTGATCCAGTTCCCTCCATCACCACCACCCACCTCTGATCCAGTTCCCTCCATCACCACCACCTCTGATCCAGTTCCCTCCATCATCACCACCCACCTCTGATCCAGTTCCCTCCATCACCACCACCTCTGATCCAGTTCCCTCCATCACCACCACCTCTGATCCAGTTCCCTCCATCACCACCACCACCTCTGATCCAGTTCCCTCCATCACCACCACCCACCTCTGATCCAGTTCCCTCCATCACCACCACCCACCTCTGATCCAGTTCCCTCCATCACCACCACCCACCTCTGATCCAGTTCCCTCCATCACCACCCACCTCTGATCCAGTTCCCTCCATCACCACCACCCACCTCTGATCCAGTTCCCTCCATCACCACCACCTCTGATCCAGTTCCCTCCATCACCACCAACTCTGATCCAGTTCCCTCCATCATCACCACCCACCTCTGATCCAGTTCCCTCCATCACCACCACCTCTGATCCAGTTCCCTCCATCACCACCACCTCTGATCCAGTTCCCTCCATCACCACCAACTCTGATCCAGTTCCCTCCATCACCACCACCACCTCTGATCCAGTTCCCTCCATCACCACCACCCACCTCTGATCCAGTTCCCTCCATCACCACCACCCACCTCTGATCCAGTTCCCTCCATCACCACCACCCACCTCTGATCCAGTTCCCACCACCACCACCCACCTCTGATCCAGTTCCCTCCATCACCAACACCCACCTCTGATCCAGTTCCCTCCATCACCACCACCTCTGATCCAGTTCCCTCCATCACCACCACCACCTCTGATCCAGTTCCCTCCATCACCACCACCTCTGATCCAGTTCCCTCCGTCACCACCACCTCTGATCCAGTTCCCTCCATCACCATCACCACCTCTGATCCAGTTCCCTCCATCACCACCACCCACCTCTGATCCAGTTCCCTCTATCATCACCACCCACCTCTGATCCAGTTCCCTCCATCACCACCACCCACCGCTGATCCAGTTCCCTCCATCACCACCACCTCTGATCCAGTTCCCTCCATCACCACCACCACCTCTGATCCAGTTCCCTCCATCACCACCACCCACCTCTGATCCAGTTCCCTCCATCACCACTCACCTCTGATCCAGTTCCCTCCATCACCACCACCTCTGATCCAGTTCCCTCCATCATCACCACCACCTCTGATCCAGTTCCCTCCATCACCACCCACCTCTGATCCAGTTCCCTCCATCACCACCACCTCTGATCCAGTTCCCTCCATCACCACCACCTCTGATCCAGTTCCCTCCATCATCACCACCACCTCTGATCCAGTTCCCTCCATCACCACCCACCTCTGATCCAGTTCCCTCCATCACCACCACCTCTGATCCAGTTCCCTCCATCACCACCACCCACCTCTGATCCAGTTCCCTCCATCACCACCCACCTCTGATCCAGTTCCCTCCATCACCACCACCTCTGATCCAGTTCCCTCCATCACCACCCACCTCTGATCCAGTTCCCTCCATCACCACCACCACCTCTGATCCAGTTCCCTCCATCACCACCACCTCTGATCCAGTTCCCTCCATCACCACCACCTCTGATCCAGTTCCCTCCATCATCACCACCCACCTCTGATCCAGTTCCCTCCATCACCACCACCTCTGATCCAGTTCCCTCCATCACCACCACCTCTGATCCAGTTCCCTCCATCACCACCACCTCTGATCCAGTTCCCTCCATCACCACCACCACCTCTGATCCAGTTCCCTCCATCACCACCACCCACCTCTGATCCAGTTCCCTCCATCACCACCACCCACCTCTGATCCAGTTCCCTCCATCACCACCACCCACCTCTGATCCAGTTCCCTCCATCACCACCCACCTCTGATCCAGTTCCCTCCATCACCACCACCCACCTCTGATACAGTTCCCTCCATCACCACCACCTCTGATCCAGTTCCCTCCATCACCACCACCTCTGATCCAGTTCCCTCCATCATCACCACCCACCTCTGATCCAGTTCCCTCCATCACCACCACCTCTGATCCAGTTCCCTCCATCACCACCACCTCTGATCCAGTTCCCTCCATCACCACCACCTCTGATCCAGTTCCCTCCATCACCACCACCCACCTCTGATCCAGTTCCCTCCATCACCACCACCTCTGATCCAGTTCCCTCCATCACCACCACCTCTGATCCAGTTCCCTCCATCACCACCCACCTCTGATCCAGTTCCCTCCATCACCACCACCTCTGATCCAGTTCCCTCCATCACCACCCACCTCTGATCCAGTTCCCTCCATCACCACCACCCACCTCTGATCCAGTTCCCTCCATCACCACACACCTCTGATCCAGTTCCCTCCATCACCACCACCTCTGATCCAGTTCCCTCCAACACCACCACCTCTGATCCAGTTCCCTCCATCACCACCACCACCTCTGATCCAGTTCCCTCCATCACCACCACCTCTGATCCAGTTCCCTCCATCACCACCACCTCTGATCCAGTTCCCTCCATCATCACCACCTCTGATCCAGTTCCCTCCATCACCACCACCCACCTCTGATCCAGTTCCCTCCATCACCACCACCTCTGATCCAGTTCCCTCCATCATCACCACCCACCTCTGATCCAGTTCCCTCCATCACCACCACCTCTGATCCAGTTCCCTCCATCACCACCACCTCTGATCCAGTTCCCTCCATCACCACCACCACCTCTGATCCAGTTCCCTCCATCACCACCACCCACCTCTGATCCAGTTCCCTCCATCACCACCACCCACCTCTGATCCAGTTCCCTCCATCACCACCACCCACCTCTGATCCAGTTCCCTCCATCACCACCCACCTCTGATCCAGTTCCCTCCATCACCACCACCCACCTCTGATCCAGTTCCCTCCATCACCACCACCTCTGATCCAGTTCCCTCCATCACCACCAACTCTGATCCAGTTCCCTCCATCATCACCACCCACCTCTGATCCAGTTCCCTCCATCACCACCACCTCTGATCCAGTTCCCTCCATCACCACCACCTCTGATCCAGTTCCCTCCATCACCACCAACTCTGATCCAGTTCCCTCCATCACCACCACCACCTCTGATCCAGTTCCCTCCATCACCACCACCCACCTCTGATCCAGTTCCCTCCATCACCACCACCCACCTCTGATCCAGTTCCCTCCATCACCACCACCCACCTCTGATCCAGTTCCCACCACCACCACCCACCTCTGATCCAGTTCCCTCCATCACCAACACCCACCTCTGATCCAGTTCCCTCCATCACCACCACCTCTGATCCAGTTCCCTCCATCACCACCACCACCTCTGATCCAGTTCCCTCCATCACCACCACCTCTGATCCAGTTCCCTCCGTCACCACCACCTCTGATCCAGTTCCCTCCATCACCATCACCACCTCTGATCCAGTTCCCTCCATCACCACCACCCACCTCTGATCCAGTTCCCTCTATCATCACCACCCACCTCTGATCCAGTTCCCTCCATCACCACCACCCACCGCTGATCCAGTTCCCTCCATCACCACCACCTCTGATCCAGTTCCCTCCATCACCACCACCACCTCTGATCCAGTTCCCTCCATCACCACCACCCACCTCTGATCCAGTTCCCTCCATCACCACTCACCTCTGATCCAGTTCCCTCCATCACCACCACCTCTGATCCAGTTCCCTCCATCATCACCACCACCTCTGATCCAGTTCCCTCCATCACCACCCACCTCTGATCCAGTTCCCTCCATCACCACCACCTCTGATCCAGTTCCCTCCATCACCACCACCTCTGATCCAGTTCCCTCCATCATCACCACCACCTCTGATCCAGTTCCCTCCATCACCACCCACCTCTGATCCAGTTCCCTCCATCACCACCACCTCTGATCCAGTTCCCTCCATCACCACCACCCACCTCTGATCCAGTTCCCTCCATCACCACCCACCTCTGATCCAGTTCCCTCCATCACCACCACCTCTGATCCAGTTCCCTCCATCACCACCCACCTCTGATCCAGTTCCCTCCATCACCACCACCACCTCTGATCCAGTTCCCTCCATCACCACCACCTCTGATCCAGTTCCCTCCATCACCACCACCTCTGATCCAGTTCCCTCCATCATCACCACCCACCTCTGATCCAGTTCCCTCCATCACCACCACCTCTGATCCAGTTCCCTCCATCACCACCACCTCTGATCCAGTTCCCTCCATCACCACCACCTCTGATCCAGTTCCCTCCATCACCACCACCACCTCTGATCCAGTTCCCTCCATCACCACCACCCACCTCTGATCCAGTTCCCTCCATCACCACCACCCACCTCTGATCCAGTTCCCTCCATCACCACCACCCACCTCTGATCCAGTTCCCTCCATCACCACCCACCTCTGATCCAGTTCCCTCCATCACCACCACCCACCTCTGATACAGTTCCCTCCATCACCACCACCTCTGATCCAGTTCCCTCCATCACCACCACCTCTGATCCAGTTCCCTCCATCATCACCACCCACCTCTGATCCAGTTCCCTCCATCACCACCACCTCTGATCCAGTTCCCTCCATCACCACCACCTCTGATCCAGTTCCCTCCATCACCACCACCTCTGATCCAGTTCCCTCCATCACCACCACCCACCTCTGATCCAGTTCCCTCCATCACCACCACCTCTGATCCAGTTCCCTCCATCACCACCACCTCTGATCCAGTTCCCTCCATCACCACCACCCACCTCTGATCCAGTTCCCTCCATCACCACCACCCACCTCTGATCCAGTTCCCTCCATCACCACCACCACCTCTGATCCAGTTCCCTCCATCACCACCACCCACCTCTGATCCAGTTCCCTCCATCACCACCACCCACCTCTGATCCAGTTCCCTCCATCACCACCACCTCTAATCCAGTTCCCTCCATCACCACCACCTCTGATCCAGTTCCCTCCATCACCACCACCCACCTCTGATCCAGTTCCCTCCATCACCACCACCCACCTCTGATCCAGTTCCCTCCATCACCACCCACCTCTGATCCAGTTCCCTCCATCACCACCACCTCTGATCCAGTTCCCTCCATCACCACCACCTCTGATCCAGTTCCCTCCATCATCACCACCACCTCTGATCCAGTTCCCTCCATCACCACCCACCTCTGATCCAGTTCCCTCCATCACCACCACCTCTGATCCAGTTCCCTCCATCACCACCACCCACCTCTGATCCAGTTCCCTCCATCACCACCCACCTCTGATCCAGTTCCCTCCATCATCACCACCTCTGATCCAGTTCCCCCCATCACCACCCACCTCTGATCCAGTTCCCTCCATCACCACCACCCACCTCTGATCCAGTTCCCTCCATCACCACCCACCTCTGATCCAGTTCCCTCCATCACCACCACCTCTGATCCAGTTCCCTCCAACACCACCACCTCTGATCCAGTTCCCTCCATCACCACCACCACCTCTGATCCAGTTCCCTCCATCACCACCCACCTCTGATCCAGTTCCCTCCATCACCACCACCTCTGATCCAGTTCCCTCCAACACCACCACCTCTGATCCAGTTCCCTCCATCACCACCACCACCTCTGATCCAGTTCCCTCCATCACCACCACCTCTGATCCAGTTCCCTCCATCACCACCACCTCTGATCCAGTTCCCTCCATCATCACCACCCACCTCTGATCCAGTTCCCTCCATCACCACCACCTCTGATCCAGTTCCCTCCATCACCACCACCTCTGATCCAGTTCCCTCCATCACCACCACCTCTGATCCAGTTCCCTCCATCACCACCACCACCTCTGATCCAGTTCCCTCCATCACCACCACCCACCTCTGATCCAGTTCCCTCCATCACCACCACCCACCTCTGATCCAGTTCCCTCCATCACCACCACCCACCTCTGATCCAGTTCCCTCCATCACCACCCACCTCTGATCCAGTTCCCTCCATCACCACCACCCACCTCTGATCCAGTTCCCTCCATCACCACCACCTCTGATCCAGTTCCCTCCATCACCACCACCTCTGATCCAGTTCCCTCCATCATCACCACCCACCTCTGATCCAGTTCCCTCCATCACCACCACCTCTGATCCAGTTCCCTCCATCACCACCACCTCTGATCCAGTTCCCTCCATCACCACCACCTCTGATCCAGTTCCCTCCATCACCACCACCACCTCTGATCCAGTTCCCTCCATCACCACCACCCACCTCTGATCCAGTTCCCTCCATCACCACCACCCACCTCTGATCCAGTTCCCTCCATCACCACCACCACCTCTGATCCAGTTCCCTCCATCACCACCACCCACCTCTGATCCAGTTCCCTCCATCACCACCACCCACCTCTGATCCAGTTCCCTCCATCACCACCACCTCTAATCCAGTTCCCTCCATCACCACCACCTCTGATCCAGTTCCCTCCATCACCACCACCCACCTCTGATCCAGTTCCCTCCATCACCACCACCCACCTCTGATCCAGTTCCCTCCATCACCACCCACCTCTGATCCAGTTCCCTCCATCACCACCACCTCTGATCCAGTTCCCTCCATCACCACCACCCACCTCTGATCCAGTTCCCTCCATCACCACCACCCACCTCTGATCCAGTTCCCTCCATCACCACCCACCTCTGATCCAGTTCCCTCCATCACCACCACCCACCTCTGATCCAGTTCCCTCCATCACCACCACCTCTGATCCAGTTCCCTCCATCACCACCACCTCTGATCCAGTTCCCTCCATCATCACCACCCACCTCTGATCCAGTTCCCTCCATCACCACCACCTCTGATCCAGTTCCCTCCATCACCACCACCTCTGATCCAGTTCCCTCCATCACCACCACCTCTGATCCAGTTCCCTCCATCACCACCACCCACCTCTGATCCAGTTCCCTCCATCACCACCACCCACCTCTGATCCAGTTCCCTCCATCACCACCACCACCTCTGATCCAGTTCCCTCCATCACCACCACCCACCTCTGATCCAGTTCCCTCCATCACCACCACCCACCTCTGATCCAGTTCCCTCCATCACCACCACCTCTAATCCAGTTCCCTCCATCACCACCACCTCTGATCCAGTTCCCTCCATCACCACCACCCACCTCTGATCCAGTTCCCTCCATCACCACCACCCACCTCTGATCCAGTTCCCTCCATCACCACCCACCTCTGATCCAGTTCCCTCCATCACCACCACCTCTGATCCAGTTCCCTCCATCACCACCACCTCTGATCCAGTTCCCTCCATCACCACCACCCACCTCTGATCCAGTTCCCTCCATCACCACCACCTCTGATCCAGTTCCCTCCACCACCACCACCCACCTCTGATCCAGTTCCCTCCATCACCACCACCCACCTCTGATCCAGTTCCCTCCACCACCACCACCCACCTCTGATCCAGTTCCCTCCACCACCACCACCAGCTCTGATCCAGTTCCCTCCACCACCACCACCCACCTCTGATCCAGTTCCCTCCATCACCACCACCCACCTCTTATCCAGTTCCCTCCATCACCACCACCTCTGATCCAGTTCCCTCCATCACCACCACCTCTGATCCAGTTCCCTCCATCATCACCACCACCTCTGATCCAGTTCCCTCCATCACCACCCACCTCTGATCCAGTTCCCTCCATCACCACCACCTCTGATCCAGTTCCCTCCATCACCACCACCCACCTCTGATCCAGTTCCCTCCATCACCACCCACCTCTGATCCAGTTCCCTCCATCATCACCACCTCTGATCCAGTTCCCCCCATCACCACCCACCTCTGATCCAGTTCCCTCCATCACCACCACCCACCTCTGATCCAGTTCCCTCCATCACCACCCACCTCTGATCCAGTTCCCTCCATCACCACCACCTCTGATCCAGTTCCCTCCAACACCACCACCTCTGATCCAGTTCCCTCCATCACCACCCACCTCTGATCCAGTTCCCTCCATCACCACCACCTCTGATCCAGTTCCCTCCAACACCACCACCTCTGATCCAGTTCCCTCCATCACCACCACCACCTCTGATCCAGTTCCCTCCATCACCACCACCTCTGATCCAGTTCCCTCCATCACCACCACCTCTGATCCAGTTCCCTCCATCATCACCACCCACCTCTGATCCAGTTCCCTCCATCACCACCACCTCTGATCCAGTTCCCTCCATCACCACCACCTCTGATCCAGTTCCCTCCATCACCACCACCTCTGATCCAGTTCCCTCCATCACCACCACCACCTCTGATCCAGTTCCCTCCATCACCACCACCCACCTCTGATCCAGTTCCCTCCATCACCACCACCCACCTCTGATCCAGTTCCCTCCATCACCACCACCCACCTCTGATCCAGTTCCCTCCATCACCACCCACCTCTGATCCAGTTCCCTCCATCACCAACACCCACCTCTGATCCAGTTCCCTCCATCACCACCACCTCTGATCCAGTTCCCTCCATCACCACCACCTCTGATCCAGTTCCCTCCATCATCACCACCCACCTCTGATCCAGTTCCCTCCATCACCACCACCTCTGATCCAGTTCCCTCCATCACCACCACCTCTGATCCAGTTCCCTCCATCACCACCACCTCTGATCCAGTTCCCTCCATCACCACCACCACCTCTGATCCAGTTCCCTCCATCACCACCACCCACCTCTGATCCAGTTCCCTCCATCACCACCACCCACCTCTGATCCAGTTCCCTCCATCACCACCACCACCTCTGATCCAGTTCCCTCCATCACCACCACCCACCTCTGATCCAGTTCCCTCCATCACCACCACCCACCTCTGATCCAGTTCCCTCCATCACCACCACCTCTATCCAGTTCCCTCCATCACCACCACCTCTGATCCAGTTCCCTCCATCACCACCACCCACCTCTGATCCAGTTCCCTCCATCACCACCACCCACCTCTGATCCAGTTCCCTCCATCACCACCCACCTCTGATCCAGTTCCCTCCATCACCACCACCTCTGATCCAGTTCCCTCCATCACCACCCACCTCTGATCCAGTTCCCTCCATCACCACCACCCACCTCTGATCCAGTTCCCTCCATCACCACCACCTCTGATCCAGTTCCCTCCACCACCACCACCCACCTCTGATCCAGTTCCCTCCATCACCACCACCCACCTCTGATCCAGTTCCCTCCACCACCACCACCCACCTCTGATCCAGTTCCCTCCATCACCACCACCACCTCTGATCCAGTTCCCTCCATCACCACCACCCACCTCTGATCCAGTTCCCTCCATCACCACCACCCACCTCTGATCCAGTTCCCTCCATCACCACCCACCTCTGATCCAGTTCCCTCCATCACCACCACCCACCTCTGATCCAGTTCCCTCCATCACCACCACCTCTGATCCAGTTCCCTCCATCACCACACCCCTCTGATCCAGTTCCCTCCATCACCACCACCTCTGATCCAGTTCCCTCCATCACCACCACCCACCTCTGATCCAGTTCCCTCCATCACCACCACCCACCTCTGATCCAGTTCCCTCCATCACCACCACCACCTCTGATCCAGTTCCCTCCACACCACCCACCTCTGATCCAGTTCCCTCCATCACCACCACCTCTGATCCAGTTCCCTCCATCACCACCACCTCTGATCCAGTTCCCTCCATCACCACCCACCTCTGATCCAGTTCCCTCCATCACCACCACCCACCTCTGATCCAGTTCCCTCCATCACCACCACCCACCTCTGATCCAGTTCCCTCCATCACCACCACCACCTCTGATCCAGTTCCCTCCATCACCACCACCTCTGATCCAGTTCCCTCCATCACCACCACCTCTGATCAGTTCCTCCATCACCACCACCTCTGATCCAGTTCCCTCCATCACCACCACCACCTCTGATCCAGTTCCCTCCATCACCACCCACCTCTGATCCAGTTCCCTCCATCACCACCACCCACCTCTGATCCAGTTCCCTCCATCACCACCACCACCTCTGATCCAGTTCCCTCCATCACCACCACCCACCTCTGATCCAGTTCCCTCCATCACCACCACCCACCTCTGATCCAGTTCCCTCCATCACCACCACCCACCTCTGATCCAGTTCCCTCCATCACCACCACCTCTAATCCAGTTCCCTCCATCACCACCACCTCTGATCCAGTTCCCTCCATCACCACCACCCACCTCTGATCCAGTTCCCTCCATCACCACCACCCACCTCTGATCCAGTTCCCTCCATCACCACCCACCTCTGATCCAGTTCCCTCCATCACCACCACCTCTGATCCAGTTCCCTCCATCACCACCACCCACCTCTGATCCAGTTCCCTCCATCACCACCACCCACCTCTGATCCAGTTCCCTCCATCACCACCCACCTCTGATCCAGTTCCCTCCATCACCACCACCCACCTCTGATCCAGTTCCCTCCATCACCACCACCTCTGATCCAGTTCCCTCCATCACCACCACCTCTGATCCAGTTCCCTCCATCATCACCACCACCTCTGATCCAGTTCCCTCCATCACCACCACCTCTGATCCAGTTCCCTCCATCACCACCACCTCTGATCAGTTCCTCATCACCACCCCTCTGATCCAGTTCCCTCCATCACCACCACCCACCTCTGATCCAGTTCCCTCCATCACCACCACCCACCTCTGATCCAGTTCCCTCCATCACCACCACCACCTCTGATCCAGTTCCCTCCATCACCACCACCCACCTCTGATCCAGTTCCCTCCATCACCACCACCCACCTCTGATCCAGTTCCCTCCATCACCACCACCTCTAATCCAGTTCCCTCCATCACCACCACCTCTGATCCAGTTCCCTCCATCACACCACCCACCTCTGATCCAGTTCCCTCCATCACCACCACCCACCTCTGATCCAGTTCCCTCCATCACCACCCACCTCTGATCCAGTTCCCTCCATCACCACCACCTCTGATCCAGTTCCCTCCATCACCACCACCTCTGATCCAGTTCCCTCCATCACCACCACCCACCTCTGATCCAGTTCCCTCCATCACCACCACCTCTGATCCAGTTCCCTCCACCACCACCACCCACCTCTGATCCAGTTCCCTCCATCACCACCACCCACCTCTGATCCAGTTCCCTCCACCACCACCACCCACCTCTGATCCAGTTCCCTCCACCACCACCACCAGCTCTGATCCAGTTCCCTCCACCACCACCACCCACCTCTGATCCAGTTCCCTCCATCACCACCACCCACCTCTTATCCAGTTCCCTCCATCACCACCACCTCTGATCCAGTTCCCTCCATCACCACCACCTCTGATCCAGTTCCCTCCATCATCACCACCACCTCTGATCCAGTTCCCTCCATCACCACCCACCTCTGATCCAGTTCCCTCCATCACCACCACCTCTGATCCAGTTCCCTCCATCACCACCACCCACCTCTGATCCAGTTCCCTCCATCACCACCCACCTCTGATCCAGTTCCCTCCATCATCACCACCTCTGATCCAGTTCCCCCCATCACCACCCACCTCTGATCCAGTTCCCTCCATCACCACCACCCACCTCTGATCCAGTTCCCTCCATCACCACCCACCTCTGATCCAGTTCCCTCCATCACCACCACCTCTGATCCAGTTCCCTCCAACACCACCACCTCTGATCCAGTTCCCTCCATCACCACCCACCTCTGATCCAGTTCCCTCCATCACCACCACCTCTGATCCAGTTCCCTCCAACACCACCACCTCTGATCCAGTTCCCTCCATCACCACCACCACCTCTGATCCAGTTCCCTCCATCACCACCACCTCTGATCCAGTTCCCTCCATCACCACCACCTCTGATCCAGTTCCCTCCATCACCACCACCCACCTCTGATCCAGTTCCCTCCATCACCACCACCTCTGATCCAGTTCCCTCCATCACCACCACCTCTGATCCAGTTCCCTCCATCACCACCACCTCTGATCCAGTTCCCTCCATCACCACCACCCACCTCTGATCCAGTTCCCTCCATCACCACCACCCACCTCTGATCCAGTTCCCTCCATCACCACCACCCACCTCTGATCCAGTTCCCTCCATCACCACCACCCACCTCTGATCCAGTTCCCTCCATCACCACCCACCTCTGATCCAGTTCCCTCCATCACCACACCCACCTCTGATCCAGTTCCCTCCATCACCACCACCTCTGATCCAGTTCCCTCCATCACCACCACCTCTGATCCAGTTCCCTCCATCATCACCACCCACCTCTGATCCAGTTCCCTCCATCA